>NW_025334033.1:50751047-51376047 GCF_019186645.2 Phyllostomus hastatus | reverse complement strand
GCAGCAACAAGGTAAGTAAAGGAGGCATCTTCACCTCTGATGCCACAGCTGTCCCACAAAGGCGCTGATGTCAAGTCAGGTGGCCGAGAGGGGCCCGGAGGGGGGCTGAGAGGCCCATCTCCTTGGCCTCAGGGGTGGCACTCAGGCCCTTGGACTTCCGCAGCTGTCATTTTCAGCAGAGCCAAGAGCTCAGGTGTGTGCGGCCTCGGGGGCTGCAGCAATTTTTCCCGAGGGTTACAGCACAAGCTGGGGGAGAAGTCAGCAGGAAAGAGCCATCCATCAGACGCGATTCAAGGCAGCGAGATCTACTGAGCATGCACATGCATGAGTCGCTGGAAGAAACACTAAAGAAGTCTATGTTCCAGACAGCCCCTTCCGGGATCCCAGCCTTGAGAAAAAAAGCCAGCGTTGAGCATGTGGGAAAAAAAACAAGAGGAACAAGAGCCAGCTTCATGTTGTGTGCTTTTGCAGTTTCTTGATCTTTTCCAGTTGTCATCAACGTTTGTCAATCGCATCAACTACTCCTACATGCCCGGCAGGTCCTACCCCGTGTCTGCACACAAATCCTGTTTTGTAGACGAGGAGATGGGAGCTCAGGGAGGTTAAGTCACTTGTCCCAGGTCATACAACCCGTCAGCTGCAGAGCCAGGTTCTCTGCCTCCAGAACGTGTGTCCACACCACTCTCAGTAAATTTTTGAAAGACCTTTAAACCAGCGAATGTACATTTCATTTATACAAAAATACAAGAACAGGTTTTGTCCATTTCATTGAGGACCTTGTAACCTTTGACAAGCAACGTAACTTCTCTGAGCCTCACGTTTCTCATCTGTAAAACATAAACAGAACAGTTCCTTAGCAGAGGGTTGTTATTAGGACTAAATGATATAGAACATATGAAACACCGAACATCATGCCTAACATATTGTAAGCAAATCAGTAAGTGATGCTTGTTAGCAGTGGCAATATTTATTTACCGCCTACCATTTGCCAGCTCTTATGCTGTGTATTATAAAATAGTGAGTATAATAAGACTCTTGCATGTATATGTGAAAAATATATACATAGAGATACAGGGGTGGGCAAAAGTAGGTTAATAATGATAATGAATAATATGAATGATTGGGAGTATGCAGACAAAAGCCTAGAATGACATACACCAAAATATTAAGTGACTATGAGAGGTTTTCATGTTTTCTGTGTCTTTATACATTTCCATAGTCTTTGTATAAAAAGTCTGGATGGATTACCTTTGTAATCAAAACAAGAAAGTCTTGAGAAGTCCATTTGAAGTGTCATTTGTTCTGAAATAGGCAGAATGCTTTTTTTTTTAAAGAAGCAATAAAAGTTTAAAATCTTTTTAAAGGGTACAGGAGCTTAATAGCTCCAAGGGGAAAGAGGCAGGTGCCTCCCAGAAAAGCCGAGCAAACCCAGCTGACTTCCCCAGCAGCGGCTGTGAGACCTGGTTCTAGAACGAGGACCTTCGGGTTGGAAAGGGAGGGCTTTTCGGTGGCCATCACCCGTGTGGTGGTCACCCGAGGCAGACGGTTGGCCACTGCTCAAACCTCATTTTTCACTGTTCTGAGGCCAAGCCCAGCTAGGACTCAGAGCCCCCCTAAATCCCAGTCACCCCTTCATCGTGGCATGTGCATCCTTCCTGGGTGAAGACCTCACACTGTCGCAGGGGCCCCAGCAGCGAGTGCCTGCCCACAGCTCTCCCCACCCGGAAGGCAGATCCAGCTTCTGAGCAGGGACCCACCTGGGCCGGCTGGAGAGCCAGTCCAGAGGCAGAAGCAGTGGGGTCTGGGGTGGGTGCCCAAGGAAGAGGAAGTAGGGAGCAGCACATGCGGGAGGGCCGAGCGCCTTCGCTCCCCAAGGACTTTCTCATCCAATCCTCATCCCAGACTCTGGGGCCCATCAGAAACTCCATCTCACAGATGAAGGGGTCTCCAGGAAGCTGCAAGCCTTGCCGGAGCCCCACAGCGGGGGTGAGGAGAGATGCTGCCCCCTGTGTGTGTGCTTCGGCTGAGGCGGCACCCAAGCAGAAGTCGCCGGAGTAGAGAGGCCCTTGGCAGACGGGAGAGCGGAGCTACCACAGGCCCAGCTTTTCAGCCCCCGGGGGCTGGGCCATGCTGGAATGCAGGCCCACCATGGCTGGATCTCCTGGGCTGCTTTGTGAAATGTCCCAGTTTCTGCCTGGGAGATCCATTTTAAAAGATAAAATAAAATAAAGGCCACACCACAAAGAGGCAAAACCCCTAAAGAGTTTAGGGTCTTGGGGAAAAATGCAGTGTGGAGGCCGAGATTTGTGTTGGGTTAGTGCATCCATCAGCCCAGAAGCGAGAGAGCATGGGACACCCTGGGAACTGAAACGGCTCTTCCCCCAAAACCCAAGGTGTAAGGTGGGAAGTGGGGCAGGGGGGACAATGGGGGCCTGGAAGCCCTGTTGACAGTGGTAGGTCCTGCCTGGTGCAGCTCAGGGAACCTGGTTTTGCACTCCCGTGCATAGTTCTGGGCCTCTTCGCCTTTCTCCTGCAGTTGCTCCAGATGTGGGCACCCAACAGGCAGCCCAGCCCGTGCAGAGCCCCACATCAGGCAGGCCTCTCCTGCTGGACAGGCCTTCTTGACCCCGTTCTTGACCTCAAATACCCTAGGACCCTTCCCTAGGACCCAGAGGCTGTGGGGCAGGGCCCAGGCAATGCTCTCTCTGAGGAGGCCACTGACACCTGCCCCTTTGCTAACACTGACCTTCAACAGGCACCAGTAGCCCCGAGCAAGAACAACAAGGATTTTCTCCCAGCTGCAGAACGTCCTTCCCTTGGGCTCTTGACACTCACCCTGCGGTGACACAGCCCGCTCCAGACAGTGACTAACCCGGGTTTGAGGTGTCTTTCCATGATGGGGCAACAAAGCTGTGGAAAAAACCCACCCCCTCTGCAGGGGGTTTTCTTCCCCCATCGGCAGTTGGCTCATCCTGAAGGCCTAGAATTCTTGCCTTCCTCTTCCCCATTTTCTAAAGCCCCCAGCCGTTCTGTCCCACTGGGGAAAGGGGGGACAGCCCCCCAGCGCCCAGCATCCACCTCTTCATCACTCTGGTCTTCTCCCCTGAGCTCCTGTCCCCCTGTCTCCCAGGAGCCACAGCTGCAAGACCTATCACTATGACACATTCCCGTCTCCTGGGACAGTCCAGTGGGCTGGGGGACAGACAAGCAAGCATGTGGCATGTGCCCTGACAGAGATAAGCCCAGCGCCCCCTGGAGGCTGGAGAACCCAACCCAGCCTGGGTGGGTTGAGGAAGGCTGCCCAGAGCGGGTGGCAGGTGATTCTAGAATCAGACACTGGGTCTACTTAGCCCGGCTGAGAAGCAGGGACAGGACTCTTGAGACGGCTGCAATGGCCTGTGCACAGACGTGAGAAGGAAGACACACTCAGGTCTTATGAGTGGGTTGGTGTGGTCAGCTCCATTCTTGTTTACATTTCTACACCCCGATGTACTCAGGCTTGGCCATGGGACTTGCCTGGCCAAGGAAGTTGGAGCCAAAGTGACACGCATGTCATTTCCAGACAGAAATGTATGGTTCAAGAGCCCTTGTCCCCCTTCCCTACCTCTCCAATAGCGGAAACATGTCCAGGTGGAGCTTCCATCAGCCTGTGTCGGGGACTGACCAGAATGAATAGAGCCCCCTACTGGTTGGAATGGTCATTTGCTAGCTAGCATCACCTAGCCTGCCTGTTCCAGGGTCACTGGCCTGGCTGAAACAGAGAGCACATGTAGGGGGTGCCAGGAGACAAACTGCATTTGGATGCTCTCAGCTGGGTCCCCTAGTATTCTTCCCCAGAACGCAGATAGCAGCGGAGTTTGTACTTAGTTGGGTTGGAATCTCAGCTCTGCCTTTTACTAGTTCTGAGATTCGGGCAGTTTAGTTCAACCCTTTGAGCTGAAGTTTAGCCATCTAGAAACTGAGAATAATGAAAATAATATCACCTTCCTCACAGGGCTGCCGTGTTTCCCGAATCTTCCCTGTCCCCAGCTATGCTCCTTCCACCACCTCTTCCCAGTCACCAGGGTCCTTATTTAAAATGCAAATTCCTCCTATTTGCAACAACATGGGTGGGTCTTGAGAAATATCATGCCTAAGCAAAATAAGTCAGATGGAAGAAGTCAAGAACCATATGCATTCGCTCATGTGTGGGACATAAAACTGAAAGCAACAAGAACTGAACAAACAAAACAAACAAAAACTCACAGGCACAGACGACGGTGGGGTGGTGACCAGAGGGAAGGGGGGACGGGAGGCAGGCGGAAGAGAGGGAAGGGGGTCAAGTGTATGGAGACAGAAGGAGACTTGGCTTTGGGTAGCGAACACACAATGCAACGTGCACATGATGTGTGCTAGAATCGTACACTTGAAACCTATATAATATTATTCACCGATGCCAGCCCCAACCAATAGAGTTTTTAAAAATAAAAATAAAATGCAAATTTCTCACCCCAACCCCAGACCTACGGAGTCCAAATCTCTGCAGGCGGGGCCCAGAGAGCTGCACTTGTGGCAAGCACTCCAGGTAGTGTTTTTGCATGCTGGGATTTACGAACCACAGCCCTTCAGTTTTCGATAGATGGTCAAAACCTCGGCCCAGAGGGAGAATCATGGCATGAAGACTGCCTTGGTCTGAGGCCAAGAATCTTCAGCCTGCTGCTGACCAGGTGGCCACAGGGCCTTGGAGGCAAGCCAGAGGCTTGAAAGCTCTGTGTTACTTGGGGATCGGGTAACCTCACTCAGAGCTGGCTCGGCTGGTACAGCTCTGCGTGAATCTGCCCTGTGCGGCCAGCCTGGATCTGCGGCTGAGCTTTTTGAGGTGCTCTGCACTGAGGAAGAGCCTACGTCGGTCCACTCTCGCCCACCCCCAGCCCGGCTGATTGAGGCTTTCCTCTCGGGGATGTGATAGCAGTCCCTTTTCCTTAAGGACAGGGCTGATTCTTAGGAGAACACGGACTCTGTAAGATGGAGGCTAGGGAGGTGGCTGCAAACGAAGTCCTGGGAAGTAGCCTTCTGAGTGGCTGGAGCTGCCCCAAGGCCCTCCATGCAGGAGAAAGATGCTTTAGTTACCTGTCCAACTGCCCAGACCGGGCCCAAAGCTCTCCTGAGCAGCACCGTTCTCCCCACGCATGCGTCTGCCGTAAGACTCTCCCTAAGCGCAGCGATCCTTTTTAACTCCTGCTGCTCACTCACAAGAGCAGCGATGGCCGGCTCACCGGGGCTGATCTCTAATTTAGAGGCGCTGGTTGTCTTAGCCAACACATGTTCACGTTCTCCACGGGCTCTCCCTCCACAGAATAAAGAGAGTAAGCCCATCATTTCTCACTCGGTGATCTTCAGGTGAGAAGAGGATAAAAGACCACAGCAGTGGAAGCCAATCTGAGTTCAAATCCCAACTTCACCTTCTACTGTCAGGGGGTCTAGGTCAAGTTGACTGACCTTTCTGTGCCTCCGTTTCCTCACACATGAAAGGAGGACAGTATCATCAGCTACCGTGCAGGGCTGCTATGAAGAGGGACGACTCGGAACAGGCAAAGCCCGGGGCTGTGGCTGGTAGTGAACACCAGGTGTTGGCTGTTGGACTGTCCGGTCTTCGGCGTTAAAGAAATCAGTCACCACGCAACGTCCCCTCACTTATGCAACCCACTCACATACACACATGACACACAAACATAACTAAATACACATGTGTCTACAACACATGCAACATCAACACACACAGAACACAACTCACAAGACACACACACACATGCGCACACAACACAGCCAAGCGTCATTTCGCAGTGCACGCTTGGTGGTGTCGGCCAACTTCAGAACCAAATCCCCGCTCACACACACTCACGACACTCAGTGCTCTTCCCCACGGCGTGTCATTGTGACATCAGGCGGTGTCACAACAAAGCCATTTACCAACCACTCGTGCCAACTGCTCTCGGAGCAGAATGCTCATTACCGATTTTGTTTCATAAGCTTCTCAGCAATAGGGTCTTCTCCGTCACTGTGTGGTGTTCCAGTGCAGAGCTTTGGAGTCAGATGGACATGGGTTCAAGTCCTGACACTACTACTTACCGGCTGTGTGACTGGGGGGCAAGCTGTTCAGCTTCTCCCGAGGTAGCAGCATTCTCATTTTATGAACGAGGGAACAAAGAACCAGAAAGGGCAAACTGGTACACGTGAGTCTCCTATTGTTACCTGTGAAAAAGATTCACCTTGCATGGTTCTTCTGAGGAATGGAAGGACAAAGAGCGGACCTCATTTAGATTAGAGTTTCGTATATGCTAATAATGTGCACAGGTTGTATAAGCGGTGGTGGTGGTGATAAAAGAGTATTTCTTTAAACAGAAAAAAAAGTTGCACTGTGACTGCTGTGACTGCTGTGACTCAGTGACTTGGGTGTCACCCTGCAAACAAGAAGGGTCACCTGTTTGATTCCAGGCAGGGCACACACCTGGGTTTCAGGCAAGGTCGCCCATTGGGGGCATGCGAGAGGCAACTGATGGATGTTTCTTTCCCTGTGTTTCTCTCTCCCTTCCCCTCTCTCTAAAAATAACAAATCTTTCTTGTTTCAAAAAAAAAGTTGCTTTGAATAAATTGACAGTTAATGGGACTCTCTGAGGGGGACTTGCATCACACTCACACATTTGGGCTCCAGATACCATAAACTCAGACCCAAATTGTGTTGTAACTGCTCCGTTTTCCTTCGTGAAATTTAGGAGGTGATGTTTTGACATTGTTTCATTTCATTTCATTTCCTCCTGATGGGTGGGCTTGTTTCTCAATGCAGGCAGAGCGAAAGGGGGAAGTATTTTAAATCGTCGTGATAGTCCAAGTTGGGAACCTCCTGGCCCCTGAGAACGAGCCCAGAACTCCTTACATTCTCCTGTATTTGGACTTGTTCCCAATTTTTCTAATTGCCGCATAGAATCCTTTCCTCGGTTTCTTCCAAAGCTCCCCCTTTCTCCTTCCAACTTGCCCCTTGATATTTGAGGGGTACCTTAACAATGAATTGTGAAATAATATCATAACCATATTTCATGTTCTTTTTTAAGATTTTATTTGTTTATTCTTAGAGAGAGAGGAAGGGAGGGAGAAAGAGGGAGAGAAACATGGATGTGTGAGAGAGAAACATTGATCGGTTGCCTCTCACACACCCCCAACCAGGAACCAAACCCACAACCCAACCGGGAACCGAACCTGCAACCCAGGCTTGTGCCCCGACTGGGAATCCACCAGTGACCTTCCAGTGAAGGAAGACGCAAGTCCCCTGCAGGGATGACACCGCGGAGGCTCTGAGTGGTGAGCCAGCAAGCCCTGGCTGTCAGCCTTCAAGCAAACGCCACTGTCTCCTGGGACAAAAAGACAGTCTGTAACTGAGACACTTTTTAAAAAAAGAATTGTAGTCAGAATGACACCCAACCCACTGAGCCACACTGGTCAGAGCACATTTCAGGCTCTTATGGAGCATTTCTGTTCACTAAGTGCTTTCACTTGTACTCTTCAGTGCTGACTGAAGCACTGAGGCACTGAAGCACTGAGACACTTTCTTAAAAAAGAATTGTGGTCAAAATCTGAACATTCAGTACAAATGTTTTCTCAGACATGTATGTATTACCTTTTCTCCTGGGTGCACCCCCAGGAGTAAAATTGCTCAGTCATGTGGTGGGGACTCTATGTCTGGCCTTTGAGGAAAGGCCAGATGACACCCAACCCACTGAGCCACACTGGTCAGAGCACATTTCAGGCTCTTATGGAGCATTTCTGTTCACTAAGTGCTTTCACTTGTACTCTTCAGTGCTGACTGAAGGAAGACGCAAGTCCCCTGCAGGGATGACACCGCGGAGGCTCTGAGTGGTGAGCCAGCAAGCCCTGGCTGTCAGCCTTCAAGCAAACGCCACTGTCTCCTGGGACAAAAAGACAGTCTGTAACTGAGACACTTTTTTAAAAAAGAATTGTGGTCAAAATCTGAACATTCAGTACAAATGTTTTCTCAGACATGTATGTATTACCTTTTCTCCTGGGTGCACCCCCAAGAGTAAAATTGCTCAGTCATATGGTGGGGACTCTATGTCTAGCCTTTGAGGAAAGGCCAGAATATAGGTAATAGAATTTGCCCTTTCAACCATGTTAAGCCTAAAGTTCGGGGCATTGAGTGCATTCACTGCATGGTGCAACCGTCACCACCACCACCGGCCCCCAGAAGTCCTCCTGTCATCCCAGACCAGAGCTCAGCTCTCGAGCAGCACTAACTCCCACCCCCTCGCCAGTCCCCAGCACCCACCACCCACTTCCTGTCTCTATGAATGTGACCACTCCGAGGTCCTCATGAAGAAGAATCATGTCTCATTGGTCCTTCCGTGCGACAGACACGGTTACAGCAAGGTTTCTGGAGGAAGTCCCCTGCACTGCTTTTCTTTGGGCTAATGTTGCCCACGAGCCAGACAGGGTGTCTATTCTTACCCTAAAGCAACCCGCCCCCGAGACATGGACACCTCGCAGGCCCTGCCCTGCAAAGCAGGTATTTTCTAGTATTTTGTTTTATACTGAATGCTGCTCATTCCTCTTCCACTGCAGGTGATTACTTGAATTGCAGTCATCGGCAATAAATAAATAAATACTCCTAGAGAAGAACGTGGGTATTTCCCAAAGGCCCCTCTCTCCAGTACTGGCCTCTCTATGTGAGTGTGTGTGTGTCGTTGTTTTGGGATTTTTTTTTTGTTTTAAAGAACTCTGTGGCCCACTTCAATTCATGTTTTGCCCAGAAAGCTAACACAGCTGCAAACTCTTTCTGCCGGGAGAGCCATCCAGGCTTCCCAGAGGCCTCTTTGCTGGTTCAGTGGCCACTCTCCTCCCTCTCACGCCGGCCAGCTCCTCTGAGCCCACTGCCGCCCAGGCCGCCTGCCCAGCTCTCGAGAGGAGGCTCTGCTCTCTGTGGGAGTGGCCATGCCTTGTCTGTGGGTTTCTATTACTTGGAGGAGCTCAGGCCCGGGACACCCCAGCCCCCTCTCTGGGCTTCCCCGCTCAGAGAATGGGCTCTGCTGCCTGCTGGTAAACTAGACTGGCTGTCACCATGACAACAAGCTGGCCCAGCGCCTGGATGACGCCAGGCCTGACTCCCTCCCTGCCTCACCCAAGTCTGTTTGGGTTCCAGCTGCTTTTGTTGGGCTTCAATTTGCTTGTCTGTTTGAGGCAGTTTGTTGCTGATTGGCTGCAGGGCTGGGCTTGGAGTCCCTGGGATACCAGGAAGTCCGCTCCCAACCCCGGGGAAGGAATTTCCTGGCACTCTGGGGGACTTCCCCATCACAGTGACAAGGAGAGCCCTTCGGGAAGGCGAGGCAGAGCCCCCAGGAGGCCAGGACACCAGATAGGCAGCCAACGCTCTGACCCCAGAGCCAGCTTCAATCGAGGGCACTGTTCCTAACCCACGGCGGATTGCTGATGCCACACGCATGGCGAAAGGCCAGCCTGTTGTTTGATCAAACAGAAGAAACAATATGTGCTGACAGAACAGTCCAGCTGTGCGGACATGTCAAAGATAAATAAATCAGGGAAGAAAAAGAAACGACTCGGGTTTTGAGGATGTTTAAGAGAATGTGGCGACAGACATCGAATGAATTCTCACTCAGCGTTTGAGGAGGTCTCGCTTGTTACTCAGATAATGGCTGCAGCAGGAGCCTGGAGCGGTGTGACTGATCTGGAAACACGCCCTCTAGCCTTTTGTCACTTCACCGGGCTTTCGTCTCCCAAGTAACTTATTTAATAACTTGCTTGGCAGCCGGGGCTCCTGAGTTCACCCCAGACCCTCTGATTTGTGATGGAAAAGGTGCTTCTCTTCGTTGTCCTTCGAAGCTGTGTGGGGACACCCTCAGCCCCTCGTTGGTAACACAGGGCGAACAGGGCCAGCCCGCCAGCCCAGCTCAGGCCCGGCACTTCCCGGGCTGCCGTCATCGTTGCTGCCCCCACCTGCGCCTTTTTTCTAGGGACCCTGACACCCTTTATTAGAATTACACCATTGATTCACAAAGTCTCAGGGGGCCAGGCGCTGTGCTAGCCGCTAGGGAGAAAATGATGGACCAGACAGACACAGTCGGGCCCTTTGGTAGCTTCTGGAATCGTGAGGGAGACAGAGTTTTTCAAATAATCACGCAAAAGGTAACATGATACCTGTGTCATGTGAGAGAAGCCGTTACAGGTCCCCCTGGCCAGCCCACCCCCAGCTGAACACCAAGGAGGACATCGGCCTTGGCCACACTGAGCAGAACTTCCCAGCCAATTCCTGTCTTAATTCCTGACCCACGAAACCGTGAGCTGTGATATGTGGGTTGCTGTCTTACACACACACACACACACACACACACACACACAATAAATACATTGGCATTAAGTATCTTAAGTATTAACAGAGTGTGGGATAGAGGAAATAAACTATATGTTAGTCCCTTTCTCTAGTTAAGAAACTAGAGTTGAGGTAGGCTTAGATCCTGTGCAAGAATCTAGAATACTGGGATGCAGAACTATGGGATGCAAACTCTCAATCCACAGTCTTGCAGGAAGATCCCCATGATTCTTTTTGTAAACCTCGTTTCGCTGAAGAGCGCCCTCTTTTGGCTAGGGGCGCTTTCTCTAGCCATGCTGCTGCTTTTAAAGGGATTTGTGGAATACTACGTCCACCCCTTCACCAAATGTGTCCCCAGCACCCAGGCCCAGGGACACAGCTGGTCAGCAGACACAGGCTCCCCACCCGTACGGGGCTGACAGTCACTTGAACCTCCTGCCATCTCTTTGGCACACTTTGGCACACTTTGTACCTCCCATTGATAGGAAAGGAACTGAGACAGGGATAAAACTTTGCTGTCAGTCATCATTTAGGACTGGAATTTGGACTCCAGGAAACAAGGAACCTCTCGCTGAACAGTCAATTGGACCCAAATTTCTCACCCTCCATAGCCACACTCGGCTTCGTGGCCCCCTCTTTCCTAACCTTGAGTTCCCTCCAGCTCGGGGTGTCTCTTCACGGTCCCCTCAACCACGGAACCCCACCCCCACACTGTCTCCACAAATGCCTTTCCCGCCGCTTCTCTTCTGCAATCACTGTCTTTCCGAAGCCCGCTTCAGTCTCCCTCTTCCCTAGGAGCCCCCCAACCCCCCGGGTAGCCCTGATACCCTCACACGCATTTGTGGATGGAGATCTGGGCCAACACCTCGTTGTGTACCTGCCACATCCAGGGCAAGGCCTTTGCAGGAGATCACTCCTGGAGCCCTTTGTGTTCAAGTCTCAGATACGCCACCTACGGGTCCTGTGGTGTAAGTGATGTTACCTCATCTCTGAGTTTCTCATGGACACGACATGATGGTCATTCCTACCTAACAAGGCCGTTCTGAAATTTAAAGGGCGTGTCGGAAGCACTCGGCACATTATAAGTCTAAGCTGTTGAACGTGTTCCACTTGGACACCTGCTTAAAAAGCAGCCTGGCCCTGGAGGCGTCACACACAGCCTCCGTCTGACCCACGTGCAGCGCCGCCTCCCAGCCGCCAGGCGGGAAACAGGGCTGACACAGGGGCCATGGGGCCTGGAGCCCGCGGTAGTTTGGGGAACCCGTGGAAATGTTTTCATTTCCTTTAAAGCTCAAAGGAGAAAATTAACTTTTATGTCACAAATGACTTTATGTATTTTAATATGTTCATCTTCGTACCAAGGCAGTAATAAAATATAATTTTTATAGAGAAAGGCCCCCACAAAGGCCAAAGTGCCTACAGCCCATGGAAGTTATGATAATGAAGAAAACCTCCTAATATTCAGAGAGAAGGGGAGAGAGAGAAAGGCAAACAGTGGCAAAGGAAAAAGAAAATTGGTTCCGGGAGTTCCTTCTGCCTCCGCATGGCAGTGCATTCTTCAGAGTACAGTTTCCAACACTGCTGCACTCTGTGCCCATCTGCTTTTAGTCGATCTTGTTCCCCAAGAATGGTGTGTTTTAATTTAAAAGTCATGCATGCCATCCCGCCTGTATCAGCTTGGTCGAGGATCGTCATGCCCTCCTGTGGCCGACAGAGGGCGCAGCGACTCAAGCTTAAGCGTGGGGATCACAGCGGCCTGTAGACAAGAAAGAGGCTGTCGTTTGATCCTCTTGCTGCTCAGAATGGTCCTGGGACCCACAACAAGGGAATCACCAGGTGCTTGTTAGAGATGCAGAGTCTTGGCCCCTCCTCTAAGCCTCCAGAATCAGAATTTTCATGTTAAGAATATCCCCCAAGTAATTTATGTACATATTAAGTTTGAGAAGCACTGATTTAAAGTCTTAGAAGGGGAAGCCTGCTTTCTCAAGAGAAAGGGGGTTGGGAGAGGAGCTGGCGAAGCCTTCCCCTGCAGCCCCCAAGTCTCCTGTCCTTTCAGCTAAGCAGCCAGCATCAGTCAAGATGGCACTGAAGCCACAGGAGAGGTGTAAAAGCATGTCAAAGGTCACAAATGAACTGGCTTATTCCTCTGCCATTCCACTGTTTATTGAGTGTCTACTATGTCCTGGCCATCAAGGACACAATAGTGAGAGAAAAGAAAAGAGATGCTGGTCCTGCTGTCCTGGGACTTTCAGCCTCGTGGGGACACCCAGGGTGCACAATCACCAGCACACATAACTACACGCCCTGGTGTTGCCACGCAGGTCCAGGGGGTCAGGAGAGAGGAACGGGAGCGAGGGGGGCTGGTTGTGCCACATGGTGAGGAAGGCCTCTCCAAGGGATTGAGCTCGAAGCTGGAGATCTGAAGGTGAACAGGAGATAGCCAGGAAAGGGGTAGGAGTTCCTGGCAGGGAAAACAGAGCGTACAAAGGTCACACACCAGGGAGAAACCGAAAGAAGACCAGCGTGCAGTGGCGCCACGTGAGGCCGAGAGGAAGGGCAGGAAGCAGCCTGGACAGGGCCAGGGGCGGTGGGGTGGGGGGGACACAGGCTCCACCTCAGTCACAACGTGACTGGCACACGGCTCTGTTCCCAAGGGTCCCTGCTCCGAAGGGCCCCAGCGAACATCTCCCCCCGCCCGCTGAGCTCCTGTTCTCCCCCACAGCCCAATCTCCTCGGCTAGCTTTCCTCCCCTTGCCCACTGCCAACCCCTTCTCTATTGCTTGTCCACTCCTACTGCCACTCTCCAGAAAGTCTTCCCTATTCACCATTCAGACCTGCTCTGCTCGAGTTGTCCCAACTTTCCCGGGCAACCAGCCCTCCATTTCAAGACATCTTCCCCTGAAGAAAAGACAGCCCATGAACCAGCAACAAGCACCATTTATTGAGGGCTCGTTATGTGCTATGTCAGGCACTGCTCAACACACTTTCCCATCCAGTCCTCACAGCAATGGTTTTGGGTAGCTGCTGTTACTCCGATTTTGCAGTCGTGCAAATTGTAGTGTGGAGAGAGTAACTTCTGCAGGGTTACACAGCTAGAAACTGGCTGAGCCAAGACTATCGATACCCTCCCGGTTGTAACAGGAATTGCACACGGTACCATGTGACACCCTACTGACCATACGGCTACGTTTCAAAAGCCTTAAAAGGGAGCACACCCTTGGCCCACTTCAAAAGAAGTAATCTGCGACGGGAACAAAAATTTAGCTGCTGAGATATTTGCAGCCTTGTCTGTAACAGCAAAAAGTTTAGAAACAACCCGAAGGTCCACCAATACAGAGCTGGCACAGTTGCTGGATGTTGACAAATAGAATCCTGAGTGATTCGTTATTACAATGTGATCACTTGAAAAAAATATTGTATATTCATGATCTACTATGTAGAAAAAAGACTACAAAACAGTATCACAGCATGGTCGTATTTCCATAAAAACACAGTATATAAACCAAAGAGTATAAAACTAAAGTGTACCTTGGAAAGGGAGAATCAAAACTACTGACAGGTGTTTATCTCTGTGATGGAATTACAGATGATTTTTATTTTCTTTGTTTTGATTATCTAAATTTTGTAAAAGTTTTACCACGAGCATCTATTTCTTTTGGAAAGTGGAGAAAGCAAAAAAAAAAAAACCAGGTGTTCGAGACTTCCCATCTACAATGTTCTGTTATCTGTTAAAAAAACAAATGTACCACTCTGCCGGGAACATTTTTTTAATTTTTTTTTATTACAAAAGCAGTATGCATTTGCCAAAAAAAAAAAAAAATCAGAAAGTACAGCAAGCCAAAAAAAAAGAAAAGCAAAGCACATTTCCTCCCCCGCAGAGGCACCCAGCGTGGACACCTGCACAACTCCTCAGCCGCGGCCATCCGCCCAAGGTCTGCTCCAGGTGCTACTCAAGGGGCCCCGCCCTGTCAGCCTTACTGGAAATAGGTGTTTGGAATGAGGCCTCCAGATTCCTCCGTGGTCTCCAAACAACTCCTCAGGTGGATTTGCCCAGGTTTTGAACCCTTGATCAACAACTTAGTGCAGATCCTGACCTATCAGGGAACGCACAACTAACCCCTCGTGGGTCACAGGGGACAAGCGCTGTCGAGTGGAAGGGCCATAAGAGTGATTCCTAACATACTTGGGATTGCCACATTCGGTCATCGTCGGATTTTGCAACCCTCCTTCCCCTTCAAAAAGAACTCGAGGACTCTGCAGAGCATTTGCATGTCCCGTTCGGTAATTTTCCACACAAGCAGCTGAAGGAATTAATTTGGCTTTAAGACTGCCATGACCCTCCCCACCCCCACCCCTTGAATAATTGCTGACAATCAAGCCAAGATGCCCTCCGTTGGGTAGGGAACGCCAGCTCTCAGGAGCTGTGCGGGCAGGTTCTGCCACGAGGGAGGCCACACCGGGCCTGGGAGTCCAACTCCCAGGGCGGGATGTATCTGGGACATTTACACTCGCGCGCGCACGCGCACACTCAACAGCAGGTTTCCAAGGCCCACCCTGCCCACACCCACTTCTGCCAGAGTCCCTCCTCCTGGGGAGAAGAGCAGCAGGAGGGGCCTATCTCTGCTGGCACCTGGCCGCCCTGGGTCCACACCCTCAGCGCAGCCCTTGGGCAGAACATGTTCCTAGAGTTAATGTGCAAGTCAAACCACCCCTGGTTTCTTCAGACGCCGTGATGGCTTATCACAGCCCAGACCCAGGGCCTCAGTTCCTGCTGCCAAGCTCTGGCTAGAGCTGGTGTCATTGCTCTTCAGTGGGTTCAGTCTCTCCTGAAACACGAAAGATAATTGAGGACCCAACTGTTTTCTATAGATGGCTCTTCTCCTTGACAGTAACTATAGCTCTTGTTTCTCAAGCTCCTTCAGTGCCAGGCCTTTGACAAGCAATGCACACAAGTCTTTTGAGGTGGACACAATCATCCCATTTCGCAGATTAAGAAAACTGAGCCCCACCCCCCCACAACTGCTAACAGAGACAGGAGTCAACCCAGACCTGACTGACCCCAAAGCTCAGGCACTGCCCCGGGAGGTCAGTGCAGAAGGGAGCCAAGAGACCACATAATGCTCCCCTATTCCATCTACAAGAGAGCAAAGCTGAAAATTTTATTTACAGACTGTGATATAGCACTTCCTATGTGCCAGGCACTATCCTAACACTTGCCATACACATATCAACCCCACTCACCCTCATCATGCCGCCACCATGAGACGTGCACTCATGTGGACAGAGAGGAGTGAACCTTCGAGAGGCCGCGCAGCACGTGGTGCAACCGGGGCATTAACCCGGCTCTAGAGCCTACACCGCCTCTCTGACCCCAGGAGCAGAGGCCCCCTTTCCTTATTTTTCATCCTTTGAGCTCCCCACGTCACCACCCTCCTCGCGTCTCTGAGAGTCCACTTCAGACTTCCTCATCGTCTGCAGAGCTGGTGTCCGCTTGTGCAACTGTTTTGTGAAACCCCCTGTTGTGCAAGGCCACATTCGCTTAGATCACTCTCTAGACCCCCCTCAAAGCGCTTAGCGTCTGAACAGTTCATTGAAGCCACGGCCTGGAGTTGCTTTTGTAGAAATCCATCAATCAATTGACTAATTACTCGGCTTACTGACAGCAGTGTTCATCCCCAGCCCTGTGCCGGGCACTATGAACACAAAAGATATGGCCCCAGCCTCCAGGAAAGACAACTGGAAACAGGCTATAAAAGAGTGTGCATTGTGTGCTGGGTCTGTGTACAGCTAGCTGTATTTCAAAAGATACATAGGAAAGAAGAGTCAGAAAAGTTGCTACGGAGGAGGTGGAATTTGAAATAGAATTTGAAAGCAGAGGCAGGCTTTGGCTAGCAGGAAGGAATAAAGCAGTCCAGACAAGAGGAATAAACAGAAATGTTTTTCTGCATCCAAATTGACCAAATCATCAGAAATAAACTAGAGAGAGAAGAAAAAAATTTCTGCCAACTTTTGCTATTTCCATCAGCGTTAACAAAGAAAATCTCTCCCTCCAACCTGCACCACCAAGATGCTGCTTCTAGAACTGGGGCATGGAGGGGGTCGCTCTGCCTCACATGTCCACTAGAGGGCAGAGCTGCTGCTCGTGACTTTACCTCCAAGTACAATCAGAGAGGAAGGTGCTAGGATTCCCCACCCCTCCTTAAATCAGCCAGCCGAAATGGCCAGAGCCATCCAAGGGAACCAGTCTTCTCAATCTGAGCTGCCTCCATATTCAGCCTAAAAATTAGTGAAGAAATATAAACTGTAAGAGGAAGTTAAGTGAGGCCAAAAGGGAAGGCAGATACAATAGAAGCATTCCCCCAAAAGATCTAACCTCTACGTACCATGGGGAAAAAACCTTCCAAAGAGCAGAAAAAGGATTTCCATGGCTTGGAAACTCCTCATGCTTTCTACCGTTATCTTGGATGACAAAAGCTTAATGCAGGACTTGAGTAACTATGAAAAGTGATCAGCAACTTTCTAACACTGGTTTCAGGACAGCCGACTGAGGCTCTCTGGATAAAGGTGGCCATTCCAGGCACTACAAGGAGAAATGCTTGTGGCTTTGGGAGTAGACACCTCCTTGCCGTCATCCCAAGCCCAGGTTTCATGCTGTGGGCTGTGCAGGGCAGCAAGTGCCTAAACGAGCCCTCTAATGAGTACTTATGTTCACTACACACCCCAGCAGCTCAGCCAGGCAGTAGGGTCCTGAAGCCACAGAAGGAAGAAGTTAGAAGCAGCTAGGTGAGGGAGAAGTGACACTAGTTTGAAGTCAGAAACCCTGGCTGTCCTGGGAGCACACCTGTGCTTTTCCCTTCCCCCTCTCCTTCCCTCACAGGTGTGCATCTCCTTCAACTCTAAGGTACCCCAGGAAACTTACAGCCAGGGAAACAATGGGCAGCAGCAGCTGCCCCCACCCCAGGCTAAACCCCTAAATCTGTCTCCAAGGCCCCCTTTCCCCTGACTTTCCAGTGAGCCAAGGCAACCCTGCCTAGGCTCTCTCCTGTTGATTCTTCTATCCTAAACCCTTCCTTGCTTCAGCTTTAATAAACATGCTCAAAATCAAAAAGCAGGAGAAAAAGAAAAGGAAAAGGAAGGAAAGGAGAGAGAGGAGAAGAGAAGAGAAGAGAAGAGAAGAGAAGAGAAGAGAAGAGAAGAGAAGAGAAGAGAAGAGAAGAGAAGAGAAGAGAAGAGAAGGGAGGGGGAGGGGGAGGGGAGGGGGAGGGGAGGGGGAGGGGAGGGGAGGGGAGGGAGGGGAGGGGAGGGAGGGGAGGGGAGGGGAGGGGAGAGACTGTAGCTTTTATCTGTCTTTTTAGCTGTGCAAGTTTGGATGGGTGAACCAACTTCTCTGATCCTTATATTCCCCTTTTGTGAAAATAGAAAGGCTGAATTAGAGAATAATCTCTGATGGGTGAATCAGCCCCCAAATTCTGAAAAACACGCATTCCCTTTGGCCAAAAGAACTGGGGTCCGGACTTTACAGGAAGGGGGGCGCCCCACTGAGCAGCTTGAAGAGTTAACCCCAAGCCCGAAGCCAGCTCCCCAGCGCACGCACTCTCTGGCCACTGCGGCACTTCCCGCCCCACCCCCACACTCAGGCCGCGAGGCAAACACCCACGGCTCCTCCAGACACTTCTGGATTCCTCCCTGGAATGCTTATTGCCCTTTACACCTGCAAATCGCTTTACATCAGCAACCTTGCTGCACGATTATTAATCATCACGATATTCCTTCTTCCGCCTGTAAAAGGAATTGCGGGGGTCCAGATTTATGAAGGTGAAATCCGAAGGTAATTTGCCTGTGATTGATTCAATAATCAGTTAACTAAAGTCAATTAAGCGCCTAATATGAGCAAGGCACAGAGACACAAATCCGGTTACTATGAGGTCAGAATTGTAGGTAGGGGTCCTCAAAGAACTTTACTGACATTCCACTTCTGTCGTGGGGGAGGGGGCGTAGTTAGAAGATGACAGACGATCCCCCCCCTCACGAACCTGACGGCACTGTTGCAATTACTAAGGTCCCACCCCCATTTTACCAGGCCCTTTAGAGGGAAACGACCTTTCCAAGGTCACTTATCTCAAGGGGCAAGAGTGATCCCCAAACCTCGGTCTTCGAAGCGTTTCACTGAGTCATGGGCGAGAACCTTAAGTTGAAACCTATAAAATTCACAAAGACTTAGGCATCGGATAGCTGTTTCCATGACTTCTGGGCTCAGAGTGAGAAAATCACGACCCCAGCTCACCCACCCGGAACAGACGAGACGACCCCAAATCCTGACTGCATCCTCAACGATCAAGGAATATTCGAGACTTCAGAGGTCATCCACTAATCACCCACGTCCTCTCTCAGGGTCCCTGAGTGACCCCACCCGTCACCCCCGCTGGGTCTCCGGGAAGGGGAGGAGGGCACGTGGAACACAGCCAACGTCAGCACACCCCGGAGGCGTGGCCGGGGGCGGGGGCGGGGCGAGGCCGGAGTCCGGCTCCCAGCCTCCACCCGGCAGGCGGCGTGGTGACTGCGCCAAATATGGGCAGGGCGGAAGCGGCTGGTAGACGTCACGGCGCCGGGTGGGGCAGCGCTGCGGGGCGGGTGATGGGTGGTGCTGACGGCGCCTACGTGTCACCACGGAAACCAAACAGTAAATAGAGGACTCGAGAGCTCCTGGCGCAGCCTGACCTGGCGACCTGTCCTGGAGCAAAGGGCCCGATGCTGGGAAGGGCCAGGAGAAACCTGGGCCTGGCAGACTTGGGTGCTGACGGGCTGGGGGAGGGGACGCTGGAGAAGCACACTCTCTGGGAGGTCCCAGCTCTTGCTCAACCCAGGAGCCAGCAGGGACCGGTCAGGAATAGAAAGGAGCGCTTCTGCATTGAAAGCCTGTCTGTCCTTTCTTGAAGGGCTGCCATTGACCTCTAAGGTTGGAGATATTGGTTCTGCTTTGTGTTTTCTTACTAGTGGCTAAGAATTCAGGCATCGGAGCCACAGTGCCCGGACCTTAAATTCTAGCTCCGCCACTTCCGTTGGATGATCTTGCGCAGATCACAATCCTTCTGTGCTCCCAGACTATTTTGTCTATAAAAGAAGAGCAGGTCTTGCCTGCTAGTGTTAGTTTAATGAACTAATATAGATGTGTAGATGTGTGTGTGTAACAGTGTCTGGCAGATTGTGAGCCAAAATTAGTGCTAGTTATTTCTTTTTTTAGCCCTAAGCAGCACAGCGGCAGCTTACCTAGTACTAGGCAGCTACTGAACTGTACTACTGATGTTTTGTTTTCTTCATTTTTTAGTTTTAAAGTATTTCCATTTGTAAACTTAATGCTAAAGGTTAGTAAAATATTTCACGTGTTAACTGAAATGGGCTCTCAACAAATAAAAACATTGCTTGTCTCAGTTTGCACTGCTTCATGGTTTTAAATTTTAAACCAGAAACTCCAAATGGTATAAAGAAGAACAACTGAAGTAATTGGACCTCAATTTCTTTGCCTTGACAGTCACTGTGTGATCGTTACTTCAGATCTACTGTTTACACGCGGAACTGTGAGCCGCCAGAGTCAGAGACTCCACACCAGTGATTCTGAACCATCAGAGACTTTTAAAGTGAAGGTATATAGCGGAGCCCATGACGGGGGACCAACTGTTAGTGTAACTGGAGTTACTTCCATGTAGGATGCAATGTTTTAAATGATAAGTAATCTTTGAAATGAAATTTACATATACACTATGAAAATTCAACGGTAATCCCAGCCACTGTTCAGAATTTGTAACAAGATTTTTTTCAGGAAGAAGTATTTTGTCACCAACAATGTCTAGAATTTCCAGTTTAATGGTGTTTTACTGCTACTTTTAAACTCTCAGCAGGTGTTATGACCTCTTGTGGCTGACAGACCCTAGAGTGACCCCAATAATTCTTGCCTCCTGGTGTCCATGCCTTTGCGTAGTTCCATCCCCCTGAGTCCAAGTGAAACCTGCAAGACTTACTTCTGAGCAATGGGACACAGCCAAGGTGATGCGATTTCACTTCTGTGATTATGTTGTTGTGTGTGTGTGTGTCCTTCTGTCTTGCTAGCACACACTAGTGGATTCTCCTGGTAGCCTTCACCAAGCGAGCAGCCATGTTGAAGAAGCAGCCTGTAGGACTTAAGGGCAGCCTCCAGCCAACAGCCAGCAAACAGGCAGGCCCTTAGTTACACAGTCCCAGGGAAATAAAGTCTGCCAACAACCTGGACGAGCTCAGAAGCAGACCCTTCCCCATTCACGCGTCCAGGTGAGAACACAGCTTGGCTGGCACCTTGACTGCAGCCTTGGGAGACCTTGAAGAGAGGATTGAGCTGAATTGTGCCTGGACTCAGACCCAGAGAGACTGTGAGACAATAAATGTGTGTTGCTTGAAGCTGCTAAGTGTGTGGTAATTTGTTACCCAGAAATACAACACTAATCTATCCTCTTTGTCTGCTCCTGGGCTGGACTTCTCCGACCTCCTGTGCTTGGTCTACCGCCGCAGTGCCGCCTACACTGCTCAGCCTTCTACCATAAGTGACGATGTGTCTCCACTTGCGTCTCCTGATGTTGTCAGAGTTTCAGAGCTGGAAAGGGAGTTCTGAGATTTTTGAAACCCACTCCGGATCTGGTAGAGGAAACAGTCTCAGGTTAGAGTCTTACCCTAGGTTGCAAATGTACATAGTTAGGGGCAGATTTTAACATTTTAGCAGAGCAGTAAAGCACGTTGAACTTTAAAGCTGCAAAGAGCTGATTTTTCAAATCTCAGATCTGCTATTTTTCCATTGTGTGAACTTGGTTAACTCATTTAACCTTTCCTAGGTCATTTTATTACCTGTAAAATGAGGATCCTAATATCTGCCTCATGGGATCATTGTGAGGGCTAAATGAGAGCATCCATTCAACAAAAATTGTTGTACGCCCATTATGTGCCAGGTGCCAGAGGAGAAATGGTCAGCAAAGAGACTGTGGTCCCTGGCTCAGCACTGCCTGTGAAGTGCACAGCACCGTTCGGCACAGAGCAAGCGCATGTAAAATGTTAGCCATGGTCAATGTTATATCCTAGAGCTCCAGGTTCCATCCTAACCACACGCCTCCAGACAAGCTCTATAAATTTACATCATAGAACCTCCATCATGTAATTCCACCAGCCTACATCTCCCCTCCCCGAAATTCCACAGGCATCGAAAACTTGACCTGTCCAACCCAGAACTTAGCATCCCCCAAACCTGCTCTTCTTCCTATAGTCCCAAAGTCATTGGTAGAGCCCCAGGCTTCTTTGTGTGTCAGGTCTGGTCAACCTGGGAGTGAGCTTGGACTCCCTCCCTCACCTCCCACATCCACTCAATCACCAGGTGCAGACAGTTGTACCCGCTAACCACCTCTCGTTCCCTCTACGCTCCCACCACCACTGCCTTGGTTCAGCCTACACACAACCGAACTAAATAAATCCCAGGCTTTTATTAATCTGACCACAGTTATCTCTTTTCAACCTATCTCCAGCCCCCTCCACTTTGATGTTGTGATACTGATGCAAATGAAATCAAATGTACCTATGGAATGCTCTTTAATTTACAGCTCCCATCCTCTCCTCCCCCAGCCCCACATTTTACAGTCCAGGAAAACTGAGTGCACTGGTTTATGAGTCTGTGTCTTTACACTGCTATTCCTCTGCCTCCTGGAATTCCTCCACCTCTCACTTGCTCATCTTCACTTTATCCTCATCTGCTTCCCTTCGGCCACCCGTGAAGCCCAGCTTAGAGGTCTCCTATTAGAGACCCCCCCAGGCAGAGTTCATCACTTCCTCCTTCGTGCAAACCTGCACCTCGCATCAGTTTTCATCGTTACAGTGTGTTGTAGCGGGTATGTGTGTGTGACTTCCCCCCTCACTGGACCATGAACTCTTTGAGGACAGGGCTTTGTCTTCCCCGAGTCTGAATCCAGCACCTGATATATAGTGGGCACCACAAACATTTTGTTGAGTGAAATGAAGCCCATCCTTGTTCCAAAGGGTATATATTTTCTCCCCTGAAACCTCCACCTCCCTAAATTATAAGGATATTACCTAATAGCTAATACTTTTATAATACTTCTGTGCGCCCAGGCACTGTAATTAACACTCTATACACGCTAACCTATTTCGAGCTCACAACAATGCCAAGAGGTGGGTACAATTATTATCCCTTTACAGATGGGGAAACTACAGTTGCCCCAAATCAAGAAGCCAAGATCCCAAGCTGGTCTGCGTTCTGAGTTAGTCTGCTATATTGGATCCAATTCCTCAAATCCAGACTAACTAATCACATTGTTTTGATAGGTTTAGCTGTGATGACAGTTTCACGACTGATTAAAAAGACCGAAGATGAATCATTGTTTCTGCAGACCTGACCACAAATTGCTCCCCGATGTAAATATGGCCGCAACTGAGGCCTGTGCCATCTACCCTCTATGATGAAGGTGATGCTTTTGCCTCCACACCCTTGAACAGCCTCCTTTCCTATGGGTCTTCTCCCAATGCAAGCAATGGTCAAGCCCCTCCGGGTTCTTATCCTAATCAACTGATTTAACCACACCCAAGCACCAAGCCGGTGTAAGTTAAAAGTATAAAAAGGCTTATTATTTAACAATAGATGGCCATTGGGCCAGGAAGCGTCCTTGGAACAGGGGCCAGAGCCTTTTTTGCTCTTTGGCCTTTTGGGCAGCTGAACAATGCTTCTTGGGGAAAAAAAAAGGCAACTGAGTTTAGTCCATGAGTGGGTGTGTGGAACCATTGAAATGAATTGCATTGCAACAAAGCTTCTGTGGCTTTTTCCTTTGTGCAAAGGAAGTGGAAATCTGTCCAGCTAGCACCCTTCAGGGATTTTGAACTGACTCATTGGGAGTCAATACACCTCATACCCCACCTGCTTCTCTTCAGGTCTGGGCATATTCTTGGAAAGTGATGATTATGACGGTAATGACATTGATATCGATAATGGCGGTGATAGCAGCTAACCCTGTTCTAACGCACACTAAATTTTAAGTTGTATCATTTCACACGTCACTTGCTAAGAATCAATGAATTCGAATGGAATTCAGTGACTCACTGAAACTTGCATATCAGTAAAAGTGGAAAACATAGTTGTGTTCATTTTTTTGAAGATGAATATACCTATACTTACATATGCCTCCATTCTTCAGTTGAAATACCTTTAAAAAATAAAAGAAAACATAAATTAAGTGTTGCAGATACGGTATGGGCTGTGAAAAAACAAAGCAGGATAATGGAATAAGAGTCATGGAGATTTTTTTTATTTTATTTTTTTAAAGATCTTATTTCTTTATTTTTAGAGAGGGAAGGGAGGGGGAGAGAGAGAGAGAGAAACATCAATGTGCAGTTGCTGGGGGTCATGGCCTGCAACCCAGACACGTACCCTGACTGGGAATCAAACCTGCGACACTTTGGTTCGCAGCCCGAGCTCAATCCACTGAGCTATGCCAGCCAGGGCGAGTCATGGAGATTCTTAATGTATGTGCTGAAGTAGTTACTCTAGAGAGAGTGGCTGGGGAAGCCCTCTTGGAAGGGATGTCCTTTGAGCTGACTCCTGAGTGACTGGAAGGAGCCAACTCCAGCAAAAAAGGCCCAGGCAGAGGGACAGCAAGTGCAAAGGCCCTACGACAGCAGCCAGTGCACTGTGTACGTGTCCGGAAGGGGAGGAAGGCCGTGAGCGGAGTGCCTGTGGGAGAGAAGGACAGGACATGGAGTCGGAGACGAGGCCGGAGTCGGCTCCTTAATGTGTAGAGCCAAACGGCCCAGCAAGAAGCGCCCGGACATTCAGCACTCCAGTGATGCTTGTGTCTCCTTTACATTGTGAGAAATCTGATTATTCTCTGCTTGGATGAAATCTCATATGCAGTTAAAGATTGATTTGCGGGGGGGTTAGATTTATTCTTATTTGAAAAACATTGAAACCTCAGATGGTTTCCTTAGAGGAATCATCTGAAAACGTTTACATTGCCTCGGTCTCTTCTTTGTCCATTAATTAAAGATAGCCTATTTGATTGACTTTTACTCACACATGGAAATTTGCTATTGATACAAAATTACTGTTATTAAGACCAGTTGTTAAATGCTGCCCTTTAATTTTGATAATTACACAAGGAAGATGCAGAGATATGTAAAGGCAATGTAGACGCTACAATCCACTCTTATATAGAGATAAATATTTTGTTTCTTCTCTCCTTTTTCCATCTAAAATTAATTTGGAGCTGGAAACACCTTGGCTATGCATTCACTTTGAAATTGAGTTGGCAGAAGTGACCCAGGGGAGGCAGTTAAGGAATTCCAGGAGCCAAGATGGAAATGGGATATGTGTTTGGAGCCAGACATAATATCATAATTGGGCTTAATTCATAACAAGGCCTGGAATAGGAGAATTTAGAGACTATGTGAGGAATACATTTCTGTTTATGGAAATGGGACAGAATTTATGTGTTCGTCCACCTGGCAGATACTCATAAGTCCTGTACTTGGTGCCCGTCCCTGAGACAAGGCTGGGGATCCAACAGTGAGCTAAACTTGACATTCTCCCAGTAAGGAATTGACCCTTTCCGATCCTCATTTCCATCCCCTGCTGTTATATGTATCTCTTTTGTACCAGTGTTGAACGATAGTGCCCTGAGATAGCTGTTTTGCAAAACCAGTATAAGGTCATACCGTGTGGGTGGGGAGCAGAGTCTTTCTCAAAAGGAAACTGATATTCTCAGGGTCCATCGTCCATGGAACTTGCAGACTCGGGAGTCAGGAAAGGAGGATTTGGAAGGAGCCCGTTAGCTGAAGAGGGAATCCTTTTCTCCTCTGGATCCCATGAGGATGACTGGCAGGGAGCTTGGTGGACTGTTGCCTTGTGGGGGACCCTGTAGCAGGCCCCTAAGGTGCCTATGACAGAGCTTTCCTGTCGCAGGTCCCCTCCCTGGATTTCCATGCAGTCCTGTTGGTGCAGCAGCCTGCTCTCAGCCAGGCTGCAGTTACCAGAGGAAGGGTCTGTGTTCAGGCCTAGGCCAGGGCTGTCACATGGGGAGCAATGGCCTCTCTCAATAGCCAGCATGGGGCTTACAGAGGTCAGGTCCCCAGGAGCGGTTCAGTGTCCACGCTAGAGGTCTAGCCTCCCTTTCATCCATCTGGGAAGCTTCCATGGGTTGCTATTACTGCACATGTAAGGGAGCCAGCTGGCTTCTTCACAGGGTAAACCACTTTGTTGTTTCAGATCTGGGTGTTAGTTATAGTATAGCATTTCCATATTTAGTTTAGGTCATATTGAAAGGCTACAGAAAATTTACCCTCTGAAGAGCAAACAGGGAGTCTAATGCCACTTTCATGATTGCCAGACAAGCAAAAATATGCAAGTGATGTGTGATCTGTCAGTGCTCTTACGGACCTAAAGCAAATTACTTTCGAATGCCAATTATTCAGAAAGCAAGTAAGAACATCAACCTCAATGGAATTGTCATTTTATTTTATTTATTATCCCTTTAACCCTCACCCAAAGACATTTGTCCATTGCTTCTTAGAGAGAGGAAAGGAGGGAGAGAAGCATCGACTGGTTGCCTCCCGTACATGACTGGACCAGGAACTGAACCCGCAACCTTTAGGTTATGGAACAACGCCCCAATCAACTGAGCCGCACTGGCCAGGGCAGAATTGTCATCTTAAATTAAAACTTTCAGTTTGACTAAGCGTTACGCCCCATAACCACCCAGTGATTTTCATTATCACCAAACCATTAGAAGGCTGGCACTGAAGCGGCTGTTCAGCTAGCATGTGTGCAGACCTGGTCTCTGGCCTCCGCGCCGGCGCCTGCATGCCGCCTGAGCCCGGCAGGAAGGGCACCACCTGCTTTCCCGGTGGTTTGCGCTGGTGCGTGTAAGTGCCTCATTACCAGAGGTGTCCCAGGCAAAGGTCATGTTCTTCTTTAAGATGATGAAGTTTCTACATTGAAGCTTATTCAGAGTCTTGTTGACTTCTGATTGAGCTGTTATGTAACTTTTTGTTTACCAAATGATCAACCATTATTTGTACAGTTTGAGATCGCTTTGAAATTCTCAGAGCCAATTTTTCTCCGCCTCCCCACCCTCCCCCTGCTTCCCTGGGTAAACTCAATGCCAGGCATATGATGTTAAAGATATTTTTTAAAGTACAATGTACTTCTTACTAAGAGATAGGACAATAACCCTTCTCTTGCTGAAAATAAAGATAATTCCACTAAATGTATGTATGTTAGAGGTAATGACTGAAAAGGTTGTTGTTTTTTTTCTTCCCTAACCAAGTGAAAACCTTTTTAACCAAGAATTAAGAGGCAGTTCTGCCTCGTGGATAGGCTAATAGGTGAGGAAGATTCCAACCCCAAAAGCGAGACACAGAAAAAGTTGTTCATACTAACTATTCCTCAATTTGCTCACCTTAGAGGTAAGAGGTTACCCTTCACGTGATTTTGTGGGAATAAAAAGTTAAAGTCGTTTGTGCAAAGCTTAATTCTATTTGCTAAAAGGATTCCTTTAAGATCAAGATGATTAAACTTAATATTAGCACAACTGGATTAAATATGCACCCCCTTTGACTTTCAAAATAGAAAAAGAAGCAGGAAGACGTGTTCCCACAGAAGCTACTCAGAGCAGATGCCCACCCTCAGAAACTGCAAGCAGAGAACCCTAGGAATGCGCTGTGAAGACTTGTACTTATAAACTTTTCCAGCATCAGCTCTAGAGTTTCCTTCTCTTTAATAAGGGGTCGAACAAAAGGGTGTGTCCCCTTCCAGGAGCTCCGCTTCCTGACACACTGGTCCCCAAAACCTTTCAGAATCTCACCCAACTTCCCGAATGAGAAGAGCACAAGGCTGGTCGCATTCAACTTAAATGCTTTTATTGACAATGTCTTTGAACAATAAGCAAACAATGCTTAAATTTTTCATTCAAATTCACTTTCCACATGTCAAAAGACCTCAAGGTAGAAAAAAATAAAATAAAAATATAAATATCTGAGAATCCATCTTAATAAATAAATTAAAAACACAATAAAACGTTTTCATGGAAAACTGTTAATGTCAGAACAATCATTCCACCTCAACAATGCATGATCAGTAACATGACGATGAACATTGATGTTGAAGAAAAACTACAGTACATGGATATAGCTATTTAATTCTATCTACTAGAAAATAAATTCGTATCTTTTCTTAGTTTAATATTGGCCATTGCTAATCAGAACACACTATTGCCAGGAACACAGTAGTTATTGTGAAAATCAGCTGCACTAGATACAATTTGAAAATATCCAGCACCAGGTTAATTCCAATAATGAACCCAATAGATTAGTTAATGCTATGAGAAGACTAAAGAGAAAAAGAGACGCAGACCCAGGCCTGGCTCAACATGCTCCTAACTACCAGCTCTCAGATGTGTCACGGGGAACAATACACACTCCATGCGTTTTGCTACATCTCTGGAAGAGGTAAGACTTGAATCCACACGTGGATGCTTTCAAGTCCTTTGAGGCCCACAGCCTGGTGTGTTTCACGCACAGATAACATCCTCCCTAGGTCTACAGGAACTCTCGAGGGAAGATGTGTTTCTCCTCTCTGTAATGCACCAGCTCAGGGCAGGGGCACTGGTGTGTGCCTGCTGCCTCCCCTCCCTGCCTGCTCACAGGGCCAGCAGCGTGGGTGAGCTGAGCGAGTCAGAGGAGGGCTCGTTGCTGCTGCTGCCCTTGCGGTGGGCAGCCGCGCAGCTGGGGAAGGAGTCAGCCTCCGGGTAGGTGAAGACAAAGGAAGACGTGTAAGTAGTGCAGCTGGGAGTACAGGTAACCACCGGGGTACAGAGGGGCTCCAGCTCTGTGGCCATGGGCGCCATCCCCAGGGAGCCACCGTGCAGGGGCTCCCAGTCTGCTGGATAGAAGGAACCAGACAGGTCCATGTCTGGCACAGAGCGGGCGGTCTCAGAGCCGCTGGGCCTGGCCGATGCCGGGAACAGGAAGTCATCAAAGGGCTCAGCCTTCAGCTCCATGTTGCTCACGGTTTTGATGGGCTCCACGGAGGGTTTGGGCTCAGGGTCGTTGAGGAGGGGCAGGGCGAAGGCCTCCTCGGACTCGGGGGTGGCAGCCTCGGGCAGGCCTCCACTCAGATCAAGGGAAGCCACAGACATCTCTTCCGGGTAGCCCAGATCATCGGGGATCTTGCAGGCAGGTCGGTGAGCTGCCAGGATGAACTCTAGTTTTTCCTTCTCCTTCAGCAGGTTGGCAATCTCAGTCTGCAAAGCAGACTTCTCGTCTTCTAGTTGGTCTGTCTCCTGTGTACACAGGGATAAAGCAAAGCATAAGGCACAGGCTTGCTCAAGGACACTGCTCCCTTACGCCCCATCTCCAACTTAGCCCTTAAGTTTTAAACAGGAGTGACCCACACAGTCTACCCACCGCTTGGAGTGTGTCGGTCAGCTCCCTCCTCCGGTTTCGGCATTTGGCTGCAGCCATCTTATTCCTTTCCCTTCGGATTCTCCTTTTCTCTTCTTCTTCTGGGGACAACTGGAAGAAAAAAGACCAACAGTCAGGAACAGCGTCTGCCACCAGCTCCACTCCCTCGCCCCAGTGAAACTGGCTGCTGCAGCTTCCCAGCTTCCTGGCACCTCATCTGTGAAGCCATTTCTATCTAACCTGCATTTGCAGGCTGGGTGTGACTTGCATTTCAAATAAGAGGCTCAGCAAGACAATGAAGAACAGCCCAGTGCAAAAGCATGAGATAGGACCTCCTAGGGAAGAAACTATTAGCTTGGGGTGGGACAATCGGAGTCTGACTCCGGATGGAAAGGGCTTAGAGCCAGAGTTCCCCGTTCAGGATGGGCAGTCAGTTCCATCAGTGACCCCACCCTACCCACTGTGCTCTCCATCTACAAGATGCTGACACCCTCGCTCCCCCTTCCCCCGCCCAGCACACGAGGTGCTGAAGAACTCACCTGTTCCACCTTGCCCCTCCTGCCAATGCTCTGAGCTCTGCTTCCTGTCATGGTCTTCACGACTCCCGCCCTGGAGTAAGGCCCAGCCGAGGGGGTGGGGACTCCGTAGGGGTGGGGGGCTCTGGTCTGGGATGGAGCCACGGAGGAGACCAGGGCGGGCTGCACGAGCCACTGCAGGTCTGGACTGGTGGAGATGGCAGTCACAGTTGGGATGAAGTTGGCACTGGAGACGGCCAGATCCGTGCAAAAGTCCTAGAACGAAAAAGAAAGGGGAAGTTGACGTGAGCGAACAGATTCGAGAGACAGGTGAGGTGAGCCGGGCTCCCAGTGCCGCATGCAGCAGGGAGGGGAGGAGAAACGGTCCTGCCAGGGCCTGCTCCTGTCTTTTTATATTCCCTTTTATATTCCCGGATGAAAGGTCTCCCTCTTTCCGCCAAGAATTCTGCCGCGCGGAGCCTTTCTCCTCCATCCCGCCGCTGCGTTCCCGTTATCCCTTCAGCATCACTTGCTTGAAAGGGGGTTTGTTATAAATATCCCTGACGTCTGCGCTGACGCAGGCGCCGCTCCGGAGTCTCCTGAATGAACTCGCTTTTTATCAATGAAACTGCCTTACACACCGGCTTGCTTCGCTCTCCTCCCCCCCGGCTCTGCTCCAGGCTGCCAGCGGAGGGGGGATTGCCCCTTTTTGCCGCCCCCCTAGAGGAGTCAGTGCCTCCTCAGCGAGTTTTTGCTGGGGACACTTTTGCCCCAGCTAGTGCCAGAGACCCGTCACAGAGCGCGGGCCGGGGGCAGATCAAAAGCAGCCCGCCGCGGGAAAGGAGAGCCAACTCTACTCTGCCCAGCGCGTGTGCGCTCCAACAAGGCTCAGGCTCCCGGAACGGGGCTGCTCCGGCCGGGGCAGCCTCCCTCCGCGCCGAAAGGGGGTACCTGACCGGTCTCCCTGAGCGTCCCATCCCGGGCTTCCCCCCCCACCCCCCGCTGACCCCGAGTCCCCATCCCCGCGGCGGCGTGCAGCCAGCCTTACCTGCGCATTGACAGGAGAGCCCATGCTGGAGAAGGAGTCGGCCGGTGAGTGGTAGTAGGAAAGACTGTCCCCGGCCGGGGAGGCGCTACTACAGCGGGAGGAGGATGCCTCGTAGTCAGCGTTGAAGCTTGAGAACATCATGGTCGCGGTTAGTCCAAGCCGGGGCGCAAGGCTGAGGGGCAAAGGCAGGTAGGAGCTGAGGGGCAGAGCTGGGTAGGAGCGCGGTCTCTGTGTTTTCGCTGCGCCGCTGCCGCTGGCTCTGTCTCTGCTCCTCCGCTGCTCGCTGCAGATGCGGTTGGAGTACGAGGAGCGGCAGCCACCGTTTTTATCAGCAGGCATGAATGAGTCAATGACGTCACAGCGCAACCATTGCGGGCTGGAGGGGGTGGCGCTGGAGCCCGGAGACCTCTGCTGCCCCCTGGCCGCCTCCACCGCCCTCTCAGCTCCCGAGCTGGCCACCCGTCTTGTTGTGTGTGCTTATACTGTAAACGTTTAGAAATCTGGGTCTTAGGGGTCCCCTCGACCCCCTAGGATTAGGGACAGCGAGGACGGCTCCCCCCACAGGGCCTCCAGGACCAGCCGTGGAAACCTGCTGACGCAGATGTCCTAATATGGACATCCTGTGAAGAGGGAGGAGGAATTGACGGGAACTGCTCGCCTGCTGCAGCCAACAACGAGGGTGCAGCGCGGGGGGAGGAGGGGCTGCGGCCGGGGGAGGGGAGGCGGGAAAGGCGCAGAACGCGAGCGAACATTCGCACCTGGGTCAATGCGGACCCTTGTTCCCGCGGCGGGGGGTGGGGTGGGGACGTCTTTTTACCAGAATTCCGTAACCAAGGAGCTGTTCTGAGTGTAGGGAAAAGGTGTAGGAGAAACAAGTATAAAGCCTTCAGGGCTTAAACCTCGGCCCGCGAAAGAGTGTGTCTCCACCCCCATTCCCAAATTTTGTGCAGACTGTAGAGAGACCCTCAGCGCCCCGCCTCAAGCCCCCGGGCTTGAGCAACACTAGGACTGTTACTGAGTTTGGAAGCAAAAGGTCGGGAGATCCAAAATAAGATAACTGACTTTCTGCGATGCTAGGTATTTTAATTTTACCTTTAAGGGAAAAGGCACGTTCCCCCCTCCTTCAGGCATGTAAGTGTATATTGGTGTTACTGTCAAATCCCCGAGACACTAGCCAATAAACATTGTGCAGAACCTCCATGGCAAGGATGTCTGAAAAGTGTTACATTCCCTGGTTCGGGGGCCGGGGGCGTGGGGTGGGGACGGGGGTGTTATGTGGACAAAGTCGTCAGTTCGGGGTACCGAGTGGAGTGAGCTGTTGGGGGAGCGCAAATCTGAGCGGGGAAAATGGGGGTAATTCGGTCCCCCAGGAAGCTGGGCTTACAGGGAGCCCGCAGCGGGTGATTTTCCAGTGGGGACTTGGAAGGGGGAGGACTGGGGCCGCTGAAAGGACCGTGACCAGCAGCGCCCAGGCAGGAGACCTTAGCAGCCTTCGGGAGCGGCCGGGTGGCCGGGAAAACAGAGCTTTGGAGTGGCAAGGTGCTCGGGAGAGCGCTGCGCTCCCAGACGCCCCCAGCCTCCTGCTCCGCTGCAAAGGACAGCCAGGGTCACATTGCCCAGGCTCGGTCCCAGCGCAGGCCACCTTCGGGGAGTGAAGCCGCAGGTACCGGCAGAATCCTTGTGTCCCTTCTCCGCCCACCGGCGCGGGGTGGGAGGCACAGCGGACACTTGAGAAGGGGCCAGAAGGGATTAGGGTAGCGGGCGGATCCCTCGGGACGCCAAGGGAGTGGGACCGCCGACCTGCCTCCCGCCGCCGCACCCCGGAGCCATGCTATCCTGCTATAGATAGTAACAGGGAAGCGGCTGTTTACAGCAACACTGCGCCGCCAGGGCCGTCTCCAGGCGACCGGGCGCGCCGTCGGCCTGGCTAGGCCACCCTCCCTCCTCGCTCCCCTGGGACCTCGGCCTCTCAGGCCTCGCTGCAGCCACTCCCGCCGCCTGACATCACCCGCCCGGTCCGGGGGCTGAGTGCGGCTCGCGCGCGCGGCTGTGCGCTAACCTCCATTCTTAGAGATGCGAGCCCGGCGGGAGCAGGGAGGGCAGGGAGGCGGGGATTCGTGGAACTGGGCCACTTGCTATTTTTGCATTCCCAGTCACAGGCAGAGGTGAAAACAGAATTTCATCATTGTATGTCACTGGTTTGTGTTGGTGGGAATTTAGGCGTTTCTTTTCGCACTTAAAAAAGGGGAGAGAAAAAGGAAAACATAATATATAAACAGACCCCTTGGAGGAGCTCTGAATCCTAAAGCCAATCTGCGGCCTTCGGTTCTTCTAATTCTATCATCTGTCAGGCTACTTTACTATCTTTGATTATTTAATTTTCAAAAAAAGTTTATGAGGGCAAATCCATCTCTCTCCTAATTAACTTTGGACAAAGTAGGTCAAGCTTTGAATTCCTGGGTCTGGCCCTGCATTCCATTCATTCATAACTGGATCTCAAGCCTCTTAGAGAGAAAACCTAGAATGATTTCATTTATTTCCCCTCCAGAGTCTTGAATAGGCTCAGGCCAACACCTAAAGGGTGTGTCAGAATTTTATATCCAGGATTTACCTCATATGTCACTTATTCTGCCTATGCCAATAAAAAAAAGGAAAAGTGTTTTGGGGTAAATATGTCTCCTCTGGATAGCTTAGCTCTTTCCTTCTTGGCACTGTTACAACCAGGGAATTGGGAACTCCAAATTCATCCTCTGAAAAGGACCATGAGTTCATTCATTCTTCTAGTTATTGCACAAACAACTATTGAGAGCCTCTGGTGGGGGCACTGTGCTGGGGGCTGGCAGTTGCTGAAATGAGCAAGGTGAACCTGTTCTTACCCTCAGAGAGATTCCAGGCTCCTGGAGAAGACCAGCAAATCAATAGAAAATTGCAGAGCAGCGGTAAGTGGTCTGTTTGACAAAGTTAAGGTCATGGTGCCATAGAGTGCAGAGGAGGGTGTAGAGACAGGTATCAGAGGAAGTGACCACAATACACAGATGGATCCATTGTCCTCTGGGAAACATCGTGATGAAGATAGAAATGCCAGAGCATCTAGGGAAGCAAGTGCTTACCCCCAAGCAGTCCTATCAGATGGTACCATCTCAAGCTCCCTCTCCTGCCCCACTCACTCAGCCTACTCATGCTATCCATTGCAGGACGGCAAAATCACATTTTTAATATGGAGCTCACATGATGTAGCCTTACAATAAAGAGAAATCAGAACCAACACGTGAAATTCTCTTTGCCATTTGCCAAGGTCAGGGCGACTTTGAGACAGACGCGTGTGTGCCTCTGTAAGCACCACGCGGCCTTGCAGCATGGCAGGGGTTCCGTGCTCTGGACAAGCCTGAGCATATAAAACCAAAACTGACATAGTTTGTGGTTGTCTGTATGCCAAGTTCCTCCTATTTAGGGATCCAAAAGTGACAAGGAAGGTACAATCCCACATCTGATTTTAACCCAAGTTGAAATCAAATTCATTCATTCCTCTGTAGCAGTTGCTGCTTATCAGATAGAGACTTTTGCACCTTTGCACTTCTCTGGCATCTCAACTCAGAGGCCTGACCCTCATCGAACGTTTGTCCGATAGATAACTCTGGAAGTCCGAGCACATTGTTTAGCCTGGTGTTGTTGCAACATTAAGTGAAAGGCTGCTGTCTGTGCCGCCTACGTAAACGCTGCAACACACAACCCACCCTCAGCATGCAGAAGTAGTTATTTATTTGGGGAAGTGTGGTCTAGCGGTGGAGGGTTGTGGTCAGAGCACGGGACCGGAAGTCAGGAAGGTGCCTGCAGCAAAATCAACACCCTCTGGGACTTGGGAGGGTCGCTGCTTAGACTTCTTTAGTGCATGCTTTGGGCCTTCGTCTTTTTCATGTGCTGATATTCACTTAGCACCCAGCACAGAGCCTGGCCCAAAGTCATGTTCAATAAATATCTATTGAATGGATGAATGCCCTCATCCAAGCAAGACAAATGTATATTATTGGCCTTTATGTATACTTAGAGATCAAATAGATCTCTAAGTATAGATTCTTTAAAGATTCTTTAAGATTCTTTAAATCTTTGGAAAGGGTGAACAAGTTGAGTCTGTCATTCTTGAGTATGAAGAGGCAAGCATTGGAGAAAAAAAAAAGGAAATTAGCAAGCCATTAGGGCTATTTTCAGCTGGTCCAACTTCTGCGTGTAAAGAACACCCCAGTGGTCATGACAGAATATCAGACTTGCCCTTGTTTAGTGAACCCCATACATAAATGCCACATTGTCTGCAAAAACAATGACCATGTTACCACCACCCTCTAATTTATTCATTCTAAATGTCTGGACCCAAGGAGGAGAAGCATCCCACAATTCCTGCAGGACTCACACGCACGTGAACCCAATTACGAGTCTTGGGGGTCAAGGTTACTCACCCTGTGGCTCAGACAGCAAGCAAAAAGGCTGCCCCTGTTTTAGGAGAGTGGAGACACAGGATTAGCACCACCATCACCATACACACAACCCCCACCACCACTAATTAGTACAAGGGATTTAGCCTCTGAGAAAAACTGTTTTCCTTCTGAACAACTCTTGGCTTTTTGACAAGATATGATGATTCAATGGAATCCCCGTCCTGCTGCTAATGCCAGCATTTAAACAAAGCTCTGTGTGGTCCCTGGGACACACACCAGTTGGAGCCGATGAAACTGGGGAGCAGCTATGGTGTGTAAGGACACACTTCAGCCCAAACCAGCGGCATCTTCCACCACAACCGGCAGCATGGGACCCTCATTCTGTCAGTCCTGCCGACCTGTGCTGCAGAAACAAGAGCGCCCATCGGCAGAGTCTTCGGGTTGTCAGCAACTCAGATGCCCTGGGCTGAACTTCTGCAGCTCTGGTGGACTGGGCTGCTGAAATTCCAAAAGAACCCTATCTGGGTCACTGAACCTATAGGGCTACAACACACCCTGCCTGGAGACGTCAACGGCAGGTCTCCCATCCCCATGAGAAAACCTCACCATCATCAAGGGTGGGGCGGGGGGTGGGGAGGGAATGGCTGAAGAGGGCTGGCTCATGACGTGCTCCAGGGCGTCAAGACTTCTCAGGCATAGTTTACACCAGTTTATCCACCACCTTACTCAACCAGAAAGATCTTTAAAAGAGCCATTAATAATTGTAATACAAAAAAAAAAAAAGATCCCCTTTCCTAAACAAGAAAATCCTGACCAGTCTGTAGGAATTCAGAGTTAGCTGTCTTCTAATCTATAGATCATAGTTTCACCCTGAGACGTGAACACTCTGTACTATTTTACTACTGATTGTGTTTCACAAGGAAACTTCCAGGTCGACTCCCAGCAGAGGTCCAATTTTGTCCACTGATGTTTTACCTGGAGGGTCATTGAGTTACAGATTACTTAGGAAAATCCCCAAAATGACTCTACTGAAGAATTCCACCTCCAGACTGTGGGCCCACCCAAGACTGTGAGGTAATCAGTTAATACAGGGACCGATCATACACTGAAAGTCTACTCTCCCGCCCCATGGGACTCTGCATTAAATCCCAACAATGAACACTAAATCACAAATTCCTCCAAACCTGTTTAGTGGCTAATCTACAGAACTGCACTTAGAAAAAAGTCTATATGTCTTACGGGGTCTACCCAGCCTGGCTGACTGGGGCCCAGGCACCTGAACCACTCTCCCATTCACCCCACTCCAGCCACACGGGCCTTCTGTCTGTTCCTCAAATTTGCCAAGTTGTCTCTGCAGCTGGGCCCTTGTACGCACTGTTTCCCCTTCCCCCAGATCTTAACGTGTCGACTCTTCCTCATGGTCGCTATCTGCTCGAATATCACCTTCTCTCTGAAGCCTGTGCTAGCATCTGTCCAATGTTGCATCCCTCCTCCTTGCCCCTCGGTCACTTTCTGTCACCCTGCCTCGTCTTATTTTCTATCTAGTACTTACCACTGTGGTACCCTGTTTGTTTATTGAGGTGCTTTTTATTCCCTGTCTTCTTTGACGAAGCCATAAGCTCCACAAAAGCAGGGATCTTATCTAATTCAGTAGGTATCTGTCCTCAGTGCCCAGCTTCTGGACATGGTCACTGAATGTCCAGGATATTTGTGGAGTGAATAATCGTTACACAGAATGCTCATCGGCTATTGTCCATGTGGCTGAGAAGGCATCATGGGTCCCCTTTTTGGATAAAGGGGCTTGATGGGTAACTTCTTACCTGTAACCTCCTCAGGTGAGGAGAACCAAAATCCTTAATCAGCACCTTTTTAAAAACAAATCATTTTATTTATTTTTTTAAGATTTTATTTATTTTATTTTTAGACAGAGGGGAAGAGAGAGAGAGAAAGAGAGGGAGAGAAACATCAGTGAGTGATTGCCTCTTGTGTGCCCCCCACTGGGGACCTGGCCTGCAACCCAGGCATGTGCCCTGACTGGGAATCAAACAGGGACCCTTGGGTTCACAGGCCGGCACTCAATCCACTGAGCCACACCAGCCAAGGCTGTGCATAATAATTTAGATGCTTATAAACCCAAGGGGTGCACCCAATCTTAGTCCTGCCTAGACCCATCATGTCTGCCGTCTAAATGCTTCCACTACATGCCACACAAGAGGATATGGGTGCTGTAGTTTCATTTATTTGAATTGATTGATTCTACAGAAAGAAAGGAAGGGAGAGTGTGAGAGAAAGAGATATCAATTCGTTGCTCCACTTATTTTATGTATACGTTGGTTGATTCTTGTATGTGTCCTGACTGGGGATTGAACCTGCAACCTTGGTGTATGGGGACAACACCCTAACCAAATGAGCTACCTAGTCAGGGTCATGGGTGCTGTAGTTTTAAATCCACAACCACCCTGACCAGAAACAGTGATCAGCACAGTAACTACTGTCATCTGGAATGCTTATCTCCCAGGTCCTTTCTTTTCTACAAACTCAGCCTGATTCTACAAGCAACTTTTTATAAAATATTTGGGCATAACAGTAAAAACCTAACCAATTTTTTAGTTTAAAAGTGCTGCACTCTGGCTGGTGTGGCTCAGTGGATTGAGTGCTGGCCTGTGAACCGAAATGTTGCTGGTTCGATTCCCAGCTAGGGCGTGTGCCCTGGTTGCAGGCCAGGTTCCCAGTTGGGGGCATGCGAGAGGCAACTAATCTATGTTTCTCACATGGATGTTTCTCCTCCTCTCTCCTCCCTTCTCTCTCTAAAAATAAATAAATAAAATCTGTTTTTTTAAAGTGCTAAGGATAGGGACATAATAAAATTTTCATTACCCCAATCCTAAAATGAATATGGTACTCTCCCAAGCAGCTCACGATAGTAAATTGTAAAATAAATATTTATTTAAATAAATAAATAAAACTTATAAATACATTGAAATAATGCCAGGATGTAAATTCCATGAGGGGGAGAAAAATTGCTGTCCCCCCAGTGCCCAAAACAGGGCCTGGCATAACAGCAAGCGCTCACTGAAGAGAATGAAGGATACAGCCTTTCTAATTCTTCTTGGAGTGCTTCCTTGAATAACCCCTCCCAACACGTGCTTATTGGCTTCTTGGGCACACCTGCCATGATTGGTCACGTGGCTGGAGCCAGCTTGGCATTTGTTGATTGTTTCACTTGCACAGGACAGAGGACTGGGGTATCACAAGATTATCTGAGGCCTGGATACGGTGCCCACACCAGCCCCGCGTGGGCTGAGCCGATTGAAGTTACAAACAGAGCATTGCATGAGCTGCTGCCTGGTCAGACTGCTTGGCACCAAGGGAGGGGATCAGCCTACAGGATTCTTCATTTGAATCTTTGGCAGAACCATTCATTTCCTTTCTCCAGGTAATCACTGGGCTTGGAATAAAGCATGGGTTACCTGCCCAGAGAGTGCCTATGGATGAAAAACCTGCTTTCCCCTAGTCTCTGTTGGCCGTGAGTAGGAAACTTCGCAGGAGGTAGGGATTTGGGACTCCATTTGCTGCTGGTACTCTGCCATCCAAGTCAGGTTTATTTGAACCTGGGGCTTCATCCAGCTGGTGTCTGTCTGAGCTTGGAACTTGGAAAAGAGTAATAAAGCAAGAGGTTGTGAAACAGGCTGGGGAAATAGAGAAAACCTGATGATCTTCAATTAGCTCTCCACCTCATTGGCCTGCCAAAAGAACGAGCTCACCAACTGACAGCTCCAAGCCTCAGTGAGTATTTCGACACTTCCTACCCATTTCTGGCCTGTATGGTAAAATGACCAGATAAGTGCATAAAGAATAACAATAGAGAAAACCAAAGAGTTTCAAATTCAGTGATTTTAGATTGTATGTTTGGATAAGAGCAGCCCTGAGGTGTTTAAATCCCACATCTGGTGTGAGATTAATTTTGTTGTATTCTTATCAGATAACTCTATCCTGCTTTCATTTTTTCCATTGGTTTCAGAATTCCCTACAGGAAAGAAGGAGGTTTCACATACTTCAAATCATTATTACTTTACATAAGAACCAGAAAAAACAATTACCTGCATGGACTGGGGTATGGCCTCTACACAGTTAATTCTGTCTTAAATTACACAATTACTTAATTCATTTTTTCTGCAGTCAGTGCCTTTGTTGAGCACCTAGTAATAAGCTGAGCAGATCATTACAATGGAGGGATATGTTGTGAGTGGCTGTGTTGCTCCTCTGTATTGAGGGGAAGAAGGTGACATTTGTCAAGCGAATTCAAGGACAAGAAGGAACCCACTTTGGAAGGACAGAGAGCAAAGCATTCTGAGCAGAAGAAAAGCTTCTCAATGTAAAGTTAAGTACCTAGAAGCATAACTTGACCCCCCCCCCCACTCTGAACCCAGCAACCCTTCCATCCATCTGTGTAAGGCGCACCTCGAACTCTAGTGTCTAAGCTCCAGCAAACCACCCCTCCCTCCTCCAGGCTATAAACACCTACTTAGCCATCAGCGCTACCAAACTTGGCAATGTCCCAGCTCTTCCCAGTTTAGTTTCTTTCTTGGCTGTCATGCGATAACCACCCATAAAGATCTTTCTTCTAGATGGCTCCACGCTAAAATGATGGTTAATAAGATCTCTCTCGATAGCTTAAGAGTTTTAAATGAAAACACTGACAAATAGTGACGTAAATTGCCCTAAAGCAGGCTTTGAGATCTTCCAGAGCCCTTTTCAGAGGAATTTGAAAACAGGCGCATGCATTCCATCTTGCCTTTTGTTACAGAGCTATTGACAATAAACAGGGTTCAGCTTAGAATCCGTGCTGTAAAGCAACAGAACTCAGAACAAACAAAGCTTTTTCACCCCGGGCAATACTCCCCTGGAGTCTGCTGATACTTATACAAGGTTGGAGAAAGTGTACTTCGGAAGTTTATGGGGGACTAAACTCTCCAATGCTGGTCTGTTTCTTGAATTCTTTGTTATTTGGACTGTCCTGGAGACTACTCCACAAGCCATTTTTAGAATCCACCCATCTTCAGTTCCCGTAAATATTATGTCTACACAGAACTATGTGAATTATTTCATAGCTGGAATATGAACCAGGCTGTGAAAACTTGCTAATGGGAGTGACATAAGAAGAACATTAAAACTGCAATGAGAGAAAATGCAGCAGCAAAGGGAAGACGTATGTGTGTGTGGTGGGGGAGAGGGTAGCTCAGCCCTCAGACACTGATTATTCAGCCCCAGGCTTGATTATTTAAATCTAGCAGCAAATGTATGCTGACACATTCCTGGGGGCACAAGGGTGACTTTTATTACAGCAAGCAAAAGATGCCTAGTTCAATTCTCAGAGGCCATTTTTATCGTATTTGGTACTAATTGTTCCAAGAAATGAAGGCCATGGGAGCTGAGGCAGTGACTGCCAACCGTCAGTAATTCCCGGGAAGGAACAAACTGGGGGCCACTGCCACCGCGCATTCTGGAGCTGAGGGCTAAATCCAGCCTGGTGGCGCACCACCTTTGTCAGGCCCAGCCTCTACAGCATTTGTGGAAGGGCATTGTAACATGGGAAGCAAGAATTCAATAGAAGTTCCTAGTATTGTACATCTGTTCTCTGCCCCCATCTCTCTTCTCGGTGAAGCCTAGCCTTATCCAGACCTCAAACTTAAAAAGTCACATCCTCATAGAGGACTTTTCTGAGCACCCAGGTGGAGTTAGGAACCCGATAGAAGCCTTCCCTCCACCCAAGCTTTGCACTGATAGCACATACACCCACCATTTGTAATAGTATATACTTATTTAGAAAACAATTGGGCTAGTATCTGAAAGATAAGTTCCACAAGGATAGGGGTCTTCATTTTGTTCATTGGCCATTGGTGGACCCCCAGCACCTACAGAAGGCCCGATATTAGTAGCTGTGAATTGCTGATTGAATTTGTTTGGTGTCCATCTCTCCACTCCAGGAAGGCAGAAACCTTGCCTATTTCACTCATCATTGATCTTCTAGCTCCTAATGTAGTATCCGGTCACATATTATCTGCTTAAAAATATTTCTTGAATGAATGAAAATACAACAGCTAATATTTATTGAGTGTTGGCTCAAGGATTATGCTGAGTGCTTTATAGATAGCGTTATGTTATTTAATATTCAGCAAAATTCAGTGATATAGGTATAGTATTATGCCATTGTGGTTGAATAGGTTCAATAAATTTTTTTAAAATAATAATCTACCCTGGCTGGCGTAGCTCAGTGGATTGAGTGCGGGCTGGGAACCAAAGCATCGCAGGTTCAATTCCCAGTCGGGGCACATGCCTGGGTTGCAGGCCACAGTCCCCAGCAACCACACACTGATGTTTCTCTCTCTCTCTCTTTCTCCCTCCCTTCCCTCCCTAAAAATAAATAAATAAAATCTTAAAAAAAAACTAGATAGTCTTATTAAAAATAATAATCATCATCCTATCATTCTCTAGTCCACAGTGGATAACTGGGCTAAATTTTCTTCCCAATGTAGTAGATAGTGCCCTGGTGACCTGCCCCAGATAAATGAGTGAATTTACTTCCCTAGGTTTCTACTGGAGAGAGACTGATGAGAGAAAAACACAGTCTCCAGGGTCTTAATTACGTTTAAATTGCTTAGAATTAAATTATAGCCTCAGCTTCTATTTACATTGGGTTCTGGAGAGAAAGAAATATATATGTGATAAATAGATAGATGGATAGATGGATGACATGGGCAGGCAGATAGATAGACATTGTGCTCGTTGCATTGGGTTTACATGCAACCACTAAACATGTGAAGCGTTTCCACTTCTATCAGAGGAAACTGAAAGCAGGAAAATGTGGGCCAAATCATGCCCAAGATGCTGGTTAAACTGGCTCTGCCAGTGTCTCCTGCACCTGCCTGGGGAACCAGTTGGAAGGCAAGATTGTTCCCTCCTCTGGGAACCATTCGGCCCATCTGATCCGGCTGAACCAGGCAGAGAGCAGTCAATCATCCATCTTGCTTCCCCAGGTAAAACTGGAAATGTGGGGATGGGTTGGGCATGGTCCAAGCATTGCTTAGACCAATGAGAAACAAGCTGATTTGCCCCAGAGTGGAAGCAGTTCCAAGGGAACTACTCCAAGTACTGTGTTCCCATGATCAGAAACCCATCCTGGTGAAATTATATTACTTAATTTTACCAGATACATTGACCCAAAGATGTTTAGTTCAACAAGTGGTCAGTTTGATTAGGGAACTTAAACAATTCTTGATTTCTCCAGGTGCTCCTCACCACCGCCAGCGCTACCCCGGGGAGAGGGAAGAAGGGAGAGGACTGTCAGAGACAGGGAAAATAAAGGCAAGGCAGGGAGTTTCCACGGAGCTACATATATTCAGTTTTAAAAGCCTACCCTTTAGTCTTAGATTACATCCTCTTCTTGACTTTTTCAAACTGTCTTCTCATTTATAAAATGACAGTGATAATAAATGGTAGTTGTTGTCATTTTGTAAAATTAAAAGTTGGCAACCTGTATTAGTTCGCTTGACCGCTTTTTAAAAACTTGGCTGGTCCCAGAAACCCATCCGTGTGGGAGCCCTGGATGAGTGTGCATAGTGTCTTTGGAGGCTGTGAGTGAGGAGGGAGAGAAGAGTCTCCCCCACATGTGTGTGTGGAGCTACAGGTCTGCCGGGTGGCCCCTGAGCGTCCTCTCTCAGCGACAGGCACAGCTGTGAGAGCTGGCTCTCGGTGAAATGAACACCCTGCTCTGGACTCCCTGCCTGCGGTTTCTCAGACCTACCCACAAGTCCACTGTGCCTGTGTGGTGCCGTCTCACCTGCCGAGGAGGAAAGTGTCTGATAACCTAATACATGTGAAACTTTAGGAGCTTCCTTCTCATAAAGGAATCTGTCTTTTAAACTAAGCCCTGAGGGAAATGGCAAATGCTTACTCCAAAGGCACAGACTGCCGACAATAGGATTTTAGGGACAGGGAGGGAGTACATCATGGCAGAGTGCATCAAACCACACTGGTGGGCATTCATCCAGCCTATCTCTATACTACAGCCCTCAAGTCCACCTTGTCGCTGCTTCATTTACAGGTCACCTCATCTTATAAAGCACTTTTAATCTTGAAAATGCCTTCTGCTCTATGGTTTGTCAAAGCCCTTCCGTAGGCATTACCTAGTGGGACCCTGTAACAGTCCTGAGAGTGAAGCCGGGGAGATTGCTGAGTCTTCGTGTTTACAACCGAGGAAAGCCAGACTTGAGGAGTGTGAGCTGCAGGACTGAATTCAGTCCACAGATAAAAAGTATTGGCAGGGATGTGAAGAAAAGCGCAGCCTGGTGCACTGTGGGTAGGATTGTAAACTGGTGCAGCCACTAAGGAAAACGGTATGAAGGTCCCTCAAACTATTAAAAATAGAACTGCCACAGAACCTGGCAATTCTACTTCTGAGTATTTACCTGAGGAAATCAAAATACTAATTTTAAAAGATGTATGTGCCCTGGCTGGTGTGGCTCAGTGGATTGAGCAGCAGCATACAAACCAAAAGGTTGCCAGTTTGATTCCCAGTCAGGGCACATGTCTGGGTTGGGGGCCAGGTCCCAGTTGGGTGCATACAATAGGCAATGGATATCTCTCGCATATCAATGTTTCCCTCCCTTTCTTTCTCCCTCCCTTCCCCTCTCTCTAAAAATAAATAAATAAAATCTTTAAAAAAGATATATGCACTCCTATGTTCACTGCAGCATTGTTTACTATAGCCAAAATATGCAAGCAGCCTTGGTGTCCATCAACAGATGAACAGATGAATAAGAATGAAACCTTGCCATTGGCAACAACATGGATGAACCTAGAGGGTATTATATTAATTAAAATTAAGTCAGACAGAGAAAAAACAAACAGTACCATATGATTGCACTTATATCTGGAGTCTAATAAAACACAACAAATAACCAAACAAAACAGAAACAGACTTAAAAACAAAACAAACAGAAACAGACTCATAGAAACAGAGCACAAACTGATGATAATTGCCAGAGGGAGAAATGGGTGGAGGGATAGGTGAAAGAGGTAAAGGGACATATAAGATATTATAAAACAAGTAAGTCACGGGGACGTAATTTACAGCACTGGGAATATAGTCAATAATGTGATAAATTTGTATACTGACAAATGGTTACTAGACTCATCATGGTGATCCCATTGTAAGGTATATAAAAGTCGAATCACTATGCTATACACCTGAAACAAATATAATATTGCATGTCAACTATAACTTTTTAAAAAGCTGAATTCAGTCAGGGCTGGGATGTGGGAAAGGTGTGGGGCCTACACTTGCCCCTTGGAAGGCCAGGTAGGTCATGGCTCTTGTGTCTCCTGGCCTAGCACGAGGCCTCTTCGCTGTGGAAACCTGGAGGGAGAAGGCTCCACTCAGCGCTACAACAGCGAGGTGCTGGGGAAAGGTGTACCCATTAACAATAATCAAGCATTTATATACCAGTTGGTATTTCCACAGTACCCACTAATAATCACTGTGCCATTACAATCCTCTTGGCAGACACGTGGGGTCACTGCACTCTCCAGACACCATGTTACAGCCAGGGAAATAGGTGGGGTAGATTAATTACCCTGTGGTTTGAGGGCATCAGCAGCATAGCGGGACATGAAGGTCCTTAGGCTGACATGGCCAGCGAAACGGAGCAGCTCAGCCCAACCACAGGGCAGAGAGGGCCTGTGCGTGCGTGTGCACACGCAAGCACATATGGAGCAAACTGTTGCTTTTAGTGCCATCAGAACTATAATCTGTCTGGTATTTTCTGGATTAAAAACTCCCTGGGCCACACACATGGCCCAAGACCATGTTTGGGTTATGGTCAAAAGAACAAAACAAACAAACACAAAGAAACTAAGAAAGAAGTAAGTCTGGGATGTGGAGAAAAACAGGGAAACGTTGAGGTCATATGATGACCTTGGACAGAATCATAAAATCCAGTTTATACACTGGAGACAAATCTAGGTGCTGAGAGACATGCCGTCTTCCATCTTCCTCCCCGCTTCCTCATCCACACTGAGAATACCTCCTCAGTCCCCCCTTCTAGCTTTTCAGGTCATCTTCAGTGTACAATGTAAACATTGCCTCATCATTCCTCTTTCTGTGTAACTCAGACACATTGGCTCTCAGAGACCAAAACACTCTGTATTCCTGGAAATGTAAAGAGAGATTACAGAATTAGAAAGGGATGTTTGATGGCCCAGAAATGACTGTATATCAGCCTTCCAAATATTCCCTGGCAGTGTAAAGACAGGAGGGAGACTAGCCTAGCGATTTAATATATTTACAGGGTAAATAGTAAGCACTTGCAGTCTCTGTGACTTAATCAGAATGAAGTTCATTACAGTAAAGAGCTGTGCCCTTTGGTCCTATTTGCATTAAGCAGGCTCCCAATTTCATTTATTATCACTCACATCTGCGGAAACTGGAAGCTGTGAGGCTGGCCGAGGGGCAGGGGAAGGACGGTCAGTAAGAATGTGCAGGAGAGAGGATACGGGGAAGGAGATAGTGGGCTAAGATTAGAGCAGAGAGAATAGGTATCCTTATCAACCCCAATCTATGAAAGTAATTTCACTTTCTTGTTTTTAACTTGAGGTTTGCATCAGTGTCTCTCTTTCTGTCTCTCTGGGTTTTGAAAACATATTATCGGGTCATCTAAACCTTTCATGAAACACTTCAGACTTGTACGTGCATGAGCTAGTGAAGATTTATTATATTTGACATCACGACAAAAGATTTTAAGGCATTCTTTTTCAGCAGAGCTTGTCTGAATCCCCCGAGGCTGCCAGATCACTATCTCTTCCCAGATGGTAACTTGTTTTCATTGCTGAGAGCCCAGGTTAAGGTTAAAGCTGTTTCTGGAAACTGCTTGTGCCTCAGAATGTTTAACTCCATCAGTATGTTACTATTACATATGAAGGAACCTGGGGTTTTAAGACCAGAATCCTCTCTCACCCCATCCCCATCTCTGCCCTCAATTTATCTGTTTCTTTTGGAAAAGAGAAATGACCTCTCGTTTTGAATTAAAATAGGCAGAGAGGGCACAAATAAAAGTACCAACCCACATCCTTTGGGCATCTCTGGGCATCGCTGCATGGGAATACGGGTAAAGTACACCATTCAACAGAATTAGGTAGGACAAGACAGGGAAATGTAGCCAAATCCTGCAAGGGAGAGCCCTGAATACTGGCAGTGCTAGATATGGAAGGTCCCGGACTGGGCTTGAGAGCGTAAACAGGTGTAACTGTGGAAGTACTACTGGTCTCTGGTATGAGGCTAAGAGGGTACTCATGTACCCTCTGCAGAGGGTATGTGTGATGCAGAGTGGGATGCAGAGTGGGGCCGGGGGTGTAACATCACACACTGCGCCCTGACAGTTGCCGGGCCTGGGGGTCCATGGCTCCCACAAGGAACTTAGTCACAATGGAACTATGTCATCTGTTGAACTGTAAATGGTAGGCGCAAGCTACACGTTGAGCACGTTTTCTCCCAGATTTCAACCTTGGCGACGGACCTAGACCTCAGGCTCCAAAATCTGTTTGAGAAATAAACAAGGGGAAGACCAACAACCAAAACAGCAACACAGTGGAGCAGGCGCGGGAGACGAAGCTCCGCCTTTGGATGCCTCGGGCCAATCAAAAGTCTGTTGCTGGGGCCCAGTGTTTGGCCGCCTGACGTTGCCATGGAGACAGCGGAACGTTACACACCAAACACAGGGCGACGCTGAGGCCTAAGCACTATATCCACACAGACGACAGTGTAAACGTCATTCCCTCTGGTTTCCCCGCCCTGCCGCAGCACGCCAGAGGCGGAGGGAGCGACGCAGGCGTCACTGTCACGTGCTCCCTGCCCCACTGGGGCCTGGTGGGCGGGGCCTGTCGCTATGGCTGCATCTGTGGCTGTTATTGTTTGGACCTGGAATTAGAAAGTGCTGAGGCGGCAGTGGAGCCAAAACCTATTCTGGAACGGTTGCCTCCCGCCCCCGGGCCAGAGAGGGATCCCCAGCCCTTAGAAAGCCAGGACACCCCCTAGGCTGTCCCAGCACGCCTCAGCCCCAGGTCTGGAGCCAAGATCGCTGTGCTGCCTGTGACTCCGGCCCAAGGGCCAGACCCAGACCACTCCCTCCACCCTTAGTGGGCCGTAATTGTCAGGGTGACCTCCAGAACCGCTTGCCCTCCAGACAGCAGCCCACAGAGCAACCCTGACTAAACTTCCTTGCCCACGAGACAGGAACAAAACCCAACGTTGAAAACTTCACCACTCCAAGAGTAAATTCCAGAGTCAAGAGGAATTGGAAAGATGTTTATATTTGCCTTCGTATACTTTAAAAGCAGCAGTACATGGGACATTTATTCCTTAGACCTTTGTTGAAGACTTGAGGGAGGGGTGCCTAATAACCCCATTCAAGAACCGTTCTTTTCAACAGGAGAGAAAATTCCGAAGTCCCCGAGGATGGCGACCCTGAAAACTGGGAAGGCCTGAAAACCCTAGGTCGGTGGGAGTGAAGCGTTGATTCCTACATAGCTTAATTTCATCTTGATTGTACAAGCTAGGCGAGTGTGAGAAATCTCTCTGTGTGCCAGCCTCCTTTTCATTCATACAAGTCTGGAAACAGTTACAGGAAGGCTGCAGCAACAAATTGTAAACAAACCAGATCGAGTAATACAGGAGTGAAGGCAGCCTTGAGATGACGATATGAAAGCAACCACCCTGAACAGAATGTAACGTTTGAAAGATAAAGCACAGCTAAGGGATCTAGGACTTTGAATTTTCTCCAAATAGGATCTTCCAGCCTAGCTGAATTTAACCCAAATTTAAAAGTTATTTTTTAAACTATTTTTTAAAGTTTTTATTTATTTATTTTTAGAGAGAGAAGGGAGGGAGAGAGAGAGAGAGAGAGAGAGAGAGAGAGAGAGAGATCAATGTGTGATTGCTGGGGGTTATGGCCTGCAACCCAGGAATGTACCCTGGCTGGGAATCGAACCTGCGACACTTCGGTTTGCAGCCCGCGCTCAATCCACTGAGCTACGCCAGCCAGGGCCCTAAAAGTTATTTTTGAAAGAAAGCAGAGGGGGCATTATTTGCTGGAATTAAAAATAAGCTGGCCCTGGCCAGGTAGCTCAGTTGGTTAGAGCATTGTCTTGATACACCAAGGTTGTAGGTTTGATCCCTGGTCAGGGCACCTACAAGAATCAACCCGTAAGTGCATGGTTAGGTGAAGCAGCGAATCGATGTCTCTCTCTCTCAAATCAATACATTTTTAAAATTCTTTCTAAAAATAATAAGCTGTCGAGGTGAGTATGTAACGTCTTTCTGATGGCAGAAGCATAAAGAAGGATTCCATTAGAATGAATGGTGTCTGGGGTTGGTCGGGATTCCTCCATTCCTCCACCAACGCATATCCAATCCCACTTTCTGTCTCTGACAAATCAGCACCTGACGGTTCCCTTGCTGTCACTCCATGCCAGCCCTCCCTGGGCTCCCACTGAGGTATTTTATCACCTGTCCCCAGAGCACATCCGTTTCCTTCCAACATTCCCTTGCTCCATCCTCTGACCTACCTATTACTCACTTCCCCCCGACAGGCTTCTCTATACAACTCACCCTTCACTCCCTCCCCTCTCTGTCGCCGCTCCCAGGTTTCTACCCGCCAGATCGACTCTCCCCCAAACCCTTGCCCCATCTACTCTTCTCCACCATAATGTTTCTCCTGTCTGGCTCTTACTCAATAGAAGCCCTAGCCTTTTGTAAATGTAGGCCAGACACAGGAGGAAGAGCACAAAGAGCTGGACAAAGTCATCTGAATTTAAAAGAAAAAAAATCCCCTAATAATAGTTGAGATTCATGCTATATATCCAAGCATTATGCAGATTCTGCTTGTGACAGGACTGTGGGCAAGGGAGCAATTTACTAATTCTGACCTCTGCAGGGACATAAAGATGATTTCTACTTTTTTCTGTCAACTAATGATCATTGAGTCAGACCCCTTACAGGACTGTCAGTTTTCTTTCTCCTTTACCCCCAATACTTCACCTAGAGCATAAGGCAGAGAGAAGAGAGAAACCTCAAGTTCAGGTTCATGAGAAGGCCTGGCTCAAGGGTAGATTAGATTGAATCAGTTTGGGCATGGAAATAAAGTAGTTTGTGTTTTGTTTCAGATGGATGGGAAAGTAAGGCATTAATTCGATTTACCCCCAGACACATAAATAACCTATTTGCCATCTAGAAAAAAAAAGGGGAGTAGCAGTCCTTCTTGTCTTCCCTACTCTAAACTCAGGCATAAATTAGAATAAGCCAAGTTTTCTTTGCTGTAAGATTCTCTCTCTCTCTCTCTAGGTCTCTCTTTTAATTCTTCAGGCCAATCAGGGACACAGCGAGCCACTGAAGGAGAGTGTGGGGGAAGGAAAAACTGAAGACAAGGTTTGTCTAGTCTCCAATGTGCCAGGCCTATGAAGAGTGCTCTCCTATCCTCCCGGCATGCGTGTGAACTAGGTCTTCTTAGGCCCACTCTGATGATGGAAGACGCTGAGGAGTTAAGTGATTTGCCCAAGGCTGTGCTCCAGAGCCAGGCTTCCACCCCAGGTGTCCGTTTGCAGAGCTCTTGCTCCTCCCTCCTCCCCACGGTGAGGTTGGGTGCGCAAAAACTTCCACTCTGATCACTTGACAAGTTTACCTTTCCACCGTGCGAGCATAGCCCCTCTTTTCAAATTGAAAAGAAAAGGCGGGAGGGAGATTGAAGGTCTTTTGTGAAATCTGCTAGAACATCATGAAAAGGTGCTGACATGATAAAGTACAATCGTGGATCCATTCCTGCTGCCTTGGACTAACCTACATTTACCTATTGGCCCGAGATCCAAGAGGCAAAGAGAGACATGCCCCAGAGAACACGCAGCAGAAAAGTTTGGGCGAGTTCTGGGAGACTCTGACCTGCCCCAGGCTAGGGAGGCACTACCCGAGTTCTCAGGCTACCTGGGGAACTCTTCCCATATTTATCTGAAGCTGTCACTTAGGACTGGCCCCTCCTTTTTCCCCTCTCTCCTTCCCCACCCCTGACCCTGCAAAGAAGCATGTCCAGCACGAATTCCTCCAAACCTCAGATGCCTTTAGAATTTCAGTGTGTCTAAAAAGTTCCCTCCTTGGCACGCAGCATTAGTCAAGTTAAGTGGGTGGGGAGGGCATTTCCCGGAGATCCAGGGCTTGTGGGGGAAGGGGGCGACCTTCCTCCATCCCTGCCTTGGCAAGCAGCTTCTGGAGAGATCCGTGTGGGTGGCAGTGAGTACAGGGTTTCTCGATGGACAGGAATGCCCATGGGCCACACCTTCTTCAGCCCTCTAAGCACCTTATCATGTCTGGACCCGTGAAGGAGGTGGTAGTGCCAGGGAGTGGGTTCTCCTGTGTCTGGCTCCAACAACCGGTTTATTGTGATGATTCTATTTGTGTTCCCTGTGTTCTGTTTGACTTGGCAGCTGGAAGGGGAAAGGGCAGCAGGTTCACTCCGGTTTGTACTGGGCGGTCCCTGCAGCCACACCCAGGCATTAAAGCCAGCGGCTCGCACCAGGATGTCTTTACCTGAGGGCCCTCTGAGTGCAACAGCAAGGTGTGGGAAGTATTTCCTTTTTGCGGCCCAGCCAGGTGTGGCTGGCATTTCACCTATTCCTGTATTAGTAACATCACCCAGATTCAGGTCAAAGGGCAGGCTTAGGAGAGTCCAATCACCCCGGAATCCAGGACCAGGGGATGGTTGACAATGTCCATGGGGGCTGGATGACCCTGAGTCCCTACTGCTCATTGGCCACCTTAACCCCTGGATCTCAAACAAAAATCTGAGGTGACAATATTTTACTTTGGGGGCACTCATGTTTCCAAAGTTGACGTCTAGACTTTTCTAAAGCATCCAAAGTGGGGATTCTTTTCATACAAGATGGTAGCATTCAAAGAGAAGAATCTTCAGGGTCAAAAAGACTTAGTCTAGGACCCTGGGTTTGCCGCCTTATTTATCTGGTCCTATTATCTGGAACTAAAATCTCTGGCATGGGGGAAATACCAGCTAGCACTTCTGCTACTACATTCCTGGTATTGTTCTAAGCAAGCATTTTTATGAAAACTCCCTTCAGCTTCAAAACAACCGAGGTGAGGAGGTGAGTACTATAATTATCATCATCCCTTTTACAGATGAGAAACAGAGGCACAGAGAGATGAAGGAAATTGCCACAGGTCACCCAGCTAATAAGCGACAGTGCCAGGATTCCACTGCAGGTAATCTGGCCCTGGAACCCACGTGCTCAACCACGCTGTGAAAATGCCATTCCTAGAGAGCTAACACCGTGCCAGGGGCTGGAGATGCCGTAGGCAGCAGTCACAGGTATAGCCCCCAGCCCCTACCCTGCCGTCCCCACCCTTTGATTCTGAGCTCCCCAAGTCAACTTGAAAAGGCCCTTTCTACCCAGCCTAGAAACTGCCTTTGGCCCTGAACCCTGGGGTAGCCTTTCTTGAACGCAGGCATATCCTAGGTGAAGATGACACCATAGTCACCCAGCCAGGTCCTGGAAAAAGGACCTTCAGAAGAACATTGGCTTTCATGGCATCCTCACCTGCCCCAGGGGCAGGAACAAGGCCTTGACCAAACACACTCGGGGGTCCGTCTTGAAAGAGCATTCAACGGGGCAGGCCAGCAAGGGCCTCTCTGTGTTCCTTTGCATGCCGGGGGTGGGGGGCAGAACCAGGCTAGAGGGCAGGACAGGAAGTAACCACGCACGCTCAGCACGCAAGGCCACAGAGGTCTTGCCTGAAGAAAGTGCCCCTGACCTAGACAGCCAGGTGATGAAACCATTTCCTCTTCCAGAGAAGCCTCCAGGGCCTGGCGGGGCGCAGGCTTTGTTCACCAGGCCACTCCCTACCGGATGTGATAATGTACACTGTGGGCTTGAGACTGTTAGAATTACTTCTTAAATGGAGGCAAGGTGCAGATAATTACCATCGCCCACATTTATTGAGTGGTTGGCATGCTTTATGAGACTGATACGGATTCATTTATTTAATCCATAAAACAACACTATGAAATAGGTTCTGTGATTATCCTCATTTGCCAGATTAGAGACATGGAGGCATAGAGAATTTAGCTTCCCCGAGTCTGCATAGGCAACAAGTGAAATTCAAACCCAGGGCTGACGACTTCTGAGACTGTACTCTTAACTGTCTAAAGCAAAGTGGGGGCCCTTCCCTCAGAGGCAGTGGAGACACGGGACCAGGGAGGAGTCTTGAGACATTGCCACATCGGACTGGAGGGTTCAAGGCCCCAAAGTCCAGTTTTCTGGGGATCTTTAGGACCACCAGGACCTTGACTCTGGAAGTGTCACCTGATTCTCAGGCTCTCACTGGCCGCTTTGGAGATGCAGGAGCCAGAGAGGGCCTCAGTCATACCCTTAGGCCCTTTTGTAGCCCCTGCTTTCCCTCCACCTCTTCTCGATAGAACACACACACCTTGGTAGTATTTAATACCGCCAGCCCTGGAGCCAGACTCCCTTGGTTTTAATCCTAGCTCCGCCACTCATGTGCATAGTATTTATCCCCTGAATTACTTACTCTATCTGTGCCTCAGTTCCCTTCTCTGTAAAATGGGACTAACAATGGTACCTTCCTTACAGTGTTGCCAGGAGGACAACAAGATGGTGTGTGTGTGTGTGGCAAATGCTCCATAAATGTTAGGCATTATTATTGTGCTGGTAGTTCATTACTTCTTTTCATCCTTCTTTCTTGAGATGTGAGATGAGTTTGGCAAAACCTGGCTCTAATCTACTGTTTCCTGGGCTGTTGTTTGTACTCCTCCTCCCGTGTTCTCCCGCTGTCCATCCTTACATCGTCCTTTCTGAAGAGAGCCGGGAATGGATCTGTTTAGAATGGGGAAGAAATCCCATTAGATTAGATCAGGGGTCTTTGGGAAATCCTTAAAGTCAGTTTTCCTGAAAATTTTAGTAGGTCGACTTGGGAAGGCAGCCAAAGCTGTTCATTCATAACAGCTGCTGAGAAATTGTTGTCAGCACCTCCGTATGGATCCTCTCTTTTGGGCACCGAGGTCAGGTCAGAAGTCATGAAATCTGAAACAATTACTGAGCAACGGCTGTGTAGGGGATTGCTGACGGCAAAATAAACACCATGTAAAAAAAAAACCCACCTCCGCCCCCTTGGCTGTGTTCCCTGGGAGACTCTCACCTCCTTTTCTTAGGTTATCATCTCATTCTGACTCCAAACCACGTCTTAATAGATTTTAGCTTCTATTTGACTTCTAACGTAAGGGCCGTGCAAAGCCACGTGCCCACTAAATATAAGCTGCTGATGATGCGGGCCTGGGATAGAAGGGGAGCGACCTAACGGGTGGCTAGTGAGTGCTGCTGCACGGGAGAGTCGGGGTACAGAGGTGCCTTATCTCAAATCTGAACGAAGGAGTCTATTTCCTGCGAAGTCTGGTGAGGGGAAAAAAAAAAAATGCGGTTTGCCTCTATCACACAGAGTAAGTTACATTGGGTCTTAGCCCTGCCGTAGCACTTGAAAGGCCCGAGCAGCACATTTGTGGTTTGGTTGTGCTGTCCGACTCTGAGGCTGAACATGCCGCGTGTAGTTCACGGCTGCAGAGTTTCCAGTCCTCCTTCAAGCTCTTACGTTATGGTTCAGGTTGGCCGCACGTCTCTCTCCACTGTTCACGGGGAACCGCGGCCAGGTTCCCCCAACTGAGAGACAATATTTACAAAGGTAGCTGCTACTGAGGGGTTGCCAAGTGCCAGACACTGCTTCATCTGCCTCATTTCATTCATGATGCCCACTTCACAGGTTAGGAGACTGAGGCTTAATACAAGTGAAATAACTGGTCCAGGATGACACAAGTAGAAAGGTATCAAGTCTGAATTCACACCCAGGACCATGCCAGGTGACTACGAAAACAGAGTCCTTCTGTACCATGTTACACACCATCACCGTATTCTTTGTTCCCTCCACAGGTTTACCTGTGCTGAGCTTTGCCCTCTTGCACACCTACTGAGAATGTCACCTCCACTCCATCCACCCCTCAAAGACCTCCTCCCCTGTTCTGCTGTCCCAACCATTCTAGCGCAAAGTAATCTCTCACCCCTCTGAATGTTTTTATCCGAACCATTTATTCTTGGCACTTAACTATGCGCTATTTTGTATTTTTATTCAAATGCTTCATTGCATAAACTACAAGCTTCCAAAAATCAGGATCAGTGTACTCCCCCAGCACTTAGCCTAGAACTGTGGACACAGCAGATGCTCATAGCCCTTGGCACGTGATAGCTACCATAATTATCATTAGCACATTATTATTTTCCAAACCATTTGTGGGAGAAATAACTCCAGCAACTCCAAAACAGAGGACTTGGGTCACTACTATAATGAATGAGGTGGAAAACTGTTACATGAGATGATCAAAACAAGCCTAAGCAACCATAGGGCCCGCAGTCTTCTGCACCGTGCTATTTACCAGGTTTCGGGGTTACGCTTTGTTTTCGCTTGTGGCCAAGTCTGTGGTCTGGCCAAGTCTGTGGCCAGGTGGGAACCCCCATGGTGTCTTCCTATGGAACTCAGCGACCCGAACCGTTGCTGCGGGGGCCTGCTTTTCCTTTCTTTATTAAGAAAAGGAAACAGGAAATTGAATGTAAAACCCTCCAACGGTTAGTATCACACCGAAGTCGTGAATTTAACCACACCCCCCCCCAGGAAATGAAAGTACAGTTCTCACAGCGATGTTCCCTCTCCTTCTGTGACCCGCAGTGTTTTTCTGATGTTGGTTAGATAGTGAAGATGAGAGGGCTGAGCTCCGTGCAGCGGCTGTCATCTGGGATTTGTTGATGTGAGCACAGATTAACACAGATTTGATATTGCACAAATGAAGAAGGGACTTTCGTTTGCTGTGTGACAACATGGCTCTATCGGATGTCACAAAGTGGGGGGTCCCCAGGCAGATTCCGACCTGCTGACAGGTTTTCTTGTTCCAGCTTATATAATGTACTTTAAATTTTACTTCATTGCCAAGGCTTAAAAACAGAGATTTCGTACACGGTACACATGCAAACCCAGTGCAGGTCTGTGGCCTCCCTCGGGGGGCGGGGAATGGTGCTAGTGGGTGGGAGCTGACCCCTTTCAGTGGACATATGTCTTTGGTGTGGTGCAGGCACAAAGCTGTGGCTGCCTTTTAGATACGCAGAACCTAAGCCTGGCATCTCGGCTGTCCTGGGGGCAGGCAGACAAAGCAAATGAGGGCAGTTGATGGGCTGCTGATGCTGCTGCTCCTGTGTTTTTAACCTGCTGGTGCGAGTTGTCCCCCTAAGGGCAAGAGCTTTGTACAGTGTGCCTGGCATGCGGGCACAGGGTCAGTGCTCAGCAAACGTTGACCGAGTGAACCTGCACAGGGGTCACCGGTTGAACCCTTCGGGTCAGGGCATCTAGAAATGAGGCTCGCTCGGAGTCCCTCATGGAGTTGCTGCGAAGTCCTGCAGGTGCAAGACTGACCTGGGTCTGTCAGTATTTTTTAATAATGATGTCCTGCTGAGGTACATATAGGATTCCATGTGGATTCCATGCAGTGTTTTCTTTTAATTTTTATTTATTGATTTGAGAGAGAAAGAGGAAGGAAAGGGAGAGAGATCGACTTGTTCTTCCACTTATTTGTTCATTCATTGATTAATTCTTATATGTGCCCCCTGACCAGGGATCAAACTCACAACCTTGGCGTATCAGGACAACGCTCTAACCAACTGAGCTACCCAGCCAGTGCTAGTTTCTCTGATTCTTGTGCATTGAGGTAAAACACACAGCTTGCATACCATCAATAGACAGTTTTTAAAGGGCACGTGGGCTACTACAAAGGTGGTATAGGATAGTGGTTATAAGACTTGGGATCTGGAGCCAGTTTGCCTAGGTTCAAATCTTAGCTCCTCCACTCACCAGCTGTGTGGTCTAGGGCACACAGCTTAATCTCCCTGTGGCTTCATTTCCCCATCCATAAAATGAGCATATTAAGAGTATACGCCTCTAAAGTTGTGAAGATTACATTAGTTGATGGATGTAGAACATTTAGAGGAGCAATGAGCATGCAGTTAGCAGCCAATAAACATTAGCTAGTATCCTCACTACCAAGAGCCCTGGTATATGACTGAGAAAGAAGCCAAAATAAATGACAAGTGTGAGAGCCTATAATTTCTCTGTCATCATGACCCAGAAGCCAAATGTGCTACTGATTTTGAAATACCTTATATACTGAGCACAGAGGATATTGTTTTAACATGTTCTCATCCCTGGAAGGTGTTCCAGTTCATTATTAGTTTCTTGGCAGTTGGAGCACATGTTTTTCTAGGCGATGGTAGTAGGGCCTGATACACATAATCCCTTTAATACCCGCGCACCGAGTAAACCTAGTCCCCTCTCCTCCCCGTCATCGGCTGCGGGATCTTCTCTCCCTTTCCCCTAAGTGGCCCAGCGTCATCTCACTCAGGGGGAGCCACTCGAACCACTGCAGCTGTTCTGGAACTGCGAGCACGCCAACAGCCACCCTCCCCTCCCCTCTGCTCCCCCAGGCTCCGTGCACGCCGGCTCTCTCCTGTTCCCTCTGTCACAGCAGGGTGAGTGGCTGTCAGGATTTATGAGCCTAAAAAAGGCACTATTTAAAATTCTGAAAATTTCCCAGGAAGTGCCAGTTACATTGCCGCCTCTTCCACAGCCAGTTTGCTCCTGGGTTAATATCATTATGTTTCTGTTATCATGGGGCAACTCTGAGAACGGGGACAGAGAACCTGAGACAGCACACAGGCCCCACGCACACGGGTTTGTCTTTGGAAGATCAGTGGGCAGCTTGCCACGCAGTAGTACGTGAAAACGTTTGGGGCGGCAATGCCTTGAAAGCGTTGAAAAGATGGACCCTACTTTAATGAAGGCCAATAAGTGAAAGTGCAACTATTAAAACACATTTGTTAGGTGGTGATTAACCATCTTTTAAAAAAGTCATTTCCTATATAAAGTCTGTATCAGGGATTTCATTAAAGAGCCTTTCTCCGTACATTTGAAATCTGATTTATAGAATAGGGCTTCTTCTAATCCTGTCTTCGTTTTCTCAAAAATACCAGCGTCAGCTACCACCGGGACCCAAAGTGGTCTAATCTAAACCGGTGGAGCATGAGGTGCTCAGCACGCTGGCTTCCCTCCTGAGTATGACACAGCACAGGGAGCGGCCAGCCGGCGGCATGGAGCGGTCTGGTTCTGGGGGCGGTGGCAGAAGCACAGCTGCCTTGGCAGTTCCTTGAGGATTCCACAGGTCCAGCATGGATGGAGGTCAGAGGTCCCCCGTGAAGGACACTGGGGTCCATGTTCAAGTCCTCTCCCTCACTCCACAGATGAATGGTAGAATGGAGCACAAAATAGGCAGACACTGTGTAGACTGCAGGAAACATGCTGACCGGTGACCCCGGTCACTGTGACCACATGACCCTCACAGTAGCTATACAGCCCCAAGCAGCAAGGCTGCCTGCACTGACCCGGGCGGGGCAGGACCGGCCCCTCTGTCTTGGGCATTGGAGACAGAGATTATGGGTCCACCGGTATTGCTCATGGTCAGATTTCCCAGGACCTGGCCTTGCCTCTCCAATTTCATCTGTCCCTGATCCAGGCCTGGAGGGGTTCACACAACTTCTTGGAGAAGGTGCTGTTTGAGTTGAGGCCTAAAGGAAACTCAGGGGGGGAAATGGAAGAGTATTCCAGACAGATGAAAGGGCATTCCGGATAGATGGAAGGGTCCCTTCGACACAGAGAGGGCAAGAGAGTTTAACTCATTCGGGGAACTGCCACTGGGTCAGCCAGCTTTACGGCGTCAGGGGGTGCAATGAGGAGGAGAGGGAGGGGGTCTGCTTTGGGGAGGGTTGAGAGGGTTGCTATGTAAGCTGTACCAGAGAGAAAATCAGGCCCCAGATCACAGAGAGCCTTGTATGCCTGCTAAAGCATCTGGGTTTTCTGTGGAGAGAGAAGTGAAGAAACTTTGAAGAAGTTTATACAGTAGAGTGACCCGATTTGTGTTTTAGAAAGATCACTTTTGGTGGGGGCTAGAGGGAGACCGATGAGGAGCCAGAGGGGTGAGTGCCTGTCCTCAGCCGGGGGCAGAGGGGAGAAGCATGAGTGGTGAGATTCTGTTGAAGTTAATTATTAAGAAACTAGACACAGTGATTCATTCATACCTTCCCCATTCCTAGCTTCATTTCCCCATCCGGCCCCTGCAAGCCCTGTCTTTGAATCCGGTCCAGGGCCCTTCAGTCCTCCGTGGCAGGCTGCCAGATTCTTCCAGACTTCTTCATGGAAAGCTCCTGACTTTTTCTCTCTAAACTCCTTTAAAAGTGCTTTGGCCAGGAGAAGAGAAGGGTCTTCGGTGCCTTTCAAAGAGCAGCTAAGAAACAGTGCCCTAGCAGAGTTACTAGTCATGGGAGCCCCACTGCCGTGGCAGCTGCCAAGGACAGAAAACCCACATCAGAAACGGGAGTGCCAGCCCCGGGCCTCACATTCTGCCAGGATCCAAGAGCCAAGCCGTGTGCCTGCCAAGTTCCCGCTCCCCTGGGTAATGCCTTATGGGCTCCATCACCTCAGCCAGAATATGCCCGGGGTGATTGTATGTGGGAGACACGCAGCTCTCTGAGCACAGAACATCTCCTCTCCGCGGCTTAGACCAGGGGACGGGGCACATACCCGTGTGGTGAGCTCATCAGGCTCCTTCGGGCTTGTTCTGTGTGAACCATGCATATTGTAAGAAACCTGGTTCTTTTAAATTCATAGACTAATGAGCTGTATCATACTAGGATTCTGCTGTATGCTCATCAAAATTTACATACCTAAAATATTAAGATTGAATACTAGGAGATAGAAAGATACATTGGATATCAGACATGACTAAATCTAGCAAGCCCCTATCGTTAACACAGGAGTCACAGTACCAGCTCCATAGGGTTCTGGATCTGTAAGAAAAAATTTCCAAGAAAGATTTGTCTCCGGTGATGTGGGAAATGTCATCTTCTGTCATCGACCCATCCCTAAATTCAGGCTTTCATGTTTGTCTGTCTCACTGCTGGTCCTAATTCCGGATGAAAAATTCCTGCCACTCAGAGGCAAAGCTGTTTGTGTATAATGTATGAAACTCTTGGGTTCCTTCAAAATGAAAAGAGTTATTGAAGTGAAAGTTATTCTTATCGCCGTGCCAACAGCAGACCCACAACACCGACTCCCAAACACGCTCTGTCCGACGGCCCCAGGCACAGACACGCGGCTCCTCCATCAGCACGATCCTTCACACCCTGTCCCCCTGCTCAGCAGTGTATGCAGGGAGCACATGCCGCCTCCCGCAGCGAGCTGGCAGAAGGGCACGCGTGCACACACGCACACACGCACACAGCCCTCTAGCACACACCTCCCTTCCCATGCCCCAAGAGCCCTGGGGATGTGTGTGTGAATGTCTGAGCCGATGACATGTTGTGACAGGACACGCAAGCGTGAGGCAGAGCTATAAAGCAATGCAGGTCACGGCAATAGTCTTTATATAACCCAGAGCCACGGAGAGACCCAAAATAGCAGCCTCCCCGCTGCTCAGTTAGTCTCCTCCATCAAGCAAGGATAAAATTAGAGCAGGCACTGACGCGCACCTGCGTCTGCAGCGGGGCTCCTGGGAGACTGTGAGAGCAGGCTCAGCACTGCTGTCGGCCACGCAGACTGCCAGATTCTTCAGGCCCAATCTGTCACCAGACGGAGATGAGTGTCTGCGTGTGTGTGTGTGCACGAGCTGTTCGTGTGCCCTGTTGTGGAGCCCCGCTCTGGGGAGAACATTGCAAGGGAATGGCTTGGAGCTGGTGTAAGGAGCTTGGCTGTTTGGGGCTTGGAGAAGAATGTTCCAGGCTTTTTGGAAGGAAGTCAGTTTCCATACCAGCCCCCACTTTATCTCCCAGCTCTTTGCTGCCCTCCACACCACTTCTCTCTGGCCTGTATGGGGTCAAGTTTGGCTGGGATGTCCCTTCTTTGGAAGCCCATCCTGCAAAACAAAAGCAAAATCATACTACGTTTGTCTCAGTCTGACCAAACACACACCATGTGGGGATAAAAAAGGCTATACAAAGACATCAGGACGAGGGACAAGGCTGGGTGAGTTTGGCTGACTGTTCTGTAGGCCTCGGGACCTTGACCTTATCTGGAAGCCAAGGTTACTGCTCACAGGTGTCATGGGCAGAAATGCTGTCCAACTGAGGCAGTGGGGTGATCTGTTCTTTTTCTGCTTAAAGATGGGCAGGGCAAAATATTTTTCCCCCCAAAAATATGTAGTTAAAGGTTTGTTATCTTGATCTCTGGGTACCAGATATATAAATTCCAACGTAAATTCCAAGGGAGGAAGCATAGCCGACCCCAGGAAACAGAGACCAGAGAAATTACATTAATAGCACAGACAAGACAGAATGAACTGGCTGGTGTTCTGTTTGTGTTTTTAAGAAAGATCATTATGCTCTACTATGACTTCTGAAATTCTACTAGCACACGTTAATTTCTGGAGGTGGGGGGTGTTTCTGTCCTTGGAGTTCTCTTTTAAGTAAATACTTCAGAGACAGGCTGCTAGTGTATGAAACTATTTCACAAGGAGGCATCCGTGATTTATCAACTCCTTTTCTTTTTAGGGTAACCCGAGGAAACCCTGCAGCTCCCATATGGCCCAGAATCTTCACGGTACCGTCTTCCAAAACAAAACAAAACAAAACCATACTTACATAGGCAAAATAATCTGATTAAAAACTCATTTAACTTTTTATCCTCATTTTTATTTAAGTGTTGAGAAGAACAAAAGATAACATTAAGAAGAAGAATCTAATGAGTAAACACAACTACACTTCTGAACCTCCCCTTTCCTCTCCTCTCGGAACCTTGCAGCTGCTCTGAGCTGCCTAAAATTTCCAGACACTCAGCCCTGGTAAATATTTCTCCCTCTCTTCCAACTTCTCCCCTCTTAGCTTTTTATTTTTGTGTGGATGGACTAGCTCTCCAGCTTCTTTGATTGCTCTCCGCACACACGCACACACACACACAGCATCCAGAAGATGATTCAGTGAGCAAGAGTCTGCTTCCCCTCAGAAGCCCAGGCATGAGTATCCAGGAAGAGAGTGGATTTCCATCTTGTTAGACCTGCAGAGCTGTGATGCACTGATGGGTGAGGTCGGGGATCCCTGGAGAGAGACTTCCCAGGAAAGGACCTTTCTCAAGGAGATGGGGTGGAGGAATGGAGAAACACAAGTGGAGGGAGCTTTAAAGTGAAGTTATTATTGTTTGACAGTTTTTGTCTCGAGCCTACTCTGTACCGTCACCACCAGGCCAAGGACTCACTGAAAGAACGCGGTGCTCATGACTTAGTGTCTCTTTTCTCAGTCCCACGCCAGCCCGTGGCCCCACTGGACAACTCCACAGCGACTGAATAGGTTTCCCCAAGCTCTTGTGCCTTTGTTTATGGTTATGTCCTTTCTGTGCTTCCCTCTGCCTTATCCAAATGCTTCTCTTCCTTGGCAGCCCAGAGCATTTACATTCATTCTTCAGTACTCAGCTCAAGGGTAACCTAGCCTGGCACCTTCCTCTTCCTTTGGTAGGCAGAGTTCTAAAATGGGCCCCAGATTCCTGCCCTCCGGTGTGCCTGTCTCACATGCCCTTGTATACCCTTGAGTGTGGGTAGCTTCTGTGAATATGATGTGACATCACTCCCTTGATTACGGCAGAAGGCATTTGGCAGATGTAATTAAAAGCTGATTCAAAGAAATATTATTATCCTGGGTAGGTCTGAGATAATCAGGTGAGCTCTCCAAAAGAGAAACTGGGAACCTGCCCCCACCCTGCCCTGTCGAAATGAGACCCTCCTGCCGGCCTTGCAGGAGCCAAGCGCCATGTGGTTAGAGGGCCTGTGGTAAGGGCCACGGGGCAAGGACTTGAGAGCAGCAAAGGATTTGGAGAATGGTCCCTACTGACGGCCAGGGGGAAAGTGGGGACAACGGTCATACAGACTGAAGGAAGTAACCATGTGAGCCTGGAAGAGGACCTGAAACTCAGATGGGAAGGCAGCCGAGCAGGCGCCTGGGTTGCAGCCGGGGGAGGCCCTGGGCAGAAGGCCCGGTCGGCCCTGCCTGGACTCCCGGCACACAAGAACTATGAGATAATAGATGTTTGTGGTTTTAAGCCGCCGAGTTTGTGGAACTCTGCAATGCAGCAATAGGAAACCCATACCAAGCCCTACCCAAGAATGAATTCATTATCCTTTGGACCCCACAGCGTATTGTACTTGCCACCATCCCACCGTGCCGTAATTACCCCTGCACGTCTGTTGCCCCCATTATCACAGCGGTCCTAGCCTCAGTCTTCTTTGAGCCTGGCCCTGGTATCGGGGAGCTAGCAGGTAGTACTAGTAGGAAGTAACACATGTTTTCTGAATTCGTGGCACACAAAACAAAAATCACTTTTACCTTCACTTCCTGGGGATTTTAAGCAGAGGTCATCTTTTTGACCTCATATGCGGGTAGGCTTGGCTCAGTTCTCCATGAATATACATATATGTTTTTTCACTCAATTGTTAATATAATGTATTCCATAACAGCCCTTAAAAGAAGGTATTGTTTCAGATTTTTCCTCTAGCTTTAGGCTATAACACTTCTCTGGAATGTTCTGGGAATATCCGATCCCGTCTAACAGCACCTTTTTTGTTTTATAAAGAGAATTTTACTTCTTTTTTTTAAGACTTTATTTACTTATTTTTAGAGAGAGAAGGGAGGGAGATAGAGAGAGAGAGAGAGAAACATCAATGTGCAGTTGCTGGGGGTCATGGCCTGCAACCTAGGCATGTACCCTGACTGGGAATCGAACCTGCGACACTTTGGTTCGCAGCCCAGGCTCAATCCACTGAGCTACGCCAGCCAGGGTTAATGGCATCTTTAAAAGCACATAAAACAATGCTGATCCTTAGTGGGCTGTGGGCGGCTGGCAAATCTATGCTCACATAACCAGGCCTCAACGCTTAGCCAAATATCGTCTCGCCCAGAGGCCTCTAGGACGTCCCCCACAGCACACAGGGCATCTCTGCTGAATTGTTAGCCAATAGCCTCCGGATCTCATGTGGATGGTGTCAGTTTCACTGTTGCTGTACTGTCCCCTCAAAGACAGTTGCTCTGGCCAGTCCGTGTGGCCTGACTTTTGTTTTAGAAAATGCAGTCACTGAAGCTATGTAAGATCCTAAAATGGGACAGGTCTACGAGGCTGGTTTGCTAATTCCTGCCCCACCTTCATACACAGGTGTGTACACCTACCTACACAGGTACAGGCGCACGCACACACACCCCTTCTTTATGGGCTCCACTGGTAACATAAGTACCTGTAGCACGGGACAGAGCTTTTTATTCCTCTCCATGTAAAAAATAATTATGGAGCCCTGACTGCTGTGGCTCAGTGGATTGGGTGCCGGCCTGTGAACCAAAAGGTCACTGGTTCAATTCCCAGTCAGGGCGCATGCCAGGGTCGCAGGCCAGGTCCCCCATTTGGGGGCATGCGAGTAGCCACCACACGTTGATGTTTCTCTTCATCTCTTTCTCCCTTCCTTCCATTCTCTAAACATAAATAAATAAAATCTTTTAAAAAATAATAATAATTATGGAGTGAAAGCTTCCCATTGGGACTCTGGGTGTACCGAAGGCATACATTTTCTTCGCCACTGTCTTGCAACCCTGGGCAGAATTTCCTTTGGCCTTAGTCAAAAGGGAGGGAGGACTTCTCATGGATCAGGGCACCTGGGGGCAGGGACAGGAGAGGAAGTGAGGGTAGCGTGGGAGGCACCTCCCTGTGCCTTTGATTCAGACATTCCAGGTGCTTCCTAGGTGTAGACGCCGTTCTTTGAGCCTATTCTCTTGCACGCAGAATGGGCGAGACAATCATTCTGACATCATGGGGCTGTGTTTAGGATTGTGTGAAACAACGCCTGTAAGGCAGACAGCTCAAAGCTTGGCATACAAAAGCCACTCAGTCCCTTTCAGCTACTACCGTTATTTGACCTGTAATCAGGCTCCAAAGGGGTCTTGTAGGGTCTCAGAAACTGGGTGGAAATTGGCCCACTCCCAGAGTTGCTGGTGGCTCATCAAGTCTTAGGGTGTCTGGAAGGTGAGCAGGTCTGACAGACTCCTCGTTGCAGCCGTCCCCCAGTCACCTCACCCTCATCCCGGGAGTGGCAAGGAAGGTGTTTGGCAAGAAACCCAGAAGGGAGACAATGGGCGCGAATGATGAAACAGGAAGTCTGGTGTGGCAGAGTGCACCAGCGGTGCACCACTCGTGTAGAATGCCTAAGTCAGGCTGCCGACTGGGTGCTGAGCCATCTCCCAGTTCAAGCTTCAACAGAAGGTTTGTATCAGTGCCCCAAAATGAAAGAACATAGCCCTTCAGGTCACCAGGGAAATGGACTGGGTTGGAGACCAAGAGCTCATTTGACATAGCACAGGCTTTGGCCCTCTGGGCTCAAGTCTTTGGTCACCCAGTTATTATGCAACATTGGTACATTATTCAGGCTTTCTGAGCCTCAGCTTCTTTATCTTTCGAAGGCGCAGGACCATTGGGAGGGTTAATTGGGATAATATGCAAAGAGCCTAGCACTGCACCTGGCCCACTCCATAAATGTGTGCCCTTCCCACGTCCCCTCCCAGGTGTCTGGGACACCCCTCCACCCCTTCCTTGTCTCCCAGCTAAAGACGGTTGACTATGATGCCTGAGATGACGCCAGTCCTTGATTAGTTGATATTGCCACATATCTGGCCTTATCGCTGGCTATTGACTGTAAGACTGGCTGCTCTCTCCTCCACCTGGCTCCTTCCTGCCAGGTGGTTTCTTCTGACGCACTTGGGCAATGATGAAGGGTTGGGCCGAGTCACCTGGTGACAAGAGAATTGCTTTGAGCCCTGACAAGCGTGGCTCTGTCCGTTGGAGCATTGTCCTGTGCACCCAAAGTTCAACTGTTAGGTTCCCCGTGAGGGCACATACCTAGGTTGTGGGTTTGGTCTCCGGTCAGAGCACTTACAGGATACAGCTGATCCACGTTTCTCTCTCTCTCTAAAATCAATACATGTATACTCAAGCGAGGATTAAAAAAAAAAAAGAATTGATTTGAAAAAGCTTCTGCTTAATATTCCAAACTTATAGGAAGAAATTATTTTGAAAATGCGTATATATCTCTGAGTCTATAACATGCCTCTCTTGACAAATCTACCTCTTTAGGGTGCCCTGCCTAGTCCTTCCTCCACCATTTTGGGGGTTCCCAGGCTCCTCTTCGGGATTCTCTATGACTTCCTCTTCTCAGCCCATATCCTACGGGTTGGGATTCCAGGGTTCCCCCCACAGGCACGTGCGCTCCAGGTGCTCACTTATCCAGAACCTCAGCCGCAACCATTCTCTGCTGATTTGCTAATTAACCATCTGCTCTGGTACTCCTGACCCCGCCCCTGGTTTGTGTAGATGGCTGCTGCCTCCGGAGCATTTCTACCCGGTGGTTCCCCAGCCCCTCAGACTCAGTCTCCTTAACAGCACCACCAAGCAAACGCAGAGGCCCAAGCAAGCGTGAGTGGTCTCTCTCCTCCGTGAATTCTATTTCCCGAGTCTCTCTTGATCGTATCCCCTCCTTTCCTTCTCCGTTCCACAGTCTGCACTCAGGCTGTCATCGACCTCCCCTGGAATACTGCAACCCCTGCCCAGATGGACTCCCTGGCTCCGGCTGCATTCTCCATAACGCCCCAGAGGAGAGCTGTCTACAATGTAAATCTCCTCTGAAAATCGCTCAGGCCCTTTCTACCACTCAGGGTCCAGCCAGAGAACTGAAATCACACCAGCAAGTCCAATAGAGCTCATTTAAGATTTAAGATTAATTTCAGATCAATTATTTACTACCTCTAACGTTGTGAAGTAGGAAACTAAAAAGACAGAGAATGCTAAGGTATCACTGAAGTAGCAAATATAGGAAGGATCTATCACCCACCCCCAGGGCAGGGAGAGAAGGAGGTGGGGTAATTAATTTCCATTGCCTTAGTGATAAGGAAGCAAACTATTTAACATGCAGAGCTCTCACTGCCTCCTGCTGATTTCCCTGGCCTTCTCTGCAGACCCAGCACCAGCTGCCCCATCTTCCTCCCAAGTCTACAGTCCTTCTGCTTTCAATGCTCCAAGCTTCTCTGCTTGTGCTGCCGCCACCTGAAATGCTGCTCTCCACCCTTTTCCCATAACTCATCCCTCCCGAAAGGCCCAGTGAGGCTTCGGTCTCATCCAGAGAGGCTTTCCTGACCAGACCCCCTCCCCACTTCAGGCAGAGTTCAGTGCCCGCGGCCGCCCCACCTGCCTTCTTAAGGTTTACCATAACATCCTGGGCTTGTCATCACACTGTGTTGTCATTGTCATTTTAACCATCTATGAGTTCCATGGGGCCAGACAGAAAAGTCCCTTGTCCTCTTTGCATTTCCAGCTTTCAGCACAATTCCTGGTACATAGTATATGCTCAATAAACTGTTTAATGTTAGACTCATCACCTCTCATGTAAATAATAATCTCTCCCACCTGCTTTCCCCATCAAATCCATCCTTCCTTAGGGCAGCTCTGATCATATTTGTCCAATGATCAAAAAATATTCAGTGGCTCCCCATTGTCTGAGGAATAAAGTCCAAACTCCTTCACAAACCATGCCTGGCGCTTGTCTCTGACCTTCCTATCGCAGCTTATTGCCCTCTACACCCCTACGTGTACCATGAGCCCCTCCCTTGATGAGCCGCCCACTATTTCCTCAATACCTTGGACTCTCTCTCTCTCCGGATCAGAGTTCACTCTGTTACTTTTACCAGGAATACCTCTCGGGACTTCCTCTGCCTGCTGCAATTCTCCCCAACCTTCAAAGCCTAGTGCATAGGTTGCCTACTTCAAGAAACCTTCCACCTGCTACTTCAGTGGTGGAGAATAAAGTCCAAATGCTTAAAGGGACTTTCACATTCCTGTTGGGCCTGGCCCTCCTGCTCATTGGTCCAGCCTTTTCTCTTCCCACTTTCCTCCTTGCTCTGCCTGCCCTAGAATGCTGATCTTCTCTGGTTCCTGGGACGTGCCTCGCTTTCTCACAGCGCCGAGCCACTGCACAAGTGGTTCCCTCTGCCCGGGAGACTGTTGCTGCCGCCCCTTTACCCCCTCATTTTCCTGAAGCCCAAACCAAGTGCGCGTTCCCTGTTACACACTCACTCAGCGACTGCACCTGGATCTATCAGCTGGACTGTGCACTGCAGGAAAGCCAGCCCTGTGTGTGTCTCATTTGTCATTATATGCCCGGCAGTTAGCCAGTGCCTGGCGTGCACCAGAGGCTCGGTCACTGTAATAAATGTTTGTTCATTCACTAACAAGCTCCCTCATTTATAGCATTCTCAGCAATCTGCAGCAAAGTAGTTACTTTTGTACATTCCTCCCATTTTGATCATTAGCTTCTTTGAACAAAGAGAAATATCCTTTCATTTTGGACATTTTCAAAGGTACGCCGAAGTCAAGAGAATGGCACAGGGTCTGGCAGAAGTAAGGCCTGCCTGAGTGTGGTTGGCAGGGCAATAATATGGGTGTGATAATTTATAGTTTTAATTTGAACATTTCACTTACAATGTCCTATGGTGTGCTTGAGCGTGATATTGTTCTGTTACAGAATTACATACTTATGATTTTATAATAAAAGGTTTTGTAACAAAGCGGGGACGTTACTTGTGCCGGACCCTGTATGATAACCCCCTTTCCTCATGATGCTGCCTCCACGGTCAGCCACAGTTCTCGGCCTTCTTTCATCTCTCTCCCTTCTTGTTCCAGATTATTTCGAAGCACATCTCAGACATCACAAATTAAACACTTACTGAGGGTTCACATGTCTTGTTCATCTTTACTTTTCACATAACCCTTAGCTTAGTATCTGGCCCCTAACAGATGATAAATGTTCATGCATTTATTAGAGAAAAATGTCATTCATTCATTCACTCACAAAGTCATTTGACTAAGACTTATTGAGCAGCCAATACACACCAGGCACCATTGGCATTGACGATGGATTCTAGTGGGAGGATACAGGGAATAAATGAGTGAATGAATGAATGATGACCTTTTTATAGAACCCTATCGTGGTAATTTCTATGCAGATCATTAAACTGCATAGCAAGTGATTAAGTGGCTACTTAGAACAGGTGCTTAGGGAGAACCGCTTGAGGAGGTAACCTTTAGACTGAGTCCTGGATGGTAAGAAGGAACCGGAATGGGCTGCGGAGGCGAGAAAGCAGTCCAGACGTAAAGAACAGCAACAGCAGTGTCCCTGAGGAGGGACCGGCTTGAGTGTTGCAGGAACAGGCAGCAGGGCAGTGTGGCCGGGCTGAGGAGGCTGGAGGAAGTGGCAGGACCTGGGGCCTGAGGAACAGGCAGGCCACATCCTGTATTCAGGGGTATCCAGCTGCGGCCGGCGGGCCGCATGCAGCCCAGGACAGCTATGAATACAGACTAACACAAAATCGTAAATTTACTTAAAACATTATGAGACTTTATTTGTGATTACCTGTCACAATGTATGTAATGTGTGGCCCAAGACAGCTCTTCTTCTTCCAGTGTGGCCCAGAGACACCAAAAGGTTGGACACCCTTGCTAGGGCTTTATAAGCCAAGGTTTTTGGTTTTGTCAAAGCTTTGCTGGACACCCATTAGAAGTTTTTAAGTAGGGAAGTGATAAGACCTGTTTAAAAGATAATTTTGAGTTACGTGTGGATGATAAACCACGATTGCAATAGCTCGGGAGAGAACGGTGGTGCGTCAGGCTAGCTGGAAGCAGCGACAATGGACAGACGTGGGAGACAAAGGTGGTGCTTCGGAGCCAGAGACAATGAGTCCTGCTGAGGGAAGGGCTGTGGAGACGAGGGGAAGAATCCTGGTGGGGGAGGGGGGAAGGTCACTAGGCATCAGTGGCAGGAGGGGAAGTGATAGGGAAGCACCGGCAGTGAACAGCAGTGTGGCCATATGTGACACCACTGGGGTGAACTACGTTCACATAGTTTTACTTTAGAGGTCCGTCCCCACACCAGCCTCAGTTTCCTCTCTGTCCGATGGGCCTGGGGATACCATCTTCAGGGTTTCTCTCGAAGGAGAAGTGAGAGCGCATGAAAGGGCCAGCAGTGCCTGGCCCAGGGTCAGCACACAAGGAATGTGAATTCTGTCCACTGTCCCACCGCCAGCACGCCCCTCGACCCGTCGGCCGCGGCCTGCCTGAGGATCCATCCCCGGGAGTGGGTGTACTTCCGTCCCCGCTCTGGGAGTGTTACAGTTCCCAGGGAGAACTGATTCACCCATTCACTTGTTGGGTAATTCTTGTACTGTTGGTGCTGCGGACAGGAAGGTCTGGGACAACAGGGAAACTGCTGCCCCCAGGCTAAAGTTTTCTTGGGTGAGTGAGACCCAGAATTCCTGGGGGACCCGGACTTCCCCGGAGAGGGGTGAGAATAAGAGAGGGCAGGAAGAGAGAGAAGCTAGGCACTGCCCCTCGGTCCCATGCGGGGCCCAGGGACACAGGACCCCCTAGGGGCCCGCTGGTCTCTGCTCAGCATTCCTCCCGCCCCTCAATGACTCAGTGAGCACAACAGGCCCTGGAACTTTCCTTGACCAGGCCTGAAAGGAAATGCGCCTGGACCTCCCAGAACCAGAACCCAGGAGCAGGGACCAGGGCATCCAAGTGTTGCTCCTCCCACCTTCCCCTCCCCGAGCAGAGCACATGTGCTAATCTTTTTTCTTTTTTAAGTGACATGCATGTGTGTGTCTACACACACACATACACATATATATCCATGTGTCATACTTTATAAGCATGTATATGCATAGAAAGACAAAAAGAGACATACACTAAAATGTTAAAGGTGAAATTTCTCTGGGTGGTTAAAGTGTACATGAGCACTTTTCATGTATTTTTGTGCTGTTCTGTGTTTTCCACAACGCAGTGTTTCCTGGGTGTGCACGGTCTTCCATGGTCCCCCTCCGTCCCTGAAACGGCCTCCATGGGGGTCGTCTGCGAGAGAGCGGCAGCAGAGAGCGCTTGTCCTGCCGCCTGTTCACTCTGGTCGTTCCTTTACTCGACACACGTTTGAGTGCACAGCGGGCGTTACTGCCCTGCGGTAACACGAGACATGGGAGGTACAGTTCCTGTCCTCAGGAGCTTTCACATTCAGATTTTTAAAAATTAAAGCAGAATACTGCAAGGGGAAAAAATGAGTAAAGTGAAAAATAAAGGGTCCTGAGGAGATGAGGTGACTTCCAGCGGGAAGTGTCAGGGATAATTCCATGCAAGAGGCGAGGTCTGAACTGGGCCTTGAGGGCTGGGCAGGACTCGGGTAATGGAGGGGGTGGAAGGGTGTCCAGGCAAGGTGGAACGCATAAGCGAAGGCACAGAGGCAGAGAAATGCCAGGGGTACATGGAAAACAGCAAATAAAAGACACTCTGTGGCTGCCATGGCTAACAAAGTTTACTATGTATACATATAAATATACGTATACTCGCTCGGGAATTTGCTCAGAATAATCCGGTAAAGTGGATGGGGCAGTAGCATGCTCCCATTTCACAGGTGGTGAAAGTAAAAGTCTGAAGGGATAATGGCTCCTATCCAAGGCCACCAAGTAACAGTGGGAGACACAGAAAGTTCTCAGATCTCCTGACCCCAGGGCCGCTCACTCCCGGGAAAACCCATGGAGAGAGGTAGTTTCTCACCAACGGAGAGAAGCAGTCACTAGAAATATGCAACAGCATCCCAGTACTCACAAACAGGTGATCGCACAGATCCATCAGCCCACCGAGTGCCTGTCGATAGGCTGTGCCTCACTGCGGGGCACAGAGAACGGGGTAGGAAGCGGACAACGTGCTGTCAGCAACCCTTTAGGTGGAGAAGGATGCCAGCAACGAAGCAGGAGGTGGTGAAAGAGGAAAGGAAATGAACGAAGAATTTCACAGAACACAACCAGGAAGAGCATCATTATGTACAAATATGTTTGTTTGCAGGCACAGTTTCCAATGGCAAAAATAGGAACGTCGTCTATAATGTTTAAGTATAGATTTCAATTAAAATAATTATGGCGTATTCAGACCATAGAAAAACCTTTTCGCCCTTAAAAATCCGGAAGAGCGTATGTAACCACTAACATGCAGTAGCATCCAGAAGACGTGTCTTTGAGTGGGACGAAATTTCGTGCCAGCGCGCCCGAGACGAGCCCAGCCCTCCACTGCCGTGCACATGGAAGGCACTCCAACGACGGCTGTCGATGGCTACGGGATTATAGATTTTTAACAATAGATTTTTCCTCACGTTGGGAAATTTTGCAAGAATTCTAATCTGCTTTTAAGTCATATATATATATATTTTTTTTTATTTACTGGACTTCATCTCTGGTATTGCCCTTCCTTTACTTTCCTGCTTGGCCTCAGGGCAGCTCGCAGAGCAGCACCGAGGGGGAGCACAGCTGCCCGTGCAGCCTGCTTCCTGCAGCGCGCCTCACAGGGGAAGGCCTGTCCAGTCCACTGCCCGTCCTGGAGCTTATTCACGGCCGGTCCTCAGCCCCAAAAATAAACGCCCAGGGTGTTTCCTCTTCCTAAAGGGGAAGCAGAAGCCCCTGGTGAGCAGAGGGAAGGGTGAGCCCTGTCTAGACCATCATCCAGGGGGAATTCTGTCCGCACAGTTCCCCTCGGAAATCCCCAAACTCTGCTGACTCAGGCCACCCATTCTGATGGTGCCTTAGATCCCAGCCGTCCTTCCCCAAGGAGAGGCCAATTATTCTGGAGCCAGTGGGTGCAGTGGTCTTTCAAAGGACAACTTGCTCAGATAAGGTAATAGGTCCAATTACAGCCTCCCTGACTGATGGCCTGTCAAGTGCAGCCTTGGGCCCTGTCTAGAGATGACCCTCTCCTGCCAGGCTCTGGGGGGGTGGGGGGAGGACCAGGCTGGAATGACCTGAAGGGACTCAAAGAACAAAGAGACCTCTCAGGAATGCAGGTAAACAGGCCCCACTTTTTTTTTCTGAGGAAAAGAATCACTCGCTGGGCCATGTGGCCCTCTGCTCCCACCCCTCCACCCCCCCCCCACCCCTCCACCCCTCCACCCCACCACCAGGAGACTTTCCACAATGTCTGGTGATATTTTTGGTTGTCTCAGCCAGAGGGAATGTTTGTGTGCTGCTGGCATCCAGGAGGTAAATGGAGTCCTGGGGTGATACTAAACACCCCATAATACACAGGATAGCACCCTCCCTTGTCAGAGAATTATCCAGCCCCAAAAGTCAATAGCTCTGAGGTTGTGAAACTCCCGTTCTGAGGGGTGCTCCATGCTGGACAGATGCAAAGAAAGGGGGTCTGGGGAAATCCCCAGGCTTGGGGATCTCTGCAGAGGAAGACCAATGGCGGGGGGGGGGGGGGGGAGGATTTTCCTAAAGGTAAGAGCAAAGTTTCCAAGCTGCCAGTCTCCATCAAAACATGGCATAACTCTATTTCAAAAGTGTTTTTAAGTGATTGTCTTACAAGTAATTTTATTCAAGGAAAAAAAAAAAAGAATGTGAGAAAAGGTAGAGGACAGGAAGGAGAAAGGCTTGGATGCCAGCCAAGAGCTTTGCTCTGATTCTGAGCATTTAATGATGAAAGGCAGACTCTTTTGTCAAGAACTCAGCACATAAAGTAAAACAGTGAAATCCATATTTGTCTTGTTAACTTTTATAAATTGTCTGGAACCTTGGAAATACCTTTGACCGTGCCCGAAAGTCCATCAACACAACATAAACTGAACTGGAAATGTAACAGCACATGAGTTCATTTGACTAATAGGTGGTCCCGTGTCTGTGGTTGAGTTGCATCGGTGAAGATTCAAATGAACTACGTCTGCAATGATCACATCTGCCAGGTCTTCACTTTGCTTCTCCCAACACATCCTTGGTACTTACTTGGGTAGCTTAAGCCCCTGGTAGGATGACATTCTGTGTCCTCCTCCTTGGGCTCCTTTTCCAAGACCTAATTTGATCCAACAAGCATTTACTATGCTGTTCCAATGGGCCCAACAGTATGGTTGCTGCCGTGGGTGCATACATAGTGCATGGACACAAATTTGGGATTGGTCTAGGATGTGGGGACTTAAAGCTTGAAAAGAATGTGTTGTTTCTGATGGAAGGAGACACGAGGTGAGTGAGTGGGAGCTGGCTTGGGCTGGAAGATAATGACTCGGGGCATGAGATGATCCAGGACACCCCAGTGAAAAATGTTTATAAAGTCGCTGGGCCTGGAAGCTTGGATCTCAGGTGAGAACACGAGCTCAGGATCTAAATGTGGAATTATTCCCCGTAATAATGAGTCCATTGAGATGGACAGAAAACAGAGGCCCACGGGCTGGACCTTGAGATGCAGTTCATAGCTGAGGGGTAAGAGGAGGAAGAGAATGCAGTGAAGACAATGACTAAGAACAATCAGAGGAACAGAGAGAAAACCGAGAGAGCACAGCGCTGTTGACCTTGAGGAGGGAGAGTTGTTTTGCTTTGTTTTTTAAAGGACAGTCAAAAAATGTGTTTGGGTGGTGGGCACACAATGCAATATACAGGCCATGTATCATAGAAGCGTACACCTGAAACCCATATGATCCTGTGAACCAATGTCATCCCAGTAAATTTAGTTTAAAAAAAGTCAAAGCTTCATAGCATGAACCCTGAGAAAAGGACCTGGGAGGTAGGGCGACCAACTGTTCTAGTTTACAAGTAGGGTGAGCAAGACTGTCCTGGTTTTAGGTCTGGAAGTCCCACATCCCACGAACATCTCAGCTCTGGACAAACAGGACAGCTGGATGTTCAAAGCCTCGTGCTGGACGCTAAGCTGGGGCACCAAAAATGAATAGTTCAGCAGCCAGTCACATCTGTGCATACCCTCCAAGACACCACATTTAAAAGAAAAATGGATTCTCCCTTTGCCCCATCCTCAGAGCATGGCCCTGGCTCAGACCCAGGCCAAGGTTAATAAACTGAACTAGTTGGAACCAGTCTTAAAAGCCTTTGATCACCTTTTGAGGGTTTTGGCCTGGAAGCACTTCCTATCATAAAATTTAGTTAGCCAAACTCTTATTTGGCTCAAGTACTGTTTCTCTAAATTGCCTTCACTCAGGTGATTGCTTTTACTGGAAACTCAACTGTCAAGATAGAGTTGATGGCCTTTCTGCAAAGAAAGTCTAAAAACTGGTGCAACTGATAGAAAGATTAAGGAAAATTAGCTCGCTCTATCAAAGCTACAGATCCCGTTTTGAGGAAACAAACAGATTTGGGGAACTACAAGGTTATTTGTCCCTGGCAACCTCCAGAAACCCATAGCTTTTCTGAAAAACCAAATATATTGTGTGTTTGTGAGCAGTGTGGCAAAGCTCTTTTTCCAGGAGTATCCTGTGATGCTTGGAAGTCAGAGGAGACTGTGAATGATTTTCGTTTTTTTTGTTTTTGTTTTTTACATGCTTTTGGTTCTGCCCATTTCCTTTAGGCTGGAGGCCAGAAGCTGGCAGCCAGTGGGCCAACTCAGTCTGAAAATGTGTTTTGTTTGGCCCACGGGGTGTTTTTTAAAATTTTGAATTAGTTGCCAGCATTTAAAACCAGGAGATTTTACAGAGGAAAAAAAATCCGGATTTCCTGCTTTTCTTGAAGAACTGGACGATCCAAGAACAGGGGGGCTGCGTGTACACACGGCAGTGACCCACAGGAGCCGAGCAGCAGCTGTCCCCTTCGGACGGGCGTTTGCCCTTCCCCTGCCCCACCCCCACCCGCCCTGCTGCCTCCCTTTACCGGCTAGGCCCCTCCCAAGGCTCCTCAGAGAACGAGGCCCCCAAATACCTCAGTCGTTAGTTCTAAAGTACTTGCCTTGACCTGCTTCCTGTTCTTCATCCCGGCGTGTTCCCAAGCCTTGGAGGCTCTGACGTCATAACCGATTTCCTGTTTGTGGATTTGGCTCAACCCCTTGGCCAAACACCTGGCACCATTCCCCCAGGTTACCTGTGCTTGCCGCCTCTGCCCCTCTAAACCAGGCAGACCCGCCCAGCATTCCATGCTGCTGGCTGCCACAAAACCAAGCCACAGGCACCCCTACTTGGCTTGCTCTCCCTTTGCATCTCTTCCCACTGTTAGTCTCCACTCACCACCTCCTCCAGGGCCCACCTGGTTGCTGATCCCTCAACTTGGTCTCCCGTTTCCACCCTCGAACTCATCCTTTGGACTCAGCTATAGAGTTCCGCTCCCGTGTGAACTCTGGGCTTCTCTCTCTTAAGCTTTGCTTGTGAGTCTTCCTACTTACAAAATCTTCGAGTCAATTCAGCTCCGGCTCTTGGAAATGTGTTAGTCAGAGTAATGCTAGTTGCTACAACAAATAAACCCCCAACATTTCAGTGGCTTAACATAATACAGTTTATTTCTCACATAAGAGTCAAATGGGAGCTTTCCTGGCCTGAAGGCAGGGCCCGAGCTCCTTCCAGCTGTGGCTCTGTAAGCCTCGAGAGCTGCGGAATCCTCTTTGTCCAGCTAGTGGGTAGCTAAAAGAGAGAGAGTGGCAAAGAAGCCCCTGCCATCCTGTCTGGAAACGACACATGTCACTTCCACTCACACTCCATTGGTGAGAACTAACCACATGCTCCCATCTAAATGTCAGACGAGAAGGGAAATGCAGTCTGCGGGCGAGATGCCGTTCCCCAGTGACAGTGTCACGCCATGGAAGAGGGAGCCCGAGTTAGGGGAGGAGAGCTGACCCATCTGCCACAGCTCCCATCCAAGCAGAGGCTGGCGTGGCTGGCTCCTGCTGAGCTGATACCAGTCCCCGTTAGGTGTGGGTAGGAAATGGCACGTCTCTCTCCAGGATTATGGAACTCTCCGTGGCCGAACTCTCTATGGCAACTGACAGAAGCCCCTATCAACCTAAGGAGAAAAGAGGCATTTGTTGGCTCTAATAACTGAGAAGCTCAGGGGGTGAGGTGACCTGAAGCACAGTTGGGTCTAGACACTTAAACGTGGCTGCTCGGTCTCTCTCTCTGTCTCCGTAGCTTGACTCAGGCCCTCTCTCCTTCTGCAGATTTTCTCCAGAGGACAGGAAAAGTGGCCGACAGCTGCCCTTGCATCACATCCTCCCAATTTCATGCTCTAGAAAGAAAAAACCCTTTCTCCTCCAGCGCCAAGCTCTAAAAACTCTGCCAAAGGCTGACTGGCCTGGCAGGGGTCACACTTCTACCAGGGAGCAGATGAACCGTGAGTTCCTTTTCCACCACACTGGCGTGGGCGAGGAGCAGCTGCCTGAGGGAAGCAGGCACTGGTGGACAGACACAGCAATACGTACACAAGTGACTTGCCTCTGTGGCCAGCCCAGACCCCGGGCCTCAGTGCGGGTCCCGGGGAGCAGCCTGCTGAGACCAGCGCACACTCCCTGTGCACTGCATTAGTTAGAGCCATGGTCTCCGCGAGAGTTAACAGGGTCTTCGTGACTTCCCAAGAACTCACCGGAGTTGGAAAAGGTCTGTTGATAAGTTTTTTGTAAGACCTGAACATCATTAAGTTCCACCCAAGTGATAGATTTACATAATAAAAATGACTGGAAAATTGATGTTTCTCAGGCAGGAATTTACTTCAAATGCTGAAGTACCTCCTTTATTCATCCACCTGACAAGGAATTATTGAGAATCTGGGATTGCCCAGTTTGCAGTCGGACACTGCACACACAGGATGGATAAGTTCAAGACCAAGGCCTCACAAGGCTTAGAGTCTCTACTAGATAAGGAACCAGAGTTGAGGCAAAATGTGACACCAGGACTAAGTCTGTAAGGTAATATCGTTATACGAGCAAACAAGAGATTGTCAGGCGTGGGAGAAATTACTCATCTGCTGAAGAAACTAAGGGAAGGATCAGGAGCAAATTCATGAGGAAGGACAGAGCACTTCAGAGTGTAGGTGTCACCGGCGTGCTACCCAGCCGGGTGCCACTGGGACGAGCCATCCTCAAATGCCGTCCCTGATTGCTACTGAGTTTTAGTTGGAGGGTTTTCCCCATGAACACACATTACCAATTTTTTATTAAGTCAATGGCAATTGTTTTACATTTTCAACAACTGGTAATACCATTGCTTGAAGTAAAGAAAATCTATACAGTCTAGTTTTGCATTCTTTTCATAAACTTTTTATTTGGGGATAATTTTAGATTTACAGAAACATGGCAAAGAACAACACAGAGAGTTTCCACATACTCCTCATTCACTTTCCCCTAATAATACACTTGTCAAAATTAAGAACGTGATATTGGTACATGACTAGTTACTAACCTCTTGCCTTTATTCTAATATCACCAGTTTTTCTGCTAATGTCTTTTTTCACTCTAGGATCCGATCCAGGACACCACATTGCATAGCTCTTGATTTTTAAGGATGTTTTTCTTCAGGCCTGGGTCAGCTCTGTCTCTTTTCCTCCTTCCTGCCAACACTTCAGACATTTCATGGTTCATTAGCACCTGTTCTAGAGCGTGAGCAGGGAAGGAAACAATTTCGAAATGTTAATTAGCCAAATGTTGTTATTTATTGGTTTGTGGAAGTTAGCTCAGTTGTTAATAAGGCCAAGGTTATTGGCTTCATCTCTGTAAATGAGTCAGCCAGCTTAGCAATGACAGGGGAAATTTTGTCCTGTGGCCGTTATTTGTACCCTAAACCTTGTCCAGCTTTTCTTAAATGCAAACTTTTTGGCCACTAAAAGTTTGGCTAACCCAAATGTATTTAGGGGTAAAGGTGGGAGTGGCTACCCAATTACCTCGCTACTCAGAGCGCGGTTCATGCATCAGCACCATCAGGATCTCGTTAGAAATGCAGGATCTCGAGTCCCACCCAGATTGAAAAATCAGAATCTGTTAGGTGATTAAAAAGCATGGCCATTCACTGAAAGTTTATTGAGAACTTACCCTGTGTGGGGTGCCGGAGTTTCAAAAGAAAAAAGAATCAAATCTTGTCATCATAGAACATACCATCTGTCTAGTAGGGATTCAAGACAAACAAAATGACGATGACAGAGGCAATTGTGAGGATGTGGTACGTAGTAAACACGATAGAATAGTACTCAGCCATAAGAAAAGATGAAAATGCCATTTATAGGTAGGTCTTGAGAATATCATGCTAAGTGGAGTAAGTCTGACAAAAAGGACAAGAGTTATATGATCTCACTTACATATGGGCTATAAAACAGAAAGCAACAAACAAATAAAACGAACAAAAAGAACTCATAGGCACACACCCAACGTACGGTGGTTACCAGAGGGGCGGGGGTGGCAGGAGGTTGAAGAGGGTGAAGGGGGTCAAATACGCGGGGACAGAAGGAGACTGCATTTTGGGTGGTGAGCACACAGTGCAGTATCAGATGTGTTACATTGTTGTATGCTTGAAATTTACATTAGCTTATTAACCAATGTCACCCCTAATACATTTAACTTTTAAAAAAAAGCAAAGGCAGTTGTGATAATGGGGTTCTGCCAGCAACTAAGAGAGAGCCTAATCAACTGGGGGACAAAAGAAGACTTTTCAGTGAATGTTGTATTTGAGCTGTGACCTGAAGGATAAGAAGATTTAGCCCGCTGAAGGGGAGGAAGGTACAAAGGGGTGAGGGTGGGGGAAAAGCAGGTTGGGGTGAAGGAACTCAGAAGCAAAAGACAGCGTGGTGTCTCCTGGGAACTTCCCACAGTGCAGCGTGGCTAGAACATTAAATGCCAACACTGGGGATGATCCATAAAGTTTCTTCTCTCTGTATTCATCAGCACCAGCACATATTCAGCACCAACTATATGCTAGGCACCATGCTAGGTGTTGGGGATATGAATAATAAATCTCCCAATCTCCCAGTCAGTTCAATGTCATGACTCAAACAACTAGAGAGAAGAGGTACACACTACATCAGATCCCCTAGTGGAATGTCCCAGGGAGGCCAGGCCTGAGGGTTCACATAAGGTCAGTAGAGTGTGACAATTATTGAGGGGCTAAGGAAAGAGGTCCTGGATGAAGCAGCCTGTAATGAAAGGGCACATGAGTCCCACGGAGCCAGGAAGCGATGCCAGGGTCAGCACTGCACAGGGGAGGGGAGGTATCGTTTTCTATTGCTGTAAAACAAATCAGCACAAACTTAGGAGTTTAAAAAGACGCCCACGTTAGCTGATAGTGCTGTGGGTCAGACGTCCAGCAAGCTTAGTCTGGCCTCTCTACTTAGGTTCTCACAAGGCTGAAGCCAAGGTACTACCAGCCAGGCTGGGCTTTCATCTGGAGGCCTTGTGGAAGAACACACTTCCGAATTCGCCTGGGGGCTGGCAAAAGCCACTTGCTCACTTGCCCGTGGCTGTAGGGCTGTGGTGTTGTTTCCTTGCTGGCGCCCCCCCCACCCCCGCTCTGTTCTCTGCTCCTAGAGGCCGCCCACATTCCTCCCGTGAGCGCCTCTGTCTTCAAAGCCCACAGCAGTGCACTGAATCCCCCTCACTCTCTGCATCTCCAACTTCCAGAGAAAGCTCTCAGCTCTCGGGGGCCGAGTGATTAGATTAGGCCTACTGGATAATCTCCCCACTGCAGGTCAGCTGTGCCAAGCAACGTAACACAATCACAGGAATGATCTATTCAGTGCTCCCCGGGATTAGGACATCTTTGGGGAGGGCAGTAGGAGACCACATTAGAAATTCTGTCTATTGTAGGAACTAGGGATCCAAATGGAGATTTGGAATCCTGACTGGCCGGCCTCGGTCAGCAACCTTATGATGAAGTGAAAGCAGAGTGTGCATTTAAAAAAAAATTATTTTATTGTTGTTCAAGTACAGTTGTCTGCATTTACCCTCCACTACTCCCGCCCAACCCCAGCCATCAGAGTGTGCATTCTGATGGTCACCTGGGCAGTGTGCTTTTGCACTATTCTGACTGCTCACTGTCAGAGAAGGTCTCGTACCCACTCCATGCATATGAGACCTTGATCCGATCTCTTGTGGGATTCTGGCCATCACAGTTACATCTGGGGTCAAGCTCCTACCTCCCCTGAATTAGGTCAGCCTGCGAATCTTCTCACCATCACGAAGAAGGGTACTAGTTCCATTCCACAGCGACCCGGATCTGGAATTCAGTCCCGTTCCATTCTTGGCACAAAAAAGAAAAACACACACGCGTGCGCACACACACACACACATACACACACATGAAACACTCACTGTGGAAGTGACAGGCCTCACTGAAGTTTGAGAGAGACATGCTCTCATAATCCTCCCTACCCCCACAGCACCAAGCATGGTGCTCTCTTTTTTTTATTTTTAAAAATATGCTTATTGATTTTAGAGAGAGAGAGAGGATGGGAGAGATAAAGAGAGAAACATCAAGGAGAAAGAGAAACATTGCTTGCTTGCCTCCCTTACGCCCCAACTGGGGTTCGAACCTGCAACTTTCGTATGTTCCTGACAGGGAATCACACCGCCAGCCTTCTGGTATACAGAAGACACCCCAACCAACTGAGCCACACCGGCCACAGCAAGCATGCCTCTCTTGAGAGGTCCTGGCGATGCTTATTTCTCCCTCGTCTCTCGCCTCTCCAACTTGTCTTCTCATGGCGCTTTACCTTTTCCTGACTCTCAGGGCCAACCCATCTCTCCCTTTGTCACGCACAGAACAAGCTCATTTCCCCAGCTTCAGGCTTTCTTTCGCACAGCTGATGATTTAGCTAAAACATTGGTGTCACCGCTACCAGGCTCAATCCTTCAGTCAAGACCACCCTCTTTCCCAGCCTCTGTCTTTCTGTGGGAGTGAGGGTGAAGGGGGTTTCCTTCTTCCAGTCCCACATGCTATGCACGAGAAAAGACAAGGGAAGTGCCGAGAAAAGCGGGAGCCTGGGGTTGGAGCTCCTCCCGGAGCAGGTTACATACAGGTTACGGGGAAGCAAAGACCTGAAAGGGTGACTAGGAGGGAGGAGACCAGGTCCCAGCTGAAGAGAACAGGTTCTTTTAACAGAGGGCTGAGAGCGCAAAGCCTGCTTTGGGAACTGAGGAAGGAGTGCAAAACTGGACCTTGAAGATTCAAGTAAGAGGAGAAAACAGCTTTTTCAGGCAGGGCCCTTTCGACGGGAAAGGCAGGGAGGAGGACTGTTGGGCTGCTTCTTGCCTATCACTAGCGCTCCTTGACAGGAGTGGAGGCCTGCCACAGAACAAGCAGAACACGCTGGGCAGCAAGGCCAGCTTCTGAAAGGCGTAGCGCACAAGGCTATTCTGGGACTTCCCTCTGCAGGCAGCGCGGGGCCACCAAGGTTTTGACATGGCGTGGCATGTCCGTTCATGCTACCGAAGTGACTTTTATTGACTTAGCTGGTGTGTTGGCAAACATAAACCTTCAGATTACAAAAAACCTGCCTTTGCACACACACGCACACCCTCCTCCAATTCACAAAAGAGCAACTGGTTGGTAATATAAAGACCTGCATTGGCCTGTGTTCTGCCCTCGTCTTCGTGATTCCTCGGTTCACAGGGAATCAGCAGCAGAGCTGCTACTGACAGGCAACGTGTTGAATACCATTAACTGCCTCTCAGCCTCCAGTCCCATTTCTACAGGGACTTCTTCAAAGCTAGAGAGCTGTAAACTACGTTTCTCGGATGCTTTGCAGCTGTGGTTCTGCATGGTGCAAAGTAGGGTTCATCAGTTAGATGCAGTTGTCAGGGATAAAAGGCAGAAGAGAGTCAGGGGTCACCTTCCTGATGCTTTGGCAATGTTCTGATGATAAGCAATGTCAAGGCCACGTAGACATCCACAGCAACGGTCCAGTACTCACTCTCTAGACCCGTGAGTGTCAAGTGGAACTGGAGGGAGAGGAGGTGGAGGTAGAGGTGGAGGTGGGACCCGATCCTTGGATGACAGCCACGACGGCGAATTCCGAAACTGAGCCATCTCCTTGGAGCCTCCCAGTCACGGAAGAGTTGCCGCTCCCCAGCGGTCACTTCTGCAGTGCTGTGGTGTTCATTCCCACAGGGAGCACAGTCTTCCTGCCGGCTGTTCTGATCATTATAAAGTCATTCATTTCCTTTTTGATTACAATATCCTGGGTGGCTTTTGCTTCTGACTCTGAACCTTAACTTCTGCCGCAAGAGGTTATAAAAGCATAGCTTTTCACTAAAGAGACTCTCAAAAGAAATTCTTACAGTTGACATCCAAACTGTGATGAATTGAAGGGTCTGGGGCCACATGCCTCTTAGCATATGGGCTCTTCTAAGATAATGTCCCCCAAGTGTGATACATACTTGTAGTTCTCTAATGATATATGTTCCTCCCTCTATGGGAAGATTTTAGATAGCACGTGGTGAACGTTTACACAGTTTTGACAAGTGCTTATTTATTTCAATGTGTACTAGAAGAAAATGTACAGGTAGCAGCATATCAGTTCTGATGTCGTGAATCAGTGACTTCACAAATGTTATTGTTTATGGCAAGGCTAGAGTGGGTAGTGAGTACAGCATCAAAACATGTTAATTAATCTAATGAAAAAGGTTAAGTAAATAACAGATGGCACACAGGTCTGGCAAAAGCCATGAGAATGGTATGCAAATGGCTGAGGTTAGGGAAACCCTGTCCCAGCTACCCATTCTTACAAGCCTTCTCCCTGAACAAATGGAGGGGAGAAATTTGAGACTGTAAATTCTGTTCTCCAGTCTGTAGCAGAACTCATTCGCAAAGACCGCCATTCTTTTTAACTCCAGATGTCACTGCAAGTCTACAGGGCTCTGCAGTGTTGTGGAGAGAACACCAGAACCTGCGGGTTACCACGTGCCAAGGCTGGATCAGCTCATCAGCAGGACCAAAGGGTAGGGTAGGGAGGAGGAACTGCAAAGTGAGTCTGGCTCCAGGAACTGTGTGTATTCCACACGGAGCCATAAGTTTAGAAATAGCAGACTTGGGTGTGTTTGTTGTGGGAGATCCAGCACTCTAGGGAAAGGGAAGATAAGAATCCAGGATTATTCCCCTCACAGGGAAAGTTGGCCAAGTCATCTCCCAAGAATTCCTATCAAAAGCCACAAGCTCCAGACACACTAACAAAGTCAGAGGACAACGAGGAGCCACCCTGCCTCTCTGTCCTTGTTTACGTCCCACAGACCTCGGAAGAGATACTGCAGATACACGACTCTAAATGTAACGAGTACAAATTGCAACGACTCCAAATATATACCTTGATAATGCTTAACTGCAACAGCAGAGAGATAAGACAAGAAACTGGACTAGAGGACATTTAGAAAAAAGGGTCTAATGATTTCCAATGTCTGTCTACAGGTCAGTGTCCAGCTGGCTACAGAATAATCAGCTATCTGGGGGCTGGGTATGGGTGTGTTTTTAAAATTGTTCCCAGCTTTATTGAGATATAATTGACATATAATTGTGTAAATTTAAGGAGTACAACATGTTGATTTGATATGCTTATATACTGCAAAATGATTACTGCCATAGGATGGGTGTGTGTTTAAAATTACAGATTCCCAGTCGCCGCCCAGAGAGCATGCTGGTTTAGGTCAGAGATGGACATTCGGGACTGGCGTTTTTAACAGGTTGTCCCAGTGGTTGCAATGGTCTAGTCTGCAAACGACTTTCTGCGTCCTCGTGCCTCATGTCTAGTTGTTTCCCCTCATTCCCCATCAGCCCAGGCCAGTTCACCCCTTCCACGCTGGTTGACTCCAATCGCTTGCTAACCCATCTCCTTCCTGCCACTTTCTTTCTTTAAAGACTTTAGAGATAAACCACTGACTCTGAAGGACAAGAACACCATAAAGCGTCCCCAAAGAGCATTACCTCTTGGGGGAAAAGTCATGTAACTTCTCAAAACTGCAATTTTCCTCATCTTTAATAAGTATGCCCACATGACTGGATTGTTGAAAAAATAAAACGAAACTATTGATTCAAGCACCTGTGATGTGTGATCTAAGTTAATCGCATTTCTACGCCCAGAAGCATCCAGGGCTGCTGGAGCAGACATGTCTCGTCCATCTCCATGGGCAGCATCTCTTCCTTCGGAAACTGTCTCCCTTCCCCTGTTCTGCAAGCTTCTGGAGGACAACCAATTACAGATCCTCTGAGGCAGGCACATGACTTAAGCTAAGCCAATCAGACTCTCTCCTGGGAATATGAATGTTGAGCGGGGATCCTGGGATGAAAGGTTTGAAGTTTGGTTTTATTTCAATTCTACAACTAGTTTATTAACTATTCTGTGCTTGCTTTCTTTACCTTTTGAGAGGTTTGAAATTGCGTCATGAGTTCGTCCTCTGGAGATCCCCTCTTGCCTGGCCAGTTCTTCTTTTAATTCTGTGAACTCCCCAGCATCCTTCAAACAGATCGCCCCCTTTTGCTTCTCAGTTAGCCCAGAACTGGCTCCTATTCTCTAAAACCAAGAAGCCCTGGCTGATAGAGCTCCCCACCGTCTGCAGAACAAAGCATACAAGCTCGCCTAGTACAGATCGTCCACGTTGTGTTCGTATCTCACTCCACAGCCCCTCCCTGAGTAAGCTGGAGCCGCTGAGTAACAATCCCGTGACAGCCAGTTATTGGGCTGTTTGCTTTTTACGGCAAGGAGGGTGTCTAACTCATCTCTGTCCCATGCAAATGGCTTAATGCATTTGATCAGATTTAATTAAGAATGAGCTCGAGCTCTGACATTTAAAAGAAGTAAAGGCATTCTGTGGTTCAGAGCAGAAATGCTTCCCAGAGTCTAGGATTAAAAAGAATCTGGTGGGATAAAGCAAGTTCTGGGGATACCTTAAAAAGTATATTACTAAGGGTATGTTCTATGCCTTTGGCTAGAAATTAGGTTCCAAAGTTTATGGCAGGGGGCCCAAACGAGCTAGCCCACTGATGGTCAGTGAACCCAAATTCCTCTGTGTTTACACACTATAACCCTCTGGGTTATGCATTTTAGCATCCAGAAAGATTATTTGTGCCCTCGGGACATCCTGATAACCCGGGAAATCTTACTCACAAGTATTCAGTTCTGGGAACTTTAATCAAGTAGAAGAGTGAACATTCTTAACTGATCACAATAAAAATTAGGAAACAAGGTTGATTTAAATTGATCTGGTAACAGACTAGTAGTAAATTCTCTTTCCTTTCTTTACCTGTCCTGCTTCCTCTGTTATTAGCTCTAGTCACCATTAGCCATTGCTCTCCGGGTCTCCATTCGCCTGAAGATTTTTTTTTAATTCCCTGATAGTGGAGAGAGGCAATGATTAAGGCAATTTCTCCTTCAGGAGTGTCCAAAAATGGTTCAATGAACAAGGTAGCCTTGGAGTCCAATGAACTTGGGTGTATACCCTGCTCGGGCACTTGTTTGTAGTTTAACTTCTAGCAAGTGATTTCCCTTCTCCAGGTCTCAGTTTCTTTATCTGTAGGGTGGGATGATAATGTTGAACCCCATCGATTCCCATTCTGTTGGACCATGGCAGCTACAGATCATTGGAATTTTGCAAACAGTGAGTTGCTACGAGGACCGAAAGCCTGAAAAGCCCTGGACGGTGCCTGGCACTGAGTCAGCGTCCAGAACGTCTTCCCTCCCCGCTTTCCCTCGCGCACCGCAGCCCCCTTCCCCGACACCATCTGGCCGTTTCCGCGCCAGACCTCGAGTCCGATTCTGTACAGGTATATGTGCTTCAAAACATGCCATTTTTAAAAGAGGCTATTTACTTATTTACTTATGTAGTATAGATTTTATTTCTTTATTTTTAGAGAGAGGGGAAGGGAAGGAGAAAGAGAGGGAGGGAAGAGAGGCAGCCTGGGGGCGGTTGCCTCGCACACACCCCGGGCCTGTGCCCTGTCTGGGATCAAACCGCCCACCCTCTAGTTCGCAGGCTGGCAGTCAACCCACCGAGCCGCACCAGCCAGGGCTGGAAACATACCATTTTAACATATAAACATATATTAGGCCCATGTTCACTCATTTGCTCAGCAAACAGTTATTGAGAATCCATTTGTGCTAGCGCTGCTACAAACCAGTTAGACAGGTTCCTGTTCTCAGGGATCTCCCTTTCCAGCAGGGGAGTGCTCCCGGGGATGCGAGAGGGCGGCGCCACGTGGGGGAGGAGCGCCGCGTGGACTGGGCAGGTGAGGGAGGCTTCTCTGAAAAGGGGGCCCCTTGAGGCCCAGAGGGTGAGGAGAAGCCAGCCCCGAGCCAGGCTGGGGAAGAGCATCCCAGGGAGAGGAGTCTGGTGTGTCTGAGGGACAGGGAGCATCCAGAGCCAGGAGGGGTGGGGTGAGAGGGAATAGGGGTCCCCGCTGGCCACTGTGAGGGGCTGGGATTGTAATGTGACACTCTGGAGATGCCGAAGCGAGAAAGGGATGGTGATCTGATTTGTATGTTAAAAGCATGGCTCTGGCTGCTGTGTCCCAGAGTGGACTGCCAGGAGCCAGGATGGAAGCGAGTCTCTGTGGCTGCCACACCCACCTCCGACCAGACGCGTGGACTCCCGGAGTGAGAAAGCCAGTGGCGCCTGGGGAAGGCTCCTCATCCCCACCTGCACCGCGTAGTCACCTGGGGGCACTGTTAGTAAAGTTCCAAGGATCCACAGCCACCACCAAAGGCCAAGAGAATTGGAATCTCATACAGGAGGGCCAGGCTAATGGGATTTTTTTTTTTACAAAACTTCCTGGGATATTTTATATGCGTTCAGAAATGAGAATCACTGTGTGTGGGTGAACTGTCCAGGACCCAAGCTCTGGCTGCTGCCTGAGACACGTTTCTGGGATCCAACATCCTGTTACAACTGTCTTTTTCGGGGCGAGCTGAAACGAGCCACTTGCGTGGCTTCCCTGCATCCTCAGTGTCGTGGGGCCAACCAGCAACTCTTTCTTTTCTGCTCAAGTGGCCCCTCCTGTCTCCCCCATGGACACACCCTAGGTAAATCTCAGCAAAAGGGAGTGAAGGAACCCAGAAACAGGAAACCTAGACAGAAAAGGAATTGTCGGGTTCCTGGGAATTCCCCCACCCTCCTGCAGGGTGCCGCCTAAAAGGCTCCTGCACCCAGGGGCGCTGCGTGTGCTGCTCAGAATGGGCACGAAGTCCCCAGGAGGCGATCTGACGGCTCCTCTCCCACCCAGTCCACACGGAGAATTCGAGAACTGGAAGAAACTTTAGCATCAGTAGTTTCATTCTAATTTAACCATGGGTTGGCAGGGGAGGGAGCCAGGCACTAAATATAATCAGTCCTGTATTTCTGAGGCATTCCTAGAAGCTTGGGAGTGGGGAAGAGAACTCGACACCCACGCGCTGGCAGGCTATATTCTGTAGTTCACAGTCCTCACAAAAAGCTCCGTAAAACAGATGCTGTTATTCTCATTTAGAGTTTAGGCAACTGAGGTTCAAAGAGGTAAAGTAACTTCACCACGGTCCTGCCGAGGTTCCATTCACCATGGCACCGTGTCCTCTTGGTGTCCTTTTCCGGAGTCTTCCTTCAGCGGAGGAATGGTCAGCATCACCCTCCCCATGTTACCCCACTTGAGATCAGGCAGGTGCCCGAGCCAGCTCCCTAATTTTTGCTACTCCTTGCCCATCACTCTGTCCCCCCAACCCCCACACCAAGTGCTCTCCCCCAGCGCCCAGCCCCTCTGGCCCTCCACTCCTATTCCTCCCCCAGGTTTCCTACAAACCCACGCCAGAGCGCGGGGCAGCCATAATATATTTAAAAAGAACCAAATGTGGAGGTTTAAAGGCTGTCCTTTTTCACTTGCATATTCTGATGAAGGGGTGGAGGGAGGGAACTGTTTTAACCCCTGTGGTTTGACCTGTCTGTGACGGTTTCACCTGGGTCACTGCGATTTTGCATACTGATTCCTCAACAGTGAGAATTTTCCCAACTACTCCAGGCCTTCCGCGATCTCTCCTTTGTGGGCTGTGTCTCCAGAGTTAGCACGTAGCTAGGAAATCAACTCATCCCGTAACACGGACGTGCTATGACTAACCATGGCCACCACCCCACATCTGTGCTCCTCAGCACGCTGACTGATTGGTGACCTTGTCGTTTGCCGGGACCACTCAGTTTATACCTGAAAAGTGGCACCACACCCACTCCTAGACCTGAAAAGAGCAGGAAATAGAGAAAGAAGCCATTCTTCACAGCATTTTGCTCTCAAGGCAGAAATCAGTCCCTGGAGGAAGCTGCCCTTGTAACTTCGTTCCTCTTCCCCCTCAACAAACCTGCTACAGCTCCTGGAGACCGTGCCTCCCTCCGCCGCCCCTCCCCCAGTAACTCAGGTGCTCTGTCAGGCTCTGCAGATCTCAGGTAATTCTCACAACAAGCTAGTCAGCATTACTCTTATTTTATAGCTAATGAAACTCAGGATCATAGAGGGTAACTTGTTCCAAGGTACAGAGAGCTTGTGAAGAGCAGGTTGCTGGCCACAAAGCATCAGGGCCTCTGCTCCTCACGTCTGTGCTTCTGTCTCAGCCAGGTTCAAGGCTCCTCAAGGTGGAGGCCAGGTTTGGGATCCCAGAGGTCTTAGCCTGCACCAAAGGCTCAGTGAGTGTTTGCTCAGTGAATTGCCAGAGGAAGTTTACCCTGATTGCCTATTGTGTGAGAAGCAGTCTGGGGCAAAGAGGAAGTGTTTGTGCAGCGATAAGGCCTGCGTGTAGGCGTGCCCGCCTGTTGGTGGTCCAGTACCCTGGGCAGGGGCGGACGTGAAGTGGGATGGTGGACTGCAGAATGGCTCAGGGCGAGAGGCTCCCCCTGCCCCCCACCCCACCCCAACAGGGGCTGAGGGAAGGGTTAGGGCAGGATGGGAGCAGCACCTAAGGGCTGACTGGTTGCTGGCTTCCCTGGCTTCCAGGTGTCCTCCCCCAAGGAGCCCCAGACCTGAAGGAAGAGGAAGGGAGGCTCTCAGTGGACACAAGGGCCGCCTGGGCGCCATGGGAGAAACCCTGCGTGTGAGGCCGGGATTTGGGTTTGGGGCACCCTGGGGACAGATGTAGGATTTGAAGGAGCTCCCCAGGAAGATGAAAGAGAAGTGTGGTTTGATTCAATACCTCAGAAAAGAGGACATCTTCTTGAAGGGTACCACACCAAGAAGGCAAGGCATGGGAAAGCATGGTGTGAAAGGTTCAGAAAAGATGGAACCTGGTGTGGGAAAGCTATGTGAGGGGACGTTTTTAGGATGTTGGTTCAGAGAGATGGCCAGGCCTGACAACGGTACGCAGAACACCGTCAGTGACAGTGGGAGTGTAGGGCGGCAGCGACAGTGGGGACTGAGCCAATACCGCACATCCCCCCCTCGCCGTCCACTGGCTGAGGGACTTTGGGTTAGTTACCTAACCTGTCTGACCCTCAGAGTCCTTACGATAGGGGACTTAAGAGTTGGAAAATTTTAGTTTAAGTAATAGCTAATAAGCTTAGTAATCGATGCAAGTAACAGCTTTTGTTCCAGGAACTGAAGGTGTGACCCACCCTGACTCCAGGAGACCATAAGCAGCTCCACCTTTGTGCCTCAGGAGGACTGCAGGCAGTTCAAGATGGTATCTGAGCCATTGTGCTCCAGGGTGAGATGCCCACCGCTGCCTGGGGCACAGCTAAAGACCACTGCCCAGGACACAGCTAAAGACCACCGCCTGGGACATGGCTAAAGACCACCACCCAGGGCCAGAATGCTGAAGGTCTTTTTTTCAGATATGCAATTAATTTTTCCCTGAATTCCAAATGCCTTACTTACAGTTTATTATCCTTATAATAAGGGAGATTTAAAAATGGAATTTAAGATGGTCTGTTAGGGTATGAACCCGCCATCTTCTCAGATCGCCAGCCATCTGAATAAAGCGCTCATAAAGACTCAATTGCTGTCATTGCTTATTGAGTTTGGGAGTGACAGGCAGCCTGAACTCCAGTGTCTTTTCTGGTTTCACTTATCCATAACATGGGAGATTGTAATACCATCTGCCTTCTACCAGCGTTGTGAAGGCAAAACGAGATAAAGCACATACTGAGCTGAGCACAGCAGGCAGATAGTGAAGAAGTACTCAGTACACGTGCAGAGAGCAAAGGCTGATGACGGTGGAAAAATCAAGGTAGCTCCTGGGAGGGAGGGTTCTAGGAACACAGTGAAAACATAAGCAACTGCCAATCTGTTCGACTTCCCAACAGCTTAAATTCACTGAAGGCCTATATATGCCACACTCTGTTCTAAGTATTTTATATGTTTTATTTCATTGAATCCTAACCACCACCTTTTGAGGTGGGGTCTATATATTTATTCCCATTTACACGAGGAAGCTGAGGCACAGGCGGTGCAGGTGACTCGCTTGGAGTTACGGTTAGTGGGTAGGAGAACTCAGGCAGGCATCCTGACTCCAGGGCCACATGCGTCCATGCCACCTCTCACCCACTGCAATGAATGTAAGACATCTAGAGGTACACATGAGAACCGGCCGTGGGGCTCACGGCCTGGCACAGGGCCTCTGAAACCTCGGGTGCATCAGAGTCCCCCAGGAAGGTGATCTGAGATGCCCGCTCCCGGGCCCCATGCCCAGAGAGCCTGACGCTGGCAGCAGTGGCAGAGGTAGGAGCCGGAGCATGGAGGACAGAAATTTGTGGGGTTTTGTTTCAGTTTTGTTTTGGGTTTTTTTTTTTTTTGACTGACAGATTGTGCCTCAGGTTTATTTGTACAAACAGCACAGAAGGACCCAGCCCACCCAGACAGCAGCCCAGGCGCCACACCAGTCCTTCTATCCTCACATCAACAGCCAGAGGCCTCCTCTCTGGAAGCCTTCACAGGGGCCTGGGCACGTGTGGGAGCCTGAACCTTAGCTGGAGCCATAGTCACAGACACCACTGCAGCCGCAGCCTGGGTCTTGGTTTGAGCCTTGGCCTTGGACTTGGGCCAGCAGAGATGAAGACCTTTGGCAAGGCAGGCATGAACATGTTCCCCAAGCTTGGGACGAGTGATGTAAACAACTCAATTGAGCTTGTGGCTGCTGTTCTTTGAGATCTTAAGCTTGACCTCCTTGGGCTTTATGAGGGCCTTGATAGCCTTGGCACGTGCGCTCACGGCCTTGGCATTGTTGGCCTGCGTCTTCCTCAGGCCTTGTTGTTGTGCTTTTTGGCAAAGCACGTGTTCCTCGGGAACCTGAGATCTACCCCACTAAGAGATTCATATCTTTGTGATCAGGGTTTTTCTATGCTGTTTGTGTCATTTTCAGGACTGGTTGTGTGTGGTGTGATTTTTGAACTTGGATGTGTCTACACCGAAGCCTACAGCTCCCAAAGGGCCTCAGAAATTTATATTTTTAACAAGATCCTTAGGGAATTCTCATGCAGGTGGTCTAGAAGTTAAGGAAGAACTCATGGGCAGTACAGAAGTAACCAGATGGCCCAGTGGAGACAATATTTAGGTGATGGGAAGTGGCAATGTCTCCTAGATAAGGTGGCCTTTGACTTGGGGTTTAAGGATAGATAGGATTTTATGTGTCCCTCTCTGCTTCCTCATTTGGAGGCTGTACTGGGTTGAACGTGTCCCCACAGAAGATATGATGAAATCATATCCTGACCTTACACAGAAAAAGAATCTTTGCAGTTTTAAGTAGGTTAAGGGTCTTGAGATGAAATCACCCCGGATTATCTGGATGGGACCTGAATCCAATGACAAGTGTCCTTAGACAGAAGAGAGAGACAGGGAGGAAAGGAGAAGTCCACCTGAAGACAGAGGCAGAGACTGGCGTTACGCAGCCACAAGCCAAGCAGTGCCTGGAGCCACCAGAAGCTGGAAGAAACAAGGAAAAATTCTCCCCTGAAACCTTCACATAAAGCACATCTCTGCTGACACCTTTATTTCAGACTGCCGGCCTCTAAAACTGCAACTAAATATACTTCTGTTGTTTTAAGCCACTGAGTTCAAGCTACATAATGGCAGCGCTAGGAAACTAATACAGAGGCTTTTATCCTAGTCACACCACTCACCCTGGGAAGGTCTTTGCAATTAAACACCGAGTTGTGCAGGGCACAGCCTGCAGACAGTCCAGCTGTGACTGCCAGATCCCCCGCCGGGACGGCAGGCTCTACAGGTGGTGGTGGAGCACAGCTGGCAGTGACGTAGTGGTGGCATCTCTGCAAACTCGAGACTCCCCCACCTCTCTTTGGATGCAGGCTTGTAAGAAGTCAAAGAAAGGTTCTGTCCTCAGCCTCTGGGTTTGCATTTTACAAAGGAGATGTCAACACCTAGAAAGCATAATTTCCAGCTGAAAGTCACCCGTACGTGGGTGGCAGGGCAGGGCCAGACCGCTCTCTAGAGCACACTGCAGTGGGATGCCCAGTGCATGGCTTTCAGAGTGGCTTGGCCGTGAAGCCCTGGTTATTACAAAGCTGTAATGTCATCGCTTTAACTTCACTCCAAAAGGGTCGATTATTTCTAATGACTACTTGGTGGTTGTCTTTCTTGTCCCTGACCAGTCTGTGGGTAGCAGCTTTTGACCTCTGGCTTAGAGACTCTGATGATTCCCTTACCCAGAGCTGCATCTTCTGCTTTAGGGATGCAAGCTGATCTATCTTTGGAAGCCATCCCCAAAATGCAGAAGTTGGCCATCTGTAGAAGGGACAGCACTGGTTGTGGTCTGTAAAACACCAAATCTTAGAGAAGTACCTCTTTAGAACAGCTTATTAATACTTCCGTTGTCCATGTGCCACAATGACTTTCTGCAAGGGAGAAGAAGAGGCTCCCTCATGTGCCTGCGGAGAGAGCTTCCTCCTCATCTGAAGCCCTAGCTTCCCATTCCTCCCTCTTGGCTAACACTGGAGCTGAGAGCGTAGCTGGCAGAGGAATGGACCTTGTCCCCAAGCTGGTGCTCCAACTGCTCCAGTTACTAGAGGAACAACTCCATGCTGGTTCCTAGGAGAAAGGGTGGCAGGGTTTCAGCAGGAGAAACAGGAATGTAAACCCAACTGAGAAATATTTATTGGGCACATGCCACTAGAAAGGCATGGAAAGGTTGGGTGCTGAAATAGAAATGAGAAAGGGTTAGGTTGGAACATTAGTTTTCAACCCTGGATGCATGCTGGATCACAGGAAAGATCTAAAGAATTCTGATGCTTTGGTTGTATCCCACACCACTTACATCATCTGGGGGACATTTTGGCATCGGCACTTTTTAAAAGATCTCCAGATGAGCCCTGGCTGGTGTGGCTCAGTGGACTGAGCACTGGCCTGTGAATCACTGGGTCGCTGGTTCAATTCCCAGTCAGGGCACATGCCTGGGTTGTAGACCAGGTCAGGTCCCCAGTAGGGGGCGCACGAGAGGTCACCACACATTGATGTTTCTCTCCCTCTCTTTCTTCCTCCCTTCCAGCCTGCCTAAAATAAATAAATAAAATCTTTAAAATAAATAAATAAATAAATAACGATCCCCAGATGATTCCAATGTACAGCAAAGTTAGGGAACCCCTGAAATATGGCATCCCTATGGACCATACCCAGGTATTATGTTTTCAGTCATCTGGTTGGGTCCTAGGTGAGACCTAGGCATTGGCAGTTTTTTTTAAAGCTGCTAAGGAGAGTCCACTGTGCAGAGGAGAGTCATGTGAATAATGAAGTGAAAGAAGCGTGGGCATCATCAAGGTGCCTGCAGCTAGCGCTCTTTTCTGTCTGCACATTGCATATCTCTCACAAGATGGAACTCTTCTGGAAAGAGAGTAAGTTTGAGTGTATCTCAGAGACTACTGGATACCAGATACTGCTTAGTGGCCTATCAAGGGAGGGAAAAAGCATTGGAGAGGAAATCCAAAACCTTCTCAGAACCAGGAGTGAAGGCTGACAACGCTGTAGTACCCCGCTCTAGCAAGCTGTAAGACCTCCAAGTGCTTTTGAAATAATCTCAAGCTCTATTGAGGATCCGTGAGTGCACAGTCTTCAGGCAAGGCTGTCTCCAAGTGTGGAGTATAAAATAGGCAGATGTTCGGGGGTAGATGTCATTCGATTCTCTATTAATTCTCCTTTGGAAATCCTCAACTCTGGGGCTACTTCACAAAGTACTAGGCAATTTCCCTCTTTCTTTCTTCCCTCCCCCCTTCCTTTCTCAATATTTTGTCCCTTCTCTGTAGCATCAGTGGGTACAGACACAAGGTGAAGAGTTCCCATCTTACCTACCTGACTCTACTTCCTTCTCCCCTGGCATCCCATTTGGGCAACTCTTTCTGTCCTGTGGTACCTCCACTTCGACTGGTCCAGTGGATTTTTTTTTCCCCACCTAATTTCTGCCTTGAGATTCTGCCTTCCTGGACTCCAGAACTTTCTCTCTCTGCACTGGGCTCTAGGACTGGTGTACTCCATAAGCAAACAGTGATTATGGGGCAGAAGAGACACCTCCCTTCTCGTCCTGTCCTTTTTAACTTTGTTTTGTCCTTAAAGTATGTGGGTAGTGGTGACAGTTCATGGGACAGTTCTTATGTTTTCTGAAACTTGTTCTGTTGGGACACATTTTTTTGTATCTTTTGCTTGCATCATCTCTAAATTTCTTCCTAATAAAATGTTTTGCTAAATCCAGACTCCTTAGTGCTCTCGGCTCACACATATCACTAGAAGAACTTTGATTCTGGCGATCAGGATTTATAGGCTGCAGCATATAAGGCAGGGTCTCGATAGTTTATCTTGACAACATCGTGGAGGACATTAATTGTCATGGAGAACAGGTACTGGAGTTCATGTTTCCCACCCAGGAAGATAAAAATTTAGCACCATGAGAATCTGAGAGGAAAATAAATCTTGTTTTTTCAAGGAAAGTGAATTCAGGGGAGATATGAGTAGACGCTACAAATTTTGTAACATTAACATCTTTATCGATGTTCTAAAAGGCTTAAACTCAATTAAAACCCACAAAAGTTGAATTATGAGTATGAGTAGAAGTAGAAAAATACTGCCCTGAAATCTCAAACTTTTTAGTGGAGTGGGACTAAATAATGAGTATCACGTTTTGGCCTGTATAACGACTCTTGTGTCTGAAAACTAGTCTTCAGTCAGGGGACCTCATTTCTATTCTCGGCTCTAACACTGACTCATAGTATGGATTGAGCCAAGTCACTTCACAGCTTTGGACCTCAGCTTCTCCACATGAAAAATGGCAGTTCAAATGCTACATAGAGGAACTGACATTTATTGAGCAACTGCTCTATGTTGATGTGCTAAGTGGTTTATAGTATGTTGTATTATTTTATTCATTCATTCAGCAAGCATTTTGGAACACCTACTATGTACGGGATATTGTGCCTGGTCTCAGGGATCTATCAGGCACAAAACAAAGACCTTGCTCTCTTAGAGATTAAATTCCAGTGGGCCTGGGTGGTGGTAAACAAGAAAACAAATAAGAAGATACTCTCAAATAGTGACAAGTGCTATGTGGATAACAAAACCAGATTACGTGATAGAAAGTAAGCTTGGCCCTCACTGGTGTGGCTCAGATCACCGGCCTGTGAACCAAAGGTTCACTGATTCGATTCCTAGTCAGGGCACACGGCTGGGTTGGAGGCCAGGTACCTGGTCCGGGGAGCAAAAGAGGCAACCACACAGTGATGTTTCTCTCCCTCTCTTTCTCCCTCCCTTCCCTCTCTCTAAAATAAATAAATAAGACTAAAAGAAAGAAAGTAACCTTGGGAGCTTCCCAGACTAGAAAAAGCTAAAACAGTTCATCACCACCAAACTAGTACTACATGAAATGTTAAACAGTCTTCTTTAAGAAGAAAAAAGAAGATAAAAAATATGAACAATAAAATGACAATAAATACGTAAAATATCTATTGACAATTGAATCTAAAAATCAAAATAAACAAACAAGCAGAACAGAAACAGATTCAGAGATACAGAGAACATTTTGGCAGTTACCAGATGAGAGCGGTGCTGGGGGGATGGGTGAAAAAGGTGAAGGGATAGAAGTACAGACAGGTAGTTACAGAATAGTCATGGGGTTGTAAAGTATGGTATAGGGAATATAGTCAATAATATTCTAATAACAATGTACAGTGTCAGATGGGCATGAGATTTATCGGGATGACTACTTAATAAGTTACATAATGTCTAATTACTGAGGTGTACACTTCAAACTAACATAATACGACAACTGTAATTGAAAATAAAAAATGACGCCCTGGCTGGCGTAGCTCAGTGGATTGAGCGTGGGCTGTGAACTAAAGCATCACAGGTTCTATTCCCAGCCAGGGCACATGCCTGGGTTGCAGGCCATGGCCCCCAGCAACTGCACATTGATGTTTCCCTCTCTCTCTCTCTCTCTCTCTCTCTCTCTCTCCCCCTTCCCTCTCTAAAAAAAAATACATAAATAAATCTTAAAAAAAAATAAAATAAAAAATGACTTAAAAATATAAAGAGCTAAAAGCAAAAAGAAAGCGACCTAGGGACAAGGTTGCTTCTACAGGGTGGACTCTCTCAGAAGTGACTGGAGTCGGGACCTGAATGATGAGGAGCAGCCTGCAGAGGCCAGAGTCCATGGGACAAGCTCTGGGCAAGAGAGCTCCAGGCAGACGGTAAATGCAAAGGCCCTGATGCAGGCAGGCGTTTAAGCTGTTTGGAAGGTGGGAGGAGTACTGGGGTGGGGTGGAGGGAGGTCTGGTGGGAGGTGATCACTGGGGAAAATGAGATTAGAGAGATAGGCAGGAGCCAGAGCACAGTGGCCTTCGGGCTGTGGCAAGGTATTTGGGCTTTATTCTGATTGGTCTGATTTCCATTTTTAAAAATTTTTAAAGATTTTATTTATTTATTTTTAGAGAGAGGGTAAGAGGGGGAGAAAGAGAAGGAGAGAAACATTAGATATGTGGTTGCCTCTTGTGTGCCTGCAACCCAGGCAATGTGCCCTGACTGGGAACCGAACAGACGACCATTTGGCTCACAGGTCAGCACTCAATCCACTGAGCCACACCAGCCAGGGTTGATTCACATTTAAAAAAATAAATCGGTCAAGGTATATTAAGGAGCAGCATTACAGGAGGGACCCAGATGGAAGTAAAGACAATAGTAGGAAAGTTGTCTTGTTCAGGTGAGAGAAGCAAGCTTTTTTTGTAAAGGGTCAGATAATAAGTAAGTATATCAGGTTTGGTGAGCCACATAAACTCTCTGCAGCACAGTCTTCTTCCCTCTCTCCGACTCTTCCTCCTCCTTCTTTTTAACAACCCTCTAAAAATGTAAAAACCCTTCTTGGCTCTTGGATGATTTTAAAAAAACCCCAGGAGGTTGCATGGGGGATTTGGCCTGCCTAGGTGGGTAGTGGTTTGCCAACCGCTAGCTTAGAGAGAAGTAGAAACTGATTGTCATAAATTTAGGACACAGAGCTGGCAGGATTTGCTGAAAGAGGAAACAAGGATGGCCTCAGTGAAGAAGTAGAAGGTGGTGTAATTTACTGAGATGGGGAAGAAGTAGATTTGGGAGTGGGGGAGAAGGGGAAATTAAGAGTTAAGTATGAGTTGCCAATTAGTCATCCAAGTGGAGATGTCGACTAGGGAGCCCAATACAGACTCTGGCATTTAGGGGAGAGGTCAAAGCTGGAGATCCACATTTGGGGGGTTATGGTCCATGGGTGCATTTGCAGTCATGGGACTGGATGAGATCACCTAGAGTGCAGCACAGAAGTTCCAGGACCAGCACATTGGGGGCTCTGAATTTAAGAGACCCATAAAGGAGGTCCTTGGAATCAGTCTGTGGGTCAAAAAGCATGACACATGAGAAATATTGCCCAATTGCTTTCCAAAAGGGTCTTTTGTATCTTCATAGAACCCATCTTGTTTTAGCTATTTAAATACACAGTGAGTAGGGCTGGACACATGAGTCGGGGCGGGGGGGACTGGAGTTAGGAATCCTTGACTGTTTTTGCTTTGCAGCTGGGGATCTCAAGCCACACTGGGGAATGAGGAGGCTTTGAGAGGTCACAAGCGCTTCCACGGATTCCTAGCCACAGAATCGCCCAACAAGCTTATCACAATGCAGATTTTCAATGAGAGCTTCAGGTTCACTGTCCAGGGAGAGGTGTTTTTAAACACGCTCTCTCTATCATGCAAACACAAGGTTGAGAAATCTGGGGTTAAGGACAGACTTAAGAGCAGGGGATGTGTCCTTGTGACGTGTCTTTACCTCCAGAGGCTCATGGGGCTTAGGGAATCTCAGGTGGGTCTGGCTGGGGAAGTTTGAGGATGAAGGGATGGCAGAGGAGTCTTAGGCCAGGAAGGAACATTTTCTTTAGTTTTGGGACACTTTCCATTTGCTCCCCCATTCAAAATGAGGCCTTTTCCCCTCACAGATGTAGAATGGTACCTTTTTTTCATGCAGGTGCAATTTATAAGGCTGGGTTCCCTAGGAGTATCTACTCTGTCCCGTAGTTCCATAACAGAGAGGGGAGATTTTTTTTTTTTGTCTTTATTTGGAAACAAGAACACATTTTTCAACTCAAATACAAGCTATGCATGTTATTGATGAAACTGAAACCACACCTACACTTTAGATATGTTATGGATTTGTGTGAAAACATGAGGGATAATGTAAGGAATTTGCTATTAGGCCTTCTGCTCGGCCTTCCTTGAACCACTATTTATTTTGCTTTCTAAGTGCCAGGCACTATTTTAGATTCAGAAGATGACACAGTGAACAAAATCGATAAAAATCCCTGCCCCTCACAAATAGATAACCTAGCTAGGGAAACAGATTCATAAACACGATATATATAGAATGCATATTATATTAGATAGTGGTGAGTGCTAAGGAGGAAAATATAAAAGAAGGAAGAGGGACAAGAAAGTGTTAGACGACTGAGACTACAGGACCAGAAAGGACTTGAGAGCAGTGATTTAGGAAAGTAATAATTTCTCTAAGCCCCAATGTTTTCATCTGTAAAATAAATAATAGTGCCTTCCTGAAGAAGGCTCAGGCCCTTACACTGACTGTGGCCCTTTTAAACTATGGGACTTTGGCCTCTCAGAATTTCTTTGGACTGTCAGAACCTTCCCTGTGACATGAATGAACTTGCCCAGCCTATGTCGCATGGTTTTTGAAAATGTCACATGAGATACGTGAAACTAGTTAAAAATGTAGATAACTATTACCTAAATGTAGGATAGGAATTTGAAGGAAAAACACACACAACTAGGGTATGGATTGCAAATCTCTTGCTGATGGTCAGCAGAGCCTCCGGACTGAGAATAAACAATGAAGGACTCGGCTGCTTGGTGCTGACTGTTCGCCCTGCAGGGGAAAGGCCAAGGAAAAATGGTGAGGATGTACCACTAGACTAGCAATCTTATCTTAGATCAGAGATAAAACAATCAAACTAAATGTTCCTAAGGGGACACTTAATAAGAGTTACAACGTGATATTGGTAAAAAATTTAAATGCTTCGCAGCTCCTTTGTTTGTTCTTGTGTTGTTTGTGGGACTTCATTTCCAGGAAAAGAACTAGATGGTCTGAAAGGGGTTATAAATATAGAGCATTCACTTTAATTACCATCCTCTGGGTATTTCTGTAGATGTTCAATAAACATTACCCAAAGTAGATGCTTCCAAACACAGGCTGTTATGTAGTTCTTTTTCATTTTCATATTTTCTTCAGCCCTGAATATTTGATAGCACCCCTGCAGTGGTCTGGTCAATCAATAACATTGGTATACACGCATGGTATAGCATCTGGCACAGAGTAGGTACTCAATAAATATTTGTTAAACGAACGTTTGATTACTGTGTACATCTGGCTACTGAAGACTAGCAAACTTGATCCCTAAAATGTTTGTGCCTTTAAAACGCAAACATTTGCTTTCCCTTGACAACGTTCACCTGGCAAACCAAATTAGCTCCATCCCTGAGACTGGACTAAAACACGGTTTTTTATTCAACTGAAATTCAAAATCCAAAGTTAGTTTGTACGTTATCTAGCATACTAAAGGCGCTCGATGTTCGCTAAATAAAATGCATATTCAGAGAGCCGTTACTCCAGCCCACATGTCGGTTAAGAGCATGGATTCACCACCTGTCCACTTCACACTCACCAGGGGACCTCTACACCTTCTCTGAGGTACTGGCGCCCGCTCGCCCCATAGCCATAGAATCTTTCCGCTCAGCCTGCCGAAGTTTGGTCAAATTGTCAGTGGCCCAACTGTCACACAGGGAGGCAAGGCAAAGGGAATACACACGCTCCGCCCCGCGCGCTACGTTCGTGGCTTCCCCGCTGGTCCAGAAAAGGGCCTTGTGGCCGTTTCCCATTGGGGCTTGGTTGCTATGGTTTCATCAGACTAAAATTTGCTGGCACTGCTTCCGTAGGTTTAAGAAGGATTACTTCCAGGTCTGCCCTTGCTTGCTATGGCTGACTGAACAGTCACCGAACTCAACAAAAATAACAGATCTATGGGAAGATTCTAGAAAAATCTTACGTAACCACTCTAACTTGTGGGTGTGACGTGGTATCACAGTCCTTCTTCCCTTTCAAAAGATTTATTATACATTCTTCTTCTATTTGCCAGTCTCCAAAATGGCGCCGGCGCCATCTGTGGGTCAGGGGTGAGTCACGTGGGCCGTCCCGGTTCCGGCGCGGTAGAGGCTCGGGTGGTGAACAGTCTCCGGCACCATGTCTGGTTTGTCTGGCCTGTCTGGCCCGCAAGCCCAGCGTAGGCCTGGCCCGGTAGCGTTGCTGGTGTTTCTCCTGCTCGTCCCCAGATCGGTCTTCGCCATTTCTTTCCATCTTCCTGTGAACTCCCGCAAGTGCCTCCGCGAGGAGATCCACAAGGACCTACTGGTGACCGGCGCCTACGAAATCAACGACCAATCTGGGGGCGTTGGCGGCCTGCGCACCCACCTCAAGGTGCGGGCTGGGCGGAGCTGGAAGACCTTGAGCCAAGGGAGGCCGAGGATTAGGGGTGGAGGGGGGTGTCAGGCCTGGGGAGGCCCAGAGGGCGGCCTGGCCTCCCCCGAGCGCTGTGGGCGCCGGGTGGAAACCGCGCCGTGGAGGGGTGGAGGGGTGGAGGGGGCGGTTTCCACTCCGCGCCGTGCTGGTTGGCGGGCGCGGGGCGGGGCTGGGCACCAATGCTGGGGAACCGAAGAAGGGACGCGTGGCCTCGGCGGATGTGGTGACAGCTGAGCTGGGGCGACCCTCTATTTGTTCTGGTCTTAGGTACTTTGAACTGTAACTTGGTTCTTCGAAGAAACTTCGGACGGGGAATATTTGTTGCAGTTGGCATCAAGTTGGCATCATAAGACATTGAAACCTGCAGGGAGATAATTAATGGAGGCGTTGAAGCTTACGGTGAAGAATGAGACCTGTAGTTTACTGAACACTAGCTGTGTGTCAGATCAGATCTTGTGCTACTTCACGTACATGCCCATTTAGTTCGTACACTCCTCTGTGAAGCAGATACTTACTAGCTTCATTTTACACATACGGAAATTGAGGCTCAGAGAGGTAGTAGGATAAACTGATGCCAGAGCTGGAATTGATTCTTAGTTTGGGAGTTAAGTAAGGTGAAAGAAAAGTGCTGGAATTTTGTTCTCTCCTTACTTTTTATTGGTAATTCCTGTGGTGACTAAAGTCAATTATTGGTGACAGATGGTCTCAGTCTCTAGTCCTTTCTTTCCTGGTACCCCAGAGTCTGGACTTGGCCAAGTTTTTGTTTGTTTGTTTGTAAAGATTTTATTTATTTATTTTTAGAGAGGGAAGGGAGGGAGAAAGAGAGAGAAACAATGTGCGGTTGCTGGGGGTCATGGCCTGCAACACAGGCATGTATCCTGGCTGGGAATCGAACCTGCGACACTTTGGTTCGCAGCCCGCGCTCAATTCACTGAGCTACGCCAGCCTGGGCTACTTGGCCAAGTTTTAAGTAAATTTCAACGATGCTCTAGCGGTGACAACTACCTCCATCATGCCCAGTTTGGTCCCATTTTGCCATTTGGGTGACCAGATTGTGCTTTGAAAGTTAATATAATTTGGTATCAGTCAAGATTGATTGTTTCCTAGGTAATTTTATTCATTCACAGTAAGCACGTGGTTTTGTTTTTGTTTTTAACAGAATGTGTCTTAGACTAAACAGGAAGACGTATTTTTACTTTTTAAATAGCACTTAGGTATAAGAGCACCACGGTTTCTGTTTAAAGTATTGGAAGCCAATCGTGATAATAGAGAGAAACTCTTTTCAGGTCTATTGTTCAGTGACCTATCCTTTTATTAGTCTCTTCAGATACCACACTGATTTCTGACCAAGAAAGCCATGATGGCCTAATGTTAGAGGCTTGAATACAACATTTTGGGGGTTATGCTTCTGGCTTTTCAAAGGAAATCAGAGAATGGAATGGAATCAGTGCATAGAATCAGAGAATTTGAACAACAAAAGAGACTTTGCTGTCATCCTCAGTGTTGCCTCCTCTGATTTGTACTTATGTACATTTTAAGAGCTTTCAGAGGCTCACTATTGCTCATCTGATAAAGTTTAAGATTAAGATTTTATTTATTTTTAGAGAGAGGGAGAGAAACATCTATGTACAAGATACATTGATCAGTTAGTCGCCTCTCGCACGCCCCTACCTGGGGTCCTGGCCTGCCACCCAGACATATACCCTGACTGGGAATGGAACGGGCGACCCATTGGTTCACAGGCTGGCGCTCAGTGCACTGAGCCACACTAGCCAGGCCTCATCTGACAAAGTTGAAATTTCCCAACATGCCCTGTGGTGCACTTCATGATCTGTTCCTGAGGTTTTATATAGTACTTTGTCGCTCTCCACTCTTCATTTTACATATGAGCCACCCTGAATAGTACCCTAACCTCACTTATTTTCATCTTAAAACCACTTATGTTTATGCCTTGTCTTTCTTATTAGACCATTAGTATCCTGTGGGCAGGAATTATTTTCATGTTTGTATTTTCCAGAATGTCAAGTATACTTACTGCCTTGCTTCTAGTAAGCACTTAATAAATATAGGAAGCATAGTGTAGCATTGCCTTATGTATATATCCAAAGCTGCTGAAGGAATGCTAACAGCAGGAGTCTGTATATGTACATGATAGCATATTGCCATTACTCAGTTGCTCTCCCCACATCTGCTCTGTTCTCTGGCTACTAAACTGCTAAATCGCACTACTCTTGTGTTCCTAAACCCAGTTGTCAAGCAGGTAAAAATCAACGCATGAACTGAGCCAGGTGTAAGAAAAACAGCAGCAGTGGTGATATGGGAGATAATTGAGAGTATTGGAAACTAATTTGGAGTGGCCAGGACTCATCTCTTGATATGGGTCATGGTGCCACATCTGATTTTTCAGATGAAGGCAGAAATCTGGATTTTTATGTGAAAGGTCCTGGTGACATTTTTTTAATGTCACCAACTAATTCAAATTGGTTTAGATGTTGGTTTGTTTTCAGTTTTGTGGAGAAGAGCAGAGTCTGTTGACCATATGCCCAATACCCAGATTCAACATACTGCAGACATCTTGCCAGTCTTGTTTTATCTTAACTGCTTCCCCTTTCTCATTTTATACTGAATTGTTTTAAAATAAATCCCAGATGACATGGTATTTTAGTCCTGCATACTTATACGTAAATCTCTTAAAAACATGAACACATGCCCTGGCTGGTGTAGCCCAGTGGATTGAGTGTGGGTGGGCCTGCAAACCAAAGGGTTGCCAGTTCAATTCCCAGTCAGGGCACATGCTTGGGTTATGGGCCGGGTCCCCCAGTCGGGGGTGCTCAAGAGGCAACCACACATTGATGTTTCTCTCCCTCTCCTTGCTTTTCCCTCTCTCTAAAAATAAATCAATAAAATCTTTTTAAAAAAAACCATGAACATAATCACAATGTTAGGCACCTATGATCATACCTCACATGATTATTAAGAATTTTTGCCATCTAGTAACACCCAGAGTATATGCAGATTTCTCCACTTGTCTTAAAAATATCTGTTTAAAATTAGTTTGTCAGCTCTCAAGTCTCTTTAATCTAGAGCCATCCACTGGCCCTCCCTTTATTTTATGCTTGCAGTTACATTGTTGGAGTCAGTTGTTTTTGAAGAATGTCCTATGTTTTGGATTTGTCTGTCTGCTTCCTTGAGGTGTCATTTAACCAGTTCTGTCCCCTACATTTCTTATAAAAGGAATTGGATGTGAAAATGTAATTAAACGCAAGTTTATCTTTTTGGTGCGGGTTCTTCATGGGTGCTGTCATGTACTTGATGTGGCATCACGGCTGAGCACACAGTGCTGTGTGTGCCCCATGGTGCTGCTAAGATTGATCAGTGGGTTCAGGTGTGTGTGTATTAGTGTCTTACTGCTGCCGTAACAAATTCCATGAACTTAGAGGCTTAAAACATTTATCTTGCAGTTTTAGAGGTCATAAGTCCTAAAATCAAAGTGGCACCAGGGCTGTGTTCCTTCTCATCTTATGAGAAGGCTCTAGGGAAGAATTAATTTTCTTGCCTTTTTCAGCTTCTGGAGATCACCTGCATTCTTGGGCTGGTGACTCCTTCCTTCTTCCATGTTCAAAGCCAGTAGCGAATTATCTCCAACTCTTTCTCTCCCCCTTTTGCTTCCATCATCTCATCTGACTCTGCCGCTTTCCTCCTTCCCTTATACGTGTCCTTAGGATAGCTTCTTTATCTCAAAACCCTTATTTTAACCACCCCTCCAAAACTTATTTAGCCATGTAAAATAGCATTCACAGGATGCATTTTGGACGGTATGTGGCGAGTAGGGGGTGCCATTATTGTGTCTACTGAGGTGACAGCATCCTGAAGCCTCCACTTCAAAGGTGCCCTTTAATTGTTTTCTTATGCATGCATTGATGACTGATGTGTGTATTGTTTCATTAAGGTTATGAAATGATTTTCTAATTCTATTGTTCCTTCCGTATTTATTAACTGGAATTATTATTTTGAAAAAAAAATTTTAGAGAGAGGGGAAGGGAGGAAGAAAGAAAAGGAGAAAAACATTGATGTGCGTGAGCTACATCAATTGGTTGCCTGTCACATGCCCCCAACTGGGGACCTGGCCCACAACCCAGGCATGTGCCCTGACGGGGAATCAAACCTATGACCTTGTGGTTCTCAGGCCAGCACTCAATCCACTGAGCCATACCAGCCAGGGCTAACTGGGATTATTCTTAAAGAATTTACATATCAATTAAGACCATTTCATTACCCTAAATTTATAATTCACATAGGAAAGGAAAGAAAAATGCAGAGTTCATTTCTTTACATTAACATTTTTCAGAAAGGAATTATTGCCCTTGTCATTTCCAGTGTTGCCCAGAGGGTTAACTATTTTTCTGAAATCATTTTTTGTCATTGTTTGTTTCTGTTGATAGAGTCATTGTTTCAGTCAGTTGCATTCATTCCTATGTTCTCACGTCTCTAGCCCCCATATTCTTTTGACACAGTCCTATTAGACTTTGATAGTTTCCCTGTTTTGTGGAACAGTAAGGTGTCCTAGGTTCATCTATTGTATGTCCAACTCCCAATCTGGAAGCAGCTATTCCTCCAGGAGTTCTGGTTCCTTTTTGTGAGGAGTGGTATTTTAGAGACCACAAGCTGGGTGTCATTTCAAAAATGGTAATATACTGTGCAGGCCACAAGATGCATTTGTGGGCTTGATCCAGCTCCTTATGATTTGCAACCTTTTTCATAGGTTGTACCTGTTCACTTAGTTCTGCTTTCTCTTAAATGTTGACCACTCGTGGTCCAGGCTCTGCCTCAAGGATTCTTTCTGTGCATCATTTCAGCTTCTGAAGTGTAACTCCTGAGCACAAGGCTCGGATTGGTTCAGCTCCTTTTATGCCAGGCCACATTCTTGGTCTCCTCTTTGGTCATATGTCTACTTCTCATTCAAGCAGCCACGGTTTGGGGCGAGTGTAGAACTGGAGACTTCGTGTAGTGCAAAACCTGGCCAAGTGGATTTGGCACTTAGTTGTTTATCTGAACAAGCAGTCTCTCTTACAAGGATCTTTGTGAATGGAGTGCCTTGATTGGCCTAATTCACCTTCTTCCTATCAAAAAGCACCTTAATGTCCAACAAGTACATCACTGTTATCATACATACCATTCTGTGTTGTAGTGTGTGTTTACCCATCTACTCAGATAGACTAAAAGCTCCTTCAGCAGAGACTGTCTCATTCATCATTGAAATGCCTCTAATACAGTGTCCAACACACAGTAGGACTTCAACATAAAGAATAAATGAGTGAATGAATCGACACTGTCCTAGCCTCATCTCTGATATTTCCCTCTCCCTTCCCCTTCACTTCTCTCCTCCTACTCCCTGCTCGAGCCACACGAAACACCATGCCGTTCTTTGAATAGTGTTCTCTTAACCTGAATCAGTCCTTGCCTGTACTCCCCTCTGTCTACTTGCATTACATTCTGTTGGACATAGTTTGGTGCTTACTTTGTGAACCCTGTAATGTCATATTCATCTTTGTATCCTCAGCTTATTGTACTCTGTATGCATTGTTGTGCAACTAAGTTAGATATTTCAGTGTTACTGGGAAGCCCTGTGGTATAGCGGAAAGAGCATGGACCAGCCTGCACCTGGAGTCAGACAGTTTTGGGTTCAAGTCCCAGCAGCTCCACCACTTACAGGGTACATGGTCTTCGAGGGATTACTTAACCCTTTTCCTTGGGTCCCTTATTTGTAAGATGATGATAGATCTCATAGAATTGCTAGAAGGACTAATTGAGATGGACTCTTTACTGTGCAGGGCCCATTATGGTGGGCCATAGATATTAGTGTTCTTTCCTCTCTGTTGAATGAAAATTGAATTGCTAATCTGACTCTCCTGCCATATATCATTGCAGTGACCAGATAAAGAACATTTTAATGGGAGGAATTCTGAGTATTTTGTTTGTAATTCTTCCATTCATTCAATAAATAATTCTTTAATACTTAGTATATGCCAGACCTAGCTGAGTGTATGGAAATGAACAGCAGACAAAATTCTTGAACTCTGATGGGGAACAGACAAAAAACAAGTTAAATATATAATTTTAGGCCATGATAAGTACTATAATGGAAAATCAAGCAGTAGGGGGAGGGAATGATTGATAGCATAAGAGTGTGTGGTCGGAGATGGCCTCTTAAACAGAGACAGCATGGATTTAGGTGATGGGTGAGAGGGACTGTGCTGCAGAGATTTCTTCTTCAGGCCTGTATGAGGCGTGTTTTGTGTTGAGAGATCCAATTGAGTTTATCGCATACACCCTCCACAAAAGGAGGCTAAACCAGGCTACACAGTATCATATTTCAGGATTTTGTTGCACAGAATTGAGGCAGGAAGTATCAACTCATAGTGAATATAACCATTTTCTCATTACTTCTGGTCCATCATAAAAGCCTGTTGTGTAGGGACTTGGAGTCTCAACTGTCGATTTTGCATGGAAAACCACATTTTTGTTAAGACTAGATGATACTGTAATAATGTAATAGACTCCACTACCATTTATTATTTAGAATGCTTGTTAATAGTGAAGATTAGAGGATGAATTCATTTTAGGGGATGAGATGAGTTGATGTTTAAGAGTGATTTATACTTTGGAAATAGATCACAGAAAGAAAAAAAGGAACTGTGAGGAGTTGTAATAATCATCACCAGAAGGGAGAGAAAAGCCCAGTGGTATAATTTAAGTCATTTATAATTTTTCATCCTCTTCCAAATAATCTAATTGGTCTACGTTTTTTTCATTATCATTTTTCAAGAGTGCTAAAAGCTGTATGAAAAAGTAAATGTGTGTGTGTGTGTGTGTGTGTGGCGATAGTTTTGAGATGATTTTATTTGGAACACATTTCTGCTTATTACTGGTGTCTGTTGGAGGGCTGATCTTCTGTTGGGAGAAATATTTCTCTTCTGAATTTATATTTGCTGGACCATTGTCCAGTGGGTTAGAAACAGGTCAATAAGTAAGCGGTTTAATACAGAAGGGTAATTGGTAAATTCACATTTAATGGTATTAAAATCTAGTTTTTTCCCAAATCATATCCAGCATTTCTAGCTTCAAATTAAAACCCGACCTTGTATTTTCTTCTCCATAAAAATTAAACAGTGTGATATGCCATTTAAATCGCTCTTATTCAGTGAACAGTTGTCCACAGTCATCTGTTTTGAACTGATCTAGAGAAAAGAGGCAGCTTAGAATTTGAAATTGTGCACTGTACCTTTATGATGACTTCTGAAGACTGAGTCCAGTTTCTTGGAAAATGGAACAGATTTATAGAGGTAATCTAGTGGGGTGCAGTGACTTCTATGCTGTTTCTTGTGTGAATCGCTGACTGGTGGTTGGTCCTGAGCCATTGCCCCCATACGCATACGTAGCCTGGCAGCCTGGACAGTAGAGCCCTCTGTGAAATCAGCCAGCTGGCCACACACCAGAATTTGGGCTCCCAAACAAGCCTCTGACTGGAGGGAGGTTGATGTCATCTGCTTTGTCCTGTGCCCTGCCTCATTGTTCTGCGTAAGGTGTGGGAAGTCAAGGGACTAGTTGTTAAGAAAGAACAAGGCTTTGTTTGTGCCTAAAAGGGTCACACTGGAGGTTTTTACCGTAAATAACTTTGGAACAGTATGAAAAAAAACATTTGATCTGGCTTCACCCCCGCAGAAATATTGTTAGGGCAGCAACTGGTCTTTAGTTCTCCCTTCCTCTCTCCCCCTTTCCCCTTCCTCTTTTCCCCCAACTCCACGCCCCCGCCCCCCACCCCCCCCAGTCAAGCATGACGCATTGCCTATGTTGAGTTAATGTAACAAATGCTGATAGAAGCAGGAAGAGACCATCTATCCAGAATCATATTAGTGCCTGGAAATTTTTTATTTCTGGTTTTCAACACTTCTTCAAGCCTCCTTAAGCAATACTTCTGTGCTGTGCTATGCCATTGCTGGCGTGTGTTGTAAATTTTAAAGAATTTAATGTTGCTAAATGCTGTTTGTGGCCTGAGTTTGACTTTGTTTTGGGTTAGATCTAGATGTGATCCTTTGATTTCAGGGATGCAGTTGACAGATTTGGACTTAGTATTTGCTGTTGTTTGAAAGATCAGGGGAAATTCATTCTGTGTCCATTAAATATAGCTTCTAGGCTCCGAGTTGTCCATGTTCCTTGTGTTTAAGAACAGTGGTGACTTGTGGTAGTCTTTTGAAGGTATTTCTAATACTATTGAATATTTCTGTAGTTTAAAACCACAACATCTTTGATGATTGGGTGTTTTTTCTGCTTTTTTTTATATCAGAGTAACAGACCCAGTGGCACAAGATTCACTTGTGAACGCTTAACCAAATGAAGGGTATATATGACTGCACATACCATTCTCTCTTCCCCTCTCCCATGTAGTTTATTGCTTATCAGGTTAAAAACAAATGCAGGAAATGCTAGGGTCATCTGTCTTACCGTTCTTGCTACCCCTTGTTAGCTAGAGGTTTCGTTGAACACCTGCTTTCTCACGGATTTTGGTACCACTTCAGTTTCTAAATCTGGCTGCTGCTTTCATGAGAGTTTACCTGTGTCTTTTTCTCTCTGTTTCCATGCAGTAATTATTTGGGCCCTAACCATCCCCAGATTTAGTCAATCTAGCAAACTTTATCTAGTTTGCCATCCATGAGCACTGTCAGGTCGGAAGTATGGTTAGTGACCTAAATGTTTATGGAGCTCTGAGCTATCACTAACAAATAATTATAATAATAATCCTAACAGTGACATTAGTAACATTTATTGAGGGCTTGCCATGTGCCAGACACTGTTGCAGGTCCTTTATCTGTATTAAATTTAATCCGCAGCATAGCCTCATGAAGTTCGTCATCTTATCCTTACTTTTCATATGAGACACAGAGAAGTTAGGGAAGCCAGGGCCTTACAGCTAGTAAGTGGCACAACTGTTATTTGAACACAGACCTGAGGTCTGACTCTGGAACCCTTAGTCTAACAACTGTGCTGTACTATCTCAAAGGCAGAAAAGGAAGGTGTTTCTGTTTCAGTTCATTTTTATTCAATGCACAGAGCTTCCACAAGGGACTTGCTGTTTATAAACTCCCGAGTTTTTCATTAAGGAGCTATAAGGTTGATGGTTATCCTTAAAATAATATGTGCACATTGTATATTCAGTATTAAACTATAGGCTGATCGTAAACCTGAGAGGGAGTGCAGGTAGGAGCCTATTTGAAGGAGATTACATCTTCAGATTTGCACCAAAGCCACAAGCTGATTGACCTCTGCTGCCATGGTAGCACTCCAGGAAAAGAAGTGTTTTTGTGTGTGTGTTTTTTTCTTCCATATGCTTGGACTGGAAAGCTATGGAGCTGATTCAGCAAATGAAAGCAATGTGTGACCTGTACCAATAAAAGCACACAGACTTGCCACCTCCCCCATGGATCGTATGTCATTTTGCAGGAGTAAGTTTAGACTTGTCTAAAGGAACTCTTTGTAATCTGCTTCATAAAAGCATGTAAAAATGCTGGTTTGCTTGCTTGGCTCTCAGTAGACCAAAATTTTTTTGAGAATCGGAAGGGGTGTGTGTGTGTACATATGTGCGTGCTTGACTTTATTTTTTGGATATATATATATATATTTTTTTTTTAATAAACTTTTTATTTTAGGACAGTTTTAGATTTACAGAAAAACAGTGAAGGTAGTACAGTTCCCATATACCCCACATCCAGTTTCTCATATTAACATATTACATTAGTATGGTGCGTTTGTCACACTGAGTGAACCAGTATTGACACATTAAGGTCCATACTTCATTCAGATTTCCTTAGTTTGTGCCTGATGACCTTGTTTCTGTTCCAAGGTCCCATCCTGGATATGTTACATCTTCTCACAACTCTTTGGGCTCCTTTAGACTATGACAGATTCTCAGAATTTCCTTGTTTTTTGATTACCTTGTGAGTTTTGAAGTGTATTGGTCAAGTATTTTATAGGAAGCCCCTCTATTAGGATTTGTCTGATGCTGTCATGAGAAAACAGGTTATGTATTTTGAGGAGGAAGATTACAGAAATGTCATTTTCATCACATGATATCAAGGGAGCTTACTGCACATGATTTATCACAGTTGACATTGACCATGTTGTCTGGCTGAGGCTGTGTTTGTCAGGTTTCTCCACCGTCAGGTCACGTTTTTCCTCTCCCTACTGGCTCTTTGCAAGGAAGCCACTGTGAGTAGCCCACACTTAAGCAGTGGGGAGTTATTCTTGACTTCCTTGAAGGTTCTGTTTCTACATAAACTATTTGAGAGTCTTTGGCACAGATTTGTCCCTTGTCCCTTGTTTGTTTAATTTATAACATGGATTCATGGATGTTTATTATGCTCTGGATTATAATCCAATACTGCTTCCCCCCCCCCCCCCCATTTTAGCTTTGACTATTGGGAGTGCTTTGATGTCGCTCCTGTGTCCCTTTGACATATCCCCATTTTTGTTTTTCTGTTTTGTTGTGCTTTTGAGCACTTCCTTACTTTTTGGCACCATAAGTTGCTCCAGGCTTCTCTTGTGTATATCCTGCCTCAGTCCTGGGATCAGCCATTTCTCCGAGGAAACCTGGTTCCTTTTATTGAAGAATGGCATTAAGACCTGAGACCTGGATGGATAGTATTTTTTTTTTTAAGATTTTATTTACTTTTAGAGAGGAGGGAAGGGAGGGAGAAAGAGAGGGAAATAAACATCAGTGTATGAGAGATACATCAATTGATTGCCTCCCACGCACTGCCAACTGGGGATCTGGCCTGCAACCAGGCATGTGCGTTGACTGGGAATTGAACTGGTGACCCTTTGGTTCCTAGGCCTGCACTCAGTCCAGTGAGCCACACAGCCAGGGTGGATAGTATTATTTTTAAGACATTTTTTCCTGGCACTTTTTTCTCCCGAAACAAACTGTGGTAACAGTAAGTGGGCAAAAGTAGTCTCAGCCTTCCTGCAACTTTAGAGTAAGGCCGGGAATTTTTGTGCAGTGCAAGAGGAGAGAAAAGTGGTAGTGCTGGAGGGCAGAGAACCAGAGCATGGGAGCATTCACCTAGCTCCCTCAAGTCCCGCCTCTGCCCTAGGTCAGGCACATCCGTCTCATGGAGGATCACTGAAAACTATGGTTGAACCCTAAGAGTCTGTAAGTCACAGTCCTGTTGCAAGCACCTCCCTGGTAAATTGTTTTTGGTGTTCCAAAAAAATTATCTCGGAAGATAAATTTGTGAGTTTTCATAAGAAAACAAATGATGTGTAAATCAACTTGTTTTTCTCTCTTAGTCTTTTAATCTTGGCTTCCAGAAAACTTAGAGTCAGGTATCATTTGCTCAGTTTGGGTTCCTGATGGCACCTGTTTGTTTCTTCCTGCAGGAGAACTCTTTCTCTTTTATTCCTAATTGCTTTATTTGCCTAGTGTTTGGGCCACTGCTGCTTTAAGATGCTTTGAAGTAGGCAGGGTATTATCTTGAATGTTTAGTAAAGGCTTCAGAAGCAGGAGCTGCTCAAGAACCGAGTTTTCCAGCCACTGCCTAGAATGGCCTAAGAAAATTCAGTTCTAAATGAGTTTATATTCCCGGTGACCTAGTATTCTCACTTATTTGACAGTTTCAGTGTGAGAATATTCACATATTCCTGACATTAGCTACTCGGCACATACAATTAACACTTTCCCCCTACTTCTTAAGTTGTGACCTTTGGTTTGCTTTTCTTCAGGAGGTGTTACCTAAAAACAAATCTTTATTGCTTCCTATTCCTTGACGTTATATGGGCAAATTTTATGACTTGTATGACCCTTGTTTAATTAAGAACTTTACATAATTGTTTAATTATGTTTTTATTGTTAGAAGGGAAGAAAGGAATCCTTTAAAAAAGAGCTTGCTGTTACAGTAGGTGTAAGTGGCAGTTATTTGTCATTACCTAGGTCGCTTTCTAATAAAATTTAAGAATAAAATCTCAATTCTTTAGAAACCAGATAATCTTTTAAGGTGATGTGTAATCAGAACATTTTAATTAAAGGATATTTAAAGCCATCATTTCAGCCTATTAGACTTTGCCAGTTCTGGCCAGTCACTGAGCTTGGCCCAGTTTTCTGTTCCCTAATTTTAGCTACCTGCTGATTTATGTAATTATGTTGGGCTTACAGAATGTGGTTTTTTTCCCTTAAGATCAGTGGCTTGGTTCCTAAATAACTGCAAGGCTATGAACTACACGGGAAAGCTACTGATTTTCAGGAAAATTCCAGGTTTTGTTAGAATGCCCAACAGTCCGTACAAGCATGCCATGAAGGTTAAGTAGTCGTGTTGCCTGCAAGGATTTCCAGATTTCTAGGTGAATATACCTTTGTGTAGTTCTGCTAACTCAAGGTCACGGGGAGTATAGAAGTGTGGAGGCCCCGAGGAAATTGTGGTCATTGTCACACACTATTTCTGGGACGTGCAGTAAATTTCGTGCTGATAGAAGGTACCAGCAGTCGTGGGGCCTTTGCCTTCTGCCTCTTGTAAAGCGTTTGAGTTTCTGCCCTAGAATGAATCTTTAATAAATTTTCAGATGTTATAGAAAGAACCAACAAAGCAATCGGTTCTGCCATGATTACAGTTCCTCAGTACAACGCAGAAGAGGAAAATTTAAATAGTTTTTACCCCTTCTGAGTACTAGCTGGAGGTATGGATTGTACCAGAGTCTTTCAGAAAAACATGGCCAACTTCATAGTTCATTTAGCAAATTAACTCGATGAAGGAATTTTGCCAATACCTTAATAAGATTTTTGTGACCTGTTTCAAGTCTCCTTTATCTTTTAGAGTCTCTTTAAATCAGTAGCTGTTTTTGAAGAATATTTTTAGTATCTTAGAGAATACAAAGAAGTCATAAACTATTATTCTAGGAAATAAGATGGCAAATGTGTGCCAAATCTTGTAAGCCCCATTAAGTTGGGTTGTTCTAGGCCAGTGACCCAGCCTCTTTCTTTGCCCAGCTGTGGAGATGTGGCCATCTGTGAGGACTGTTCCGTGCTGTGCCCTTGGTGTTCATTCCCTGCCGTCTTCCACTGTTCCCGCTAACATTTAAACATTTCTAGCAACCTGGAATCTTTTCCTTTTCTCTTAAAAATTAAGACAGTAGAAGGAGGGACTCCCCCCCCCCAAACCAGAATTTATTTATAAAAAACTTGTGTATTTATTCTTACATATTTAAACTTCAGCCACCTTTAAAGTACTCTCCATTTGATGCAAGATGTGTTTTCCACTGCTCATAACAGTTTTTGAACTCACCGACTTTGATGCCTTTTAGTGTTTCTGCAGTTTTTTGTTTCACCACTTCCACATCAGCAAAACGTTTTGTTTTCTTTTGAGGACTTTTTTCATCCGGAGTAAGATCAGGTATAGGGAGGGTAGAGCACGGGGGTCATGCCGTTTTTTGGTCAAAAACTGCTGAACACTCAGTGCTGTGTGGGCAGGTGTGTTCATAAATCACCCATCATAAAATGGGCAACTATGTTGAAAGTGTCTTCAAAAAAAATTTACTGAAGCCAAATGCAGCCTCTCACAACAATGCCAGCTGGGTTCCTAGAACACTCACCTAGTGGAGGAAGCCTGTACTACAAGGGACCTGCCTTCCGGAAGGTAATTCCAGGTTTTTTCTGGGTTCCCCCCTCATACACCAAGCAAATCTAGAAGTTATTTTTATCTAGATATGCCTTGGAGAAGTTCTGTGTATTCAGCTTTATTCATAGGAGCCAAATCCAAATCAGAGTTTTTTAGATCAGCTTGGAATGTGAAAATCTGTTATTCCTTCAGTCTGTCTTTTTGAGCTACCTCTTCCCTCTTAAGAATTATCATTGTGCTTTTAGGGACTGCAGAGTGGGGAAGTGAGTGCATCCGATGGGTGAACACGTTCTGAAGAAAGGAAGAGTGGCGCCACACTGGTGACGGCGCATCATTTTGGGATCATGTTAGTTCCCAGAGGTTTTTTTGCCCTGTAATATGTTTATCCAAGGTTCTAAAGCGATCCTTTGTTATGATTTGTCTTTTAGCTGATGATTCAGAAAAAGCATCACATGAACAAGAGGCATTTAGGAATCTTCAGGGCTATGTATATTCTTGCAGACTATCTCCTAGGTATTGCTGACATCAAGGACTAATCTCTCGAAGGTGGAGAATGCAGACTGCAAGGTGCTATGACCCACTCCTGAGGGCTGTCAGGTTCTCTGACGTGCGCTGACCCAGAGAATCCATCAGATTCTATTAGACTTTTTTCCCAAAGCAATCAATCAATCAATCAATCAATCATTTATTTATTTATTTATTTATTTTAGAGAGAAGGGAAAGCAGGGAGAAAGAGAGGGACAGAAACATCAATGTGGGAGAGAAACATTAATCAGTTGCCTCTCATACATGTCCCAGTCTGAACCCACAACCCAGTTATGTCCCCTGCCCTGACCAGAAATTGAATTGGTGACCATTTGCTTTGCGGGATGACATCCAACCAACGCCCAATCAAGCCACACCAGTGAGGGCAGATTCTATCAGTCTTTCTTGGCTTCTGTGCATACCACTTCTTTCAGACATTCCTCTTGTGGGTATGCAACACGACTGTGAAAAGAGCGCTGTGTTTTAGACTGCTTCAAATACATGTATGCAGTTTATTACCTCTGTGACAATGGACAGGTTTCTGAGTTTCCTTGTCAGTAACCTGGGGATAATAAGACTGGCTTCTATGGGATTGTTGTGAGGACTGAAAATTAAGTATATAAAGTTTGTAACATAACTCCTTGATCCCTTTAGCCTTCCAAATTACTCAGTTGTAGAACTCCAAGTTTAAATCACTGAATACTTTTCTCTGCTCCTCCATCCCAGCTGCTAGGTGTTGCCACTGGACATCCGTGGTTCTTGATCTCAGCTGAGATCGCAGCGCCATTCAGCAGTTCTTCAGTGTGATTTTAGTCAGCTTTCTTCCTGTCTTGTGCAGAGGTCAGAAATTGGTGGCTCAGAAGAACTTAGTTCTATAGACATCCTTTGTTTGACCTTGAGACAGTTTTTCAAATGTTGGGATTGGTTGTAAGGATTTAAAAATTAGGAGATTTCAAATAAAAGTTAAAATGTCTAGCTTCTTTTGAAAAATTGGATGATTTGAGAATCTGGCGTGCCATGGCTTTGAGACAGGCCCACCCAGTGTGCCACCCTGTCCACCGCACCCTGTGTACTTATTCCGGTCCATTAGATTTGGTTGTGTTGCTCACTTGATCCTTGTGGGCATTTACTTTTTGGTCTTGTCCTGTGGTCCCTCCCTCCCTCCCTAATATCCCTCAAATCTGTCCCATTGTTGTTAGTGCAAAGCCATCATCATTTTTAATCTGGAGTACTAGAATAGTGTCCTAACCCATCTTCTTATCTCTAGCATTATTTCTCTTGAGTCTGTCTTCCTAGTGGTATCACCTTTCTACATTGCACATTGAATCCCAGCACTCTCGTTTCAAATTCTTTATTGCCTTTCCACTTTGAAGTTTAACCCCCTCACATGGTGTTGCAGGTCTGCCTAACCTCTCCAGCCACTTTCTGGGCCTCACTTTCCTCCTGTGGAACACGGGGGAAATAATAGCTCTTACCTATAGGGTTATAGTGAAGATTAGGTTAAAAACGCATGTAAAGCAGTTGGCACAGTACTTGACATGTAGTAAATGCTCAGTAAATACTAGCTTTTAGTATTAAGATAATACCATGTTTTGTTTTGTTTTGTTTTCCTGGACTCCAGGCCTTCATATTTGCTGTCATTTCTACCCTGAATGTCTTTACCCCAATTCTTGTCCTGATTGCAACTCATCCTTGAGGACTCAGTTCAGGTGTCACCTCCTCCATGATACATTCCCTGATCCTCCGTAACCCTGGGGCACCTGTGCATACCTGTGGCAGTGCACTCTTCACCTCGTAGTGAAGGCTCATTTCTTATTCCTTCTCCTCATTGAGACTTTTAAGCCCTTTAAAGGTAGGAACTGTTTACTTTGAAGCGTCTTAAATGCTTGACAAAGTCATGAATGATCAACATTATTCATGGCAGAAGATGCTTGACTACTATTACTGTTATTTTTAGAGAATTTAGAAGATGTTCAAAATTTATCTAGTTGTGATAACTATTCTTTAGTTATTATTTTTTCCCAGAAATGAAATAACTTTATTTCTGACCATAAGTGATACTTGTGCCTTTGTAGAAAATGAAAAAAAAAGTGTAAAGAAACCTCATTACTCATCAATATAACTAGTGAAGTGCTTTAAATATATAAGCTTATATGTGTGCTACTCAATTTTTGTATTTAAAATCTCACCTATAAACGAATCTTGTTTTACATACAACATTAGAGAATCCAGCTTAATATTGGGTTGGCCAAAAAGTTCACTTGGTTTTTCTTCAAGATGGCCTTAATAGCACTTAGTTGCCTTTAACTTCATTAGAAACAATTTTGTTAGATTGTATTGTGACAGCTCTCATATCAGTGTGTCCTTAAAAAACAATCAAAATTGGTGAATTTTTGTGTAGCCATTTTAATATTAAAGATGGAAGAAAACAACCTTTTTGGCATATTATGCTTTATTATTTCAAGAAAGGTAAAAATGCAACTGAAATGCAAAAAAAAAGATTTGTGCAGTATATGGAGAAGGTGCTGTGACTGAGGGAACATGTCAAAAGTGGTCTGTAAAGTGTCATGCTGGAGATTTCTCCTGGACGATGCTTCAGTTGTGAGTGGACCAGTTGAAGTTGACAGAGATTGAATCGAGACATTAATTGAGAACAATCAACATTATACCACGTGGGAGAAAGCCAACATACTCAAAATATCCAAGTCAATAAAATTATTGGTGAAAATGAAAAGTATGTCTTTTATTTTACGGAAAACAAACCATGTGGACTTTTTGGCCGATCCAATGTAATGAAGCCACTGCTTTTGTGCTTCACATTGCAAGTAGCTTCTGTCTTAGGTAAGGAAATTGCCTTCTGCTAAGGCAGCAGTGTGCCCTAGGAAAGAGGCCTAGGGGCCTCTTAGAGGCCTAGTAATATAACAGATCCATTCTGTCATATTACTGTGTCGTTCCCTTCTTTGTAGGTGACCATTCACTTATCAATATATTCCACCTCGTCTGTGCTTACAGGCCGTTCTCTAGGAATAGAGCAGTTTAAGTTTAGCGAACTAACGCTAACAGCCTATAACAACGGCATTACCATTTGGAGAAGCCCAGAAAGCCTCTTTTAGGAGATCCTTCTTGTTTATCCCCTGTGCCTCTCTCCCACCCTATGTAGCCATTGACATAATTGACAAGGCATTTGGAAGAATACACCTACCAGAGATTTTCTTCTGTACGCATATGCTTTCTTTTCCTACTCTCCGTGTTCAGGTGTCCCATTCCACTCTCTACCCCACCTCAACCCCATCAAGAGTTGTTTCACAGAAGAAATGCGTTCCTTTGTATCCTTTTTGTAGTATATTCTTTCAGTAATTGTCCACTTCTGTTTTTGTGATATGTCCCTTTCTGGGAAATAATACTTTTCTGTATTCTGTAAAGTGAACGTTTGTTACTAAACCCAGTTTATATCTCAGCTGTCATTCCATAGTGGCAACCGATTTTAACATGTGGTGTGGATAGGCTGTTTGAATGAATGAAATTTGCTGTATGTGGGTTTCATCCTCTAATTCAACTCCTGTCTTTGGGAGTGGTTGGAACATAGTTGTCATAATGAAAAATGTCAACTGTCTTTTGTGGACAGTGTTTCTTTTCATTTGTCCAGTTTTCTTCTTGAGTGCTACTTGCTGCCTATTCTTACTTACTTTTTTTACTTTTTTATTTTAGATCACAGATTCTGCTGGCCATATCCTGTACTCCAAGGAGGATGCAACCAAGGGGAAATTTGCCTTTACCACTGAAGATTATGACATGTTCGAAGTGTGTTTTGAGAGCAAGGGTACGTAATCAGTGTTGTCTGCCCCTAAATTAGGCGTCTTCTCTCAAGTTAGGTAGAGCGTGAACTTTCTCTCTTAGGCCAGCAGAAAGAGGAAATGAAAACTGCCTTTGCTGGGGTGCACACCCAAATAAGTGAAAGTAGCATTCCTCACGTGCAGGAATAGGTATTTCTTAAATGCCGTGACATGCTTGGTTTGAGTGATATGAGTTTAATTTGGGATAGATGCTAGAAAATGCAGTATAAGTGAGGACACTAAGTCCTTAGTGAGATTGTTGATAGGTCCTGCAACTTTAAGGAAAATGATGTATAATTAAATCAGTTTTACCATAGACTAATTGATATAAACAAGAGTTAAGTTCCTGTGGTATCTCATCAACATTATCACAAAATAACATTGAATAAAACATGATTCAACAACCTGCAAAGTCAGAAGCAGCTTTGGTTTTCAGAGCACTTGTTATTTCCTGTCCTAACATCTTGCTGTGGATTCTTCTGTGCATCTCAAGGCCAAGATCCCGTAGTAACTTTTAGGCTGATTGCTTGATGGTTTCTATGCTCAGGGGTGGGTGAAAAAGCACATTCCCCTTTACTTCCTATTCTGTCACTTCAAGGACACTAGATTCTAAAAGCTGTATGTGTTTATATTTGTTATGTTAGTTGGGACCCCTTTGGACTACAAGGCACAAAAAACATAACTCAATCTAGCAAAAAGAGAAAGACCACTGAACTCTCTGGACCTGGGAGTCGTCAGCGTGCTGCTGACCTCAGGCCTGTCTGGATATTGGGGTGTTAACAGGATTGTTGGAACTCTCCCTCTCCATGCTTTAGTGCTTCCTTTCCGTGCCTCCTTTTGCCTTTATTCTCAGACTTTCTTCATATGGTAGCCAAAGGACTCTTGGCAATTTTACATTTATAGAAGGTTCAGAACATACAATCCTAGAAGGAAAATAAACACCTTGGCTGACAGCACCAGTCGGTTCCAGGAAGAGCAGATCAACTTGATGTTTTTGACAATTAACCGAGAATTGACTCCCTTGATCTGAAATGGGTCATTTGAGCCTAAAAGCTAAGGGAGTTTGCATAAAGTAAATGGAATAATAGATTAAGAGTAGAAAAGTAAAGGACTTTAATAGTGATTTCATGACTGGTATCCTTTTCCTTGCCCTCACCCATATCGGTTCCAAGATATCTCAACAATAGTCTAAACAGTTTCATAATGGGGCTCACGTTTTTTAAAATTATTTTTGTCTTTTCTAGTCTGTCATCAAGCTATGCTGATGGTTCTTTCAAAATATCTTTTGTATCTATCATCACACAAACCTGAACTCTCATTTTTTAAATTATGAATTATGTCATTAGCCTTCTAACTGATATTCCTGATTTTAATATATCCAGATACTAGTACCAGATTTATCTCTGAAGACATATCTTTCATTATGTCAGTCCATTTTCAGAAGCTTTCCCTCCTCTGTAGTGGCAGTCATATTCCTATTCTGTAGAAGGAAACCTAGAATCACAGGATCTTTGAGCTGGATGGGATTTCAGGTATCAGGGCATTTAGTAGCCTCTGTACCTTCACTCCAACCTTATCTTCCACTGCCCATCAGGCCCCAGCTGGTCTGGCCTGCTCTGCCCTCTAAACATGTCACATTTATTCATTGGCTGGAGTGCTCTTCCCCCATGTAAACATGAGTTCACCTTTAGTTCTTTTAGAGTACTTTCCTCAACTTTCTAATCTGCTTAATTTCTCATCAGTTAGTTGAATCATTGAGCCAGTAATTATTAAGCGCCTTATATATTAAGCACTTTTCTAGGTTTGTGGATATAGCAATGAATAAAACGGAAGTCTCTCTGTCCTTCTGTGGAGCTTACATTTTCACTGGAGCAAATAGACAATAAACAAATACAGGGCAGGTGGTAATAAAGACTTTGGAGAAAAGACAGACACTTGGAGGTGCTGAGCATGTCTCAGAAACAACAAAGAGGTTAACATTGCTTCCTCTAAATACAACATCACTTACAAGTTAGGTTAGTTATTTAGGCACTTAAAGACATAGATAAAATTTAAGCATGTAAAGATTGATATCTATATAGATATATATGTGTGAGGTATATAACACACAGCCAGTGTTATTTAAATGTATGTATGTATTACATTTCTAATTTTAAAGAAAGCTTAAAATTAACCCTAACCCTAAACCTACCTATTAACCTCCCCTAATTCTAGCCCTAAACCTTAACCTAATCCTAACACTATACCTAAACATAACCCTAAACATACCTTTTGTTCTGAATTTCTTTCTTATATGCTGATGATGTGCATGTAGATGCCTAGGAACTCATGTGTGTGTGTGTGTGTGTGTGTGTGTAGAGATATATAAATATGCACACACATAAATTATATATACATATATAAAATATATCCATGTATAAAACACACACTTACTACATACATGCACATTGACACATTATAGTAAGCACTCAATTTCTAGTTTCATTTATGTTCTCTGTTTATTCCCATATGGAGACCATATACCTTCTAGTCTTGGGAGCACCTTTTAAAAAATTGTCTTTTTGCCAGGCAAATGTAGAGAGGTTACTGCAGGGTCTTTTTACAGAGGGGACCCTTTATGGCCATAATGTTAGCTAAGGGGATAAACTGGCTGTTCTGTGCAAGAGATTGTATGGTCTGGACTCAGACCGGACTGAGTGGTTTTGCGGTTTCACTTGTGTTTGAATAATGCCAGTGTTTATGTTGTGGCAAATGGAAAGTGGGAAGAGTCTGTTAGGAAGAGAATGTCTTGATCATGTGGACCAGGTAGGGCTGTGAGCTGCTTGGATTTCACAACTTTTTAAATGAGGAAGGAGCAGCAAAAATTTGCATTGTATCTCTGTGGGCAGTGCTGTGTTCAGGACTTCACATCGGAGTGGGGAGAAGGGACCTGTCTGGATGCCTGTTTTGTTTTGTTTTAGAGACTTAATGGTTTAAATGCCCAGAAGACATTTGTGACTTGTTATAGTTTCTTTTCTTAATGCTACCTACTCAGTCTTATCTCTGTTGATTTTATATTGATTTTTCTAATGTAGTCAAAAGAACTTCTTACTGTTAACATGCCATACAAATTTTAATACCTGAACTTTGCCCATGCTTGTCTTCTGCCTAGAATACTTTGTCCTGTCTTTGACCTTCACTTTAGTGAAGTTCATCCACAGCTAATCTCTTTCCTCCTCTAATCTTTGCTCCATAACTGGGATTATCTGAACCATTTTTTTTTCTCCTAAAGTTTTATACTGCTTTGCATTTTCACTGTAGCTGTTATTCATGCACATGTCGTAGATCCCCATCAAATTATTTGAAGGCAGAGATTGTAACCTCCAGCACATTCTAGCACCCAGTGAGTTCTCAGTGAATAGTTACTGAATTGACTTCAGTCTGTTTCGGAAAACGTCCGGTGCCTCTCAGGCAGCAGAAGGTACAGTACCAGTCTTTGTTGCTTATGGTATCAGGAGCCCCAGTGCTTAAGTGGCACTGTTTTCCATACAGGCGTTTTTTTTATTTTATAAATAATGAGGTGAATGCCAGGGGATGGGGCCGAGCAGTTTCCTGGGGCTCTTTGAGGCTTTCCCTTTCTCCTACGCAATGAAACAAGGTTAGAATTCCTGTTCGATCAAGGTGAATCAGATTATCTTTTTTAATATGAACATTGCTGTGTTGGCCCAACTAGACCAAATCGACATTTCTCTAAGAAGCATCCCTGAGGATTGTGCTCTTATTATCCAGTTTTTTTCTTGGGCTGTTCCCTTTCAAGGGCTTTGTGGAAATAGTCCCTATAATGTTTTATTTACATATTGAAATGGCCTTACCTTGACCAAAATGTTTAAATTAAAGTGAAATGTTAGATAAATCCTGTGTTCTTTTCAGTACTCATGTTTATATTAAGTAAATCCAAGCTAATATATGCCCAGTAATCCTTTTCTCAAAAGAGGACAGGACAACCTTTTTAAATGTGGAAATGTACCTTTTCAACCTAAGTTGGTCCTGGTCTATATGTGCCACTCAGTTTTATACAGTTTTGACTTTTGAGTTTTATTTCTTATTCCAGTAAGCCTGTGCGTTTTCTCGTATTCCACTCCTGTGCAGCACCAGCTGCAGTATCTTGTGTACTGCCTGCATAGAGATGTTTGGCAGCAGCCTGTTCTCTCTGCTTTCCGGCGCCCCACACAGACAGGGGCTTTGTCTGGAATGCTTGGGATCGTAGCCAGAGCCAGGGATTTTCTGCTGCTGAGGATGGGGAGGAGTTTCATCTGTTTCTGTCTGTTGAGAGGGGAGGGGTTAGGAAGACGGAGGGGGGTGGGTGATTTCCCGGAATTTTAAATATTCCGCACAATGAACCCTTTGATTTCTTTCTCAGGAACAGGGCGGTTACCTGACCAACTCGTGATCCTAGACATGAAGCATGGAGTGGAGGCGAAAAATTATGAAGAGGTATGTCCTGCTCTGACAGCTGGAGGAGGCAGTCACTCGTACTGTGCCATGAGGTTTTGGTGACCTACCTACTCAGGCCAACAGGCTGCGCTCTGCCCAGAAGGCTATGGGTTTTCTCAGCAGTCATGTGACAGCCAGTAACAATTTTATTGATATAAAAAGTTGTATTAACGGCCCTGAACAATAATTCTGCCTGTGTTGTCAGCCAAATGACTAAGCCGACTGTCCCACAGAAACGCTGGTGTGATAAACATTCAAGCATAAGCCATTAGCACTCTTGAGACAGCAAGTAGATGCGTGTTTATGATTTTTAAAAGCTGGAATTCATTTAAATGTTAATGTCTGGTGAAGAAAAGTGATTTGTTTTTAATTTCTAAGGCTTTTATCCCCAGACAGACAGCTCTAAACAGAGTGCAGCAAAAGGTTTACAGTTGTGAGTATGTGAAACACAATTTTCCTCTTCCATTACTGTTTATTAATTTCCATACTAACAACTGTAAACCTACTTTTGCACCACCCTGTATAGATCTAGGGCACGCATTCATTCAGTGCTGTTTAGACATGAACATCTCTGCTACCTTTGAGAAACAACAATATCAAAAGTAGCTTTTAGTTAAAATAATTTTAAACTAAGGAAGAGAACAAGATGGAAGAAAAAACTGCAAGAGACTAGGGGTCATGATAAAGACATTTTTTCTGATGGGGAGTGTTATAGAGAATAAAAACTGACATCTATACGGGTGGTAGGGAAGTAGAGGTATGCATAAAATAAGGGGGAAAGGGACTGAGCCTTTTTCATTTCTATTATGACAGACTTTGGGGGCAGCACAAAATGGTTCTTAAATCAAGAGCACCTTTGAAAAACAAAAGAACTGTTTAAGACCAGGGGATTGATCTTTACAGTATGATAAGAGTATTTTTACCCAGATCAGAGTCTTTACCGACACTACCCGTGGGCATGAACAAGAGGTGGGGCACAGGAAATGTAAATGGCTTTTGAAGAATGTAAACTAAATAGACAAAATTATTTTAAGTGATTTAAGAGAATTTTCTAGGAGGGACAAAGCAGAGAAATTGCTTTAGCTTTGGTCAGGGTTTGAAACAGAATATCCTAAAATGGAAGAAGAGTGGAAGTGACTAATTCTGCAACAGGAAGTAGTGTACAGTTGCAGCTCTTCAGGTCTTTCCTCTTCTTTCTAGTTCAAGTGTGCAATTGAACAAACTAGATCTAGTTATTTGTAAGCAGTAAACAGGAGCAAATATGCAACAGTGAATGGAAGACAGTTCCCGGTAGATACTTTGATTTGCTTCTTTCTGTATCCAGGCTAGTTTAATGAAAATAAATAAAGCAAGAGAGACTCTTTATTTGATGAACTTAAGAGTAAAATGAGGCCCCAGTCACTGAGCTGCCACTGAGGACTCAGGAGCCTCCCCTTGAGCCCTTCTTGCTTCCCCACACTTTGTCCCTGTCCCCTCTCCCCCTTCTCTCACCACAGCCTTCCTCAGGCTGCTGCCACGAAGGAAAAGGAACTGTAGTGTATGTCTGTTATCTAGGACCTCCACTGTTTTGGCTCCTTTGCTAATGCGGGTAAGGTTAATGACCTGCTTCCCACTGGCACTGAGGATTATATCCATATAAGAATTCAACAGAAAAACTGTAGAAAGACCCTTGCTACTGTCTGAGGAATTGCTGATGATTGCAATAAAAAGAAACTAGTGAGGTGTTTAAGAAGAAATTTGCTTGCCCTGGCTGATGTGGCTTGGTTGGTTGGAGTGTTGTCCCGTAACCGAAAAGAAAGGTTGTGGGTTTGATTGCTGGTCAGGGCACATACCTAGGTTGCAAGTTTAGTCCCTGGTCTGGGCACATACTGGAGGCAAACAGTTGATGTTTCCTTGCTCTCTCCCTTCCTCTCTCTCTAAAAAGCAATTAAAAATTGTCCTTGGGTAAGAGTAAAAAAAAAAGGAGAAGAAGAAATTTGCCTGTGACGGTGCTGTTGTTGAGCACCCAGACTGTGGAGAAGTAATGCAGCTACAGAGGGACCAGCGCAAGCACATGGGCCAGTTCCTCATCGAGGCTGGACTGGCGGAGAAGGGCAGCTGGAGGTTCATGGGTCCCAGGTGCTCTTGGTTCATGGAAGCCTAAGTGAGGGTTTTCCTTGCAATGAGTGGAGTTTCCCTTCTGGCCCTTGTCACAAGTTTAAAAACCTCATTTCTTATGTAATAATACAGTGGTAATCGTTTGGGGTCTGCTTTTAAATGGACTAGTGTAACTCTTTCTTGCAGTAAACTGAAATAGCCATGTAAAACTAAATAAATGAGTGAAAAATCCTTTTTAACTTTCATGATATAGAAGAACCATAATTATATTTAAATAAGATAGCATATTAAAGTGCTGTTGCAAGGTATGAAACACTAAGAAAAATGTTGCTGTAGTTATTTATTATGAAGTGGAAGAATAGGTAAAATGATTTTCAGGTTTTGGTTACCACTGCTATATCCTCAGCCTGAGACCATCCTCTGAGCAAACATTCACTGAATTCCTACCATGTGGAGTTTTACCTGCTGTAACGTTTCCCCCAATGTGACGGTTATCATTAGGTGGTACATATTAAATAACAGGCCTCTTGATTAGACTTCAGACGTAGCTTGTTCTCCTCTAAAACAGATGGTAGTATCATGAGCTTACATTTAGAATAATGTGGACATCACTAGCACGTAGCATTTTAGAACCCCCATACCTCCTGGAATCTTTATTATTCTTGAACTTTGTTGGCACCAGGAAAGAGCCATTGTCTTTCCTGACCTTTTGCTTAACCCGAGAGGGGAATCCCTAGCAGAAGGCAAACCACAGTGCTTCCTTTGCGCCGTTTCCTGCCGTGGAAGTCTGGCACGTCCTAAGCTGTTCTTTACGCACATGGTTACAACACATCTCTGAATTCAGTTTCTTAATCAAGAAACTCCTCCCACTTACTTCTTTGGCAACCCCCGCCCCCCAGAAAAGCAGACCACATTGAGATAGACGAGGAGAAAATGGTTACGACACAGGCCAAAGTCCAGTCCTCTTCTCAATTTATGGCCAGGCTTCCTTAACCTTGCTTAGAAATAGCTGTTAGTTGTCTCTGGGCTAAAGCCTGTGACAAGAAAATGGATAATAGAACCACTTGCTGCCTGCTTAATTGCCAGGGAGCACTGAGCACTTGTAGAGGGTTTGAGGCATTTAATTTCAGGCCCTTGAGATAATGGAGAGCCTTTGTCTAGAGGCTTTGGGCCATTTGGCATCAGTATTTAGATTCAGGGAGGTGGCACATTTGTTTATTTCCTTCACATCCAATGTGTCTCTCCCTCACATTTGTGGGCTTTGTGATTCTAAAATCCCATGTGGCTCTGGAAAGTGCACTAGTAGTTGTAATCAGTAAACACAATACAAATGTCAGATATTATTTGGAAGACGGAGTGGTTGCCATATTGCAAAGAAGTATAGTCTTGCAGTATGAATTCTTTAAAGAGAAAGAATGCTGTATCTTCAAAAATAAAGCATCTTTGATTCCCTCGGTTGTATTTTAGGGACTTCTCACCACTCTTTTGCCTGGGAGGAGGGGGCATCTTTGTAGAATCAGTATGTTAATTAAGCCATTCCTTTCTTTTCTTTTCTTTTTTTTTTTTTTAATCCTCACCGGAGGGTATGCTCGTTGATGTGTGAGAAAGAGACAGACACTGATGTGAGAAACATTGATTGGTTGCCTCCTGTATGTGCCCCAACTGTGGATGGAATCCACAACGTAGGTATGAGCCATGACTAGGAATTGAACCAGTAGTCTTTTGGTGCACGGGACAGTGCTCCAACAACTGAGCCACCCAGCCACAGCAAGCCATTTCTTTTTAATTTGTGGTCTGTGAACTAGAGCAGCCGTTGGTGGGGATTTACTGTCTAATTGTGCAGTTGTGGGAATGAAGACAATTACTATCCCACAAAGAAGGAGCTACCTGTGACCTATTCAGTGATTCTTGGGCTGTGTATGGGAGGGGTGTCCCCTCCCAAAAAAAAAAACCCCAAAACTGGAATTGTCTGCCCTGGCCAGTATGGCTCAGTGGATTGAGTGCCTGCCTGCAAACCAATGGTTCGATTCTCAGTCAGGACATATGCCTGGATTGTGGGCCAGGTTCCCTTGTGTGGGGCGCTCGAGAGGCAACCACACACACTGATGATCCTCTCCCTTTCTCCCTTCCTTCCTTTCTGTCTAAAAAATAAAATAAAATCTCTTTAAAAAAAAATGGAGTTAACTTCTGGAGGACAGCCCCTTGTAGTACATACAGGCTTCCCCTGTTAGGTGAGTGTTCTAGGAACCCATCTTGTATCAGTGGACCAGCTGGCGTTGTTGTGAGAGGCTGTGTTCAGCTTCAGTGAAATTTTTTTGAAGACTTTCAAAGTGTTTGCCAATTTCATGATGTGTGATATACAAGTGCACCTGCCCACACCATGCTAATGTTAAACATTTTTTTGACGAAAATCAGCATGACCCCCATGCCCCACCCTCCCTATTCACCTGATCTTGTCCCAAACAACTTTTTTTGTTTTCCGGATGTAAAAAGTCCTCAGAGGGAAAGTTTGCTGATTTGGAAGAGGTGAAACAAACAAAAAAACTGGCAGAAGCCCTAAAAGGCATCAAAATTGACGAGTTTAAAAACTGTTTTGAGCAGTGGAAAAAAAGGTCTCCATGAGTGTATTGCATCAGAAGGAGAGTACTTTGAAGGTGACTGAAGTTTAAATGTGTAAGAATACATACTTTTTAATAAATAAATTCCTTTGCGGGGGGCTCGTATGACCCTTCTTGCTATGTCAGCATTTCTGTTGCAACTAAAATCCTGATCCATGATGAACTAAAATCCTGTTCTGTCCAGTGGATCTTTTAGTCATTTGCTATCAACAGACACACGAAAAGCACGGTTTCCTTCATTGCAGCAACAGCTGGAGACGACAGCTGAAGACTTTCCGACATGTCTGTTTCTCTGAATACCCTCAAGGAAGGAGGAACTCTGGCGCTGTGTACTTGATCCAAAATTCCTTTGTTGACATAAGTTAAATGAAAGCACGGGTGAGGCACCTGACACGTAGTTGGTCAGTTCAGTGGATTTTAGCCTTTTAGTGCTTCTCCTGCCCTTTCTGGAAACTGCCAGATGGCTGTGACGGAGTAAATGGATCTTCCTAAATTTCTTTTAGCCCTCAGATTGGCATATTAACTGCACTGACTTTGGCACAGTGACCTTTTCAGCTTCTGTGAAGAGGCCTGTGACTCACTTACCCCACGTGCAAGTAGGCTGTTCTTGGCTGTAGTTCTGTCTTGTCTTCATTGTGTTAGGCTAGATGGTCTCCACGTTTATGGTGTGCTTCTCAGATTTTCAGGGGCTGTGGTAGAGGGCGTGGAGGTGCATAACAGAGCGACTTGACTGAGTTTGGCTTACCACAGGAAGCTTCTCTCTCCAGTCTCAGTGCTCCACCGAGGAAAATAATCTAGTGATTCTCTAGAGGCTGGTTGCACACGTGTTTAAGAAGCAGTTCGTTAGAGCTGACACCTTTCATTGGTACAATTATATATAAGTCTGTGCTCTTTAGATTCAGATCATCTCGAGAGGAGTACCAGATTTGAACATGGGTTAAGAAGAGTAGTTCTACGGGTTTTTTGGAGGTGTAGATATGCAGGGAAAGGCTTTATAACTGAGCTTTTCCAAACTACCTGTCACTGCTGATGAGAGTGGTGGAGGTCACAGTGGAGAGAGCTTACAACTTTCTCCCAGGCACTGGGCCTCTGAACACGAATGCCCAGTGAAAGCAGATGTAGAATGCGCTTGGCAGGCAGGAAGCACATGCTTCAGGGGACCAGTAGCACTTCGCTGTGAGAAAGTTGGCTCCTTTGAAGTATGTGTGGAATGGCCAGAACCGGTCATTTACAAGTGTTTGCCATGGATCAGGTGTGCGGGACTATACAAAGTATGCATTTTTAAAATTTCTTTGAGTTCAGGGCCAAATGAGAATGGGGGGAAAGGGTGAAAATTAAAACATTGTAAATATGACAGTGTATGAGGGAGTCTTAATTATGTGGCTGGTTTAAGTTCTGTAGGGCTTTAGGGAGAGGGAGTCAGTGTGGACAGGAGTGGCTAAAGGAGGCTTCATGGTTTTAAGGTTTGAAAGAGGTAGGTATGGATACCCTAAGTGTGTATGCTTTTGCAAGTCAGGTTTTTGGTTTTGCTTGCATTTTACGGTGGAGCTTTGCAGTTTTGATGCTGAATGAATGCTTTGGTGACCCTGGGTAGGGGGTCAAAAGACCATCAGTCTGTTGGTCTTCCCTTCAAAGGAGTACATTATCTTGTTTCCTCATTTGTAAAATTAAGTCCCTTGTACTAATATTTAATGGCAGGTACAGCCTGCAAGAGGAATGCTGCCCCCTAGTGAAAAACCTATGGTCCACACGGACAAATAGGCGTTGCTTTTATCAAGCTATTGGCAAGACACGCATCGTCCTTCCAGCTGTGGAAGAGAGAAGACAGACTGGAAGAATAATGGCCGGCCTTCATCAGATGTTTAGAAGAGCACCACAGTCAGGGGGATTTTGGTAGAGGTTTCCTGTTAGTTTTTTGTACTGACTGTGACATAAAGTCTTGATGTGATACTCACTGAATGCTTAGTCCTGGAAAAGCGAAGAGGGTTTTCCTGAGTATACTTACGATCGTTTGTTTTAAAACTTTATTCTCTTAGTCTGTAAAAATTAGAATAACAGCATAAAACCTAGGAAATTTGATAAATTGGACACCTTACCCAGATTCTTGCGACCTCATATAGCTCGTTCACTTCACCTTTTATACAGAAAACACTGCGTGCGGCCATCTGGTTCTCTTCATCACATTTTCAGTACAGAATAAAACACACGCTCAGGCTTGGATTCCAGTCCCAGCTCCACAAAGCTCTGAGATCTTGGGAATGTTGTGTAACACTCTGAACCTGAATTTTTTTATCTGAAAAATTTATGGACAATAATATTCACCTTACATAGGGTATGAGGACTAAGTGAGATTACAAGTTATAAAACATACATATCACGTTTTGGGTATATACTAATAGGTCTAATTCATTATACCGCCTTCTTCATCCTCTTGCTCAGTTTAGCTGCAGTAGCTGTTAAGTGCCACCCTCCTCCCAGCACATGTATGTGTTGACACATGAGCGCCTGCATGCACATAAACATGCACGCACACAAACGTGCGTGCTGGGCAAACATCAGACTGCTTATAATTAGATACTAGTGGTCTCCTAAACACAGCCTGCACTTGCCTTCCTCTGTGTTTTGATCTGCAGGTACCCCTTGGCCTTAAATGTGTTTCTCTTTCATCTCTTTCAAAATCCTACCCAGCTTGAGAGTCCCAACTTGCCACTTCCTGTTAAGCTTTTCTTTATCCTTTCAGTTGTAATTAATCTCATGCCTTCTTTTCACTTCACTGTTAATGTGCGCCTTTGTTGTAGAAGTTAGTGTGTAACGTCTTATATTGTGGTTAGAACTTTTTGTGTGCACCTTTCCCAAACCCTGAGCTTCTAGGAGCAGAGGTCATAACTTCTCCTGGGGCCTTGCACGTAGTAAGCACACAAACAAGGTTGTTAGGACCTTAAAGTTCAAAACAAAATGAAACAAACAAACAAAACCCTCCTTACGTTTGTTTTGATTTCTAGATTAGGTTAAGCATAGAAATATATTCATTATTGTTGTTTTTTACCATTAAGTATCCATTTGTTAGATGACGAAATAGTGAGTTGGTTTTAAATATTGTTTAAATATTCTTTAAGTTTCCTAGATCTTAAATTAATATGAAGAATAAAAACAGTTACTAGGTAGAGATGTTTTTTTGGAAAAAGAGACCGTCATCCTACTCATAGAAGTCTGAGAATAATTTACCCAGTTAAGGACAGGATTGAGTAGGAATTTCATTGAGGAAATAAAATCAACTTGGATGACAAGAATTGGGCTGTTTGGTTATGAGTAGTCGTCAGTAGAACCTGTACTAGAAAATGGGTTGGGGAATCGGATGATTAAGTGGACAATGGCCCATATGCAGTGTGTACTGCTGTGCGGCAGTTAAGAAGGAGGCGAATCTGCAAGCACTTAAGTTTTGGGAAAGATCTTATTAAATGGAAAAAAAACTCAAGTAAGCCATAGAACAGTGTATATACATTATAATCCGATTTACAAATAGTTTTTAATATTTTTCTTTGTACATTTATATTCATACAAAAGCATAAATAGTGTGTATCTTGTAACAAGGTCTAGAAAGATATACGCCAAGTTCATAACCATGGTTACCTCAGAGAAGGAATATGTGGATATAAGAATGGAGGAACTATGAAGGTGGACTTTCTGTTTTTGTTCCCTTTGTTTCTGAATAGTTTAAATTCTGTAGCAGAAGAACATATTTATATGTTGCTTATACAACTAAGAAAGAAAAGAGCCCTGGCTGGTGTGGCTCAGGGGATTGAGCGCTGGCCTGCCAGCCAAGAGGTTACCAGTTCGATTCCCAGTCAGGGCACATGCCTGGGTTGCAGGCCATGTTCCCCGTTGGGGGTGTGCAAGAGGCGACCAACTGACGTTTCTCTTGCACAACCATGTTTCTCTTCCTCTCTTTCTCCCTCCTGTCCCATCTCTCTGAAAATAAATAATTAAAATCTTTAAAAAGAAAGGAAACACCAGAAAGGAGCAGCATTGGGAATAATTTTTTTAGGCTCTAAACTACAAAAACAATCTTAGTACCAAATTTATCTTCACTACATCATCCATTTTCAGGTTTTTGGCCTTTGGGTTACTGTCCTTTAACAATTAAAAAAAAAGTGGGGGAGGCGGTTAGAAATAGTCTTCAGAGTAATTTTTACAAATATTATTTTTATTGGCAGAGGTAGTTTCATTTCCAGTTCCTTTTGCAAGTTTCTGCTTATGGAACCTTAAATCATGTATCTCTAAAGAATTCTCATGCCACTGCTTCTGTACTAGCTCACTCAGAAAGCTTTGGAGAGGGAAGTATAGACCAAGAGGGAAAACATTAAACAGATTAATGTTCAGCTTATCTCCTATCTCTTGTATTGGTATCTTTTTCCTGGGATATTTTCTTGCTCTGTGTCTCTGTGTGAAATCAATCAACATACATGTATTCTAGGTTAATGGCAAAACCTGGCATTTGGGGTTTCAGCTAGAATTAGCTCAGTGCATCATCTATTGGTTAAATATTGTACCTGGTTAGCCTAATTCTGTTCTGCAGCTGTCAGTCACACCATTAACTCTAGCAAAGCATTTTACAAATAACGAATAAATGTACATACAGTAAAAGAAAACTTAGGTGGATCACTACATTTTAAGTACTTTACATATTGACTCAATTTTTATATCCTAAACTTAACACTTTCTACTTTTATTTTAAATAAATTTTGTCTTGTTCACAAGTTCAGTGAAGATTACAGATAAGCAAGGGGAACATTAGAACACTCTTAAACTCTTCGCATTCATTCCATGTTAATTGCTGTTAACATTTTACAGAGAAAGAATTGCACAGGAAGGCAATTGACAAGAGAGAAGGAAAAGTAGGGAGGTATGTGCAGGGTCCAGCAGAAGTAACACCTGCTTCAGTGAGGTTGGTAGGGTGCATGGATGTCTTACACGAGGTGGACAGCAATTTGAACATTTCACCTAAAATGTCATATGGTGTGCTTGAGTGTGACTTTGTTATGTTACAGAATTACATGCTTATGACTTTGTAATAAAACTTTGTAATAAAAAGTGGGGGCGGCATTATTTGTGCTGGACCCTGTAGGTAACATATGGTGAACTAAGGAGTAAAGAAGCAGATGTAGAAAAAGAATTTTTGAAGTATTCTGTATATAGAAAAATTTAAAAGCACCAGGTCTGAGGTTTAGGATCTGGAAAGTTCTGGTGGTAGTATAATCTCATTTTAAAGCAAATGACACCCTGGCTGGTGTAGCTCAGTGGATTGAGCGTGGGCCTATGAACCAAACGTTGCAATTTGATTCCCAGTCAGGGCACATCCTGGGTTGCAGGCCAGGTCCCCAGTGCAGGGCAGGTGAGAGGCAACCCACATATTGCTGTTTCTCTCCCTCTCTTCCTCCTTCCCTCCCCCTCTCTCTAAAAATAAGTAAATAAAAATAAAAATAAATTTAAAAAATAAAGCAAATGGCAGTCTAAGATAGGTAAGAAAAACAATTAGAATAAAGAAATCCTTGCTCTTGTCATATCTTGGAGGTTTCATAGATGTCTAGGTTGAGAAAGGAAGACAGTTAATTTCTTTCTCACATGTCAATCTAAAAACAAAATGTAGTGCAATTTTTTTTAAGCAGACCTAGGATTCATCTGGACTCTGGAGCTATAAACCTAAGGCTGTGGTGGCATTTAAATGAGCAAAACACAGTCCTCAAATTTTGTAGTCTGAGTTAATTATCTTACTCGTATAGATCACAGGTGGCAAACACAAGGCCCTATAGGGTGCCAAATCTGGCCCTCCACCTTGTTTTATCTGGCCTGGCACTGTGTTCTGCCTGGTAGCAGCTCTGAGCTCTCACCTAACTGTTAAGGAGCAGTTACATTTATACAGTCTTAAACTTACATTTGGCCCTTTGAAGGCAATTGCAAGGTTGATGTGGCCCCTGGTGAAAATGAGTTTGACACCCCTGCATAGTTATACCTACTCTGTCATTCCTGTGCATTCACTATTGAGAATTTGGTGGCTTTTCTTCTAAAACCACATTTAACTAATATTTTGACTCTCACATTTACTGTGCTAAGACGTGAGGGGAAGGATGAAGTTCTTTATTACAGTCAGAAATCTTGGGAAAATAGTTTGTCTTCATAGCGTACCACATTATAGTATTTATTAAGGTTTTAATAAAAATAAAATGTAAAAAAATCTGCGATAGAAACATACAAACATTTGTAGGGGAGGGAAGAAGCCCTAGATTTAAAATATGTTAGAATGATGACAGAAGAGATTTTAAGTTTGGTGAAACTTTTTAAAAGACTTGCCTTGTGTCCTTGACCAGAGCAGTTTTTTCAGGGAGTAGGTTCATGATTCCCCTCTTTTCCAGATTGCGAAAGTTGAGAAGCTCAAACCTTTGGAGGTGGAGCTGCGGCGCCTGGAAGACCTCTCCGAGTCCATCGTAAACGACTTTGCCTACATGAAGAAGCGAGAGGAGGAGATGCGCGACACCAATGGTGAGGCAGGGGCAGCTCTCGTTTCTCAATCAGTGACCGCAAGGGAGTCAGGTCCCAAACTCTAGATTCTGGTGTCCCTTTTCTCAGTTTTGCCAAGGGTGGCAGGGGTGGGGGCAGGGTGTCGGGAAAGATAATTGCTTATTTCACTGTTGCTGCTATAGGTAAACAAGCTTGGTTAGATTTTTCAAGGGAATAGAAGTTTCTTCGTGATATGCAATTGACCATATTCTCAGCTTGTTGTGTATCAAATTGGTAGTACTAATCTTTGTAGTTTTTAACATTTTATATAGAATAATGGAAATAAGTTAATTAATTGCCTTTTCTCCCTGGCCACTGGCCATTGTTTAGCCTGCTGGGCCCCACTTCATCACATTCACACCTTTGTTTTGTTTTTTTAGAGTCAACAAACACTCGGGTTCTATACTTCAGCATCTTTTCAATGTTCTGCCTCATTGGACTAGCCACTTGGCAGGTCTTCTACCTTCGTCGCTTCTTCAAGGCCAAGAAGTTGATCGAGTAATAAGGCCTGCGCTCCTCCCACCTTGTCTCTCAGCCAGCAGAACATCACCGGACATGCCTGGCCCTCAGGCATGCTACCAACAGCACCATCAAGGCACACTGGGACTTCCTTGCCGGAACTGATCTTGCTTGGTGTGGGAGGACATGGGTTACCCCAACACCCAACAAGTCATCAAGGGACTTTTTTTTTAACTTGATAGCATTTGGACTGGTTTTGCAACAATAGGACTGTTATTAGAGTCACCTATGACAAAAAATAGGGGTTACCCAGGTAATGCCAAAGCCAGCATTTGTACTGGGTTTCCTCATGTGATCCGGTTGAACCATGTTTTATTTTCTTCTCCCACTTGCTCACTAGCTTGGGCTTCCACCCTAGTTCCTTTACCAAGATTCGAATGACCATGTGGAACTTGTTTCATTCTAATTGTCCTTTTTCAGATTTCTGTGTGAAAAACACCCTTATCTTAACCCTTAGCTGAAATGTTTAGGTAGCTTCTGGTGATATCCTTTCATAATTCTTTGTCTCTTAAAAGGGTGATTTCTATGTGACACATAGAAATGAGCTTTGAACTATAGATTATTCTTACAGAAAATTTCAAAATTTCATTTTAGAGAATTAAAATAGTTGTGCACAAGTGCTTGAATTTTTTCGTGTATTTAGTTCTCTGCAGTTCTGTTACATGTGTAGATTCATGTGACCCCCCACTGCAAAGTGCAGCCCGGCTCCATCACACGGGTCCCTCGTGCTACCTTTTACAGCCACAGCCCCTGCCCTTCCTTATCCCCAAACCCCCACGCCTGGCAACCACTAATCTGTTTCCCATGTCTCCGATTTTGTCACTGCTAGAACATAATATAAAGGGAATCATACAGTATGTGACCTTTTGATTAACTTTTCCACTCAGCATAATTCCCTTGAAGTCCATCCAGGTTGTGGCATGTATCAGTAATCAACAGTTTTTTCACTGTTACTGCTCAGTGGTATTTCATGGTAAGGGTGTACCAGTTTGGTTTATCATTCACTCGTTGAAGAACATTGGGGTCGTTTTCAGGTTTGGGCCATTAGGAATAAAGCTTCTGTGAATATTCATGTACAGGTTTTTATGTGAACATAAATTTTCATTTCTCTGGGATGAATGCTGAAGAGGGCGGTTGCTGGGCTGTGTGGTCAGCACATGTTTATTTTTTAAAGAAACCACCCTACTCTTTCCAGAGCGAGTGTGCCATTGTGTTTATGTTCCCACCAGCAATGGATGACCAATCAGGTTTCTCTGCCCTCTTTGGTATTTGCTGTTACTACTTTTTATTTTAGTCATTCTGATAGATGTGTGTAATGAGACCTCATTATGATTTTTATTTGCATTTTCCTGATGGCTGATGATGTTGAACATCTTTTCATGAGCCTGTTTGCCATCTGTGCATCTTCCGTGAAATATCTGTTCATGTCCTTTGCCCATTTTCTGATATTCTTGGTACTAATGAATTTTGAGAGCTCTGTATGTATCCTAGATCCAAGTCCTTTGTCAGATATGCGGTTGCTTGAATTTTTAACATAACATCTACCAAGGAAAAAAATCAGTACAATTTCACCAGGTCTTCTTACATGGCCAGTCACTGACTTAATTCTTGTCCTTCTGTGTCCCCCTGAGACATATGAGGTTTAAAACACACACATAACACCAGGAGGATCATCATGACTAAATACTTGAGAATATGTGTTATGAAAGCAAAAGCAAGAATCACTCTAAGAATATGAGGTTCGCAAAGGACAATACTAACGTAAATAAGAACGTGGATAAAAATGACCATGTTTGTAAAAAACGGTTATAAAAAAATACTATCACTTGAAATTTTCCCCACTTCTCCCAGGAAAGGAGGTAGGAATTTGTCCCTTTGTAATCTCTGTTTTAACCCTCCTGACTGTCACGGGCCTTGTGTAACTGCAGTGGCAAGAATTACAGGACTTGGGGCCACACAGCTTGCAGTTAAGCGGCACACTGGAATTAACAAGGGAGGTGACCTGGATGAAGTACAAAGGCGGAAGAGGACGTGAGTTATGTCATCAAAATCTCAGGCTGTTCTGTTAATGTTCCAGCTATTGTGAACCCCAAAGCCTTTTTCCCTCTTTTTTTGGCTCCCTGTATGAATTTCTCTGGTGTGGCATGGAAGTGGTTCTTTCATTAATCTGTGCAACATTGCCACCTGCTGTTAAGAATTGATAGGCACTGCTGAGAACCTGGCTGCTGAATCCTTGCTGTAAAGGCAGCAGGTGTCGAGAAGGTCTGTGTTGTTAACTGTACAGAACGACAGGATACACCAAAGTAGGAAAGAGAATGACCAAATTTGTGGGTTAAGATCAATCCTTAGACATTTAGAGATGAAATGTTGTACCGTTAGCCTGATAAGATACTCGCACATTTCTGACTGGTGCTTTTCCCCTTATAGCAGCAATGAAAACGACTCAGTTGGTTATGATACTGTGTTCTGACCAAATGTCAATGAAGGAAATAGAAGAGAATATTTTATTTTGCTGATGATTTTGTTCCCAAATGTGACTTTATGAAACTAAAATTATTTCATGTCCTTTTTATTCATGCCAAAACTACCAACTCGGACATTTGTGCTTTTGGTTTAAAATTCATTGATATTACACCTAGATGTTATCTAAAGAGTAAATTTATTTGCCTTCGATGAAAGGCTAGTGCAAGAGCAAATCAGCTTTAGAAATGAGAGTGTTGCCTGGTTTCTTCTTGTTTCTGAGCCTATTCAACACGATCTGTATGATATGGACGAGAGTGATGCAGTTTAAGAAAGCTGTGTTACACCATTGTCGTAAGCTCGTCATAAGCCATTTTTCTGCTGTTTAATGGGAAGAGGCATGTGAGATTGATACAGATTCACTTGTGTTGGACGGATTTTTGTGAAAATTTTTCTCAAATAAAGGCTAGCAGAAACCATTTTAAGTGTGTTTTGGTGACTCTTGAGTACCTCTTTGGATTGGCAGTAACTCCTTCATATTCCTCAGTTTTAACACACAGAAAATATACTTGATGAAATAAAGAAAAATATGATCGTCCATAATTTACTCCAGATGGATAAAGTTTATGTGAGCTAGCAAGTTTATTGTATTTGACATATATAAAGAAATTATAAATGTACATTAAGATGCACATCTTCAGAAAGAACAAATCAGGATTCTGTAAGCCAGGCAAGAGCTTCTCTTGGAAACGGCCAGTGGGGTTATTCCTACAGAGTGTCTTCTCCCTTGCCCTCCTTTTTTCAAATGTCCCTCCCAGTGTAGAACCAACCCCTCAGGACTTGCTTTTTCCCCCATCGCATCTATGAAAAACCCCACCCCAGCAAGTAAAGGCCATTCTCCTTTTATTTGCAGTTGAATGTTTTTCATAAAGCTGCTTTCTAAGAGCAGCCTGAAGTGCTGTGCCCTCCACCTCCCGTCCCCAGAAAAACAGGTGATTTGTCAGTGAATGTACACAAAGTAGTGGTTCCCAATATTTGAGTATAAATATTTTAACACCAGAAAAGTCCTATTTCTTACTGAAGTTTTAGTTTTAGAGAAAATAATATTGATAAATGCAGCAAAACTTTTCTACAATATCATATGTGTTAAATGGTGGTACATTTTCCAAATTAGTCTGCTCCAGTGGTGTCCCACATGACTAGAGCCCTGGGCATAATTTTAAATTTGTACACCCCATTAAAAAAGCAGAATTAATTTTATATTTAGTTTATCTAAAATATCATTTCAACATGCAGTCAGTATAAAAATAAATACATTATTTGTTTCATACAGTCTGAAATCCAGCATGCATTTTGCAGCTATAGCTTATCTTTCAGACTAGCCATACTTTATCTGTCAACAGTTGCACGTCCCTGGTGGCGGCCGTATCAGACCCTGAAGTTACAGATTTTGCTTCGTACTTTGGTAGATCCTTTAATCTGTAACTATGTAGGCCCTGGGGATCTGCCATTCATAAGTGATAACTTGCTATATAACATCCTAACTATTCACTTGTTAAGATACAACGTGGAAATGCCTGTTTTCTTACCAAAGGCATTTTAAAATCAGTTATGTCTTTGGAATGTTGAGTATTTCTGGACTTACGAATATTCAAAGGTCAGATACTTAGTTTTATTTATATCCATTATAAAGAAGAACTGAATATGAGCATTTCTGTTCTATATTCTCTAAGATGGAACAGGACATTTGTCTGTTAAGCTTATATCAATGCATTATAAATAGAACAATTCACAATATCAGGCTAACCAAGTTGTAGAAACCAGTTCATTACAAAGGTGCCAGAAAAATGAATCTTTAAGCTTTGACTGGAACCTATTCAATTTCTCTGAATGAAAGTCACCACTTGTAATTTTAAGTAATTGTTTTTTCTGTCTTTTAACTCAAGAAAACATTTATTGAATACCCATTCTGTTTAATGTGTTGAGTTAAACTCTGGAGTAGACCCAATAAATAAGCAACACCTGTCCTCAAAGTACTTCCTAATTAATAGGAGGAGGTAATGGAATGGCCTCTATCTGGAATGGTCGGCCTGCTTCGTTTAGCATTGCTGACTTAACATTTTGGATAGTCCTCCAGGAAGCCTTCACTAACCCCACAAGTTTGTCTTGGAAAGATGCCCTTCCTAAATGCCTTTCTAGAAGTCTGTTCTTCCTTTATAATAGCAGTATAACATACAGAATTATCCTTAGAATTGCTTCATTCCCTGTCTGTCATATGAGCTGTGAGCTCCATGACAGTAGGAACCGTGTTTGTTTTCCTCGTGTAACCCAGCATCGGGCACAAGTTGGTACTGTGTTGAATGAATAAATTGAAAAATATCTATACAATAGCTTTCTGGAATGAAACCAACCAAATAAAATTTAATGGCTTATCAGTCTTGCATTTAGATTTAGAAAATGTTATATACATACAAGATAAATAATACTCAACAAATCATTTTTAAGTCTGTTAAAATCAAGCACTTTTCAAGCCACTGATGATATACAGCTGTGAACGAGAGCCCAGCATCCTCTCGTGGAGCTTACGTTCTCATGAATGGAGACAGCCAATAAAGTAAACATGATAAATGACATCAATATTTTATAAATAAGCACTGTGAAGGAAATAAAGATGGATGTGATCTAGGGGATGTGATCAGTGTTATTTTAGATCGGACTGGATGTGAAGAAAAAGGTGTAGTTAATTATTGTGCAAGCACCATGTAAGCAGACCACCATTATGAAGGCTGGTACACTAATAGAATAGAAATATTGGATCTAGGTCAAAGGAGACAGACCTTTTACTCTACTATTCAGACCTGATACGCAGAGTATAGGGTACTTGAAAAGGAACGTTGATGAACTGTAAGGTAAGACGAATGTGAAAGCATTAGTTAGCCCTTGCACCCCTCACCCCACTCTACCAATTCTCTTCCTCTAATGTGCTATCACTGCCCACCTAGTTAAAAACCTAGAAGTGTCTCCTGGATTCTCACATTTACCTGACCAGCCATACCCCAACTGATCACAGAGTTTAAACTTTCTTTGGGTGGATTTCTGCAATCTGGATCGTCTCTCCACTCATACCAATAGCACTTCAGTGCTGCCTCTTTTCTTAGAACACAAGTTGTCTCTTGCCTGGTCTCCCCGCCTCCAGTCTTTGTCTTCCACACTGTCATCAGAGTTCTTTTTAAAATGTAACTTTGTTCTTATGTAAGGTGACCACATTGTTTATTGTATGAGCTGGGCACTTGAGCAAAAGAAGACTATTATGCTGAGGGGGGGGAAGGTGTAAACAGGGACTTAACCATCACGCTAATCATATAATCCCTGTTAAAAAATCTCCAGTAATTATCCCTTGCCACGGAAGAAGCCAAACTCTACCGTATTTAAGGCCCTGTCTCCTGTTACTCCCCATGGCACTCTGGCCTCCAGCCACATGCTCTTTCCTTGGCCCCAACACATACTGCTCTATGAAAGAGATCTGGAGCCCGATTGCTGGGCTTGACTCCTGTTAGGATGGCCACTGATGCGGGCTGTGAAAGAATCTGCAAAGAAAAGCAAGTGCAGAAGGTAAAGATTTTAGTTTAGTTTTTTTTTTTTTTTTTTTACTTTCCCAAGAGAGGGAAAGTGCTAGACGGGGAGAAATGCACCAGCCCTGAGGGGTTAGGGCTTTGGGCTTTTATTGGGTAACGCGGTGGTTGTAGAGCAGGATGTTTCAGCTAGGCTGCAACTCATTTCGCTGTTATCTTTGGGTGCAGAGTCCCATGTTGTGGTCTGGTAAGTCCTGTTTCGTACCCTCTGCACCTTCAGGGCGCTTCCAGTAACCTTCTAATCATAAAACAACTAGGGTCATGCTTTATGAGGTCCAGGTAACTCCTGCAAAGAGGGCCTGGAAAAGGGGCTTTTGTCCCATTAACTCCCAGCTCAGCTCCCCTTACTAGCTGTGTAACACTGAGCAAGTTACTTAATCACTCCATCTCAGTTCCTTCTGTAGAATGGCAATAATAGGATTAAGTGAGATGACACGTGAAAACACTTAGAATGGTGCTAGGAACACAACACTCCACAAATATTAGTTGTTATCTCTCTAATGTGGATCGTATTCCCAACTTCACAGGTTGAAAAACAAGCTTGGAGATGTGAAGTTGCCCAAGGTCACATAACTGCTGGAACTCGTTTCTCCACGGTACTGCAATTCTCTGAGTGGCTTAAGGTCAGGGAGAATCTTATTGCAGATTTTCCGCCCCAAAATACAGTGGCAGCTAGCTCTCAAAGAATGTTGCATGGTATCACACGGTCAAAGATTTGGAAAGCCACAAGAATGCGAAATACGAAAAAAGAGAAGAGTGTCAGAATTGGCTTAAAACTTTTTTGGAGTTGGGTATAAGCGGTAGGAACGTAGGAGATCATGGGAGAAATAACTGGGCCCATTAAATATTGAGATGACAGATGGAAAATATTTCCGCTTACTACAGTATCTCTCTAAACAAAGAGCGCTGAGCAACGTTGGAAGGGACTGCTTCTCCTATCACTGTCTGAGATAGGCCCGGCGCCAAGATGGGACTGGACAAACTCCGCACTTCCAAGCTGTCTTGGGACCTGGCCAGGGATCAGGGAAGTGATTCCATCGCTCCTACCGGAGTCCTTCGGTCCCACGCGGTCCCTACCACGCACCCACAACCCCGCCCCGCGAAGCCCTACTTTAACCGCCAGGTGAAGAAAGGGAAGCCGAGGCCCGGGTGCTATAAGCAGTGGGCCAGCTAAGGCGGAGGAAACCCCACAAGCCGGAAGCACCTGCAACTGCTTCCGGGTCAGGGAGAAGGGGCCAGCAAGGTACCTCGCGCGGTTGCGGGGCTGACGGAAACGCGGGCTGGCTTCTGAAGCGACGCGACCGCAGCGCGGCAAGCGCCACTGTTAACTCGCAGGCCGGTCCTGCGGCCGCCGCCATGTCGGTGCTGGGCGAGTACGAGCGACACTGCGATTCCATCAACTCGGACTTTGGGAGCGAGTCCGGGGGTGGCGGGGACTCGGGCCCGGGGCCCAGCGCCAGTCCCGGGCCGCGAGCCGGTGGCGGCGCGCCGGAGCAGGAGGAGCTGCACTACATCCCCATCCGCGTCCTGGGCCGCGGCGCCTTCGGGGAGGCCACGCTGTACCGCCGCACCGAGGTAGTGGCCCCTGGCGCCCGCCGCCCCCGCCCCTCCTTCGTGGGCGGCCGCGCTTTCCCCGCGTCTTGCACGGTGTCCTCACTTAGTGCTTGTGTGCACGCGGGGTATACGACTCAGGGTCCTGTCCACCGCTCCTCCAAGTCACCTGCACTAGGAATTCGTTAGCTAAGTGGTTTTATTAATTGGGTTTTTTTTGTTTGTTTGTTTTTTATTAACCCAGGGAACTGAGCAAGTCATTGAATCTTCTCTTAGCTTTAGTTTCCCCATCTATAAAATGGGGTTACTTTTATTTTAGGGTAACCTTTATTTTAAAGGCTGTTTGGAGAATCAAGCTAAAGTGCTTTGCAAAGTGTAGATTACAGTGGTACACGAATGTGACGTGTTGTCAACACAACTTCCTTTGCCACTGCATAGCTTTCCAAGGTCAGGGTGGGGAGCACTGGCAAAGCTTCAAAATCCCCAGGTCGGTGGCAGCTCCGATTTGCCGTTATCTTTAAGTTTAGACATAAACACTCGGAGATTTTTCTGGAAGATAATGGGGAGATCGTCATATGTTGGTTTCTTCATCAGTGTTTAGTAGCTTTTATGCCCAGGGAATACGTTTTTGGTATATTCTAAGCCACTAATTAAAAAAAAAAATTAATCTGAGGACATGCTTATTGATTTTAGAGAGGGGAAGAGAGGGAGAGAAACATCTACAGGGACAGAACACCTCCCGCATGTACTCCAATCAGGGACTGAACCCACAACCTAGGCATGTGCCTCCAACTGGGAAAACCTTTCGGTTTAGGCATCCATGCTCCAACCAACCCAGCCACACTGCCCAGGGCCTGAGCCATTAGTTCTGAATTTTGGAGGGCACAAGGACTTCTTTGAGAATCTAATTAATGGAAGAATCAGAGATATTGTAAAAGGGAGTGGATTTTGGGAGCTGCAGGTTAGTTTTCATGAACAGAGAAAAATGTGATACATAAAATTGACAGAAGACAGACTTACAGAATGGGCAACATGAGCTAAGTGAACTTAGAGCCCTTAGATATGACTTAACTCAGAAAGGCTAAACAAAAATCACTAGAGAAACCTAAATTTTATAAAGTTAAAGGCAAGTTTAAGATTTCCATTTTGCAAAAAACTATGGTCACCTGTAGGTAACTACTCTCCAGTCCTCAAATTCTCTGATATTCTAGCCCTACCACAGTTCTCTTCATGACTAACAGTGTGTCATAAAGTCCCTCAACAGAAACTTTGGGATCTACTTCCATTCCATATTTTTACCTGGAGTCAGCATCATGCAAAGTAAGTGTAGCAGCACCTAATGTCCTGCAGTAAATGATGATGCTCAGTTGTATGCCAGACCTTTAATGTCTGTTCATGCTTTTTTTAAACTTGATCAGGTGCGTTCAGGGTGGTATGGCCCTATACCGTTCATACTTTGTTTAAAGGAAAAAATAAAAGCAGTCAGTCTCTAGCCATCTAGGAAGTTTTCCTTCCAGGTTTGCAGATCCATGTGTGGATTCGTCCGCTGCCAAGCAAGAGGAAAGCCCTGTGCCTCTATTGCTGTGTTGCAGGATGACTCACTGGTTGTGTGGAAGGAAGTTGATTTGACCCGACTGTCGGAGAAGGAGCGCCGTGATGCCTTAAATGAGATTGTTATTCTGGCACTGCTGCAGCATGACAACATCATTGCCTACTACAATCACTTCATGGACGATACTACCTTGCTGATTGAGCTGGAATATTGTAATGGTAAGGTGGAATTCTGTGGGACTTCCTCCAGCAAGAAAGTCTTGAGCTCACACTCACCTTGAAGGAGAGAAAAAGAAAAGGCATACACAGTAATAAAAACCTTAATTGAATTTCTTGACTTTAGAAGATTTGTTCAGGCCCTAGATAGTTTTGAAATGATATACAAAGTAAAGGGAGGGATTTTCCCTCGCATACTCAAATTCTGCCTTGTGATTATAGTTCCATCTTCAAATTACTTGTTCAGTTGGATTTTGCTTTCATTTTTCAAGGCTTTTCTGATAAAAAGATGTGTTAGTCATTAGAGAACACATAGTGTGGCTTGATAAAATATTTAATGAAATCTTATAAGTGATAATGATTTATGTTGACTTCAGTGAAAGCTGCCCTATTAAAAAGTGGTCCAATGCACAGGCTTGGATTTATGGCAGGCCCATCCCCCTGGGTCTCTCATAGTGCCCTGTGCCAGAGCACCCTGGCCTGGAACCATTGCCCAGCCTCTGCCCGTGGGCTGCAGGCACTGAAGCAGGCTGCACAGTGGAAAAAAAAAAGTGGTCCAAAGATCTAACTGAATGAAAATTATAACATAATAAAATGTGACCTTATTTATCGCGTCTCTGATTTCTTTGGACCATTTTGTTTGTAGGATAGCAATATGATCTAGTTGTTAAGAAAATAGACCCTGCTCAGTGGATTGAGCGTGGGCTGGGAACCAAAGTGTCCCAGGTTCGATTCCTAGCCAGGGTACATTCCTGGGTTGCAGGCCATAACCCCCAGCAACCGCACATTGATGTCTCTCTCTCTCTCTCCCTCTTTCTCTCTCTCTCTCTCTCTCTCTCTCCCTCCCTCCCTCCCTTCTCTCCCTAAAAAAATAAAAATAAATAAAAATCTTAAAAAAAAAAAATAGACCCTGAACCCACATCCCAAGCTTCACTACTTTTTAGCTCTGTAACCTTGCACAAGAAACTTAGCTTTTCTGTGACCCAGCTTCCTTATTTGAGTATGAGTTTGTTGATAACTTACCTTCTAGGGTTATTGATTAAATGATTGTAAAGTCCCTAGCATCATACTTGGTGCATAGCAAATGTTTGATACATGTTGTACTAGGTAGTATCCTCCTTATCACATAAGAAAATGTCCAAATTCCTTTCTTGAACTGTATGCTAAAGTTATCCCAGCATGTTCTTCACTTAAATCTCTAAGAGAAAGTTCCTAGATTCTAACTTCTCTTGTGTAGACTCCTGTGCCTCACAATTGTTCCTGGTGCTCATCAACCCTAAATGTATATGACTAGAGATTTCTGAAGTAGCAGAAGCCTCAAGTAATTAACTTCCTTTGTGGTTAGGAGGATGTAGAACAAACGGTGTATTTATTGAAACTTCAGGTTACTAAATCACAGGGGGGAAAAGTTGTGAAACCCAGCCAGGGCTAAATTATAAGTTATAGTTGCAGGTAGGAAGTAAAATGACCCGTGATCATTTGTAGCCTGTATTACTTGATAAAGGAAAGGGAGAAGCACATTGAAACTTACTCTGCAGGAATGAATTAGTAAAGGGAATAATGATTAGAAAGAGTCTAGGGCAGTGGTTTCCAACCTTTTTCATCTCATGGCACACAAACTACCATATTTTGCCATATATAATGTGTGTCCACATTTTTGGCCAGACTTTCAGGAAAAAAATCTTTCAGTCTTTTTATTCAATTTTTTATTTACTTATATTTAGAAACAAAACCAATTATAGTATTCTAGGGTATTATTCTGCATACGGGTATCATTATTGCTTTCTAGAATTACACTTTTAACTCATAAGCATAAAAGAATTAACATTTATATACAGAATTAGTACTACCCATGTATAATGTACATTCTTGTTTTTTCCTCAAATTTGGGCAAAAAAGTGTGCATTTATATACACGACAAAATATGGGTAATTACTAAAATTCTGTGGCACACCAAAGAAATACATTTTTGTCCAATCTGATAAAAGAAATAGGTATAATTTTGATTCCTTTACATCAGACAGCTATTGTTGTGGCTGTTGTCATTTTTTTATTTGACAGTCTAAGGGAAAAGAGATCAGTGCCCCCCACTGAGTAGTCAAGTATTGCGTATTTTAGAAACTCTTAGAGCGCGCCTGTGTGCCTCAGCATGCTGGTTGGAAATCGCTGGCCTAGCCTGTTCCCTAAACTTTGGCAAACTTCCTCAGGTGGACCAAAAAAGAAGTTGATGCACACCCACATATACAAAACACTTTTATCACAGGTACAACCCAAAAGTTCCAGTAGTCCCACTGAGAAAATTGTTACCAAAATGTTGCAGATTCTTTTAAAAGGAGTTCTAGGAAAGAAAATCACCTGATTTTGAAGACATTCAAGGTAATTCCACTAATAGGGGTACTACAGGAATGGTCTTTCTCATCTTTTCAACGATGTCTCACTTCCTGTTTTTGTATTGAACCTCTTCCATTAGAGAGAGGGATCTTTGAAGAATATTTTTGATACCATCCTTGAGAGATGGGAAGAGTTCTGAAACCAGTGAAGAGCCAAGAGGGAAGAAGGCCTTCCCTTTGGAGAGGAAGCGGAATCCCTTCCTTTCCTTGTGTTACTTGTTAAAACCCTGGTAGATACAGGAGCCGAGCTATGATCTCTGTTAAGCAATTCAAACCTGTCTCTTGTTTAATTGCAGGAGGGAACCTGTATGACAAAATCCTTCGTCAGAAGGACAAGTTGTTTGAGGAAGAGGTAATTCATATTTCTATGGTAGGAAGCTAGAGTTGTAATGTGTTGCTTTCTGGTTCTGTATTAACTCTTCCAACAATGAAGAGTATGTTTTTTCCTTTTGTTCAGACTCCTTCCAGGCTCTGGTTGATATTCATGAGAAAGGAAACCTCTAACAAGGAAGCTGTCTATAGCTGCTTCCTAAACAGTTTACCTCCACATCATGATTCCCTATGGGCTTTCTTTCCTGGTTCTGTTACTGCATACTGGTATGCCCAGTTTTCTATACCTTTGCATTCTTCCTGGAGTTCTTTCCACAAGTCTGCTTCACCATACTATACTTTATAATGACCTGCTTTTTCTTTTTACCCTATCACTTTTCTTTGCCTGTTCAACCTACAAGCAAGAGATGTCAAGTCATGTTGAATCATAACCTCTGGTTGCAGCTTCCTTTGTTTATTTGTTAGAGAGAGTATATTTAAATGGAATTTTTGTTTGTTTCCAGTCCAAATATAATTTGTTTTTTCCCTGCAGATGGTGGTGTGGTACCTGTTTCAGATTGTTTCAGCAGTGAGCTGTATCCATAAAGCTGGGATCCTTCATAGGTAATGAGTGTAAGAATATGGGGTTGATTCTTCCCTGCCAATCCAACCCTCACCTTGGGGGCCTCCTCCTATCAGCACTGTTATTTCCTTGCTTAAGCAGTCAAGGCTTTTATATCGGTATATTTTAGAAAGGAAAGAGTGAATAACAAGGGGTGTTATCTCTTCTTTCTGAAGTTAAACCATGTTTGTGATGAGTAGCTAAGTATTGCTTAGTCATTTCTTTAAGAGATATTTTAGAGTTTATTTCATTAATTCATCAGTAAAGCCTAGAAGCCACTATGAGAATTGGTGTTAGATTGGTTGGACTTCACAATAAATATTTTCTCTGAGCAATAGTAATTGGCAATTGTTTTTAATTCTATAATTCTTTTAATTTGAATAAAGCGTGTTTATTTTCTATAATTAATTGTACAATTCTACATCTTTGGGTAGGGGAACAGTTTTCTCTTCATTTCAAGCTGTAGAAAAGAACCATTATGAACATTTCCACCTCACTGTGTCCTTGAGTCATTGACCATTGCTAGAGATTAATATTAACATGCCAGTATTTCTTTTTTCGTTGGCTTATTAATTTTCAACATGTATTTCTGGGTAGTTTGATTGAATGGCTACTGTTGCATATTATTTTCTTTTCAAAAGTTACAAAGAACATTATTCTGATTTTTTCACATCTAGTAAAGGAAGCCAGGTTATAAATCAAGCACAGTTTATCTGTTTTACATATGGTCAATTCATCTGTAGGAAAATAGCCAGTGATTTTATTGAGGTGCTCTACACAACCCAGTCGTGTTGCTGCTGGGATAAGTAGCTGTTTCTCTTGCCTTAACAGGTTTGAAATTTCAACGCCAACCAAGTGTTAAAATTGCCTTGCTATCACTTCATTCAGTGTATAAGTGGTAATGGAAGAGGCAGTGTACCTGACAGGGATTATAATTACCTGGGGCACCTTTTTTTTTTTTTTTTTTTTTTGGTCTGACCCTCTCAGCTTTTCTTCTCTGCTCCAGTGGTATGGGAGGCGTGCCAGTGCTGTGAAGCCCTGGAGGATGAAATTAATTTCCTGTCTTCACTCCCCCAAGTTCCTTTTCAGTGTTAAAGTGTGTGTGAATGTGATGACCACTGTTTGGATCCATGGCTGTCTGAGCAGTGGTGACACACTCGTTTTTATTCTGTACTGATCCTGGGTGCAGTGGGAGATGAGATAAAACAATTGACTGTATGGCCTTACTTTGTAGCATCTTTTTATTTTCAGAGATATAAAGACATTAAATATTTTTCTGACCAAGGCAAACCTGATAAAACTTGGAGATTATGGCCTAGCAAAGAAACTTAATTCTGAGTATTCCATGGCTGAGACAGTAAGTATGTGTTGCTTTTGTCTTATTTGTTTTCCTTTTCTTTTCCAGCACCGTGAAATAGAACTATACCCCCTAAATCTTGCACCCTTTTCTCAATATTCTTATAGGTTCTCCATACTTATAAAGCAAATCTTCAGGAGTCTTTTTCCTGGGCTTGCTTACAGGCATTTACATACTCAGGTACTCATTGTCCACATTACAGCTCTGATCTCAAAGCCCTTTCTGACACTTACTAGAGACTTCTAGAATCTTTACATTTCACTTTCTCTCTTATTTATCATTTGAGGTTATCATGTTAGACATTTCTTTTGTGTTTCCTTTGTATTTTTCTTGTTTGGAAGCTGTATATTACAAATAAAGGCTGATGCCCAGAGAACAAATTTTATTATACACAGTCTGAACTGCAGGGCTTCTTTCTTTTTTAAAACATTTTATTTATTTTATTTTTAGAGAGAGGGGAAGGGAGGGAGAAGGAGAGGGAGAGAAACATTAATGTGTGGTTGCCTCTCGAATGCCCCCTGCTAGGGACATGGCCTGCAACCCAGGTATGTGCCCTGACCAGGAATCGAACCAGCGACCCTTTGTTTCGCAGGCTAGCACTCAGTCCACTGAACCACACCAGCCAGGGTGCAGAGCTCCCTTCTCACCTGACCCTGAGAAAGACCATTAGTTAAAGAGTAGACATAGTTGACCCTTAAGGACAGTGATCTTATCATTTTAGGGATCATAAAACCCAATTATTACTTTCCTGGTTTCGTTATGCTCTGTCCTTAAAAGAACTTGAAAATTTTAATTTAATAAAGATTAACTTTGTTCTAAGTCCTGGCTGGCATAGCTCAGTGGATTGAGCGCAGGCTGGGAACCAAAGTGTCCCAGGTTCGATTCCCAGCCAGGGTACATTCCTGGGCTGCAGGCCATAACCCCCAACAACCGCACATTGATGTTTCTCTCCCTCTCTCTCTCTCTCTCTCTCTCTCTCTCTCTCTCTCTCCCTCTCTCTCTCTCTCTCTCTCTCTCCCCCCTCCCTCTCCCTCTCCCCCTCCCTCCCTTCTCTCTCTAAAAATAAATAAAATCTTTAAAAAAAGATTAACTTTGTTCTGATCATGTTCTTTGATAATGTTGAAATATGCCTACAAGCAATATAGAGACATCCAAGGATGCTGATAGCCAGGGTTGGAATTCTCTGCTTCAGGGACTCAGTCCGCTCGTATGGTGGTGCCACATTGAGCTTCTGAAGAAGCAGTCTTGTCTTATGTGGATTTTTCATATCAGGAATAATCTGATAAAACCAAGATTTGACTTTTGTTAGCCAGTTAAATGTAAAGAATGAGATGAAAATTTATAAATGTCTTGTTAGCCCTCTGAAAATTTCTTAGCTTTGCTGATTAAAGATGTCTACTAGTCTTATTAGACTTTCTGGGGCACTCATTGTCTCTCATCTTGGGAAACATATGATCTTCGGTATATTTTTATTTCCAAATTCTTGAATTCAAGAAGTCTTTTTAAAATTTGAAAGAAATTCACTAGCTATGTTAGTATTACAGGTGTCAAATAGAGCCATTTAAAAAGCTTCATTACTCTGCACTTCAGTTAGAACTTTTAACCCCTTTATTCAGTTACCTTCTCCCCACTGCCAGTTTTTTTTTGTTCTCTTTTTTCCCTTGGTGAACTTTTGCTAAGTACGTCTTTGTCTGCATGAAGTCTTCAGCGGGTCTTGAATGCTTACAGCCTCTGTGATCCATGGATCACAGAGCTGTTGTGGCTCCCAAACGGACCACAGTGCCTTCTCCCCAGAGATTGGTCCTTCATGTTAGGCCCAGGAGGTTTGATATGAATAGATTTCTTCCCATACTGACATCATTTCAGAAAAACCATTATGGGATATACTGATGAATGTTTTATGATTGTTATCACCAGTTCCTGGGAAATTTAATTTAGTTGTCAAAATATTAATGTGGTTACTTCAAAAAAATAAGTTATTCTTTGGTTGTTTTCTTTGTTGTTTAGCTTGTAGGAACTCCATATTACATGTCTCCGGAACTCTGCCAAGGAGTAAAATACAATTTCAAGTCTGATATCTGGGCAGTAGGCTGCGTCATTTTTGAACTGCTTACGCTAAAGAGAACATTTGATGCTACCGTAAGTTGATGTGTTATTCCCACATTGTCCTTGCAGATGGTGCAACTGGATTGAGATAATCAACTTCATTTATCCCTGAGCTTCTGATTGCTAGAACAGAAATCAGCTGTGGGCAAAAATAACAACCAATATCCTGGCACTGGCTTAGTAGAATATTATTAGGACACTCTAAACCAGATTTATCTCCAACTTGAATTCCTTGTTAAAGAATCGTAATCAAGTCCAGTAGTTTGAGCAGTGTGCTTGAATTTGTCAGCTATAATTTTAAAACTAACCCTAGAATATGCTACGTGATGCTACAGGTTAGATAAGCCATTTTATTTCTTATGCTTCAACCACATTATTCTTTTAAAGCTAAGGCAAATTAAATAATGCTCATTAAAGTGTTTGGATCTTTTATATGAAAAAAATTACCAACTGTTAGTAAAACTTGATATTGTTTTGTGGGTAACAAATTCCTTTAAATCTTTTTTCTTCTTAAGTAAAGCAGTGCCACTTAAATGTTAATATGCACAGGAAATCACCTGGGCATGTTGTTAAAATGCAGACTCGGTTTGAGTGCATCTGGGGAGGGGCTGATAGCTTCCAGCTAGTGCTGATGCTGCTAGTCTGTGGACCACAGTTTGAGTAACAAAAGTGAGTTCACATCCAGTCTCCTTTACAAACCATTTGTGAGAACTTAGGCAAATCACTTCATCTCTTTAGTCCTCTATTTTACCATCTACAACAAAGAAAAAATACATATTCCTCTCACAGAGATAAAATGCAAATGTCAGATAATGCATACTCATTGGCCTTTCATGAGACCTGTTTATTTTTCTAAATTTTGAAGCTTATTCTAGTATGTCATCTAATTCTCCTAAATATTGTAGTGGGAGGAAAATGAATTTTAGAGTCAGATAGACTTTGGTTGGAATTATGGCTCCATTTTTTACTGTCTGTAGTCGGGAAAGTTACATCTCTGAATTGGTAATGACAGTAACCTTGTGTGGTGTTTGCAAGGGTTAAAAAAGATCAAATACATATGCCTGCTTAGTACCTATTGGTCTCTCTATAAAGGTGGTGATAGTATAATAATCATCATCATCATCATCATCTCTTTATCAGTTGCTTATTATTCACTACCTTGTCTTTTGGAGCATTGTATCACCTGTATAATTATTATTAGGTTATATAAACTAGAAGGCAAATTAATTGGCAAAGGAGGTACTTAAAGCCAAGAAGCATGACTAACCTTGCTTTCCTTTTTGGGGGGATTCAGTTGAAGGGTCAGACTATAATATACTCTTAAGTATCATGCAGTTGGCCACATAATCACATCTCCATGTTGGCCAGTTGGCTTCATTCTTCATTCCATCTGATAGCAGCAGTGCATCCCTAACAATTTCTTGTTGATGCGTACTAATAGTTATAGAGACATCAGGCCTACTGCAGAACTATTGCCACTCCTTTAAATGATAGTCATAGACATCTCAGAGTCCCTACTGGTGTATTATAAAGTCATCTTTACAAAAGCAAGAACAGTGCAATCCTCATTTTTTTTTTTTACAGAATCCACTCAACTTGTGTGTTAAGATTGTACAAGGAATCCGGGCCATGGAAGTTGATTCTAGTCAGTACTCCCTGGAGTTGATCCAGATGGTGCACGAATGCCTTGACCAGGTAAGTGTGACTACTGATTGATCACTGATTTCAGTTTAGTAATTTTTCTGTCAGCGTTAGTGTTGGGGTGTGAGATAGGTGAACTGCGCAGAAGCACATCCACTTCCCTGGGCGGGATGTATTTGTAGGCACCGGCAATTAATGATAGTTGTGCGAGTCGGCCAACACATTCTTACTTTATTCTGCTTTGTTCTTTATTAATTTGTGAAATTGTGCTCCATTTTTTATGGTCAAGATTTTCATAACTTGATTTTATAAAAGTATAGTCAGAGGTAATTTAGAGTTCTTAATGTACAGAATGTATGTAATTCTGATAACTCACAGTTTGCCTTGCAGTGTAACTCTGGGTCAGTATTATTCAAAATATGGTCCATGAACCACAGGCGTGGGGCTGGTTTACAAGCAAAATATGAAGATTCCTGGGCCCCAACCCAGGCCAGCTGGATCAGAATCTGTGTGGATAAAGCTCAAATCTTTATTTGTAACAGGCATTCCACAAGAGTCTTAAGTTCTATATATGTTGGAACTTGAGAGCCACTGCGCAACTGAGCAAGTGAGGAAGGCGCATTTTCATTCGTATGGAAGTGTTGATGTTGATGAGATAAACATGAAGCATGATGTGTGACATAAATTGTTTTTTCAAAACAAAAGGATAATTAATATACAGTGGTCTTTGAATAACTAACCAACAGCCTTCTAAGAGGAAGTAAAATGCCTCTTTAGATTCCATCTTGTCCATTCCCTTTAAATTAAAACTAGCCCCATTTGTATTTTTAGGATCCGGAGCAGAGACCCACTGCAGATGAACTGCTAGATCGCCCCCTTCTCAGGAAAGGCAGGAGGTAAAGTACGAAAAAGTCACTCTGTTGCGTTTCCGTGGGTGGTGGACTGTTAAGAGATCTGATCAGGGCACCACAAGGAGGGTGGCGTTTCCTGACTTGGCCACTCTGGTGCTATTTTCAGCCAACATCTCTGCTTTCATTGTTTGAGAGCAGCTCCTGACTTTTGCCTCCTTGGCTTGTGCTGTTTTGTTCTAAATTTATATTGATGTGACTCTAGAGTTGGGGCATTAGAGTGTAGTAACTGAGAGAGGACATCTTTAGGTTTGAATCTGAGTTCTGTCATTATATTTGTCACGGCATTTAACATGCCTGTTCCTTAGTTTTCTCCTCTGTAAAGTGAGGGAGAGTGAGGACTCAAGGAGGGCCTGGCACGAAGGTGCCGGCCCAGTCACTGTTGGGTAGTAGCGTGGGTTTGGACCAGGCCCTTTTTTTAAGTGCACTCCTTACATGGTAGGTTAGACTCGGAGCGGTCCTCTTCAGATACTTTTTACCCATTTCCCAAAGTAGAGCTTGATTGATTCCTGACAGGTTGTTTCCTGACATTTATTCTGTTAGGAGGCTCTACAGGTAGGGAAGGAGATCTTTTTAATTGTTAAGTACAGTTGTCTCCATTTTCCCACCACCACTTTCCCCCTCCCCACCCACCCCTACCTCCTACTCCCACCTACCCCCATTTGACTTTGTCCATGAGTCCTTTATACATGTTCTTTGATGACCCTTCCCCTTCTTTACCCTGTTATCCCTCTCCTCCCTCCCCTCTGGTTACTGTCAGTCTGTTCTTTATTTCGGTGTCTCTGGTTATATTTTGCTTGTTTGTTTGTTTAATTTTATTTATTCATTTTTAGAGAGAGGGAAAGAGAAGGAGAGAAATATCAATGTGTGGTTGCCTCTCACACACCCCATACTGGGGACTTGGCCCGAAACCCAGGCCTGTGCTCTGACTGGGTGTTTTGTTGATTAGGTTCCACTTATAGGTGAGATCACATGGTATCTGTCTTTCACCTCCTGGCTTATTTCATTCAGCGTAATGCTCTCCAGTTCCACCCGTGCTGTCGGAAAGGGTGGGAGCTGGAAGGAGGTCCTTTATCCCTCACTTCCCACAGACTTCAGACCCTAACTTAAAGGAAGAGGTGTTCTTTATCCTTCTTAAATGTTCTAGTCTGTATTGCATCTTATTACACTATTTTTGTTTTACAACCCTTCTCCCTCCCATACGAGTTCTTTGTTTCTGTCTCTTCCCAGCATTCAAACATTTACTCTGCTGTTTCTCAAGTCTTGCCCTTTAGATACATTAAATAGACGCCTAATTCCACAGCCTTTTCTGTTTGGTCAGTAACTTTCATTCAGCTGTGTCATTTAATTAATCTTTTTCTGATTCTTTTATGAAACAGTGTTTTAGTGCCTAGAATTATGTGTGATACCCCATATACAGCAGCGTACCTGCACACCTGTTTCATGTATATTCAGGCAATATCACCATTTGGAGCTAATTAAGCATATTTAAATTTTTTATCTGGGAAATTTTTATGTTGGGAAATAAAGAATCACTATTGTAATGTCTCATTTAACTATTTCCACTATTTTTAATTGCAATTTGTATTGAGATAATTGTAGATTTACATGCATAGATTATATAGAACTTTGTAGTTTGATGGGAAAATGTAAGATGAAGAGCTTTCCAGATAAAGTACAGATACAGGAAGTTTCAGGAAATATTCAAGAAACACTAAGTCCTCTTTGGCTAGATTAGTGGTTCTAGTCGCAGGGCTCTTAAGACCAAAACTTCAGAAGGTTTCAAAAAGTAGTGATGCCTAAGCACCACCCCAGGAATTTGGCTATAATTGATTTAGTCAGAATGAGAACCCTGAGCTAAAATGTGGGCAGTAAAGAGGGAAGGAAGGCTGAAAGGATAGGTAGAGAATTTTGAGTGCCAGAGGAATTTGTGCTTAATTCAAGATATCGTACATAAGTATTGGATGTTTATGAGAGGACAGTTTATGTGATGAGAGCCGTGTCTAAGAGTTAGGTAACAGTACTAACATCGGTGTTACATTAGTGTAGAACTGGGTAAAGTGTTGGAACTATGGTGTGACCAATTAGGTGGGAAGCAAAGCTGCCCCGAACTAAGTTGGTGAGACTGGCAAGGAGAGGTGAGTATGTAGGGCGTTGGATAGGTAGAATCTGTAGAACTGTTTAACTGGGAGAATGGGGGTGGGGGTGCAGGTGGCAGTTACAGAAATAGGAGAGTCACAAAGAAAAGCTGTTTGGAAGAAAGATAATGAGCTGAGATTTAGACGTTTGGGGAGTCAGTGGGCAGGCTAGATGGCGATGTGGGCAGGTACTTAAAAATGTGTGTCAGAGGTCTGAAGGCTCTCTGTTCCAGCCTGGAGCCTTTTTCAGAGATAGAAAACAAATGGCCCCCAACTGCTGGCCCCTTGTGTTTAAAGAATTGCCTAAAGCCAGGCTTGTATGACTGAGTTTCACCAAGGTACTTTCCAAAAAGTACTGTAATGTTATAGGAAGTATGTGGTTTATAGAGGTTTCAGTCTGTGAAATGTATTGATTGAGACACTGGTGCAATACAGGGTCCTATAATTTCGCTTATCTATCTTTGCCTTTCTTTTGGTAGAGAGATGGAGGAAAAAGTCACACTGCTTAATGCACCTACAAAGAGACCAAGGTAAATGTTCAAGAGACTCTTAAAAAGTAATATATCTTAAATTACGCAGGGGGATCTTTGCTGGGTCTGTGCAGTGATTCCAGTTGAGCCTTGGCCTCCTTTCAGAAGCCAACATTCACTTCAATGTCAGATAGTCATTTATGAAAAAAAGAAAAGAATGCTGTAATTTCACCCTCATGCCGAAGTGGACATCATTACCATGATGCTTGTTGAAAAGCTGGGAAATGTAGATGTGTAGACTGGAATCTGAACTGGCCAAGCTGCGATGGAGCCCTGAGGCAGGAATTGCAAAGCCAGCAATGCTAGAGGGTCCAAAAGGCTGTTGAGAAAGAACATACTTTCTCATACCATAATTGGCAGTTCTTCTCAGGGAACAGACTGGAAGCATTGTTCTGTGATACAGTTTTTGTATAAATGTCCCTTTGTTTGGGGGTGTTGGCAGGTCAAGCACTGTGACCGAAGCACCCATTGCTGTGGTAACATCCCGAACCAGTGAAGTCTATGTTTGGGGCGGTGGGAAATCCACTCCCCAGAAACTGGATGTCATCAAGAGTGGCTGTAGTGCTCGGCAGGTGTGTGCAGGGAATACTCACTTCGCTGTGGTCACAGTGGAGAAGGAACTGTACACCTGGGTGGTAAGTGAAAGCTAATAAGTACTTTAGAACAGTGATGTAAGCATAATTGTGTACCGGACCCAGGGGGTCTAAGTATTTTTTAGTTGAACATGTGCTGCTACAGTACCAGCATGGGGTGATGGAATATAAACTTTGAGAGCAATGATTTTATCTTTTTAGAGTTCACTGATAGTATGCCCAAAGCCTAGAATGTATTAGGTCTCTTGTAAATGCTGAATGAATGAATTAAAAGAGCCCTAGGTTTGGACTTTGGAGACTGGACTCTCATTTACAGCTGGGTAATTTCAGAAAGTTTTTTAATTACTCTGTTCTGTTACCATGAGGTTCAGGGCAACTAGTATCTGTGAAATAGCTTTGTAAACAAATGAAGCAGTGTACTGTGTCAGGAAAATCCCAGGGCCTCCATCTCCAACGGAAGATGGCAGGGTGTTTCTTGGGTAGCATGTTCCTCTGTTCCCTCTGGATTCCACCCCGTCTCTCACCCTGTCGAACAGATCACCCGTATTGCTGTTCATTTTATCTCCCACTCACTCCTCATTCACGGTGCAACTTTCATCTTTGTTGTTTGATTGAACCTACTCTTAACAAAATAACTTATAAATTGTGAAAATAAAAGATACTTTTTACAAGCAATTCCCTGTCATGCTTGATCTCCCAGCGACATTGGATACAGTGACCACTCTCCTTCTTGAAACTTGGTCTTCTCTTGGAGAGCGTGCTCCCCGGACTCTGCTCCTGTTCCTTCATTTATGCCTTCTCAGGCTCCTCTTAGGCTGTTTTTCCTTTACCCCGGCTAGTTTTAGGCCCTGGTTCTCTTCCTGAGGGAGCTAGCTTTTTCCAGTAATTTCCGATAACTTCTCCACAAGTACAGGCTTTATTCCCAGTGTGCGACAGAGTAGAGAAGCTCAACTATTGATTGATAGAAAGGATGAATGTATGATATGGCCTCGATTGTTGAGTATTGTTATTTCGTAAAACACCGTCCCTTAAAGAACTAGCTCCTGGGTGTGCAGCCAGAAGTAGCATGAAATTAGCACCTTAAAAAACATTTATATAGGGACTTAGAGTTGAATTACTGAATGAAAACAATTATTTGTCTACATTAAAATGTTGAAAAGTCATTTAGGATTATTCTCAGTGCTCTATAGCAGCCTCTTTGATGGAGCCAGATTCTTTATAACTGCTCCATATTTCAGAGAAACTGACCAAAGTTTCTAGTAAGGATTTTCTAGTACTTCTAGTAAGGATTTTCAAGAGGATGTACTCCTGTAGAAAGTAAATTAGACTATATAAAATTTTTTTCACCATCACTCTTATAAATACGTAGTTTATTTCAGACTTGAAAGGAAAAGATAAAATTGGGACTGCCCTTTCAAAGCCTGATGGATATCAGTCTGGGCACTTTTACCTTGCCCCCTGGCAGGGGTTTCCTACTGCCTACCATTAAAAGGCTCCATCTCCATACCCATTTTTTTTTTCCATTTCTAAATTTCCAGCTGATTCTTTTCCTACTATTTTTCTTAATAATTTGTATTGAAGATTAGCTTTTGGCATGAAAATTAAAACTTCACAAGACCTCTTTATTTCACAGAACATGCAAGGGGGCACTAAACTCCATGGACAGCTGGGCCATGGAGACAAAGCCTCCTACCGACAGCCAAAGCATGTGGAAAAGTTGCAAGGCAAGGCGATCCGTCAGGTGTCATGTGGTGAGGATTTCACTGTCTGTGTGACAGGTAAGCCAGCAGCAGAAAGCACCCAGGTGTATTTAATGTGGAGTATCGTACTTAACACTGTGCGGTTTTAGTTAGGATTTTATAACAAAAGACAGTATTCACAGAACGAAAGACAGTGAGGAAATGTACACATTAAAACATGCTCCATTTGCTGTACTGTTATGGGGGTGGTGAGCAGGTAGAGGGCAAGTGACTGACGGAGAAGAGGTGGGATGTGCTAAGTCCCAGGTGTGGGGAAAAAGAACCTCCCCACCTAGTCGGGTGTAGATAACACTAAATCACGAATCAAGAACTCATTTAGTTTTGGCCTTGCCAGTACTCATTTTATGAGTCCTTAGCACTTCCCTTTTTCTCTACAGAATAGCGATGGTCCCAATAATATTGTAACCCTTCTAAGATGGTAATACTACCACTTTTTAAAACCATTACTATAATGGTTTTAAAACACCATTTTTAGGGGGTCAGTACACGTGACCCCCTAAATACAAACAACTCTAGACTTCCACAGTCTATATTTTGTATTTCTCTGATATAATCATCTCATGTGAGATCATTGGCTGGGGTAGTCCTCATTCCAGCCCTGCCCAGCTTTCTGATTGGACAAAACAAATCTTGTTTGATGGGTTCTGCTTTCCTTCCTTTTGCAGATGAGGGTCAGCTCTATGCCTTTGGATCTGATTATTATGGCTGCATGGGGGTGGACAAGGCTGCTGGCCCTGAAGTGCTAGAGCCCATGCAGCTGGACTTCTTCCTGAACAATCCAGTGGAGCAGGTCTCCTGTGGAGATAACCATGTGGTAGTTTTGACACGAAACAAAGAAGTCTATTCTTGGGGCTGTGGTGAATATGGTAGGTGTAACCTAGTCTGTCCATTTATTCCCAGGCACACAGCCTGCCTTCTGGCTTGTGTGCATCTAACCACATCATGTAGCCTCTCCTTGAGACATGTCAATTCAGTAAAGGAGAATCTTGTGGAACATTTTCATTGGGAAGGACACCCTCATGTTAATGATTTTCCTTCTCATGTGTGTCTCAGGACGACTGGGGTTGGATTCAGAAGAGGATTATTACACACCACAAAAGGTAAAATCAGAAACAGCTTCTTGCTAAAGCGTATCTAGGTCACATAGGCTCCAGTAACATGTCCTGTTTCCCCGAGTCCTCAGAGCCAGGTGTTTATTTCTGAAACATTTCCTATCTGGGATACTGGCAATCCTGAGTTAGCGCTGTGTGGTCTTGTCATCTGACTAAATTATAAAAAGTTAAGAAAGAGGATATAGCCGCTGTGGACACTCTGCAGTCACATCTTACTCGGGACTGAGAGCTAAAATTAGCTCGTACAGTGAAAAAGTCACACTGAGCTAAATGCACCCTGGAAGATTCCTTGGAAACATACTGGGAAACAGCACACTAGCTCGTACTCCAACACAGCTGTTTTCCCTTCTTGTTGCCCCCGTTGAACACCAGGTGAAATAGTTGTTTGCTTTTAGGGGTCCTTTTGTATGAAACAGTGTCTCATTACTCCTGTCCCTGCAAGCAAGCTCGGGCAGGGGCACGGGAGCCGAACTGGCTGAGGGAGGAGCACGGTCCCATCCCTCACAGCCGCCCTGGGGCACGGGCTCGCGCACTCGGAGGTCGGCTGCAGTCAACTATACCACTCACTGTGAACGACGTTTATGACATTGCAAAATTAATTTATGTGTTTGTGAGGCCATTCTCAGTGGGACTGTCAGCTGTTGCTCTTCCCCTGAAAAGGCCGTGGTGGAAACTGAGGTTTGAGTTCTCAGGTTTCACAGATGCTCCACATGTTTCCCTGCTGTTCTCCAGCCCTGTCCAGGTAACTGTCTGGCTAGCGCAGAGGGTGGGGGGTGTTTGGAAGTCCCGGCTGGTACCTGAGTTCTCTGTCTCCCCACTTGTAGTACGGCCAGATGGGGGCCCCACCAGGCTACTGCATCTCTCTGATAACTGCTCTGGGGCCTTCCACCTCAGAGGACAGCATCAGCAGTGGGTGTTGTCCTTCCCCCGTGTTTCATGAGAAGTTTTCCGAAGTAGGACCTGTTGCGAAAACAAACCTTGACGGCGTATCTGTTTAGCTGACCTGGACTGCTGCCTTTTACTTTATTTTAAAACTGGAGCTCCTTGTTGAAAACAGTAGTGTCTCAGCTGCTGTGCAGATCTGAAGAGCATGGTGCAGTCTGTACTTCCCCTGCAGTCATTCCCTTAAATGTAGAACTGTGTTTTTTTTTTAAACAACTCTGAGGATTTGTCCCTAACACAAATTATGTTTGAGGAGTCTTGCTTTTTTTGCAGGTGGATGTTCCCAAAGCCTTGATTATTGTTGCAGTTCAGTGTGGCTGTGATGGGACATTTCTGCTGACCCAGTCAGGCAAAGTGCTGGCCTGTGGACTCAATGAGGCCAACAAACTGGGTCTGAACCAGTGCATGTCTGGTATCATCAACCATGAAGTGAGTGCCTCCTTTTGTGTCCTGACCACATTGTCAGAATCTCTCTGAGAATGCTGTTGTTGGTTAGTGACCATGCAACTTCACTTAAGAATAAAGTGAAGATCTCACAGATATGTTCAGCAGACGAAGCCAGCCACAAAACAGTACTTACTATATAATTCCAATTATATGAAATTTAAGAACAGGCAAAATTAACTTATGGCTGAAGTTAAAATAGTGCTTACTTTTGGGAGGAGGGTCGTGGGTGTTAACAGGAGAGGTGGAAGAGGGAATTCTAGGGCGATGGGAATGGTCTACAACTTGATCAGTGTGGTGGTTTTACTTTTATATGTATATAGAAAAATGTATCAAGCTGTATAGTTGATACTTTGTTATACCTCAATAAATAAATTGATTATAAAGAATCAAGTGATGGAATTCAGGTTCTGCCTTATCACTGAAATAAGTGTAAGAAAATTAACCATTATGAAAGAACCATATTTCTTTGTATCACCTCTCTGGAGAGTTTTATAGATTTATTGCTCCCAAATAACTGGTCCTGTACAGGCTTATTAAATGTAATTACCATCCACCTCCTTCAGGGATGTCATGAAATTCACCACTGATATAAATTTTAGTCTCCTTTGTGTTAGTATGATGTGTGTTTATCACTTTCTAAAGAAGCAAGCCCTGGCTGGTGTGGCTCAGTAGATTGAGCACCAGCCACGGGTTTGATTCCCAGTCAGGGCACATGCCCGGGTTTTGGGCCAGGTCCCCAGTGGGGGGCGTGTGAGAGGCAACTGATCAATGTTTCTCTCTCACATCGATGTTACCCTCTCTTTCTCCCTCCCTTACCGTCTAAAAATAAACAAACCTTTAAAAAAAAGAATCAAAGTAAGAGATAAGTTTCCTGACTCAATGGAAAATATACGAATTAATTTTTAAAGCAGTCTCTGAAGTAGTGATTCTCAAATTCAGGGCCAGCCTGGGGGAGTGTGTGGTTTGAAAAGGCATATTCAGTATACTGTTACAGTAGTTCCCCTTTATCTGAGGTTTCACTTTCTGAGGTTTTGGTTAACCCAGCCAGCCACAGTCCAAAAATATTAAATGAAAATATCCAGAAATAAATAATTCATAAATTTCAAATTGCTCTCTCTTCTGAATAACATGAAGAAATCTCACATATTCCCATGATTTGTTTAAAAAGCCTTTTGATTACCATGACAACATTCTTAGCTTGTTACCCGGCTATTTTTCACCACATGAGTCTCTACTTTTGTTTTACCTTTTTCCAGGCATACCATGAAGTTCCCTACACAACCTCCTTCACTTTGGCCAAACAGTTGTCCTTTTATAAGATCCGTACGATTGCCCCAGGCAAGACTCACACAGCTGCTATTGATGGTGAGTTGGTTTACAACTGTATACACAGGCCTTAGTAGCTCAGGCTGTTTTTCTATTGAGTATAAGCTTTTCTAAACAATATATACATTCTTTTGATTTCCCACTAGCATCCAGTATTATTAATAAATTAGGCATTCAAGTAGATGTTTGTTGATAATCGTTATAAATGTATAATCATACATTCCTTAATGAGAATGCCACACCTATAATTCCAGACAACTGCTGTTTTAATTAGCACATTCCGTAAGTTTTTTAAGTTAGGTAGTACTGATTTTCTATATTTAAAATACGACATTAGAGAGAAAATACACTATTGAGTCGCTTCCGGGCTCTAATTGGTCACGGTTCTTCATAGCCTGGCTGCCTTAGGTCCAGGATCATGTGGCTAGCTTCGTGTTTATATAAGGAGTCTAACAGCCAGAGGCTAGTCCATGGAACTCTGCATTGACTGCTCTTTCTCTGTGATCCATGGCCCATTTGTGTCTGGTTATTTATTTTTGCTTCTCTCTCAGAGCGAGGCCGGCTGCTGACCTTTGGCTGCAATAAGTGTGGACAGCTGGGTGTTGGGAATTACAAAAAGCGCCTAGGAATCAACCTGTTGGGGGGACCCCTAGGTGGGAAGCAAGTGATCAGAGTCTCCTGTGGTGATGAGTTTACCATTGCAGCCACTGATGGTGAGTCTGTACGCATCCTTCCAAGCTTTTTGGGTGGGTGGCTATGTTTTAATCTCTGGTTGGGAAAGAGGTGGACTGGTTGTTTGCGTGGCTGGATCGTGTGTTGACCTCTTGTGGTAAATTGGTCGTCAGTCGGGCACGTGGAGCTTCATTAACTTTCCACGTGTTCAGCATGGTGGTTGCCTTAAAAAGACCAGATATCTTGATAACGGCAGGTTAATGTTCTAAGTTCCTACTTTTTTTACTTTAACTTTTTTGGTAAAATGTTTTAAGAATTATTAAATACTAGCCCTGGCCAGGTAGGTCAGTTGGTTAAAGTGTCCCCATATGCCAAGTTTGTGGGTCCAATCCCCCATGCACATAAAAGAAGCAACCAGTGAATGAGTAAATAAGTGAAACAACAAATCAATGTTTTTTTTCTCTCTCCTTTTCTCTCTCTAAAATGAATAAAATTTTTAAAAGAATTATTAATTAAATACACACACACATACCTGCCCCCCCCCCCCAAACCCACCCCACCCTCTGTTCAGCACCATGCGGGTTTCAGTAAACATTGGCTGGGTGGCTGGGGAAGAGAACAGAACTCACCCTTGCTCCTGGGTGAGGGCCAGCTGCACTACAGTGATGTCCTTAGGAGTTGCTGAGGCTTGAAGGATTGTGTGTGTCTCTTGGCTTTCTGAACTGCTCTAACTGAATTTTCTTCTCTTTCCTCTCATACCTGTTTCTTCCCTGCGGCATCTTCTTGCTCCTTTTACCACTTTCCTTTTGTACTGTCACATCTGCGAGTCTTCATTTCCTTCCCTCTTCCTTCTGCTTTTTCTTCTCTTTTTCTCCCTGCATTACCCCCTGAACATTTTTGATTTGTGTAGCCGCTGCTTTCTTGTGACTGGTGAACAGTAAATCACATTGCATCTTCTTCTCTTTTGGCTCTGTTGCTCATGCTCTGAGACGTCTCTGTTTTCTTCTGGTCTACCTGTTATATACACTTGAGGGACCTGGGGTTGTGTCAGATAAGTTACCTGTTAACTGTATTTAGTTAAGTGAACAGCTTTCAGCGTAGTACATTAGCCTCTGTTTGTCCCAAAACAAGATGTTTTAGAAAGCAAACTGTTTACATTGGACAATGTCATGTTACCTAGATAAATGGAAATAAATGTTACCTAGAAAGACAGGGTCAGGATGTCACTAAGGATTAAATTTAGTTTAGTAGTACTTTCTGACCAGATGTCAAAGAGGTAATGTTTCTTTAATAGATCTGTGTATTTCATGAATTAAACTTCAGAATGAGGGGGGTAGAACTGGATTCTGTAGCTGGACTTGTTGTTTCTTGATCAACATTCCTATATTCTTCTAAACTGTATTTATTTGCCTCATTCACTCAGCAGATAAATTCAGTGCCTGCTGTGCCCCAGGTTCTCGTTTAGGCTCTGGGAATATAGAAGAGCGTCTCAGAAAGACCCCCTGAAGGAACTCACAGTCTAGTAGTGTAGAAGAGACGTACATATGAACAGAGTAGACGGGCAGGTAGGTCAGGTGCCAATGGCAGTACTGAACTCCTCTAAGCCCTGGAGTGCCCAGGGCTCAATCTTTTCTGTCCTTTCACTGTCTCCCCTTACTTCCTAAGTGAGCTCCCACTTCCCGCCCCTCATACGCTGGTGGCTTTATATACTGCCCCTGACCTACGTACTCCCTCAACAGCACCTCAACTTAGAGATCTAAAAATAGGGTGGCTCTGTACTAGCCTGGTTTTCCTGGATCAGTCCTGATTCATGCCTGTTGTCCTGGCTTAATCATTAATAGCACCCCCCTTTTCAATCATAAATGTCCTCCTCTGGAGAAGAACTTACAGGTATCTCAGATAAACTTCATATACTCAAAATCAAACTTCTGATTTTCTGTGCAGACCTGTTCTGCCTGCACCTTTCCCATCTCAGTAAATGGCACTTCCACCCTATACCCCATATCTCTTCCATCAGCAAACCTATTGATTGTCTTCAGAGTGTATTCAACCACGTCTCAGCATCTACTACTACAGCTGGTACTCTCTGCCTCCACCTCTGGTGCCCTGAAGTCAGTTCTCCTCATGGTATCCTGCTGGATTGTTTAAGTACCCACTGTTCAGAACCTCTAATAGTTTCTTAATCAATAAAAGTTAAAGGCCTTACAGTGGCCTGCAGAGGCCCTACATGACCAGGACCCCAGCTGCCTCCTAACCTCTTTGACCACTGTCCCCTCTCTTACTTTGCTGCAGCTTCAGGGGCCTCCTTGCTCCTTGTTTGTGATACTTGCTTTACCTGCAGGACCTTCGCACTTGCTGTTTCCTCTGTTCGGAAAGCTCTTCCCCTGGGTATCCACATGGCTTGCTCGCTCTCTCCCTGCATATAGGTTTCAGCCCATTGTCAACCAGTACTTCTCTGATTGCCTCACTATTTTTTATTTCCGCTACTTTACCATTTATCTTCCTTCATAGCACTTATTACTTCCTGAAGTATTAGATAATTTTATTAGTCTCACCCACTAGAACATCAGTTTCACGGGGCAGCTACTGTTTTGTTCACTGCTCTGTCCCCAGCATCACAGGCGGTGCCTTTCATGACATAGGTGCTCAGTGAATGGTTGAGTGAGTGAATGAATGGCAGTATGTAGGAGCAGCGGTGGTTTTTACCTCGGTGGGATCAGGAATTGTTTAGGCTTACATAGGGGAATAAACAGTTTTCCCAAGTTTTGCATGTAGTGGGAAATCTTTCTAGCTCTGTGGCATAGAGATGGGAAACCCAAAGAGTTGGGACGCCAGTGTTCTGTTAAGCTATCTGCCGTTTAATGTTTTCCCCCTTAGATAATCACATTTTTGCCTGGGGCAACGGTGGTAACGGTCGCCTGGCGATGACTCCCGCAGAGAGAACGCACGGCTCCGACATCTGTACTTCCTGGCCTCGGCCCATTTTTGGATCTCTGCACCACGTCCCGGATCTGTCTTGCCGTGGCTGGCACACCATTCTCATTGTTGGTAAGGGTTTCATTTGTGTGGGTCGAGGTGGCTTTGACAGAGGATAGACCTGTACCTGAGGTACTGATGGCTCCATTCTTGGAAACAGAAGTGTCCTGAAGAAGAGAGGCTACTTTACTTCTCTTAGTCTTAGAACGTCAGCAGTGCCATGCCTAGTGGTAGGAACAGAACGTTGTCACTTCCTGAGCTTTGTCGTTGGCCACCTCTTGATTTTTTTAACATGACTTTGTTTTCTGCCTCCCTTAACATTGAATTTGTCGCTGTTAGTCCTCTACCGATTAATTTGTTGTTTGTGTTCATGCTGTTGTGAGAAGCAGTTAGTACATCTTTACAAAGAAACTGAATCATAACTGCTTTCTACATAAAGATTGCTTTGTTGGGAACTAAATTGTATAAAGGCCTGCTGTGAGGATTCACAAGTTCATTCTCTTAGATCAGTGGTTCACAGCCTTGGCTATACATTAGGTTCCCTTAGAAGCTTTTAGAAATCTCTGTCCATTAAATCCAAATCTCTTGGACCTAGGCATTATTACTTTCTGATGCTTTCCAGGGACTCCAAAGAATAGTTAAGGAGAATTGCTGCTTTACCCAGTGCATATGGTTAGAGTAGCTCGTGGTGCTTGGCTTAAGATAGTCATACCTAAAACTAATTAATCCATCTGGAGTGAGGGACAGCCATTATCCCCTAGATGAACTCCCTCTCCTAGTCCTTCTCACTTTTCCTGCCTACTGCATATGATGCTTAACTACTGAATATTTTTCCTCAGAGAAAGTATTGAATTCTAAGACCATCCGTTCCAATAGCAGCGGCTTATCCATTGGAACTGGTAAGTAGCAGTGTCTTAGGTACCATTGGTTTTGTGAGGTGTGGGACTTGGGGTTGGATTCCATGCAGTCTCCCCCAGCCCCCTCCACCCCACCCCCCAAGAAAAGAGGAAATGGGAAATATCTTTGGGAAATGAGGAATACAGTGATCAAGAGGGAGGATCATATTTTGGTGGATTTCACAATAAGTTATGACTTGAACATTGTGGTCAGAGTAAGAGCACATCTTTGCCACCACACATATGGAAGTAATTCAGTGGCTCACCCAACATTGTAATACGACTTATGTATTGTTCCTTTCCTTACTATGCCTAGGAGCTATGGATTCTGTCTCCCCTGTACTTCCTTGGTATTCCTAGGGGTATTCTAGTGTATAGAAATAGTTCTTCAAAACAGGCTCGCAAAATTAAAAGTTGGCTAAACTTCCAAGTGGTGAGGAAAATTAGCCCAAAGCTCTCTGGTAGTTTTCCTTTGGCTTTTTTTTTCTTGGTGCTACGTTATTTGCGGCCATGCCAGGAAACTGGATCTGTGTTCCTTTTTGATTTTCTATTTATTTACTAGAGTACCTGTAGTCTGATGTCTCAGAACCTGGATTCTGATATTTTGTGGAATCAAACTGATAAAAACCCAGAATAAAAGCAGATTAATCCTTCAAAAAGAAATAGTTGAAAATCTTATCTAGACTTGTTGAGCTTGAATTTACACACACACATACAAATACCTCTTATTAGTTTCCTTTAGTAACTAATTCCTCAGTATCTATTTGTGCATATTAATACCTGTCAAATGATACAATAATCTTTTTGCTAAAGCACAGCTGTTCTGCTAGGGCTTTGTTTTGCTGGAACAGTATTTAAAGGAAAAAACGTAAGATTAAAAGCACATGTCCACTGGCTAGAAAATGTAAACACTGTAAGGGTAGGGATTTTTCAGGCTTTTGTTCATTAATTTTATCCACATTGCCCAGAAGAATGCCTGGCAAATGGTAGATGCTCAGTCAATATTTGTTAGTCGAATGTGTTACGACCATCCAGTAGTTATACAAGAGTGAAAATGAACACCTACAAATATTTCCATAATGTAAAATGTAAAAAGCAAGCTACAGCAGACTACATGCCTTTTATAAAGTTCAGAACCCAGCAAAATAAATAATATATTGCTTAAGGATACATAAGTATGCGATAAAGTTTTTTTTAAGGAAACAATGATAAATACAAAATTAAATAATGGTTACATCTAGGTAGGAGGCCAAAGAAGGAACTTATAAAGCAGGTTGAGCTGTGTAGGCAGTGTTCTAGTTCAGCACAGTCCCTTTGCTCTTTCTGCATCAGTGGAAATGTTCTATATCTGTGCCTCCCAGTGTCATAGCCGCTAGGCACAATGGCACTTAAAAAATGGCTCAGTATCCATATTTGGCTACCATATTGGAAAGTACCATTCTAGTTCTTGTTGTTTTTCGTTTTGTGTTTTTTGGAAGATTTTATTATTTTTAGAGGGGAAGGGAGGGAAAAAGAGAGAAACATCCATGCTCGAGAGGAACATGGATCAGTTGCCTTTTGCATGTCCCCAGTCAGGGACCTGGCCCGCAGCCCAGGCATGTGCCCTGACTGGGGATCAACTGGCAACCTTTTGGTTCTCAGACCGGCGCTTGTTCCCTGAGCCACACCAGCCAGGGCTCCATTCTAGTTCTTCGAGTGGTAGATTCTTGTGTATTTATTTTGTTAGGCATCAGAACTTACACATGTGTTAAAAATAGTCTTATATCTCAAATGTAACATAATTCTTAAAAGCCATTTACAACAAAAGGCAAGCTGCAGACTCACTGTGGCGTCTGCAGGGCTGCTGCAGTGGTGTCGCACTCTGGCACCAGAGGGTGTACCATGCAACTATGTTCTTTTTAGCTTTGGTGAATTTACTTTTTAAATTATATTTTCCTTTGGCCCATAGTAAAATGCAGTTTCATTTCTTGACTATACATCAGCTGGTCTTCATTAAGGTAACTTGGAATATGTTCATGATATGAAAGAACCAGCCATCATATTTTTTAATTCTTATAAATAGTTATCAAAGAATTTAATGAATGTAATGGTTGAAGACTTCTCCATTCACATGTTTCTCCAGAAAGGGAGTTGGTGGTGAGTTTATGTGGCAACTTTAAGTGGTTTTGGGCCCAAATGTGAAAGAGATTTGTATATACGATGAACCTCTGTAGAGGATGCAGGAGTCTGGACCGATCCATCCAAGTGCGGGCGCTAGATTTGGTGAGCTTTGGTTGGGGTGATCGTTCAGCTGTGCTTTGGAACATTGGTCATCTGCTACGAACATAGGGATAGCCAGACTTGGAAAGTAGAAGTGAATTATCATTATGAAGATACGGAACTAAAAATTTTAGTCCCAAATACCTGACTTCACTGTTGCTACTCCACTTCATGCAACTCACTCAGGGTCAGCAGGGCTGTAAGATGGTAAATCTTTCTTGCTGCATAGCAAAGTTGTATATTTCTGTGCTGTGTATCTGTCAGTGGTTCAGAGCTCTAGCCCGGGAGGAGGAGGAGGCGGCGGCGGTGGTGGGGGAGAAGAGGAGGACAGTCAGCAGGAATCTGAAACCCCTGATCCAAGTGGAGGCTTCCGAGGAACAATGGAAGCAGACCGAGGAATGGAAGGTTTAGTCAGTCCCACGGAGGCCATGGGGATCAGTAGTGGGGCCAGCAGCTCCTGTCCTGGCTGGCTTCGAAAGGTAATTCCTTTGGCGGAGGTGCCTTAGATAAAGTATCGTGTCCTTTGCAGGGACCAGAAAGGAGTTGTCAGAATCTGTCTGTCTCCAGTGTCCTATTCAAGTGCTTTACAGCAGGGACCTGGGTTTCTGATTTCTACCTGGAGCAAAATCAAATCTCAAATCCTTTTTTCTTTCTGACAAGAAGAGATACAAAATGTTTTCATACTTGTATTATTTAAATGAGTGTAAATTAGTACAGCCTTCCTTCCAGGCAATTTTTGTAATGCATGTGTGCAAAGATTAAGCATATGATTCTGTACTGTGGATTGTAGAAGTGGAATACTGGGACAATGGGAATGTTTTACAGCTGAGAAATGGATTATGAGAGTCAAAGTGCAGACAGTAAAAATGTTGCAGTATATGTTTTTATATGGAAAGGTGATTATAGCATATGGCTGTGCATAAAAGGATGGAATAATACCTATGCAGTGTGATCCCATTCTTTTAGCAAATATTAATGCACAGAAGAATGTCTACTATGAAGACTATATATTATTTTAACAGCAGTTATCTATGAGGGATGGAATTGCTGGTGATTTTTATAATGCCCCTTTGCCCATCTGTATTTTCTCATTTCTACAGTGAACATTTGTAGTCTGTGAAATTTAAAAATTTTTACTGAAAAAAGATAATCTGTATAATTTATAGCTCCTTGTATAATAATTTGATAACCGAACTTGATAGCCATGTAGGAGGATAAATGGGGAAAACAGCACACCGTATACTACATAAAGCCCCAGCCTTCAGAAGGCTGGCAGTCAGCCTCATAACATCACCCTAGAGCTTCCCAACTTACTGAATAGCCTACGTAGAATAATAAGTGTATTGGGGAAACATGCCAGACACTCCAAAGTCTGTGCTCAAATTTGAATTCTTACCACTGTAACAACTCTGAGGAAGGTCTGGCAGGTTGTGGACAGACAGGGTGAGCTGTGTTGTGCCCATAACTGTCCTGCCCCGCTAGGGGGTGCTGATGTCACAACAGAGTGAAAGCTATATAGCAAGAAGGAAATTTGGGAGAAAGTAGATGACTCAAACAGAACTGATGAGATTCTGTCTGTTAAACGCAGGAGCTGGAAAATGCAGAATTCATTCCCATGCCTGACAGCCCATCTCCCCTAAGTGCAGTGTTTTCAGAGTCTGAGAAGGATACCCTGCCCTATGAAGAGCTGCAAGGACTCAAAGTGGCCTCCGAAGCACCTTCAGAACACAAACCCCCAGAGGGAGCCTGGGTAACCGAGCTTTTTGCCTTTGAATCTCAAGTGGGTAAACAGTGGCTGTGAGCTCTGCCCAGTTCTCTCGGCCTCACCGTCTCCTCCTCTAGCTTCATTGGCCTCCTAGCCACCCTGTATCAATTCATTATTCTGTTTGGTAGTACTTCAAGTCTGTCCTGAAGGATAGACTGATGGTCTCGGAAGAGTATTCATCCTTTCACATTACTGACAGGCTAACACTTTTCTGTAGCAGAGAGTTGTCTTTCTTTTCTCTCTGCCTCAAAAGTACCAAAATGGAAATTCCAAAATTCAAATTTTTCATGACACTGTTCAAGTGGGTTGGAGGCTTTAAATTCAGTGTGGGGCAAAAAGAGGTTTACAGTTGTGAATATGCGAAACAGAGCGTTTTTTTCTTGTATTATTTAGTAATTATTGTATTATTTTTCGTGCAAATAACTATAAACCTACTTTGCTTAGCCCTATATAGGTAAGAACGTAGTCCAATGAGTGAACAATACATGTATACCTAATCTAGACAGAAGTCAGGGGTCATCGAACTTTTGGGGCCACATAGTAATTATGTTAGGCAAGTTCAGACTAGGAAAATTGAAAAGCTCTCCAGAAGAGGTAATAATACAGCCTTTGAAATGTTGGGGTGAACTTTATAACTCCTCTGGCAGTCCTGTTTATGGAACACCCCTCAGATCTCTCCGAAAGTGCGACCCACTACGTGGCATGCACATGGACCCGTCGGACCACGCTCTCTGGCTGTAATCAGAAGGACTTCCTCCATTTCAGCCTTTTAATGGGAAGATAGCAGTGCAATTTAAAATTTTTTCACAAGGCCCTCCAAAACAGATGATTGTTCTTTTATCTTAGCGTAATGGAGACGGAGGCAGTTCTCTTGCCCTACTATGTCAGAGCCAGCTTCTCTTGTAATCCTGGCTGTTTTCTGTTTTCCTTGCATTTTCCTCATATGTATGTATGTTTTATCTCATTATTTTAAAAGTAAAATCTGATAGCACATACAAGAAATTTGGACTGGGGAGCTGCAGCAACCAGAACCCCTTATGACCTCTTTCCGCTCTGCAGCCACCTCGGCTGAATCCTGCGGGAACGTGCACTGGAAAGAGCACGCCATCGAGTCCTCCGAGCTGTGCGTGCAGCACTCTGCGGGTGGAGGTCGAAAGATTGCAGGGCCTGGTGTTAGATTGTCTGGCTGAACAACAGAAGCTACAGCAAGAAAACTTCCAGATTTTTACCCAACTACAGAAGCTGAACAAGAAATTAGAAGGAGGGCAGCAGGTAAGAGCATTAAAAGAATAATTCAATTTCAGATTCTGGTTTGAAAAGTCACAGAAACAAAGCACCAATACTTACTCCTTTGCAAGTACTTACCTTTTAATGATACAACTTTTTGAATTAATCCCAGAAGCTCTGGGCCTTGTGCAAGCACCTGGATTGAATTATTTTTATCATCTAATTTCCATTGCTTTTTGTTACTCTTTGTTTTTTAGTTTTCTTATTATTATGAAAAACTTGAAGCATTACAATTCTATGAACACCCATATGTCCACTGTGTGGATTCAGCAGTTGTTAACATGTTACCATGTTTGTTTCACACACATGTGTACGTGTGTTCAGAATTATTGTGGGTATATATCTCAGTGTGTCTAAAATGTTTGTATTTTTATTTTGCTAAACCATTTTCAAGTAAATTATAAAAGTTACGATATAGCCTAAACACTTTATTGCACATATCCAAAAATAAAGACATTTGTTCTCCTGGATAACCACAATATTATCATCACACTTAACAAAATTAACACTAATAATATCAATTATTTTCCAGTATCCAGTTGCTACTTTAATTTTTCCAGTTTTCCCACAAAAATTGTCCTTAACTGTTTTTATCGGACCAGAATCCAGTCAGAAGCCCACTTTACACTGTTCTGTCTCTTGTTTCTCTTGATCTAGAGCAGTGCCCTCCACCACCATCACTTTTTTTCTTTTAATGTTCATGGCATTGACTTGAAGAAGAAACAGGGTCAGTTGTGTAACAGAATGTCCTGCATTTCTGGATTTGTCTTGTTTCCTTGGGACATTGCTTACCTTGTTCTTTTCTACCCCGTCATTTCTGTAAACTGTAAGTTAAACGTAAGGCTCAGTTAGATTTAAGTTAAACGCTTGCTTTGTTTTTAAAGGGCCATAGATAGAGTGAACTAGGACAAGGAAATATGCTTCAACCCTTGGCTTTGCCATTGACCAGCTTCATGTGTTTGATCAAATTTCTCTTTTTCAATGAGCCCTGGCTTCTCACCAAAAAAAAAAAAAAAAAAAAGAAAATACTATCACCCACTTTTATGGTGGTTTTGATGATTAAATGCAATAATGTCTATGACAATACTTTGGAAAGTAATGCACACACTTGAGGTAAGCATGGCAGGATTGTTTTGCTTAGGGCTGTCTTAATTTAAAAGTGAGAGTTCTGAATCCCAGAAAATCCTGCAGTCCCGGGCAAACACGGGCAGCTGGTCATCCTACCTGCAGCTAATGTAAAGGCCTAGACTTCACCTAAAGTAGCATTATGAATTCACCAAACTGTGGCCACAAGTCCTTGGAGTCTGACCTTGAAAATCTAGTCCTAAATTGCTGTGACAGGCAGCAGTGGTGCTGATGTGGAACTGTGTTTTATCTGGACAGACGGGGATGCATTCCAAAGGAACTCAAACAGCAAAGGAAGAGATGGAAATGGATCCAAAGCCTGACTTAGATTCAGATTCCTGGTGCCTCCTGGGAACAGATTCCTGTCGACCCAGCCTCTAGTCTCCTGAGCCTGTATAGCCTCCAGGAAACTGGGATCCAAAGAACTTCACAGCACACTTACTGAATGCAGAGAGCGCTTTCCTGGCTTTGTTCACTTGCAGACAAGGAGCGCAAGGCGCAGGCTCTGAAGCACTTTCCACATACACTTGGAGAGTGGGATTGCCTATTAGATAGGATCTAGGAGTGGTTTTGTTTTGGAGAATGGAAGGGCCCATGGCCCTGGCTTTGTCCTCAGTGACTGCCATAACACGCAGCGCTGTACCTCATCTGGTGATCCCACCTTTGAAGAGGAGACACGATGCTCACCTTAATCTCGCTGGTAGCAGCTTATAGCCCATTTATCATTTTCACCATTGATTGGAAGCTGCCTTGGGAATTCAACACCGGACATTGCACCTCTGAGCGGAGGAGGGGAAGTGTCAAGCTGGAGTGGGCTGAAGCAGGTGCGGCCCGTCCGGGGTCATCTGGAGAATGGTGAAGTGTGCGGAGCTCTCTTGGGAGCCCTGAGTCCAGGAAAGTACTTCTGGTGGAGTCAGTGTCTAGGGCTTGTTTTCAGAAAGTTCAGTTACGTTGTGCAGCTCAGTGCTTTAGGAGGAGAAGTGGGCTTAGATTGCTTTTCCTCTGAGGCTGGTGGAAATTTCTAGAGTGAGGAGTAGAGAAAGAAGGGCAGGTCCCTCCTCATCACACAGCTGGAGCGTCAGGCCGTGGCCGATGCAGGGTGGGCTTTCCTGGCTCTGGCGGACACCTCTCAGAGAGGAGGCGGCTTGTCGAGAGTTCAGTCCTTGGAACGGTGGGAACGGCCATGAGAGCAAACCGTGAGGGAGAGGGAGTCCTCCTTTAGCCTCCTCCTCTTGGTGTCTGTGGGAGGGCCTGGAGTGACTCCGAGTCTTCTGCCCTTGAGAAGGCTTCTTACGCCTCTTCTTTCATGGCTCTTAGGGTTCTGATCGTGATGTCATCAGCCGCAACCACTCCCTGTCTATATGTCTAGTCAGTATTTTCTCCCCTTTGGTGTTTTATGAAGCCATATCAGTGAATCTGTTTTGTCTTTCCTTCTTGAGTGGCCCAAAGCCAGCCCTGAAACCTGGTCGTCCCTGAAGCCTAACAGAACAGGTAGAACCTGCCAGGTGAAGGAACTGACAGAGCGCTCTCCTAATCCCAGAGTCATATCCTTGTAGACAGGAGCAAGCTAGCTTTCCCAAGAAAGTGTTCTAGAAGCGTTTGATGATTTTACTGAAGGATGTGAGCTTTGTGTTACTACAAAGGCTTATGGAAGGTTCCTTTGCTATTTTGGGTCCCAGGAGCTGCCTTGATGAGTCTTCACACCCTACCTTCCTAGGAACAGCTACATCACTTTTGTTTCATTTTCCCTAAACCAAAAAATGATACTTGATGTCTAGTATTTTGGAAGGATATGTGCAATGGAAATTTTGTCATTTCCCTAAAACGGGTGATGCAAAGGCTGATGCTCCGGGAAAGCCCCATGGCTGGGGCTGGGCAACTCTGTTCAATGGGATATTCTTTGGTTTGATGTTCCCATTGTTTTCTCAATTCTGGGAAGCCTAGTACGATAGTACTAATGTAATCACTGAAGCCTTTTCTTAAAATAAGGGAAGGGGCCAACCCTGGATTTAGCTACAAATTCTGGGGACTTGGGGGTCTGCAATAAACCCTAACAATGGGTTTTGGTTCATCATGTAAATGCAACTTTGATTTTTTAAAGGACTTAACTGGCCTTTCACCTTCCTGTATTCCTCATGCTTACCATGTCAGCAGGCCTAAGAGGCAGGGTCAGTTTTGCTGTTAATCAAGAGTGTTGCTTCTGCTGTGGATCAGAGGAACACGGGACGTTGCCGAGACAGTGGGATGGAAGTGAGCATTGAAGGGAGAGTGTGAGACCCTGCCCTTGTTCCAGCGGGGAGTTATTTTCCAGCAGTGGAATGCTGTGGTCATTTTCTCTAACATGTTCCCTGGGGAAACCTAGGTTTGCTATGAATCTGGCTGAAAATCTAAGTTCTGTGCCTTAGAAACCATTTGCACTTTCCCCAATTGTGCCTGGGACAGCCACATGATTTTCCCCACCAAACAGCTATGCAAACGGAAACCAGTTCAAAGGTGGCAGCCGTGCATTAGATAAAAAGTGAAAGGTGAGGCAGCAGAAACGCCTTTGAATGGTTTTCTGTGCCTAATTCTCTACTTTTCTTCTCTGTGCAGTGCTAGGTGGTTTAAGTTCTCCAGTGGTCATGCTTTTGAGCTACAGTGTAGTGTGAGTCCCTCCTCTGCTCTGACCCTGTTGCTGAAGAACTAGCTTTTGTTCGCCAGATGTTTGCAAGGTTGAGGGTGGAGTGGTTTGGCATTTCTGTTTTAAATAAACATTTAAACTTTCAATAATGCTGTGCCTCAGTAAGTCTGTGCACGGATCCCAGTCACCACGGGCACAATACTCCAACTCTGGGCCTTCCTGAGTCTTTGAATCAAAGGTCTGTAACAGACAATGCAAGGGACATTTGCACAGAAATCATTTTTGCCTCTTTTCAGTTTCTCCTTGCTCTCAGAGTCATTTTCTACTACAGCTCCGCACCCCCCCTCACCCAACCCAACTTCTGAAATATAGTGCTTAAAATGCAGAAGGAGAAAAATAAAAAACGCCATTAACAGGAAGGATCATCCGGGCTGGTGTGGCTCAATGAACTGAGTGTCAGCCTGTGAACCAAAAGGTCGTCTAATTTATTGCCAGTCAGGGCACCTGCCCAGGTTGCCAGCCAGGTCCCAGTTGGGGGTGCAGAAGAGGCAACAGATCCATGTATCTCCCACATTGATGTATCTCTCCCTCTCTCCCTCCCCTGCCCTCTCTCTAAAGTAAGTAAAATCTTTCAAAAATAAATAAAATACAAGGAAGGATCACTTCTGGTACTTGTCTCCCCAGTTACAGTGGGCCTTTTCGAGTGATAGTGCCTGTTTATGTTTATAAAACTTTTCCCTCAGAGGCTGAACTGTATTTTGGTCACCCTGGCATAACATAGCCACGTTACAACTTCTGTTGGCTGAACACTTCAGTGAACTTGAAAGCTAGAGCAGCCTTGTACTCACATTTCATTTGGTTTGCCATAGATTTGCAAACATTCACAATAGAACAGCTCTGGAGTTAAGATGTATTGTAAATAAACTCAAGTGAGTATCCCTGGGCCTAAAAAGTATTGTTAGGGCAGAGTAGGCTGTGGTCAGGGCTACAGAACGTGTTCCTACCTGCTGTAAAACCAGAAATCATTTGTTGCTTCAATAATTAACGATGGATATAAACACACTGATCACTAAGCCTCACAGAATCATTAACACTAGGGAGTAAAACACTATCACATCTCTGCTATCTCCTGTGATAAATTGATGACAAAAAAAAAAATGTTGGCCAGGAGGTATTGTGCTGCCTTAAACACACTCCTGTTCGGCAGCACTATTTTAGACACCCCCACACACTTTTACCTGTAGTGGGTTACCATGAGGTTCTTCCGGCTGCTTAACCTTTTGAACTTAAAAAAAATTATAGCATTTACTTTCACTAGCTTCTTAGATGAAGCAATGTGACATGGGCTAACAAGCACTGTTTATTTCTCCACGATCATCCTCTGCTATCCAGGAAGAGACTTAGATACAAAAATGTTTCTAACCTCTTCCCAAAGATCAGATCAAGCTAAATTTAAAAGACTAATAGACATTGCTAATAAAAGCAAGGCCTGAGCCTGTTGCAATTGAAGGAACACTGAGACATTGTTTGATTTCCCTAGCAACGTAAGAATGAGTAACTGCTTCCTGTGTCAATAAGAAAGCACTCCCCAACACACGTCTGTTCTCCCAGGAGGGCCCTGATGATCTGTGTTCTTAGTAACATCATCCAGGGATCCCAAACCCACTGCGGCGTGCGGGGGAGGGGGGGGAGGCAGAAAATGCAAATAAGTGAAGCAGGCCAGGAGGAGCTCTGGTGATCAGAATATTCTCCCCCCTCAAGGAGCCACTGATTCTGAACCTCATTCATTTAGTGCTATGCATGGTTGCTGGCCTGGTGTTTCCAGAACTTCAGTTATTTAAGAGATGCTCCATATCCCAATTTTTAAATGCCGGATGTTTTTAGTGCTGTGCCAACCAAATAAAACACCTGTGGGGCAAAGCAGTCCACAGGCTACCACTTAAGTGATGCTGACCACAGCTTGTTCTTGCCATTAAGTGTGAAACAAAGCTTGTACCTTATTGAACTTGCCCGGGGGATGTATATATTGGATCACACTATCAAGTGTGGCCCTGGCTGGTGTGGCTGTGGATTGAGCACTGACCTGTGAACCAAAGGTTCGATTCCCGATCAGGGCACATGCCTGGGAATTGCAGGCTGAGAGGCAACCCATCGATGTTTCCCTCACACATTGATGTTTCTCTGCCTCTCTCCTTTCCACTCTCTCTAAAAGCATATAAATAAAATCTTAAAAGATATATCCAGTTGTCTATGTGAGGTTTCTTTTAAGTGGCAAACCAAAAGCCCTGTCATGTGATACCTCTTTCTTTTCAACAAGAGCATAAAGCAATTCAATATATGCTGTCTTTAAAATATAAATTTCAGTCCAGGCCAGGGAGCTCGGTTGCTTAAAGCGTCGTCCCAACACACCAAGGTTGCAGGTTCCATCCCAGTCGGCGCGTACAAGAACCGACCAATGAATGCACACGTAAGTGGGACAACAAATCAGTCAGTCTCTGTCTCTCTTTAAAATCAATAAATAAAAACATGTAATTGTTTTCCAGCCTAGTGTCCTGGAGCCTCACAGCCAAAGCCTTAAACTCACGTTTCAAATCGGTTTGCTCTGTTAGCGCAGTCACCCGGCAGAAGCTGCCAAGGAGATGAAACCGGACTGAGTTGGCCATCTGCTGTTGAGTAAAACACGGTTTTGTTGTCTGCCCAGTCCCCTTTGCCCAGGTCAGGCTGGGTGGGTTTTGTTTTGTTTTTTCAGGCTGGGTGATTTTTTTCCCCAGGATTTTAAACTAGCCGTTTGAGGAATGCTGTCAGGACAAGAACCCTACTAGGTATTTCCTACTGGTAGACCTGCTACACCAGCTTCATCCTATTGGAACTGCTACCACCCGTCAGACATTACCTCACCACTGCTCCCACACACCAAGTCTGGGACTCCCATTTTTATTATTTGGTTAATTTTAAATCCCTCAAACCCATTTACTGAGGGCCTAATAAAGGTTACTTGCACTAGGCCTGATTCTGCAGAGAAAAAAAAATCTGGCACCTCTTCCTTCCAAGCGTACTTTCTAGAATAGAAGGTAACTGGCATCTTCAGCAGGGACATGTGACAGCTTGCTTTGATGGTACATTCTGCTGCCTCATTTAAAACACCATCCAACCAACTCCACCAGCCTAGTTTGAGAGCAGAGTGCTAGCACCAGCTGAAACTGGAGCTGCTTCCCCCCTTTTGGCATTAGAAAAGAACTGCAGAGACAGTGTGCTTCCCCCCCACCCCTGCCCTTTGCAGTAGATCAAGGTGAGGTTCCCTTCATTACACAGTACACCGCAGGAAGGGGTTAGGATATATCGGCACTAACCTCTCATGCTCTTTTATGGGCTTTTAGCCAGGACCGTGCACCAGGGAGGTCAAGGATGGGCTTCCATTGGCCTTACAACAAAATCATACTATCTTGTACAAGAGATATCATCTGGGTGACCATGAACCTCTGAGACCGCTCATCCTAATGAGCCAACTTCCTGCAAGAGCAGGAAGAGTTAACGAACCACAGACAGAGATGCAGAGGCAGTGGCAAGAAGGCAGAACAAATGCAGGCACTGAGCACAAACCACAAGTGAGCCTGTAAGGTGGCTTTAATGTAGCCTGCTTGCTACTCGTGTGTCTTCGCCCATCAGTTCTTAGGGAACGAACATAAGACCCACCAGCCTGAGGTGGTAATTTAGTGGGGAGTGAGCTTTCCTTCTGCCTTCTGCTGCTTAGCAGTGGGTTTCTCCTCACTGATTTCAGCTCTGGGTAGATCTGGGAGATGTAAAAGTTTCGTTCTTCCTGCTTTGCATCAAATTATTCTCCCACTTACTGCTGAAGAGAAGCAGAGCTTCCTGGAGCTATCGAGGAGGTTTCCACTGTTGTCTGCTCAACTGTAATGCTTTCTTGGAGGTGGAGGACGGTTCTTAATGGTCTTACACTTGGGAATGTGCCGCTCAGCCACCTTGGGAGCAAAGTGGCGGCTACAGTGAGGACACTGAATATAGTCTGGGTTTTCTGCAGGCGGGATGGGAGGCAAGTCTGAGGCGTTTCCACCTTTGGCAATGACCTGCTGGACCTCTCGAGCCTGGCGGAGGGTACGGATGAAAGATTCATGCTTCTGTCTCCAGTTGCTCTTCCGAGGCGGTTCAGCCTGTAGGTAGAAGGAAGACCGATCATTCAACTTGGCGGTTGTCTCATCTCCTGAGTCTCCGCTAGAATGAGAGTAAGGAAATAAAAGGGGTGCTACTCCTCAAGGTCAAAGAGAACAGGAAAGGAGCGCCAGGGAAAACTGACTTGCCTGAGTGGAGGCACATAAACCCAGGGCCTGCGAAGGGGAGGAGTCTTGAGAGGCAAGCCCTTCCCCCAGCAGAGACCTGAAGAGCCTCTGTGCTCGGGAGCACCGGGCCCCAGGGCGGCTACCCAACCTTGCCCACCCCGCACCCTCACAGGACAACGGGGGTTTATTCTTTGGGAAAATCCAACCGGGCAGGTGTCAGACTCAGGAAATCCAGGCACAGGGAAGGAAAGGGTTCATCTTGGGGCTGAAACTAGGCATTAAGTGCAAGTATATATGATGAAGTGTGGACGTGTCAGCTTCCTTCCCCCGCTCGGCTCCCAGGTTACCAGGCACATGGGCACCTTCTCAGGAGGCTGAAAGGGTTTCAGGAGGCACCGAGCAGGCGACAGAAAAGCCATCAGACACTGGCTCTGGAGGACTCCAGTGAAAAGGCTATTTGAAAACCCTAATGCAACAGTCTTTAGTCAAAAAGCCCCACTTAAGCTTAAAGATAAATGGATTAGTCAAGTATAATGGATTAGTTAAGTCAAGTATTAACAGACATTTAAGTTCCAACAAGAGACAAAACAAAACAAGTACACACGCAAACACACAGGAAACAACAAAGTAGGCAGCAGAAGAAAACATTTTTTAAAATTTATTTTTAGAGAGGAAGGGAGGGAGAGAAACATGGATCGGTTGGCTCTTGCACACCCCCCACCCAACCCAGGACCTGGCCCACAACCCAGGCATGTGCCCTGACCGGGAATCGAACCAGCAACCTTTGGGTTCACGGGATGGTGTCCAAAGGTTGGACACGGAGCCATACCAGTTGGGGCACAACCTAGTTTTATGTGAACCAAAAATAAAGTCCTTTACCTTTAAGGTGTTTACACTGTAAATGGAGAGAAGAATTCCAAACTTAATCGTGTTTCATGTTTTTATTTAGAACGTATACCAAAATTGAGCCCTGGCTGGTGTAGCTCAGTGGATTGAGCGTGGGCCTGCAAACCAAAGGACCTTCAGTTCCATTCCCAGTTGCAGGCCAGGTCCCCAGTCGGGGGTGCTCAAGAGGCAACCACTCATTGATGTTTCTCTCTCTCTCTTTCTCCTTCCCTTCCCCTCTCTCTAAAAATAAAGAAATACAATCTTTATAAAACATTGCGTTAAAAAAAAGGAAGTATACCAAAATTGAGCCAATCTTGAAAACATAGATGTGGTTACAGGAGTGATAACAGAGTTTAATCTTGGGAGGTGGCAAAGTATATTGCAAATTGAAAGTAATTCTCTAGAAGTAGTGAAATACAAAATAGTTTAATTTTTAAAAATTTTTCTACAGTAAATGTTTATTATTTTTATAGCCAAAAGGACATATATTTTTAAGTCTAGATTTTGGAGTCATTCCAACCCAGATTTATATGCTGACTCTGCCATTTAAAGCTGTTAATATTCACCCTGGCTGGTGCAGCTCAGTGGATTGAGTGCTGGCCTGTGAACCAAAAGGTCGGAGGTTTGAGTCCCAGTCAGGGCACATGCCTGGGTTGCAGGCCAGGCCCCCGGTTGGAGGTGGGCAAGAGGCAACCAATCAATGTAATCTCTTGCACAATGATGCTTCTCTCCCTCTCTCCCTCCTTTCCCATCTCTCTAAAAAGTAAATAAATAAAATCTTTTTTTAAAAAAGCTGTTGATGTGCATCTCAAGCAAATTAGCCTCTGTGAGACTTGACTTTTGAAATAAGAGATAATGAAATCTCACACGGTTGTGGTAAGGGCCATATGAAAAGCTCCTATCACAATAATAATCAATAAATGTTTTCATTTTCTCTTTCGCTCTATGACACTTGCAATTTTTCTTTAAAAAAAAGTAAAAAACCTTATGAAGAATAACAGGCCCTTGCAATGATCCCCACTCAAAGTCAAATCTATAAGGCCCTCGTTACCTTGACTGAGGCTGGTCCCTTCCAGTTCAAGTACTGTTCTAGTTCTGTGCCCTTGGCCCGGGCCCTGGAGGAGTCAAACACTTTCCTCTTGGAACCCTGCATCCTGCTGCAGACACTGGAGTGCCTCTCTAGCCTGAGCAGGAGGAACTTGCGTCCACAGTGACTGCACTCGCCGAGCTCTGGCTCTTCGGTGGAACAGCTGGAACCCGCGGAGTCTGGTGCCCTAGGCAAGTTCGAGTTGCTGGTGCACCCTGGCAAAGCACTGCCTGGCGCCTGTGAAGGCTGAGAAAACTTCTCTTTCACCGGCTCCGAGACTTGGTCTTGGATTTTGCTATTGCTTGCCACTAGTCTTTCCCTTTTGAGGATCTGTATCCCATAATCAGAGAACAAGAGTGGACTGGAATTTTCGTGAGACCGTGCCCAAGTTTCAGCCTCTCCACTGTCTCTACCGAAGGCCTCCTTAGGCTCGTATTCCTGGGAGAAGACCGGTTTGTGCAGGGCGATGCTGTTCCCTTGAACTCTCCTCCTGAGGCGTGTCAGTCTTTGTACCTCTCCTTCTTCATTTTCCTCAGTCTGTTCCTTTCCTTTCTGGATCCTTCTGAGTTCCTCTTCCGTCTTCTTCAGTTTTTCCCTCAGGAGGGTCTCTTTTCTTCGGATTTCCTCCTCTAAACTCTCCCCTGCGGCTTCTAGTCTTTGGATCTGCATCCACTCAGTCCTCTTGGGGTTTGCCATGGCCCTCTCCACCTGCGTGGCAGCAACAGTACCGACTACAGATGAGTTTGCCCAGTTCCTCAGACCAGAGCTGCTGCTTGAAAACTCCCGTGGCTCGGGGGGTCTTGGAGAGACATTCGGGTCCCAGTCCATGCCACTCTCACCTGTACTTCGAGACTTCCGATGGAACACGGGTTTCAGTGGGTATGCCCGGTCCACCCCAACTCGCTTCCTTGTAAAGGGGATGAATTCCTGGTTATTTGCTTTGGGATACCGCGATTGAGGGCCTGATGAGTAAAAGAAACCCTGTGCTTGACTCTGGAGATTGCTTCTTGGATCTGGCTGCCCGGTTCCAGCACAGTGCGGACAGAAGTAGCTCTGGGTTTTGGTGCAGGTGTGCCATCGGGACTGAGTGTGCAGACTACCCAGCGCTGGCTCTTTGTTGCTCAAAAGCTTCTCCTGGGAATTGCTCCTCAGGTGCCCCATGGAGGACAGCAGGGAAGAGTCCGTTTTTTCACAGGGGCTTTGCTTAGTTGAGTGGAACTCTGGAGCTTCCGTTTTTTTATACGGCAGCATAACACCCACAGGCAGAGGTGGTGCCAAATGCAGACCAGCCATTCAGGGCCTGGACTGAAGCCTAGGGGGGATGTAAACCAGATATATGTGAGAAGTTTGTCTGAGATTCCCCCTGGGGGCTAAGGCAGACTGTTTCTACGTTTGTTCTACCTACATTTTCCTTTAAACTTTTTAGTTTAGGGACAGTGGTGCTGGGTCTGCTAGGTCTGCTGGGTCTGCTTTTAGTTTAGGGACAGTGGTGCTGGGTCTGCTAGGGCTTTCTTTCAATGGGCATTCGGTGAGTGCTTATTAGGTCACGTGAGGGCTTGTTAGGTCCTGAAGTTAGAAAACGGAGTGTGATACAGGTGTTCCTGCCTAAGCCCGTACCAGCCTCCTCTGTACACAGTGATGCTCCGCCCACACTCTGTAACAGGTGGAAGGAGTTACTGAAAAGAGCTATTGGATTGAAAGTCAGGTTTTAGTCTTGTGACACAGGACAAGCAACTTGCCCTTGCTGGCTCCAGTTTCTTCTCCCATAAACCGAGGGCTTCGCTCAGAGTTACATGACTGTAATTTAGGGATATTAGGACTACAAGATCATTTTACAGGTGAGAAAACTGTGGCCCAGACATAACACCTGGCACACAGAGCTCTCAGGGCTTCCCACCTGCTGGATCCGTGCTTGACTCCCAGGAGCAAAGAGGCCGCCCAGGGCCTGCAGCAGGTGCTGGCTGTCAAACCCTCACCCAAGGAGTAGGAGTCCCTTGCCGCAAGACTGCGGGACGTTTGTAACCTGACAAGCGAGGGCCACCTGACCTGACTGCGGAGCCTTTTGGATCCGGAACACGGAAGTCACATTCTGTCCTGGAAGGTCAGCCGGGCGCCCCCACTGGGGACTCCGCTTTGGAGACAAGCCTTCACTCTTTTGTCCACCGGGCCCTTGGGAGGTCGAGGTGCTGACCCCATGTCTCCCCGCCCTTCCGCATACCTGAGGCTCTTAGGGTCAACGGCTCAGGACTTAGTTTTCCGGACCAAACCCCCTTCACTCAACCGACGGCCACGCAGGCGCTCTCAGCTGGCCCCTGTTATTCCCGTTGCCTGGAGACGGGAGCGCATGCGCGCCCAGCCCCTCTTCTCGCCGCGAACGCCCCCAGCAGGGGGCCGAGGGCGGTGGGGGTTGGGGGCGCGGCGAGGGGCGCGGCGTGGCGGGGAATGTCGAATCACGCACAGTCGCAGTCCTAATCCGAATGGGAGCGGCTCGGCAGGGCCTGAGGTCGCCCTAAGGGTCACTTGACCCGGAATCCCGCCAACTTTGCAGCTCCGTCCAACTTTGCTCTTGGGGAAAGGAGGAGGGGACGGGAAAGCTTTCCTGGGCCTCCATCAAAGAACTTGTGTTTTTCTGAGAACGATGACCCGTGACCTGGGGCATGCCCTTCTCCGGCAGAGAAAGGAGGCCCTTAGCTGTGCCCTCCAGTCATTGTGCCGCAGGACGCCGAGGCCCGCCCACTTAGCGGGAGTGGGCCTGCTAATAGTCTTTCTTGGCAGCTTGGTAGGGGCCCCAGGTATGGCTATATATTATCTCTCCGTGCTTTTTCTCGCCAATGGTTTGGACTTCGCGGTCAGGTTTTAACAACTTGGCGAGGTTTTGCCAAGTGTCTTTCTGGGGTAGTTTTGTAGCCAATCTAATTATTTTGATTTAGTGTTTTATTCTCACGTGGTTACTCTGTCTGTCCGTCTCTTAGGGCCCAAGAATGACTCAACCAAATGTAATGCTAATAAAGCTATCAGATGGAAAATAATCAGTATAACCTGGTTTCGACACTAAATGATATTCTATGACTTGTTAACATCAGAAGAGGTTATTTCCCCCATGCTTCAGTTCATTTGTGTAAGCTGTTTGGAACAAGCAATTGGTTATTTTCCCTGTAACTACTTAAAAGATTCATGCACATGGAAAATAATATAGACAGCAGTAGTCGGTGTTAATACTTCAACATCTCATATTATGGCTTTTACATATTACAAAGAAATCCTTGGTGAGTCCTCCAGAACATTTTTTTTTAATTCCTTGCTTTCTTTCCTAGTTGACTCTCTCCTGCCGTCTCTAATATGGGAGTTCCAGACATTTCCACTCTTAAGGTTCCAATTACCTCGGCAACTGCCTGCCTGTCATCAACTCCCTTCCAGTCTGGCAGAATTTCCTAGGGTGCCTCCTTCCATCTTGACTTCTTTTCTTTTCATTTTTAAAAAATTAATTAATTGATGTATTTATTTAATCCTCACCCAAGGACATTTTTTTCATTGGTTGTTTGTTCAGAGAGAGAGGGAAGCACCGATGTGAGAGAAGCATCCATGGACTATCTCTTCTTGCACACCAGAAGGGTGGGTCGAACTTGCAACCTGGGTACCTGCCCTGACCCGGAATCTAACCTGCCACCTTTTGGTTTACAGTATGACACTCAACCAACTGTTCCACACCAACCAGGGCCCTTCCTTCTTGTTTTCGAGGAAGAAGAATCTTTCCCTTTCCACGAGTTCCAATCTTGAATTAGTCCCTTTCAGGAATGGACTCCACCTTGTTAACTCCGAGTTGTACCTATCAACATATTCCTTCTCTTTGGTTTTAAAATACAGGGGTGGCAAAGGTGAGTTTACAGTTGTGAGTACTCAAAACAGTTTATTCCTGTGTTATTTATTAATTGTTGTATTATTTATTTGTATTACAACTGTGATGGGGGACTCAAATGGTGGAAAATTTTTAGTTTCAGGTAATAGCTAATTAGGTTAGTAATCAATGCAAGTAAAAAGCTGTTGATTCAGGAACTGAAGGTATAACCCACCCTGACTCTAGGAGACCATAAGCAGCTCCACCTTTGTGCCTCAGGAGGACTGCAAGCAGTCAATAAAGTGTTTAAGCCATTGTGCTCCAGGGTGAGACTGAGCCCACTGCCCAGGGCACAGATGAAAGAATGCTGCAGCTTTTTATCTGATTAACTTTCCCCTGAATTCCAACCCCCTTACCTACACTTTTCTTCTCCTTATAAAAAGGGTCGGTTTAAAATGGAATTGAAGATGGTCTGTTAGGGTACAAACCCCTGTCTTCTCAGATCACCGACCACCTGAATAAAGTGCCAGTGAGGATTCAGTCCCTGCCTCTGCTTATTGGGTCTGGTAGGTGACAGCATCTACACCAGCTTTTCCAGTTTCAAACCTGCTTTTGCTCACTCCTGTATGCTTTATTTCCCCTATAAAACAAACCTTATTTCCCTTGACCTGCCACCTCTTATCTTAGGGTCCCGTTCATTACTCTTCTTCTAAAAGAAGAATTCTTGGTAGAAAACTTTACATTTGCTGCCCCCCCCCCCCCCCACACACACACACTTCCTCAACTCCTCCTCACTGTCCAGAACATTATAGCGGGCTTCTACTCTTTTCACTTTACTTAACTGCCAGGCTACTGGTGACCTTCCAATGACCAAAGACAAAAGCTGCTGCTTCTTCCACTTGCTTATTTGATATTATTTTCCACTCCCTGGAACTGTCTTCTCACTTGTTCCTCTGCCTTCTTGGTTTCTTCTGTCATGTCCTTGCCCTGTCTTCTTCCAGGCCTCTGTCATTTGTCTTTTCTTCACCTGCCCCCCACCCCACGCTTAAGTGTCCTCCTGAGCCCTCTTATTTCTCATGTGTGTGCAGGTCCAGACATTCTCTTCCTTAATGTCTCAACAAAATGCAGAAATCTCAGGTGTCACCTATGTTTAAATCATATCCAGCTTATCTCTCTCTCAATTACAGACACAAATTTCCAACTTACCATTTAGTTCCCCAGGAATCTCAAACTCAATATGGCAGGAAACACACTTGTCCCCATCCTCCCAATCCACTTCTCCAGTATTCCCTCTCATGCTGAAAGCATCAACTGCCTTCTAGCCACCTTGTCACCCCTTCCTTTAACTGGCCAGCAGGCTCTGTTGAATTTACTCTGCAAAGTCTCATGTATGACTCTTCCTGTACAGTTCCAGCTGAGTTCTTCCTCACTTCTCATTGGAACGGCATGCATCCCTGTCCTAACTGCTATTCTTGTCTTCAGAATCTGCTGCCCAAGCCCATCCTTCATGCTGCTGCCAGAGTAGTTATCCTAAATATTCCTGATCCTATCATTTTCCTACCCAGTGGCTGCTATTTCACTTATAGAATAAAGTTGAGATGTGTAATTTTAATCTGGTATTTCAACCTCTAGCCTCCCTTTGAAGCCCTTCCTCTCCAGAGTCTACTCCAGTGGATTTCAACCCTAGCTGTGGATTTCAGAATTATCTGAAAAGCAATTTTGGGGGATGAGTCCTCGGTATCAGCCTTTTTAAAAGCTCCCCCAATGCGCAGCCAGGATTGAGAACCCCTGGTCTAGCCACATCTGACTACTTGCACTTTCTTACCTCAGTGGTACTGCCTTACCCCAAGCACCACAGACTGGGAGGTGGTAGAGCATAGCCTTTATGGGAATGGGCTCTGTACTTAGACAGTTTGCAACTAAATCCCAGCTCCATCACTTGCTGGTTGTGGTTGGATAATAGGCTGTTTCCTCCAAGAATGTTTTCCCAATCTTCCCACTCAGAATGGATCTCTTTGCTCCTTTGTGCTCTTGTGTTATCTTCTGTTCTGGTTATAACACAGGGCTGGCTCATGGTTAACTCTCAGTGGATGTTCATGGAATTGGGCTAGTATGTTGTGCATTGTATTGTCATTATTTGCATGCATATTTCTTGCACTACATTTTAAAAGTCTTTGAGGACAAAGATTATATATCATTCATTTTTATATATCCTATAATGTCCCACACATAGTAAACAGTCAATCAGTTTTTAATTCTATAGAGAAACTAGTTTTTAAGTGAATTTTAGAGAAAGAACATCAGCCACATACTCTGTTTAGCATTATTTCCAACTACTGCCAAGCATAGCATGCAATCCAGCTTCCCCCCACCCCCCAACTCCACCCCATGCTAGCACTAAGATGATATGACTCTCCAGGATCCAGGGCCTCACTTTGTAGCGGGGAACTAATGAAATGACTAATCAACATGGCTTCCATTGCAAAGCCATCTCCCCTTGCCAAGTCTGCCGCCGTCTCGTATTCACATAGGCGTCTTGTATTTGAAGGGGTGAAATGTGTACAAGCAGTCCAAAGGCAGACTCTGGTGGGCAGCTTCTAGTAGCACAGAAGGAGAAGCAATCACCACTAGGACCTCTAATACGTGTATCTCCTCTGCCCCCCAGTTCCAGACTTAGGCATGACTTAAAATTTGAGAACTGAAAGAAAAAGGGAAGAAAGGCTGCATGTGTCCTATTGCAGTTCTTTATGACGCTTAATGTTTATTGTCTGCCTCCCATCTCCAGAATTTAAGCTCCCCCAGGAATCCTTTTTGTTCACTAATATATTGATATGTCAACTACCTAGAACTGTGCCTGACACAGAGAAGACTCTCAGTAAATATTTACTGAATGATTGAAATAATCTCAAGTGTTTCTTCGTCACGCCCTTCTTCCCACGAGAAAATGAGAAAAGAGATGCGCTTAGTGATAGAGAAGGGGTAAGGACTGGGGCTGTCCAGTCCGAGCTGACACCCTGGACAGATCCCCAACGGTAGGCTCTCGAGCAATCCCACACGTTGGGTCCCGAAATCCCACCCTGTGGGCGGGCTCTGGGCCGAGCACACAGTTTCTGATTGGTTGGAGGGTGTGATAGGCATGCAAGGCCGCGAAGGAGGAGCTGCGCTCTGAGCTTCCGGATGCGGCGGTTAGCGCCTCGGGAACCGCGCCGCCGTGGTTGCCCGATTTCCCGACCAGGAGGTTGAACCCGGGACCAGGCCCGGGGCGTGCCCATTAGTTCGATTAGCCTTAAATGTTAGTAAAAGGGGATTCTGGGGAGCTTGTGGAAGCGAGGCCCGTGGGAAGAAGGAAGGGATGGAGAGGGAGCGGGGACCGGTGTGGAAAGGTCAATGAAGAAAAAGATAAATGCCCCCACAGAGGCCTCTATGGGCCATTTTGACCCGAAGTTCCCTTGCCCAGGTGCCTTTCCGTTACTTCGCACACCTGCGCCGACGCGTAACCGCTTACCTGCGCTGAAGTTCCGGGACCTTCAGGTCAGGGACAGGTGGGAAGTGTGGGTGTGGCCCTTTCTGCCTCAGGATGGGGGTCCTGGAATTAATGAGTCCCGTTTATTTTTCTGTTTTCCCGGTTTCTGACAGATTTGAGCAGGAACATGGCAGAAGGGGACACCCTGATATCAGTGGATTATGAAATTTTCGGGAAGGTGCAAGGGGTATTTTTCCGCAAGTACACCCAGGTATGTATGTGGCCTACAGGCTTTTGGGACGTGCCGAGGTTACTTACGTGCGTGGAAACGAGGGACATGTCCCGACCAGGTGCATTAGGAGGAGAAGCTGGCTGTTTAGTAGCTGCATGGCAAAGGCGGTTTGCAGAGCAGTGGGTATGAAAGTGCTTTGCAACGGGTAAAATACCATGTAAATGGAAGGCTCATCTGCTTTTTAAATTTTTTTTTTCTCCTGACAGTGGTACTTGAGTACCTAGACACATATTCATGAGCTTCTCTCCTTCAAAGGGCAGTAGAGGTCTTTCCCAGTTCCCCCAGTTGTGGCATCATGAAACCAATCACAATTCTTGTAGGAAAGCTAAAGTTGACCAGGGAGATGGCACTGAGATGAACTCATGACATTTATGTAATTTATGTAACAGCTTCTTCTGTGGCTGCTGCCTTTTCTTCAGACCTCTTTCACGTTCCCCATCCCCCACTTCATTCATTTCTACTCATTTTGGCATTGAACGAACAATTGTCTTTTCCAGCCAAAGCTTTTTTAATGAAAATACGTAATCCATTCCAGGATAAGTAATAGTAACACTGAACACGGAATCTGGTACGGAGTAACTGAGAGGATGAACACACAACTGACAGCGGCTACCTTTGCCTCAATGTCATTAATCTCCCCTTAGCATGCACACAGAAATGCAATCTCCATTTCCCTTCTGTCTTTGGGGGCGGGCTGTGTCTGGCTGTTGCCTGCCCAATGTGTCTCCAGCCCCGAAGATAATGAGTTAAGACCGCAGAACTTTCCAAGGGTCACATTCCTGGGACTGTAGTACTTAAAATTCAACCTGAATCTTTGAAATATGAATGTTAAATGTCACTGCCTCTTTTTCCAATTACTTGCAAATCATTTCCCCTGTTTTACACTCATATATAATAGTTTAAAAAAAAAGAATTGTTGAAAATCATAGCAAAAGAGCTATGTTCCAGTTCATTTTGCTACCATTTATGCAGGGTAAGTTTCTGTGATACAGTAAATGGAGGTGTTGACTTCAAAGATTAATTAAAGTTGTGGAGGTCAAAGGACTGCCATTCCCCACCCCCCACCCCCAGAGACAATAAAAGAATGCAGAAAAACAAATACTGATTTGGAAAACTTCAAGGAAAATGCCATCTCCCCCCCGCCCTTAATTAGACTTGTTGCTTATTCTTTACCACCTATAATCACTTAAATGTGTTCTAACACTTTTGTTTTGCTACAGTCTGCATGTTGATATCACCTAGCCTCTTTATTAAATTCCATCACTCCTAGAATGAGTGATGAGGATACTTGAAGGAACTTTAAGTTGGAGTATAACTCGAATCCCATGAAATTCACCTTTTTAAAGTAATTCAGTGGGTTTTAGTATATCCCCAAAGTTGTACATTAATTCCTGAAGATGTCATCAGCCCCATAAGAAACCACATACCCATCAGCACTCACCCCTTATCCCTCCAGCCCCTGGCAGTCACTAACCTCATTTCTGCCTCTATTGATCTGTCTCTTCTGGACATTTAATGTCAGTGGAATCCTAAGAATATGTGGTCTTTTGCGTTTGGTTTCTTTTACTTAGCATAATTATTTCAAGGTTCATTCATATTATAGCATATCAGTCCTTAATTCCTTTTTATGGCTGAATAATATTCCATGTATGGATATACTACATTTTATGTATTCCTTCATTCATTGATGGGCATTTAGGTTGTTTTAAATTTTTTGGCTTTTATGAATAATGATGCTGTGAACATTTATGTACTTGTTTTTATGCAAATATTATCTTTAGTTCCCTTGGGTATATATACCAAGGAGTACTTGCTGGGTCACATAATAGTTCTATGAATAACTTTTTGAAGAATGGCAAAATTATTTTCCAAAGCAGCTGCATTATTTTACCTTCCCACTAATGATGTATAAGAACTTCAGTTCTCCAGATCCTTGATGACAGTTGTTACCTATCTCTTTTATTAGAGCCATCCTAGTGTGTGTGAAATGAAATGGTATCTCATTGTGGTGTTTTGTTTTGTCTTGTTCTGAGGTGTCAATAAACGTAAAAGGACTGAAGTCACACAAAGCACGTTCACTGACCACAGTAGAACTAAACTCAATAACAGAAAAATAACTGGAAAATCTCCAAATACATGTAAACTATATAATATGCTGTAAAAAATTGTGGTAAAATATACATAATGAATAATTTACCTTTTAACTATTTTTAGTACACAGTTTAGTGACTTAGTGACCTTAAGTACATTCACATTGTTGTGCTACCATCACCACCATCCCTCCAGAGAACTCTTCCTCTTGCAAGGCTGAAACGCTGAACCCATCCAGCAAGAACTCCTGATTCCCTCCGGCCCCTGATAGTCACTGTTCTACTTTCTGTCTGTGAATTTGACTACTCTGGGTACCTCACATAAGTGGACTCATACAGTATTTGTCCTTTTGTGACCGCCTTATTTTACTAGCCTGATGTCCTCAAGGACCATCCATGTTGTGACATGTGTCTGGATTTCCTTTTGAAGGCTGAATAGTATTCCAGAGTATGTATATACTCTCATTGTGGTTTTGTTGCCTTACTGTAATGACTAATGATGTTGAACATCTTTTCATATGCTTATTGGCACATGAAAAAAAGATACTGTGTATCTTCTTTGAAGAATTGTCTATTCAAATCCTTTGCCCATTTTTAGTCAAATTATTTCTTATTGTTGAATCGTAAAACTTTTTAAAAAGAGTATATTTATTAATTTTTAGAGGGAGGGAAAGGGAGGGAGAAAGAGGGAGGGAAACATCAATGGGTTGCCTCTCGCACACAGCCCGACTGGGGACTGAACCTACAACCCAGGCTTGTGCCCTGTTCAGGAATCAAACCCACAACCTTTTGGTTTACGGGACAATGCTCCAACCAACTGAGCCACATCTGCCAGGCCAAGTTTGTTGATCTTTTTAAAGAACCAACTTTTGGTTTCATTGACATTCTGGGTTTTTTCGAGTCTCTAGTTAATTTTATTAACTCCTACTCTAATTGTATTATTTCCTTCTTTCTGCTTTTTGGGGCTTGGTTTGCTCTCATTTTTCTAGTTTTCTAAGGTAGAAGTCTAGGTTACTGATTTGAGGGGCTTTGTTTTTAGATTGAGAATAGAGTTGGTGAGTATATTCCTTAAAATGTTTCCAAAATAAGGTTATGAGGGTGAATTAGCTTTTTGGAATTTTCTTAAGAAAAAAAAATGCTGTTTCCTTGTTTAGACAGATATTCAAAACTGAAAACAAGTCAGCAACATTATGCCATTGTTTAAAACGTAGGAACAGAATTGAGCACACAAATAAAACCTGTAGGAAATTCCCATTCTCAACACCAACGTTGGCAGTGTTTTCACTTTCAGGAGTTCAGATAAATCACATTGCAATTTAAAGACTTATTTGACTGTTACAACCTCGAGCTCAAAATTCAATACAATCAATTTTATAGCTGGTTACCATATAAGGTAACTCTGAGAATTAGGGCTAGCCACCTTCCCTAGGTTAATGTGAAGCAAAAGAGTGTAGTTGTTGTACAGAGTCAGTTGGATGTGGAGTTTTCCTCAAAATCCATTCTCTGCATTTTTTTATGTTGACATCTTCTGCATTTAATGCACACTGTAGGTGCCTCCTATTTTTCTTCATTCCTTAGTTTCTTCTGTGTGCCATAAATTGTTATTTGACTGCAGTCTCTTTTGTCCATTATGCATTGTGTCTTTGCTTTGAACATATGATTTGATGGATACTTCAGTTCCTCATCAAACATGGTTTTGCCATGCATAACATTTTCTTTGGCCAACTCCAGCAGTTTCCCACAATTACTAGGTCACTACTCTGGCATTTGGGCATGCGATCATGTAAACTCCATTTTCTTTTGGAATCCAATCCCTTCTATTTAGATAGATTACTTTAACAATAACTTTTATAATATCCTTACTTGGAAACTTTACAAAAATGAAATTACCTCTTAAAACATTGGTACCTTTCCAAATGTTTGGTGATCCCACAGTTTAATGGCTTAAAGGAAAAAACACTGGAAAGGCTAAGAAAAGAGCAGCTACAATGATTAGGTGGTGTTCATACACTTACTCAACTTTAAAGACATGATTATTTAGACTGAAGAAAAGACAGTAAAGTGCAAACCTAATAGTTATGTGATCTCATGAAACTTTGGTTTTTCAGAGGCTGATCACCAGTTGCTTTTTCCTTCTCTAGGAGAATGATGGAAAGTGGGCTTTGGATGCACCATAAAGACAGTGGGCTAGACAGTTTCTCTACAGGGAGAACAATGGAATGAGTTGCCCAGGAAATTGTGAAATACTTTCTAGTGATCTTTAAAGATATAATGGACCCTTATTCATCTGGATTTGTTTAGGTGTGGCCCTGGGTAAAGACAGAGAAGGATCAGATAACTTCATGCTTTCTCTATTTAATATACCCAATAGATTCTTGATTAGGAGAAGGGAAAATGTACAAGATATAGCCCAGTATTCTAACAACATTTAGCCTTAGGGAATCATTTTGAAAGCATCTGATTTGGTCTTCAGTCATTAGTACTACATAGAGAAAAAATTCTGGTGCCTGGGTTTTACAGGGTAGAAGGAGGAAATGAAGTACAGTGGCCAACACTTTATATTAAACTCAGCAATGAGATTCTTCTTGCTGTTCTGTTTTGACTGTTCTGGACAATATCAGATTTGTTTCAGTGGTTTGATTCTAAGCCAAGATTCTGGCAACATATTGTAGTCTTGTTTTGTTTTGTTTAATCTCACTGGATTTCTCTCTCTCTCTTTTTTTCTCTTTTTCCTTAGGCTGAGGGTAAAAAGCTGGGATTGGTAGGATGGGTCCAGAACACTGACCAGGGTACAGTGCAAGGACAGTTGCAAGGTCCCATCTCCCAAGTGCGTCATATGCAGGAATGGCTTAAAACAAGAGGAAGTCCCAAATCACACATCGACCGAGCAAACTTCAACAATGAGAAAGTCATCTTAAAGTTGGATTACTCAGATTTCCAAATCATAAAATAATGGCCTGAATTTAAATTTTCCAGGAGAAACTCAGTCGTTTTGTTTTTTATTGTTAATAGAGATAGAATTATTCTGAGTTCAATTTTAGAATTCTTCAGTAAGTTATTTTAGTATCAGACACTTCAGTATTACTGTATATGATATGTATGATGGAAGGGAGGATTACAACTGTACACAATTCTAATAAAAACATATCAGATCCATCTGTGTAGCCTGAACTTCATTGGGACAATATAAGAGGTACTTACTCACTGAGCATCTGTGGGAAGGTAATTTTGAGTAAAGAAGTCTGGCCCTGACCAGTGTGGCTCCGTTGGTTGGGCATCGCCCTGCAGAGAGAAAGGTCTCTCTGGTTTGATTCCTGTGTGTATAAGAGGCAACCGATCGATGCTTCTCTTTCACATTGATGTTTCTCTCCCTCTTTCTTTCCCTTCCCCACTCTCTCTCTTAAAAAAAAAAAAAGAAGAAGAAATTAAAAATAAAGAGGTCTGAAAGAAAAAGTTAGTTACTTTGTGAAACATTTCTTTAAATGGTCATGAAGTTTTCTTCAGGAAATTGCACACCTAAAAAGAACAAATGCCACAAGTTCAATTTGTTAGCTGCTCAAATGATATTTTGGATTAATTACTCTTAGTTTTCTTGAGTTTCTGCTGTCATTCATCTTCCCTGGGAAAGGACTTCACAAAAAGTAATATTATGGGCTAAATTATGGACCTCCATTCATACATTCAAGTCTTAGCCCCCAGTACCTCAGAATGTGACTGTATTTGGAGACAGCACCTTTAAAGAGCTGATCAAGGTTAAATGAAGCCATTAGTGTGGGCCCTAGTCTAGTGTGCCCCAGTGTCCTCACAAGGAGAGGAGATTTGGAATCTGACCTGCATGCACAGTGGAGAGAACACTGAAGACGGAGACGACAGCCATCTGCAAGACGAGGAGGGAGTCTGCAGAGGAGATCAACCATGTCTTATACCTCGATCTCAGACTTCTAGCCTCTGGAACTCTGACAAAATATATATAATATATATCTGTAGTTTAAGCCACTCAGTGGTGGTTTATTGTGGCAAACTAATATAAGCAACAATCAGGATTTTGCCTCATTATCCCCAGAAATCTCTTGATTGGTTTGGTCAGCCATTAAGCAGGTATATATCAAATGCTTACTGGGTTTGACAAATTTGTCACAAATTCCAATTTTTAAAAATGTTTCAATGAAAATGAGAGCTAACACTGGTTAATGATCCCCAAATCGCCTATTTTCACAGTGTTCTTAGGTCTCCACTCTCATTCTGCTAGCAAAGAAGTTGTGGTGGTATTGGGAAGACACCCAAAAAAGCAGTGGAGGGCGTCTTGGCGTCCTCATCCATAAATTGAGACTGTGAAAGTAGACAGTTTCTCAGTCTTCCCAACTCTTAAACGATATGTAATTTAATACTATAGAAGGTTCTGGATTTATTCATTCATTGAGTGCCTAACATAAGCCAGGCACTGTTCTTGGCCATGGGGATACAGCAGTAAACAAAACAGTCAAAACCCATGTCTTCCTATTGCTTACACACTGTAGTGAGAGAAGACAATAAACAAATATAATATATTGAATTAAATGGTATATGCAAAGGAGAAACAAAAAGAGGAAACAAAAAAACAAAAGTAAAAGTTGCTAGAAAGTTTTTCACACCATGCTAAAAGGGGATAAGGATTGGGAATTTGAGGCACCAGCGTGAAAAGACCTTGGGACCCAACGAATGCGCGTGCGCCTTGAGGTGTCACGGACGACTGGGATTTCTCGGCGAATCGCAGAAGCGCATGCTCTGAGCTCGCGCGTGCACGACCCTCGCGAGCCAAGGAGCGCGCAGCCGGCGTCCGTGGCGGTTGGTATTTGGAGTTGGTAAAGCGGGATTTGAGGTGACTTGGAGGAAAGCACGGGACGGAAGGAGGATTCCGGGAGCTCTTCTAACTCTCGCAGCGCCGTGGCGACTGCTGCGAGTCAGCTTTCTGCACCACGGAGGCCTCGCGGCCTTCCTGACAGCGGGTGCCGAGTCAGGGTGGGCGGGGTTTAAGGTTGCGAGTCGGGGGAGGGGCAGGGGTGGAGTCTGAGCGCGGCGTGGGGGTGAGGGAGGGGGGTTCTGCGGCGGGGGCCGCACGGCCCCATCCCCCAAAGCCTTATTACGTATTCTTTGAAATCGACAGGTCTGCGATTATAGCTCTCTGATTTTCCTGGGATTGAAAAAACTAGCCATACCACCTGCGGGAGGTCTAGCCCCTGCTGTTCTCTCACCTCCGGAAAAGGAAGGGGACCTTTAATTGCATTATAATCTTAATGTTCCTTTTTTTCCCCATCTAGGAGAAAACTTAAAAATCAAGGTTAGACAGCCCCTTACCATCATTGTTATTGCCAAAGTAGTTTGCGCCTGTTCTAACGACTAAAAATAAAAGGATAGTAGTAATAACTTTCTGAAAACTGTTTATCAAAGGAAATACACGAACAAAATTTAAAAATCAAACGACAGAGAAAGGCTTATAATGAAGACATTTTCATGCCTTATCTTTTTCCTGTTCTCAGTCTTTTCCCCTGAAGGAACTACACTTAACCATAATAATAAAAGTTAATAATAATAATCTCTTAATGCCCATCTCTTCTTGATACAATATTTTGACTTTATTTCCTCCTCTTCCTTCACCTTGTTATTACAGTGTCTTCATACTCTATTGTGAGCTGTAAAAGTCATGGTTATTGTGTAATGTATAAATGTTATGAAACTAGCATGGATTTTTTGTGTGAATAATTTCTAGCTAATGTTTTCTAGCAGAATTTAAGCATCTGTTTTTGGTGAAGTGATTAGAATTTCAAACACTGTCTTTATGGATTAACTTCAGATGTGACTATGATTTCACTTTAGGGCATGTGGAATGTAGAAGGAACCGGTGAAAATTATGAAATTATCAGTGCCGCTTTGGATGTTAAATCTGTTGCCTCAAACATGAGCTGCGCGATCTGCCAAGAGATCAGAGCTATAATTTGTTTTGTTTTGCTTTACATGGTTTAATAGATTTCATTTACGTCAGATGATGTTTTTTCGTAGTGCTTCAGAGAAATGGGGAATGCTGTGTTAACTCTGAAGCTTTGATAATGTGCACGTGTGTCTTATTTTTCTCCCCCTCAGGCAATTACTTGCAGCCAGAGAAGGAAACCGCAGCCTGGCATTCGCACCAGCTTTCTACCTGCCATGATTAGGTGCCTGTCAGATGAAGTACAAGCCAAACTGCGTTCTGGTTTGGCTGTGTGCTCCTTAGGCCAGTGTGTGGAGGAGCTCGCCCTCAACAGTATTGATGCTGAAGCAAAATGTGTGGCTGTGAGGGTGAATGTGGAAACCTTCCAAGTTCAAGTGATAGACAATGGATTTGGGATAGGGAGCGATGATGTGGACAAGGTGGGAAATCGTTATTTTACTAGTAAATGCAACTCTCTACAGGACTTGGAGAACCCGAGGTTTTATGGTTTTCGAGGGGAGGCCTTGGCCAGTATAGCGGACATGGCCAGTGCTGTGGAAATTTCATCCAAGAAAAACAGGACAATGAAAACTTTTGTGAAACTGTTTCAGAATGGAAAAGCCCTGCAAGCTTGTGAAGCTGACTTGACTAGGCCAAGTGCTGGGACAACAGTAACAGTGTATAACCTGTTTTATCAGTTACCTGTAAGGAGGAAATGCATGGATCCTAGACTGGAGTTTGAGAAGGTTAGGCAGAGGATAGAAGCTCTCTCACTCATGCACCCTTCCATTTCTTTCTCTTTGAGAAATGATGTTTCTGGTTCCATGGTCCTTCAGCTCCCTAAAACCAAAGACATCTGTTCCCGATTTTGTCAAATTTATGGACTAGGGAAGTCCCAAAAATTAAGAGAAATAAATTTCAAATATAAGGAGTTTGAGCTTAGTGGCTATATCAGCTCTGAGGCCCATTACAATAAGAATATGCAGTTTTTGTTTGTGAACAGAAGGCTAATTTTAAGGACGAAGTTGCATAAACTCATTGACTTTTTATTAAGGAAAGAAAGTATCATATGCAAGCCCAAAACTGGCTCTGCCGGTAGGCACATGAACTCGAGCCCTCGGCATCGGTCCAACCCAGAACTCTATGGGATCTATGTAATCAACGTGCAGTGCCAGTTCTGTGAATACGATGTCTGCATAGAGCCAGCAAAAACTCTGATTGAGTTTCAGAACTGGGATACTGTTTTGGTTTGCATTCAGGAAGGAATGAAGAAGTTTTTAGAGAAAGAAAAGTTGTTTGTGGAATTGTCAGGTGAGGACATTAGGGAATTTAGTGAACATAATGATTTTAGTTTACTTAACGCTACTCTTCAGAAGCATGTGTCCTCTGATGAGAAGTGTGACCAGGTAAGTTTCCAAGAAGCATGCAATAATATTTTGGACTCCTATGAAATGTTTAATTTGCAGTCAAAAGCTGTAAAAAGAAAAGCTGTAGAAAACATAAACACACAGAATTCTGGGGATTCAGAAACTATCAGAAAAAGGACACATGATTCATTTTTGTATACGTATGGATCAGATGACCCAGGTCATAGTGAAATGGCAAAGTCAGCTTTGCAAAACAAAGATAGCTCTCGCTCAGAATCAAGCATCTTAGAACAAGAGAGACCTGAAGCATCAGAGTCAGGAGAAAATGAGAAACATAAGAAATCTTGCTTGGAACTTAACTCTTCAGAAAATCCATGTGGAACCGGTTCAGAAGTGTTCGCAAACCCTTTTCAGACATTAGATCACTTTGAAGAAAATGGAGAAGATCTAGAAATACAGAAAGTAGGTACTACTGTTAATGGCATGGCTGCCGACATCCCGAAAAATAAGAGAATTGAGAATCAACTAGAGACATTTAAAGGTGCTACTGAAATTGAATGCCAGCCTCTGCATTTTGAGACAACATCACTGAGAGTACATGGCACTCAGTGGGAGGAAGAGAAAAGAAAAAAAGAACCTAGTAATTGTGGAACAGTAAATGTTTTTAGTTATGGGCAAATTAAATTATGTTCCACTGGCTTTATAACTCATGTGGTACAGAGTGAGCAAACTAAACCAGCTGAAACAGAACATGTATTTAAAAATTGTGTCCAACCTGGTCCTGTGAGTGCCAGAGAAACATTTGGAAATAGAGCACACCATTCCGTTGAGACTCCACACATCAAAGGTTTAACCAGTGCTTTAAGTCAAGAATTTGCTCAGCTGCCCAACAGAAAATTGCACAGAACCAATATAAGTTATAGGCTGGAGAACAAACCTGTACCAAAAACTGCATATTCTTGGTGTGATGGTAGTAAAAGAAATGGTGAGCTATTTGGCTCCTCCAGACCCACAGCCCCTAAGAAGCTAAGCTTAAATTCACAACTAGGATCTTTAGAAAAGTTTAAGAGGCAGTATGGGAAGGTTAAAAATCCTCTGAATGCTGAAGGGGAGGAAAATAATAATTTTGAAATCACTACCAATCTCAGTCCCCAAGTTGAACCTGACATTCCACAGAGAGACAACAACCACGTAGACAACTGTGATTCGTGTGAAGTCACGGCTGTGAGACATAATGATTCAAACGGTAGTCGTCAGCCAGTAAGTCACATCCTTTATTCAGAAAACTCGCTGTTCTCCAAGAACGAAGACTGTTGGGAACAACAAATGCCTTGCTTCAGAGAAAGTTCTGTAACACTAAAGGATCTACCTCATTTTAATGGAAAACCTTTGGATGTTGAGAAGTCATCTGAATCACTAGCCTCTAAATTATCCAGAATGAAAGGTTCTGAAAGAGAAACTCAAACAATGGAGATGAGTCATTTTCTTGAACTTCCACTATCGGATTCCAGTAAGAAAGGCAGTGACTTGTACAATGGGTTATCCCTGGATTCTTGTATGTTATTTAAAAATGAACTTAAAAAAACAGAGAGTGTCATTATCCCAATGTCAGACTCTGTCACACAGGATAATTCCTTCAATAAAGATAGTGAAACATATTCTAATAACAGTGCAACAGAGAACTCTGTGGTATCAGAAACAAATTTGGTATTACCCTATAGTAATCCCGCAGTTGATAATAAAGATTCGGATGTTCTTATAGCTTCAGAACGGCAGGTGGGAAGCCCCAACTCTCCCAGTGGAGTGGTAATGAATCACATAAACAATTCCACGGCCAACCCAGATGGAACTTGTGTTCAGAGTGAGGAATCTGTAGCGAGGACTCGTTCTGAGAACGAAGAGTCAAGCGCATGTTCTTCGGATTGGCAGCAGCATTTTGATGTAGCCCTTGGAAGAATGGTTTATATCAACAAAGTAACTGGACTCAGCACGTTCACCGCTCCTCCTGAGGACGTCCGGGCTGCGTGTACGAAGGACCTGACGACTGTGGCCGTGGACGTGGTCCTTGAGAACGGTAAGCGCCTGGTGTTTGCTGGCCGGAAGTGCTTTGGAGATGATCTCAGCAGATAGACCATTTTGAAGTTTAATTATAAAATGTGTTTCATGATATATGAAGATTCTCTAGGTTCAACACTATTCAAATCTAGAAATACAGTGAAAAATTGTTGTAGAATGGAAGTTTACATAGACATGTCTATGGGTGTATGTCTGTGAGACAGTTTTTATTCTTCTAATCCTCACCCAAGGATGTTTTTACAATTGATTTCAGAGAGGGAGGGAGAGAGAGAGAGAGAAACATTGATGTGAGACGGAAATATGGATCGATGCTTTTCACACCCACCCCAATGGGGGATCCAGCCCACAACCTTTTTGGCGTACTGACGATGCTCCAGGCAGGGCGAGGCAGTTTTTAATGAGATGGGACAGTTAACGGTAGAGAAGATCCACTGTACTTCCCGAGGCCCCGTTGCCCTCTCTCCCAAACAGATAACTTTCCTAGAAATTTAAAGGCACCTGCAATGAGGATTTTTCTGGAAGTTGCTCTCTTCAGCTCCCCGGTAGACAGCCAGAATGATCCTGTAATCACCCTAGGTTTTCCAGTAAAATCTAAGGCTCAGTACGGTACTAAAAGTATGTTTTTATTATTGTTTTTTTTAATAGGACTTGACCATTATATATATGTTTTTTTGGAATATAGGTTACATACATGCCTTCATAACTATACTTTTTAATTGTACTTTATTATAATGCATATGCTAATCCACTTGATCTGTTTATTGTTTAAGTGGCTATTTTTCAGGAAGAGGGTAATGTGGCTTTTAGATCACACCCCAAGGCTACATCAGTGGCTAGATTAGGACTCTGAGTTCTCAGGTCTGCGTCAACATTAAAAGTGACATTTTTTGGTTGTGTGTTTAGAGCCAGATGTTGGGAGATGGTAAAGCTGATTTCCAACTGGTTATAATCTTGGTTTTGTACCAGGAGGATAAACATTAAAGTGTGCATCCATATTAAAAGTCTTGAATGCTGCCAAAGAATGTAAACTACATGAATGTAATAGCAAATTAACCTGTAATTTCTCTTTAGCATTAGTGTCTGTGGCAGGAGGTTCTGATTTAAGATTAAATAAGATCTTTATTTTTCAGTGGGTTCTAGTTTTTTTTTCTTACGAAAAAGATATTCACTGCAGTAAACTTCAAAGTGTTAAATAGGAGGCAACCCTTTTCTTTCAACGTGCTCCTGAGACTATCGCGTTTTTTTAAAGACACGTGGCTTTTTCAATCTGTGTAGTTTTATGTCCTGATTGATACGGACTGCTTATCAGAGGTACATCTAAGGAACTGGCACCTCCTCTTCCTGAAACGCAACTGCTTCTGATACGGTAATAAAAAATAGCTGGATTTCATTACTCTGAGATGGCTGTCGCTCGCTAAACAAAGGGGGAATTCTCGGTTGGCTGCCATAACTCAACACACACATTTGCTTCTGTTAAGTACATCTAGATGTTTCAAAAACGCTTCCACCTACTTAACTTTCTGCATTGGTTTTGCAATGAACTTTTGAGGGTCATGTTGACTCAGATGATGTGACTAGATGATGAAAAATAAAGTAATTTGAATATAGAAACAAGTTCCATGAAAAGATGGCTCCTAAGTACCCTCCATACCTGAAATGCTACCTTTCTGGAAGTGGCTGATGTATAGCAGGAGATTAAGACATTGTTAAACTATACATAAAAACATAAGATGCCTCCGGCCCGGGTGGCTCAGTTTGTTGGAGTGCTGTCCCATGAATCGAAAAGGTTGTGGGTTCAATGCCCCATCAGGGCACCTGTGTGGGTTGTGGGTTTAATCCCCAGTCAGGGCATGTAAGAGAGGCAACCGAGTGATGTTTCTCTCTCATACTGATGTTTCTCTATATCTCTGTTTCTCTCCCTCCCTACCCTACTTCCCTCTCCCTCTTCCTCTCTCTCTAAAATCAAGAAACATATCCTTGGCTGAGGATTAAAAGAAACATAAAATGAGTTGTTAAGAAGTAAAGTTAACTCTGCAGAAAGAGGATGCAGAAAGGTGGTTTCAGGAGTTGTGTTAAGTCTCCAAGCCCTGGCAGTTTTCCTTTTTAATGTGCCTTTAACTCTGCAACCATATTTCACTCCTACTTTAATTTTATCATTCTGAATTAATCTCCAGTTTTTGTGCAACAGATTTATCTTTTTGAAACAATAGTTTCATTATGTTCAAAAAACTGTCAAATTCATCATTGTTTCTAAAACACAAATCTGACCATCCTTCAGAGAGGAAGGTATGTTCAGGCCAGATCTCGCCGGACTTTGGAGTTTAAATTGAGAACTTACTACTCATGTACCTATTCCTGTACTGCTGTTCACACAGCGCTGGGCCCGCCACATTGCAGGTTAACTGACTTTGCTTTAGGAGTTTGCAGTCTGTCAGGGCAGATAGCTATCTGCTCTTGATCTCAGCCAAAGGCTGAGAAGCAGTAGAAGATAACCATCTAAATATAATTATAACATGATGAGGTAAATGTTGTTATGGATACATATATTGGGACAAGAAACATAAATCGGGGACTTGTGAACGTTGTACTCAGTAGTGAAGGGTGGCAGTAGCACCACTGTGTGTTTAATACAGTGGTTCTCAACTGTGGCACTCTGGACACCTTGGACTAGATGATTCCTTGTTGTGGGGTTTGTCCAATACATTGTAGGATGTTAGCAGCATTCATAGCCTCTATCTGCGAGATGCCAGGAGCACCCCTCACCCAAGCTGTGACAACCAAAAGTGTCTCAAGATATTGCCATATGTCCCCCATGCAAAATTACCCCCATTGAGAATCAGGTGCAGATTTTGAACTCCGCATTCTGTCCGGTACCGATAGATAATGGAACTAAGCATTAATGGAGGTTTCTAAGTTAGCAGAGTAACTCCATTAATGAACTTTGGCTCTTGATCTGGTATTTAGCAGTCTGTCATAGACCTTGATTCAGTTTGTGCAGAGATTTCAATTTGTAATAGTTTATTTATACTTTGAGTTCAAATGCCTAGGTTTTCCTTTTTTTACATTTAGGGTCTCAGTACAGGTGTCATCCTTTTAGAAGCGACCTTGTTCTTCCCTTCCTTCCCAGAGCTCAGGAAGAGAGCACTGTGATGAGACAGCGTAACGGAGGTAGGGGCGGTGACAGGGATTGCTGGGACACCGAGCACACAGCGTGCCACCTAACTAAAAAAATAAAAAGGAGAGAAAAAGCAAAGCAGGGCTGTGTTCTTAAGCTTGATCAGTGCCAGCTGTGCCTTACTGGAACCAGGAGTGCCCCACGGTCCTGTTTCACAGCAGAACTCAGTCATTCTGTGCATGCATTCAGATCAGAAATTACTTTCCCAGACTTCACGTCCATACTGGGTGATTATGCAGTCTGTGGTGTCTTGTGATTGAGAAATTGTTTCTTATTTTTAAAGATCGGAGTGTGCTCCATAGTGCCGTAGTTTTATGTAAACAGAACTCTTTTAAAAAGCTACAGATATTTGTTATTTTTTCTTTTCTCTATTTTTGAAAATAGATAAGGTATATTTTTTTCTAAAGGAAGTGAGGCCACTAATTTGAACCAGTTTCTTCTGGACTTGTATTCTGAAATAGCTCTTGAAAACAGTTTGGAGAAAAAGCTATAATGCCAAAAGATACGGTCATCAACTCCAGTTAAAAGTAACAGATAAAAACAATTTAGAGATACAGCAGACTCTGAACCTTTGTAGAATATCAGGACAATGTGTCTGATCTTTGGTCTTTAGTCTGTACCACACCGAGTGTGAGATGCCATTCACCTTTTCCCCCAAGGCTCTTGATGCCCACTCAGCCTGTCCCCTTTCGCATTAGATGCTGCGGAGGACGCTGTTGGCAGAGAATCGCTTCAGTCTCTGTTCGCAGAGTGGGACAATCCGGTGTTTGCCCGTTATCCAGAGGTGGGTCCAGCAGTTTTCCTCGGCTCCTTAATTGAATTTCATCTAAGTTGGGTATGGGCATGACTGACTCCACCAATTTGTAATTATGAATGGAAAGTGGGTATGTTTCCAAATAATGTATTTGGAAATTAATGCTTAATGTAGAAAGGAGGAATCAGAATGCATAGCATGTTGGGAGCTCAGCTTTACTTTTGGATTAAACATGTAATCAGTGTGGAAATAGTGAGAGTGTTTACCACTCTTAAAAGCCTCTGGCAGAATATTTAGGGTGGGGATAGTAAAAACTGTTATTAAATGAAGCAGTGAGTCTTCCGCCCGAGGAACAGTGCATCACTGGAACTGAGTGTCTGTTCTCCTGGCGGTGGGTTATCACGGAACATACTGTGTTGTAATGAGGGTGAGGGATGCAGGAGCGTTTAATTCTGGATTCTTCAGTTAAGATGTCTTTAAGGGCTTGATCACGGAGCCTAGACAGATTGTTATTCTGAAATATTACTGGTTTCTGTCAGTAATTTTGTTCTTAGGGCCTTTCGGATTTCTGTTAAGTTCTCTGAATTCAGCCCGCCCTCAGTGGGTTCTGTGAAAATGAATGTTTTTAAAGCACTTTGAGGCCTGTGGTAAAACAGTTCTGCAGACATAAAAATTTACATCTGCGTGACGTTCGTGCTGGGTCTCTCCAGGTGGCCGTCGACGTGCGCAGCGGGCAGGCTGAGAGCCTGGCGGTGAAGGTCCACAACGTCCTGCACCCTTACCGCTTCACCAAAGCCATGATTCCCTCCATGCAGGTAACGGTCGACTTCGAAGTCCCATAAAAATATATATATGAGCCCCAGGCTAGACTCACTCTTGTGAAACTGGATTTATTTAATGGTACGGACCACCCTGGTCAAGGCACATGTGTTTTGTAAAGTTTTACTGGAACTTCATTATCAGAAGAAAAAGAAAAGGGCTAAATTAATTATAAAGGAAAAAATGTCCTTCGTAGGGGGAGCAGGTTTGGAGGGATGAATTATGGATTTAGGCTCTCAGTTTCAAGGTTTATATATCGACTTTATATTTTGACAATAATTTATAAATCAGCTAAGTCCTACAGAGATGTTGTCCTCAGATGTGCAACGATGTCCCTTTTTAAACAACCCTGTATTGTGTGAGGCTACAGATGACCTGGCTTAGGAGATGGACTAGACTGAGGAGCCCCGTTAGCAAGAGGGACCCCTGGGCTCGTCCGCTTTTCTAGGTTGCCCTCTCTCCACACCACTCTCGGGACGGCTCTGCCTCCTCGTTTCCAGTATGGGAACACGTTAGGAGGTTAGACAGACTAGGAGCGAGGTAAACTCCTGATCACTTGATCCAAAAATAGGCCCTGGGGTGGTGGTGTAGATGACGGGGTGTGAGGGGAGCCGCATCAGCACCTGGACCGAGAGGAGCCCCCAGGGCCTGCAGCCACAGGTGGCTTTTTAACTCACCGCTTTAGTGGACTAGCTCTTTCGAATACTTTTCCTTGCTTTTGTATAGATTGTTAAAATTTATCTGTGCTCTATTTGTTGTCAGTCTCTGGTCATATTAATAACTCTCTGGTTATGTTACACATTAAGAAGGGTCATTCTGTTGGGAACATCTCAGGTCCACTCTCAAGTTTTGTTAGCGTATCTCTCTGAGATGCCCAGTCTGTGTTCCTTGTAAGTCTCCTGACCACTCTGCCTGCCCGTTCTCTCATCCTCCCCGTTCTCTCATTCTCCCCGATGACGCCCTCGGGCTCGTCAGCACCTCTCCTCAGCACCTGTGAAAGTCACGCTGCAGACAACTCTATTTAGAGTCGCTTTGTCTCTTTCTGCACAGATAAGCCTTCGTTAATTTTTATTTAATGTTGTACCATTTGTTTCAATGTATGGCAGGTTCTCCAGCAAGTGGACAAAAAGTTTATTGCCTGTTTAATGAGCACTAAGACGGAAGAGAATGGTGAGGCAGGTAAGAACGGAGATCAGCCCTGACTGATAGATACCCAGCTACTCTCTGACAGCCTCCCTGTGAGGTTATTTTTGTACACGGAATACATTGCAATGATTTGGAAAGATTAGGGGAAACCAATCTAAATTAATATTAAGAAATGATAGTTTTAAAGCACATTTAGTTTTACAAACATACACATACGTATATAAGGTACACACATCTAAGTACATGCTAAGCTGCTAAACTCTGGGAGTGAGAATGGAAGTAGGCCCAGGGGGAATGTCATGTTTTACTCTTTAAAGTATTTTGTATTGTTTGACTTTTAAATAATGTTTTTATGTGTTCCCTTCATAGTAATAGAAAGTTCTGAACTGTACTGTATTTGTCAAAAGTTAAATACAATTTATTGGTGACCTGCTTTAATAAAACAATAGTAGTTTGTAAATAATATTAACTCATTCAATAAATATTTGGTGCCTAGTGTATGCCCAGGACTGTACTAGGCCCTCGGAATACAATGGTGGGGAAAATACATGGAGGAGAAACAGGTGATTACACAGATGTTAAATATCCCCAGCTAGAGTTAGGGAGGAGAGAAACAGATGCTCTAAGAACCCATATTGGGAGATCTGATGTAGTGAGGGGGCTTGGGCAAGGTTTTCTTGGTAAAGGAGAGAGAGAGAAAGTGTGAGTATGAATTAAGTGGGGGAGGAAGAGAGGGAGGCGTACTCTTGGCAGAGGGAGGAACATGCAATTTGTGACTCCCTCTCCGTTCGGGAGGGGAAGCCAGGCAAGTGCAGTTGGAGTGAGAGCAAGAAGATGAGGGCAGATCTCAAATGCCAATTTCAAGTTTGCCTTTGCCCCAATACCAACTGGAAACAGTTGAAAGCTTTCTGTTTTCTTTGTTGTTGTTTTTTTTTTTTTACTGTCTTTCTGGTGTTATTTTTGCGGTGGCTCATGTTACATCATATTTGTGTTTTGAAAATATTGCTCTGGGTGCAGCATGGAGAGTGGACTGGGTGTGGGGGTGCAGTCCCAGTACCTGCAGAGAGCCTGTCAGGAGGAGAGTGCACTGCAGCGGGGACCGAGGTGACTAGCTGGGACTAGACGGAAGTGAATGATTTGGAACAAGATTGAGGAGACAAAGTCAGCGGGTTTGGTCGTGGGTGGGATATACGGAAGCTATATCAAAGATGACTCCTGGTTTTCTGGCATCTGTAACTGAGTAGATGATGTTGCAGGAGAGTGTGAGTTTGGATGAGAAGCAGGCAGAGAGTGAAAATCGTGAGTTCAGCCTGAAATCTGTCTGAAGTGTTCAAGAAGTGGTGTCAAGAACGTGGTTGGATTTTACAGGTTTGGGACTTGAAAAGCATTCTGATACGGAGATGTAAATCTGAGTTGTCAGCGGAAAGTTGGTCATGAAGTCACAAGTGTAACTTTAATTAACTAGAAAAAGAGGAGGGGTAAGGGAGAGAGATTCTGAATCTAGAGTAATTCCAATATTTAATAGCTAGTCAGGAGAGGGTGACCAGCAAAAGAGGTTGTGCAGGAAGAGCTAGAGAAATAGGAAGAAAGTAGACGAAGGCTGTGTTGCAAGGCCAAGACTTCATATAAATGCTGCCAAGAGGTTAAGTAAGATGAGGGCCAAAATGATCTGCACAATTTTGTGACAGAAGTCAGGTAGGAACTGTTTCAGGTGGGAACTGATTCAGGTGGGAACTGATTCAGGTAGGGACTGATTCAGGTGGGAACTGTTTCAGAGAGCAGATGGGGGATGCTGCCTCTAAGAGACTGCACGGAGAGAGACTCCAAAATCTGTGACATGGCAGAGAGAGACTGAAAGAGGCCGAGGGTGAGAGGAGGCTTTTGTCTTTTTTCCCTTTAAACCGGGAGACTCTTGAGTGCTTTGACAATGCTGAGTACTGTAAGGTTCAGCATGGAGGGGCGGAGAGCCCGCAGCACAAGCCGGTGCGCTGGCCCCAGACTGGTAGGCCTGCGGGCGAGTGCTTCTGAAGTTTGAAAGCAGTTCATTCTGTTTGTATTTCAGAATACTCCCTGTTGTCCTATTTACAATGTAGACTTTTCTAATAAATGCCATAGTAGACCAAAGGCAAATTAACCAAAATTTTGTCATAATTATCATAAATATGGAATTAGTAAAGGTCAAATTATAGTATTACTGTTTCTAGAAGATGAATAGATTTTGTTCTAAAGTTTTGATTATCTGAAATTCTTTGTTAAAATATCCAAATCTCAACTAATGGCATCTGAGATGGGTGTAGCCACAACATCTAGAAATGTTCAAAGAAATAAAAGGGACATATCTAAATTTCTCTTAAGTTTCTATATTATCATTGTATTGGTTAGCTGCCACCAAAGGGTGCTCTTAGATAAATACATTTTTCTAGATCAAAATGTGTTTTCACTGTTGCTTATGCATATCAAAGGCAACCTACTCCATAATGAACTGACTTGTATTTTAATATCTGCACATATTTTTTGTAATGGACAAATATTATTATTTAAATTATAGTGAAATTATTGTCATATATTGGCATTTTTTACTGAATGTTTCTGCCTACAGTAAAATAAGGTATTCAGTTATGATAAAAGAATAAGAATTCATTCATTTATTCTGTAAGTCAATATTGAGTGCCTATGACATGCCTGGTGACTGTTATGCATGCTGGAAATACACCAGACAGAAACCCCTGCCCCTGTGAAACTCGTACTCTGTTGTGTTGGGGTATTGAAAACACAGCTTCCGGCATTAGTAAGTTACTCTCATATATTCTGCATCATTCAAGGAGCGAAAAAGGTCTTGAACACTATGTAAACTATAAACCATTCCTCCGGAGTCAGGGACAGGATTGCTTCTTTTGGGGTCACGGACTCTTGGTAATCCACATTGGCTCTAGTTTCAAATTCGAGGTTACTCCCTCACGATTCATTATTTATTCCATCGTCTTGCCCAGCACAGGATGTTCAGTATTCATCACAACCAGCTGCAACTGCTTCTATTCTCAGAGGAGCTTAACATTCAGCATGTTGGGGCCTGTTCCTCTGGTTGAACAAGCTGTCAGAAAAATTATTTCCTTTTTTTCTTTAAGTCTTAAGCTCTCATGCCATGAATTTGATAGTGTCAGAGAAACAATTTTTTAGTAGAAACAGGGAAAGCAGGCATTATCTATTTTGATCAAAGTCAAGAGAACTTTTATTTCAGTGTAATCAGTAGCAATAAACCTCAACTCTTTGGCCAAGAGTACTAAAATTACAAGCTAAAAAGATGTAGTGATGTAAGTGAGAATCAGTCCTCCTGTCAATAAGAAAAAGATCAGTTTTGGCTTTGGGGGCCGGGACAATCTGCCTCCTCTCTTGCACTTGAACGCCTAAAGCCTTTCCACTCAAAGTCTGTGAACAGCATCCCTGCCTGGGAGTTTATTAGAACTGCAGAAGTTCGCATCCCGCCCCCACCTCACTGAACCAGAAGCTGCGTTCCAGTAAGATCTCCAGGTGGTCAGTGTGCCCATCGAAGTGTGGGAAGCCCGACTCTGAGTCGAGGCAGTCTGTGGCCAGGGGGGCCGGCTCCGGGCATCACCTGTGCTTTTACTGCCGGGTAGAGAACAGTGGTTTTTACATGTTTCAGTGGTTGGGGAAAAGGCCAAAAAAAAAAAAGAATATTTCTCGATATATTAAAATTATGGGAACATAGCTATAATATTAACATGTCTGTGGCTGCTTTGGTTCAAAACGAAGAGTTGAGTAGTTGTGACAGAAACCATGTGTCTCAAAAGCCTGAAATAGTTACTCTCTGGCCCTTCACAGAAACAAATGTTCTGACCTCTGGTCCAAAGCATAGTAGGGCTGCATTCTTCATCATTTCCAGAGCAGCTTGCCGAGCAATGCCCCTGATTGTAATTATGTATTGTTTAATGATCCTTCATTGTACCAAATCTGAGTTAATAAAGCCAAACCAGTATTTACAGATTAAAATGTGGGGCTTTAACCTTGTTTTATAAATGAAATACTAATGAACTAAAGAGTTTTTCATCACAGCTAAATTTGTTGTATTACTCCCCATAATTTCATTTTTTTTAGGAAATAAAAGATACAGTTGTTACTACTCAGTATGTTTCTCCTTTGCTCACCTCATTAAGTAGTTTTGAGTTAACCTTTTTCTCTCTCAACACATGATTATTTTAATCTTGATCGGCTAATATGACACTCCAGTAACCCTTGACCGTCCTCTAGGTGGAAACCTGCTGGTCTTGGTGGACCAGCATGCCGCCCACGAGCGCATCCGCCTGGAGCAGCTCATTATTGGTAAGAGTGTGTCTGGGGCTGGAAGGGTCTGTCTGGGGCTGGAAGAGACGGGAGACTCCTCCGCTGAATTAGCATGCCTGAAAGTTTTTCTAACTGTGACTGTTGTGAGGAAAATGAATTGTATGTTTAAAAAATTAAGCTGAAGTTCTTTGGTTTGGCTCCTTTTATAACTGAAAGAGTGGAGTAGTTCACTGATTCAAACACGTGGGTCTTACAGTGTCAGAGATGCATTTGCTGTATATTTATTGTCAACCCTTACGACTGGGTGTCTGAGGATTAGGCTGCTTCATTGCAGCATCCAGCACGAATACATGCCAGGTGTCCATGTGATCTTCTTTTCTGAAGGTTTTTATTTGTTTATTTTTAGACAGAGGGGAAGGGACGGAGAAGGAGAGGGAGAGAAACATCAGTATGTGGCTGCCTGTCACACTCCCCGCTACTGGGGACCTGGCCCACAACCCAGGCATGTGTCCCGACTAGGAATCGAACCGGTGACCCTTTGGTTCTCAGTTTGGCACTCAATCCACTGAGCCACACCAGCCAGGGCTGCCCGTGTGATCTTAGTGCACCTTCCTCACAGTTCATCAGGCAGAGACCACCAGCAGCTCAGAAGGCCCAATAAATTGTGTTTATTTTAAATTTTGTGGTTGAATAGCAGTGTAATCAAATAGGTTTAAGTCTGAAAGGTACAAAAGGGAATATAATAAAGTCCTCTTTCTACCTTTGTCCCTCACCCCACCTCATTTCTCTCCCCAGAGGCCACCAGGGTCACAAATTTGTTGTGTGCCTTCCAAAGTCACTGTGTGCTTTCTCATCTTTGCGACCCTGTCTTCTCCTCATGAGGCAGTGTGCGCCCCAAGGGGTAAAATAAAGGAAAGTCTTTACTCCTGTGGTCCAATAACGAAAAACCTAATGTCAGAGAGTTAGGTCACGAGGTGTTTTATGGACTAGAGTGGCAGTGATGTTACTTCCACGGTCGCTTTTTCTTGTAAGACCAAGACCTAATTGTTGGAAAAGATGCGATAAAAACTCACTCGCTGTCGGGCCACCTGAGAATAGTGCTGATGCCTCCGTCTCTCCGAAGACTGGGGACCCTTCTGATGGGGCGGGGAGGCCTTCCTGAGCCACAGGACTGTGTAGTAAACCCGTCTGATTTCCTCAGCAATCCACGTTACTCACCTGTGTTACCAAACCCACGTTTATTGACTGTTTATGGGAACATGGCATTGCTCATTTGAATATAAGATTTAAGTCTTATATTTCTTACTTTTGAAAATGTTTCTGACACAAATAAACAGACTGCATATTCACTGGTTTGACTTTAATAATGGAACTTTAAAGCCTACAACCTGCCCATTGAACCACACTGTTAAGCACTGCAGTAACCACATTACCGCAGCTAGCCATGCTTCATTTTTATCTGAATCTAGAAGACTTCGCTTCCAACTCTTAACCCACTTGTCTTTCTCCCAATAGATTCCTATGAGAAGCAACAGCCACAAGGCTCTGGTCGGAAAAAATTACTGGCTTCCACCGTGAGTCCTCCACTAGAAATCACAGTGACAGAGGAGCAAAGGAGACTGTTACGGTCAGTGCCCCCACAAGGATGTGCTGTTGATAGTGTGAATATTCACAACAATTCTGTGGGGTATAAGCCTGGCCATTGTTCCTTTTTTCACGAGTCACCTGAGACAGAGAGGTTACAGGACTGCCCAAGGTCAGCACAGCGCTGAAGTGGTGGAGCGGGCCCTCAGACGCAGGTTTTCTGACTCCAAATGCTGTTCTTTCCACTATACTACAGCTGTTGAGTATAGGATAGAGTTTCCCTGATAATTTTTTCCAGCAGTTGGCTTAGAGTACTCTCACCATTTCTTGGAACAGTCAGTGTTTATGCTGTGCTGTTTCTGAAAGCAAAGTTACTGCAGTAATTGCTTCCATTGTGTTCTGCCTCGGTGCATTCTGGATTCTTAGTTTTCATTATCATAATCACACTGGGCAGAGAGTAGAACACTGGGCCACAAGGAAGGGGCAAATCGTGTAATGAATCACAAGATAGGACCTTTTCCCACTTTGGGGCAGCACAGGTTGTTGGACGTGAAAAAGAGAATTGTCTCTGAATTTATTTCAGGTTTGGGAACATGCCACTGCCAATAAGTATTTTCCCCTGGGGCATAACTTATATTAGAGGCAGATCCATTTATTTGTGTCCCCTTAATCAGGACTCCTCAGTTCCTGGGGCTTAGTTACCTCCCAGCTTTAACGGTGATTCAAAACACTCGCAGCCCTTTCGTCTGTGCCAGACTCCTTCAGGTGCCGGCACGAGAAGTTAGCAGTTGTTCAGTGAGGAGTAAAATCTTAGGAACAAGACTTAGACCTAAACTGAGTCTCTCAATGGAAAAGAGAAAAAGAGAAAGTTAGTGTGATTCAAAAAGGAAATTTAATAATAAAATCCTAAACAAATACTCCTAAATGTGAGAAAAGCAGTGTAACTTACACAGCTTGTGGCAGCGTTTGAGAAACTATCCAGTGTTTGGAACCAGGATGGAAATGCAAATGAAGTAACACTTTTACATGTGAGGTTGTAATGCTTTTACATGTGAGGTTATCCCTTTAGGTGTTACCACAAAAATCTGGAAGATCTGGGCCTTGGAATTCTATTTCCAGACACTAGTGATTCTCTGGTCCTTGTAGGAGAAGTACCACTCTGTTTCGTAGAGAGAGAAGCCAATGAACTTCGAAGAGGAAGATCCACTGTGACCAAGAGTATCGTGGAGGTAAGACATAGCTACAGGTGTTGGAATCACTGAGCGGTAGCAACCTCCTGTTCCGTTTAGAAACTCTCTATCATCATCTTTTATTCAGTAAGCATTTATGAAATACCTGCTGTGTGCCATGTGCTAGCGAGTCCAAGGTGAATTAGCTCAGAGTGAGGAAGAAGGACATTTAAATAATCATAACACAGTGAAAATTGGACCATAGAAGTATGTTCAAAAGTGCTATGGAACTATAAAATGATTTCTGTGCCCAGAAAGGTGGAAGTCAAGGAAACTGTCACAGAAAAGCTGGCTTTTGTTTTTGTTTTCCTTTGTAGAAAATGTCTTGTAAAACACCAGGAGCCTGCCAGGTACAGGAGAGAGGAGAATGGCGTTCTAGACAGCGCAGCGGGTATTGGAGACCTGATGCAGGCCCTGTGTTTAGGGAACTGTCAGATGGCTCACATTAAGATATATACGGGGCAGTGGTGGGACTAGGTGGGGCTAGATAGATTGTCAAGACCAAATCACAAAGGGGGTTAGCATATTCTGCTAAGTAGCTTGCATCCATCTGCAGGCATTTTCAGTGTGACTGCATGAATGTGGCTTGGTAATGGTCTGGGAAGCTGCTGCTGGGATGTGGCGTTTTGGGGGTTAGAGAGGATCCTTCCTTCTTACCTCACTTATGTGTCTTTTTTTTTTTTACAACAAATATAATTTATTTTGTCTTTGTTGCCTTTTCTTTTCTTTTCTTTTCTCCTTTTCTGTTTTCTATTAGTATTTTCTTCTTCTTTTTTAATCCTCACCCAAGGATATGTTTATTAACTTGAGAGAGAAAGAGAGAGAAACATCGATGTGAAAGAGAAACATTGGTTGCCTCCTGTACGTGCCCCAGCTGGGGATCGAACCAGCAACCTAGGTATGTGCCCTGACTGGGAATCAAACCTGCAACCTTTTGGTTCATGGGGTGACGCTCCAACCAACTGAGCCACCTGGCCAGGGCTGTGTTTTCTTCATTTCTCTCTTTTTTTCCTCTACTAGCTTAGAAGTTGAATTTGCATATCTAACAAAGTTTAAAAACTTAAAAAGTTTAAAAGTTTAATTTGTTTCTCTGTTTTCTTTTCTAAACTGCAAAAGTCAACCATCACCTCTCTCCCATCTTCCATGTTGTTGCCTCTTTTGATTACACCTTGTTTTTAATTCCCCTGGTAGTCATTAATTTTGCAGTAAATATATACATTTTTAATCCTCACCCAAAGGCATAGTTATTTTTATTTATTTATTTATTTTGGCGGGGGTGGGGGTAAGAGGAAAGGGAAAGAGAGAGGGGGAGAAACATTGATCGGCTGCCTCTAGTATGACCCTGACTAGGGACCAAACCTGCAACCTAGACATGTGCTGTGACTAGGAATTGAACCCAAGACCTTTTGGTTTATAGAAAGATGCTCCAACCAACCGAGCCACACTGGCCAGGGCTGTACTCAGTATTTATTTAGATTAACCAAAATGTTTAACAGAGTCTTTGTTCACTGCTGCTTCTTGCATCCTACTTTGTGTTCAGTTTCTTTTTATGGAAGTTAATCTCCTAAAAGTTCTTTTTTTAAGAGTCCATTGAAAATATCTTTATTTTGCCTTCACAGTTGCATGATTGCCTAGCTAAAAATAGAATGCCATATTGCAAGTTATCCCTCCGCACTTGGAAAATACTCCATTACTTTCTTTTGAGGACAAGGAGATTCACGTTCAGTTTGCTGAGGGAATGACATTTCTTCAGGAGCATCATTTACTTCAGGCCACTGATCTCAACATAAAATATTAAAGAAATAAAATATTTAATTAAAACCAAAAACCCATCTTCTCCCCAAACTCAGACACCGTGTTTCATTCCTTCTGACGTCCCGTTTCTCCCGTTGAAGTCACTGTCAGTCTCGTCGCCATGTCTTCGCGGGCGATCTGCTCTTCTCTCCGGCTGCCCTCAAGAGTCTTTCTCTGATGTTCGTTCCCCTGTTTCCCTGGGATGTATCTTTGTATGGATTTATTTTCATTTCCTTCTTGAGATTCGTCATCATTCTTCAATTTAGAAATTGTACAGTTATTATCATTTCAAACATTGCTTCTTCCCCCATATCTGGCCTCCTGGAAATCCTGTGAGACATGCACTCGACCTTCTCTTTTCCCTTTTCATGTCTTTTAACTTTTCTTTCATGTTTCCCATTGTTTTCTCTCTCTGTGATATGTTCTGGGAAGTCTCCTCATTTATCTTCCCATGAACTAATGAGACGTTTAACTTGTCCACTGAGTTTTTAAAAAATTTCAGTCACTATATTCTTATTTCCCGAATGTTGGTTCTTCTTCAGATCTGCCAGCTCCCTCTCCATGGGGCCCTGTCTTATTCATTACGGGTTCTCACTCCTTCGTTTCCAACTCTTTCTGCTGGAGCACAGGCAAGTGCGCATCAGCTTAGTGTGCCATTTTCCTCAAGATCTGAGTGACTTCAGCAATATGTAAAAATTGGCAGATGTACCTACCGGGTAAATAGCAGGGTAGATGGACGTGGGAAGGATCTGAGGGAGGGAGAGCAGGGAGAGGCTACTGCACTGGGGCAAATAGGAGAGCCTGAGGACTGGACCAGGTCAGTGCCAGTGGTAACGCACAGGAGGAGCACATGGATTTGGGATGTACATTGGAAGGTAGGATCAAGAAGACCAGGTTAGCAATAGAACATAACAGGGATAAAGGAGAACGGGTAAGTAACAGTTCTGAGGGTTCTAACTCAGATGACTGGAAGGAGGGTGGTGCCCTTGACAGGAAAGGAGACAGAGGAGGAGGGGCACACCTCCAGGGAGTCAGTGTGAGGCTGGGTTTAGATGCACTGGGTGTGCCTTCAGGTGGGGTGTCCAGTACATAGGCAGACCGGGCTACCCATCTCTCTTTGGGAGTGAGTAGTATAACTATTCTGATAATATCAGAAGCTGGCACACGGTCTAAAGGAAGTGAGATTGTCCAGAGAATGTATGAAGAATAAAAAGAGAAAAAAACAAAGGGTGGAGCTCATGGAACACCAGCATTCAGGGTGCATGTGTTTTAGCAGAAGTTTGGAAAGCTGCTGCTGGGAAGAAGAAACTGAAGGGTCATTGACTGTATTTGGCCGCGAGGGAGGAGGGAAGTTGGGGAAAAGCAGTATTGCCAAAGCCAAGGGAAGTTTTAAGCAGGCAGGGAACGGTCGGCAATAGCAAGTGGACTCGGCTCGCATGAGGACCTTGGTTACCTTGTGGAACTGTGTCCAGCGAGTTGGGCGGGGCAGCAGACGGATGGCTGTGGGTCAGGGAGTGAGGGGAGGGAGGGGAGGTGGAGCTAAGTGTACTAGTCTTTCAAGACCTTGGCTGCATACAGAAAGAGAACTCTTGGGTTACCTTGAGTTCACCCTTTCCAAAATCGCCCTTTGATCTGACAACCTTTGCTTTTTCTTCAGCATTGCTCTTTTCTCCCAGCAAAGCTCTTTCTCCAAGGCTCTGCCTCCAAACTGTCTTAACTCCAAAAGATAGGATCTGTTAGAATCTTTTATTGTAATTCAATCCCTAAGTATTTAACCAGAAAATTACAACAAAAACTTCCCCTGAAGTACCTTTCAAAGACTGCTGGTAAGGAGTTTACCTCAAGTTGAAAGAAGGCTTATGGTTTCAGAAAATCTTGATTACGTTGAGTCAGGCTGATCAGGACAGAGACTGTTGATTCTGGAAGAAGCTGGAATAGTTTTGGTGTCTTGAAGAAAATGATAGCTACTTGGATCTAGCAGTTGAGAGATCACTAATACATCCTTCTAAAAAGTTCTGTCCTCTAGCCTGATGAATGAGCTGTTTTAATATCATTTAAATTATCTAGCGTCGGTTGAGCCATTGAAACAGGAAATGAACAGAGAGTAAGATCCACCCACCCCTCACAGCTTACGGAGCACTGTTCTGCCTGCCAGTCCCAGGCATGCAGGCGCTAGAGAGAGCAGCAGAGAAGTTAGGTTTGGTCTGTGTCCACACCGAGCCTTCTTGGTGGGTCGGGTATTATGAGACATCTGTCTGTCTAGGTTTGTTTGGGAAAATAGGTGGTTTTTAAAAATGCATAACATCTGCCACATAGGTCTTTGTGACTGTGCTCACTTATAAGCACAGTGGACTAGAGTGCACGTGAGGGAGGGAGAGAGTTTTCTGAGTCTGGTTTAAAAAGAAAAATCTACCATGTTGTAATCTTAGGAAGCTGATTTATGCATAGGCATTTCTAGGAGTAGAGAAATCGTGTGTTTTCTTATAAATAAATGATAAAATGTGCCATATGTAAAACAGTTACCTCCAGAGGTTAAGCAAATTGGTAGCGTGAAATAGTGTCTGCTTTGAATTTCTTTAAAGTCCTTTTGTAAATATTAACATCTGTCAGGGTGTAACTGTTAAAACGGCCACCCCTGGGACAGAGATATACTGGGAAGGAGGAACTTCTGAACAGAATGCCTTGGAAAGTAAGCTGTTTGACCTGAAGGGAGTTATCCTAAAAAAAAAAAAAAAAAAGCTTGTGGGAACTGAAGTGACTACTTATGTTTATGACATTTAAGCAAGTGTCATACTGAGTGCACAGTTGTGTTCATGATTCTTGTGTATTTATTCTGTTTCTGTGTAACATGACACTTGTTTTAGTTGAGATTACGAATCCAAACAGACAGCCTCTCAGGGAGATGCCTCCCTGATATTTCCAATCGGTCGAACCCTCCAGGCTGTGCTCGCACCAGTCACATGACCGCACGAGTTGCTGGGCCGCCCCTGGAGGAAGTTTCAGTAGCTGAACACATTCTCTGCCCAGTAAGAGTTCTGTTCAGTTGTCTGGGTGTTTCATATTTAAAGTGCCTTACAACAAATACAGTATTTGCACCTAAGCACTGTATTGCTGGAACTCTCCTCCAGGAGGCACGTTTTAAAGAAGAAAATCGGGGTGTTTTGTGAACTGTCAAATGGCAAGTATAATGCAGCAGTAGATTAATGACTGTTCTCCTTTTTGCTTTGTAGGAATTTCTTCGAGAACAAGTGGAGGTAAACTTCTATTTGATGTTCCACACACAAAAGGCACCACTGCCCCACTTCCTTTTCCCATTAATGAAGACTATGTTTGTGCATTAGCTACTCCAGACCACAGGAGGCATCCAGGGGACACTGCCACTGACGGTCCAGAAGGTGTTGGCGTCTCAAGCCTGCCACGGTAGGACTCCACACAGCAGCCACCATCGTGCGCCTCTGCGTGCTGAGCCCTGGCAGGCGCACGGCGAGTCTGGAGGAAGCGGAAGGCACATTCACTGCTCGCCGCTGGGAGGGTGCAGCTTAGGTCAGGGAGCTGAGTGCACTCAGAACGAACACTAAAATTCCTGCTACAAAGCAAAATACCAGCCACATACACAGGGTGGGCAAGAATGTTTACGGTTGTGAGTACGCAAACCAGTTTATTCTTGTGTTATTATTTATTAATTACTGTGTTCTGTGAGTGGAGGAGGTAACATTTTGAGTCAGGCTGTGAATGAACAGGGACATGGCTTCGTAGGGTGGGAGGGAAAGTTTAACCACAGTGGGAGGAGAGAGCCGTTGCGGGGGCCCAGAGGCTCGTATGAGTTGCATGAGCTGCAGCAAAGCCCGTCGGTAAATCGGGCTGGTAAAAAGAATAGAAGCCTAGACGGTCACCACAAAACCTTTGGATTTCACACAGAAGGCATTAGGATCGTTGAGGGTTCTCGAGTAGGGTAATAGGATAAAATATGGAAAGTGGTTCGGAGGGTCTTACCTTAGGACCCTGGCAGCTACAGAGTCCCCTGCAACTCTCATTCGACCACAACGAGATGCCCAGTCTGCTGACACCCTTTCTCCGTTTGCCCTGTCTTCGTCAGCCGCCTCCTCTCCACACTTCCGTCTCTTCGGCTTAGTAACCGCAGTCACTGTTTCCTGTAACTCTCCTCAACTCCTTCGCCCCTTTGTCCGCTCTCCCCTGCTCACGTGTGCTCCGTCACCAGACTCCACCGTGTCTGCCTTCAGAGTGTGTCTTACATCTCTGATGTGATCTGTTTCCACTGCCACCTCCCTAGCTCGTGCCACTTGAGTCCTCTTGGTCTCCCACGTCCATTCTGGCTCTGCTTCAAGCTACTCTTCCCTCAGCACCCAGAGGGGTCTTTTTGAAACATCATTCTTAGTGTCTCTTTCTTATAACTAAAGTGTGTCACGACTGTTCACTGCTTGCCCTGGCCGGGTGGCTTAGTTGGTTGGAGCATATTCCCATGCACCAAAGGTTGTGGGTTCGATCCCCAGTTAGGGCGCATACCTAGGTGGCAGGTTCCATCTTCAGTCAGGGTGAGTGCAGGAGGCAGCTGAGCAAAGTTTCTCTCTCACGTCAATGTTTCTCATTCTCTCCCCCTTCCTCTCTCTAAAATCAATAAATATGTCCTCGGGTAAGGGTTAAAAGAAAAAAAAAGACTATTCATTGCTTAGGATAAAAATTTTACTCTTCAGCCCTGGCTGGTGTGGCTCAAGGGGTTGAGCGCTGGCCTGCGAACTGAAAGGCTGCCGGCTCAGTTCCTGGTCAGGGCACGTGCCTGGGTTGCGAGCCGGGTGTGAGAGGCAGCTGATCAACGTTTCTCTCCTCTTTCTCCCTCCCTCCCCCTCTTTCTAAGAAATAAATACAATTTTAAAAAATCTTACTGTTCACCATGGTCTGCCGGGGCATCCGGCCCCTGCCTGTCCAGTTTCATCACCCCCCACCTTGCCTTTACGTTCCAGCCTGCTTCCCTGGCCGTGTGCACGCTTCTGCACTTTCACACTCGCCTCTTCCCTCCGTCTGGAATGCCTTTCCAGTTCCTTCTTGTCTTCCTTAATTTAAGGTCTCAGATTAAATATCGTTTTTCCAGGGGAGCCTTCCCTGACCTCCCAAATGGGGTTTGGTTTTTCTATTACACATTCTTTCATACCCTACATTTTACAGTACTTCTGAGTTATTATACAAATATATACTATAAAATGTATTTTTATATACTTATAAATACGTATTCATGTATATATCATTTATCATTTAAATGAGTGTGTCATTATTTGTTCAGTGTTTTCTCACCTGTTAGACCCTCAGATCATAAACTTCCTGAGGGTGGAGATTCTCGTCTCACTCGCTGCTGGCATGGCTCCTAATACACACTGTATACTTGTACATATTTGTTGACTAAGTTAAGGTATGCATACAGGCAGGTTCTGACAGTATGAGAATTGGGATTAGGAAGATTACTATGGAAACAGAAAAAAGAAGCAAATGAAATGGACATTGTAGGAAACCGAGATTCTGGTGGCAGATTGCTATGGACAAAAGATGACCTTGACTTCATACACCTGTAAGAAGTGGGCAAAAATACTGCTCTCATCTCTTTGAGAAAAACTCTGAAAACCAGATCCTAGTAAGTTCAGGAATGCCTCCGACGGGGATTAGAAAGACAGGGCCTCCGTAAGGAAAAGCTGAGAGAGAGGGTAGTCCTGAAGCCTCAGCGTCACCCAGGGTCTCAAGTGCCCATTTCAAGCAGCGTTAAAGTCACGTGAGAGAAGCCTTGGAAATGTCTTCCTTTTCCCAGATATTTGGCTCAGACCCAGGGTCAACATTGGTTTCCCACCATATGCCCATAATCTTGTTTCTGTCTTTTGTTTAGGGGCCATTAAGTTTAATGACGGCCTGAGCTTGGAGGAGAGCTACCGCCTCATCGAAGCTCTGTCCCGGTGCCAGCTGCCGTTCCAGTGCGCGCACGGGAGGCCGTCGATGCTGCCGCTGGCCGACATGGACCACCTGGAGCAGGAAAAGCAGGTACAGTGGTGACTAGCAAGAGAAAAGGAAAAGCTTAGCTGCTGCTGCTTTTTCAGATTCTACTATCCAAGTGTAATCTGTCGTGATCCTTTGCAAAACAGATTTTTAAAAATTACACATTGAAAGTTGTATGTAAAATGTAAAGTCTCACCATTTCAGCTTCTAGCTTAAATTCAAAGCAGTTTAGGCTAAACTGTCAGATTATGCACATGATTTTATTTTTCGTATTTTTTAAGCTTAACGCACACACAAAATGATGTATTCTAGACATCTGTTGCCTACTGGTTCCAGGTTTGATAAGACCCAGAAGTTTTCTGGGACTGCAGAAAGTTGGTACAAACAGCAAATTCACTGCTGGCAAATGTAACCGAAACGGCCAGTTGCTTGATGGTGCTTGCTGGAAATGGTGACCTTGCTGGAAATGGTGGCCATCTCCAAGTTCCTCCGGCATCATGTTTTGGGGGTCCTCAAGTACAAGGGAACCAAGCTAGGAGGTTTCCACATTAGGCTTTGGCCCTGATTACTCAGCAGCCCAGAACAATGATTTAATTCAGTAAAGGCACAGAGTGACTTTTTAAAATTTGATTTATTTATTTTTAGAGAGAGGAGAAGAGAGGGAGAGAAACATCTATGTGTGAGAGATACATGGATCAGTTGCCTCTCACACGCCCCCAACTGGGGACCTGGCCTACAGTCCAGGCATGTGCCCTGACCGGGAATCGAACTGGCAACCTTTCAGTTTGCAGGCCGGCACTCAATCCATTGAGCCACACCAGCCAGTCACAGAGTGATTTAAAGAACATTTCCTTTCCTTGTTACAATCATAAATGAAACAACATGAGAGCATAATAGGACTGTCCTGCTTTCTAAAATCTTTTCTTTTGCTCACCTTTCCTGCCAAGGGCTATGAAGTCTTTTCTTGCATGGAGTTTTCGGGTGCTGATGTGTTCTGACGTGTCCAGGAGATTTTACTCTATTAAAACTTTTTTGCTTCATGTGACAATGAAAAACTTTGTCCCTATTTCTGAGGCGATGGAAATCTAGACTTTTCAGTCCCTTTTATCATGGAAAATCTGTCTTTTTTGAATCCAGGTGTGAACAGCTGTAATTAAGTTCATATATGCTATTTGGGTTTTCATACTGGTAATTGGAGCTATTATCTTTCTTCCCATAGATTAAACCCAACCTTGCAAAACTTCGCAAAATGGCCCAGGCCTGGCGTCTCTTTGGAAAAGCAGAAGGATGTGATACAAGGCAAAGCCTGCATGCATCCATGCCTCCTTGTGAGCCACCGTAAGAACAGAATTCTTGATCTGTGAAGAACCAGAGAGGCTAACCCTGTGCCTCTGAGCAGAGGGCATAAAGAGCAGGTATCAGCAGCGCCTTGACCGAACCAGCCAGAAGCATACCAGTCTTCCTTGAGCAGATGATCCCTCTGGTTGGGTAGCCACATGGAACTCTTGCCTAAAGACACTCCATTCATTTGCATCCATGGACACAGGAGGTTGCCCTTTAATATCTACTTTTTGTAACTTATTTAGGGATAAAATTTAATAATTAATTGTCTAATTGGTTGATTGGTTTGTGGTTTTCTTGGGGTGGGATGTGGGGTTTTTTTGGTTTGAATTTGCAATTTTTTCCAGCCTCATAATTTGCATTAATGCTTATCTACCTGATGCTGAACCCCCAGGAATCAAGTCTGCCTTCCTAAACCGCCCAGGGCCGCGCTCCGTTAGTCCCCTCCCCGCCCTCCAGTCTTCTTCACTTCCCTCTGCCGCCCCTTCACGTTCTGAATCTCAAGACTTAAAGGGTTTCTCTGCACCCAGAAAAATCGCTGTCTGTAGTCTTCCATCAGGCCTGCAGTTAGATTAGTTTAGGGGTAAAAACTTGATAAACAGGACAGGGATAGAATAGGGAAAATTAAAGTCCTTTTCTTCATGGTGTTTTTGTTGTTCATATCTCAAACCAGTAAAGTGATGAAAGTACTATGAGCTTGTTTTTTTAAAATATAATTTTTTATAGTTTATATAAAATATCTCTTTATGTGAAAGCAGTTTTCATATCAAAATGCAGCATTTTTTTTTTCAGCCTAACCAGCTGTGTTCTCTACATTTGCTTAGGAGATAAGGGTTCTTCTAGTCCCTTTCAAATTACGTCTTGGTTTTATTACAGTATGCGTAGCTAATGGCCTTATAATTTCATTTGGGATCTTTTTGCAAATGCTTGTTATGCCACTTTTAATTTGTATTTCCCCCACCTATTTAGATGACTTGATTTCTAGTTAATAAGACTTAATAAAGTCCTCTAGAAGGGGGGAAAAGGCAAAAAAAAAAAAACAAAAACAGCTGGCAATGTTTATGGCAACTGGGATGTTATACAATGAAAAAGATGTGGCAATGAGAATTTCCACTTTTGCATTTCCTGACCAGCCTGCTCAAACTGGCCTTTGTATCAATGGAATTATTTTCCTTATTTTTAAATACAGGAAGCGAGTCTGTGCTCATGGAAGAAACGTGGGTTTGCCAGCAGCCCTGCCGTGAGCCAGGAGCCATGCAGGAGCAATGAAGTGCTGCATTCATTAGCGTGCGCCGCAGAGAAGGTCCGGGGAAGCCCGAACCTGCTGTTCAAGGGACCCTTGTAGAACTGTATAATTGGAACCCTGAAGAATAGGCACCACTGTCTATAAATGGCCTTTATTCTCCTAAATGTGCATAAACAGTTTCGTCGGGAGAGACGACCTCAGAAAGGAGAGTGTTTTCAGGGGATTTGCAAGGCTGTGGAGGGTTCTGCCTGCAGACCCAGTGGGGTGTCGTGGCCTCTGGACCTCTGTCTCTGGTCTCCAGCGCTACAGGGGGGCCAGTGGCCCTGGGAGTTTTAAAGACCTCTTTAGGTCAGACCGATTTGTGGGATTAAAAAAAGTGTTACGATCCTTCTTATATTAGGATGATGGGGTGTTATTAAGATTTTGCTAAAATCTCAAACAACTGTTTTCTGGAGAATACGAGATTTTAAAAAGTTCTCCATAAATTATGCAACCAATTTTCCTAGCTAGCCTGAATCGATCAATGTGAGATAATTACACTATTTTAATAATTTATAAACTCAATAGCATGCATTAGCATAAAACCAACCTATTAGCCAAAAAAACCCCTAACATTACTTTCATTATTGCCTGCTAGGGTTTTGCTCTGTTTTGTTTTTAACTCAGGTGCCATAGGAGCAAAGATGCATTTAAATTTTCCAATTTATTAATGGAAAATAATTCCATTGATACAAAGGCCAATTTGAGCAGGCTGGTCAGAAAATACCAATGTGGAAATTCTCATTGCAACATCTTTTTCATGATCTTTAAGGTTTACAAAATAATTTTTACAGACCTAGCCCACCTGAATTTCCTGGTAACCCATGAGGTAAGGTGGTATTACTCTCCCCGTTCTACAGGAGGGGATACTAATGCTGAAGAATATTAAGCGATGTCTTACGATCACACAGCCAGTAGGTAGCGCCGAGAGCGGCGTCCACGTCTTCCAGCTCGGGCGACAAGCTGCCGTGTGGATACTGTCTGAGCCCCACCACAGCCCTCAGGAAGCCCGCGTCTCTGCTGCCGCGAGACGACTGAGGCTCAGGGGCGTTAGCAGGGTGGCGGAGGGCCTTCCTAAGGGAGCCAGAACTTCCACCCAGGCCGTGGGACTTCATGTCATGCACGCCTTCCCATTGCTGCCCCGCTGCTGCTCCACACGTGCTTAGTTTATCAGCGGTTTATCAGTCTGAAGGCTAGTGGTTCCTTTTTGTTAGATTCTGGCCGGTAGAGACTTTGTTAACTTCAGGGTAAAACTTGAGAGATGAGATGGCAATGAAGCTGTTCTCAAGAGTGCCATTTCTTGGTAGCATCGTTCAAATTTTTGTTGAGAAATAAAGGTGCAGAACTCCAAGGTTAGCTGCAGTCAGGGAAGCAAGGAAACTAATGATAGAATATGGTGACTTCCTCTAGGTTTAGGGATCACTGAGTTACAGCTATGTCTTTATTGTGGTAAGAGGAAATAATTCTGTCAGAATTAAGGCTACAGATGGCAGTAGGAACCGGTATCAGGAAGCTCAGAGTGTAGGCTAGAAGGAAGGGGAAGGACTGGGGAGAGAGCCAGGGCAAGGTCCAGAACCTAGCTGGGGGTCTGGAACTCCACGAGCAGTTGACAGTGGAGAGGTTCTAGCACTCAGACTTCAGAGCAAGGAAGAAGGGTCAGAACAAATGAACAGCTGGGATCTGGGCTTAATAGACCGGAAGAAACAGGGCAGTAAGAACAGGCGCAGCGCAGGAGGGAGCCAGGTTCTGGAGATGGGCAGGGGGCTGAGGAAGCCATGCCGAGTGAGAACGGACGCGGCCCATCGGTTCCTGGAGAGCACTGCCAACCGAGCCTGGCAAAGCTTCACTGGTAACAGCACATCCGAGTGGAGGGAACAGCAGTCTCTGGCACAAAGAACTCTGTCCCTGTTCCCCACCTGAAGTGACACCCCATTCCATCAAAACTCTTCACGAACCCAGGGTAACAACAAGAACTGATGGGTATGTTTGCCACTGTATATCCGGCCTGTTTTCACCCTTTCTGAGCCGGAGTTGCTCATGAACAGTGAGATGGCAGAAAGGCAGGCTCAGAGGAGAGAAAAAGAAGTCTGGGAAACCAGAACTCTGGATAACTCCATCAATTAAACCCTTTCTCGTATCCTTCCATTCATCATTCGGTAATCTGAGCCTCTTCTAAATATACTGCATCAGAACTGGTGGGGGATGTAAAGAAAAAAGGGGTTGTCCTGTGGTTTAGGATTTTTTTCAAACCCTTGGGTCCTTTTCCATGCATGCGAATTTCTTAGAGCACTCGGTCTTATCCAGAAACATCTGATAAAGCTCAGGCAACCTGATCAAAGCCTGTTAGGAATCCAGGTGTCTTACATGTTGGAATCCATGGAGCCAGTAAGCGAGTGTGACTCAAACAGCAGTCTGACGACGCTACTTTGGCCTGACTGTCTACCCTTACAACCTGCCTGACTAAGCACGTGCTCATTTACTTCAAAAGCAAGTAGTACCCAGTGATGGTTCCCACAAAAAAGTGTTTTGGACTTAGCTACTGTTACCAGTTGATCATTATTCAAGGTATTTCATCACCTCTTTTGTAGTAGTAAATTACAGAATTTAACATCTCAGTTATGAATTGTAGGAATCTTGGTCAAGATTTTTCTAGGCAGGTCTTAATTCTATATTAACATGCCTGGGGGAAAACCATCACTGAAAGTCTCCTCTTCAGCACAGTATTTAATGCAAGTGTCAAGCGATCATTTCAAGTGTGGTTAGGCTCCAAGGCTGCCTGCCCTCCGCCGTGGGGGTGTGGTGGAGGCTGAAAGCTTAGACTGTAGCTCTAGTATTAATAATAATTGCTTAGGCACTTGCACAATATCCTGGAACAGCTCTTTGGTGAATGAAAAGAACAATTCAAAGCAAAGCAGACCAGATATAAAACACTTCCAAGGCACATTTCAAAGTAGCTCCTTTTGGCAAAGAGGTGCAGGTCTGGAGAGGGAGTTTTGCAAGGACAGGTGGGTCGTGTGGGGTCTTTGCCGCAATGATCACGTGACCATCTGGTACCGTCTTCATGGCAGAGCAGTTCCGATGTGCTGAGTTCTGCACAGGGCTAGTGCAGAGCCGTCTAGCTCAGCGACGGAACGGCGTGACTGGCAGCCTTCATGAACCCCCACGCTGATGCAGCAGACTGCCCTGAGAAACGGTTTTGAAGCACATCTGTGAAACTTGTGATCCTGTGGGCACCGGCATTTTTTTCTTTGAGGTATCACTTTACTTCTGAGTTTTTCTTGGTAGAGTATTTTTCAGAGACTTCTCTTCTGAGGCTAAATTAGGAATTTCTGTTCCTTATTTGAGTTCCAGGAATTGTGCTTTCCTGCCCTCCGCCCAAATTGGAAGATACAAACCGTGGGAAAAAGTGTCTTTATAAACTGTATTAAGTAAGTTATCTAACTGGGTTTATTTGGCATAGGAAGCCTTTCACATCCACGGAATCCTCTTTTTCTTAATCACCTCTAAGCTAAAATAGTTTTTTCCTTTTCCCCCAAACGAGTCTCTGGGTCCTGCGGGCGAAGGCGGGGAGTGGCGGGCATGAAGGCCGACAGGCGGTAAGTCAGCCCGGAGCAGCGCGGTTTCCCCCTGTTGAAGTCGGGGTCTCCCTTTCCAACGCTCACTCTGCCTCAAACAGGAAGCGGGAGAGAGGGAAATAGAAATAACAAGGCATATAAATAGCCTTGTGGGATTTACTGGAGGTCCTGAAGATCCCAAGACCATGCATTTGTGCAGTTCTGTTCCAGGCACTGCAGGAGCCGCCCGAGAGAGAGCCTCTACCCTTCATCCACCTCGGTCGTGCCTGGGAAGGAGGTTGCTGCTAATTTTAAACCCAGAGACTAAGATGCGCAAAGAACAAGAATCATAAAGCATTCTTGGGGCCAGAAACAGATTTAAGTTCCTTGACTCACTGCTGCTCTTACTCCAGACCACACAATTATACCCAAGTGAACTGCTGTTAAAATTGGTGCCTTCGGAGGAGACAATTGCTTGTAATTGGCAGCTGTGAGCCACTTCACCGAGGAAGCCTGGGGTCTGGGATGCTGTGAGGAATGTTTGACAGGCTGAGGCCCCAGTGAGTCAGGCTTTTCTGAGTCACAGGACTTTCAGGTCAGTCTTTCAGGCTGACTCAGATCTTGTTTTCTTCCTCCTTCAGGAAGACAAGGGCCTGAGGCAAAGATCCCTCTGAGGCAGAATCAAAAGAGTACTTCTGGCCAGTGTTACCCAAGCGTGGTTACCAAATCACCTGCTACAATGCCTCAGCGAGCTAGTTAAACATGAGGACTCCTGGCGCTCGCTCCGCCCCAGCCACACTGCGAGAGGCAGGAGGCCAGCCTTCGAGAACGAATGGCATTCCAGGGGCTTTCCCTGCCCACCCAAGTCTGCCTCGGACTGCAGCTTCGGACTAGCTCTTCCCCAGCACACACCGGTGGCCTGGTTTACCTGCAGAGACCCTTTAAAAATCTAATTACTCAAGGAGTACACATAAAATAGGGGAACAATATATAAACATACTAAATAAAATTAGATGTCTTCCTGCTTGTCACTGTTTGGTGTTATTCTTCCAGACTTTTATCCTCTACAAGTACAGATTTTGTTTTACTGAAAGATCATACCATGCATATCACTCTGCAGCTTGCACTTAACTAACAATATGAAATGGACTTTCCTCACAAATCTAACACATTCATTAACACAAGGCTCACACATCAAATGCCTACCGGGGTTCGGCAGATAACATAGTTAAATGGACCCCGGAGGAGCTGCCGAACACTGGAGGTTTTCCATCTGATGGCGTCAGAAGCTACCTAGCTCTGGCCAGCTGCTGCCTCTTGGGAATGTGGATCCAGAATCGCCAAATTTTCTGAGTTCTCTCAAAAGAATCAAGAACTCTAAATGGTTTAATGTGCAATCTCTAGGTATTTAAATATTGATAACTAATTCAAATTAAATACTGGGTGAACCAGCAGCCAGAATGTCTTCAGTCCAGACACTGCCCTCAAGCCGCCTTTTGAAACCTCAACTGCAGTGGAGACACGATGTTCCACGGTATGTCATAACTATTTTAAAACCTTTCTTGCTTTCAACTAACAGAACACAGAATGTTACTGCTGGACACGCAGGCCATGACATGGCAGCTGCTACAACGGACGGTCCCGTCTGTACCTGTGTGCTTGTACAAATAACTAGACGTGCAGGTTCAAAACTGCCCTGGGAAACACTGCACCAGCTTACAATCCTATTAACAGTACACGAGAGGGTCCTTTTCTGGGGAGCTTTAAATGGATTCCCAGGTGCCCCCCCAGAGATCAGATGTAGTGGGTCTGGGGTGGAGCCCAAGAATGTTTGTTTGTTTAAGCTCCCAGATGGTTCTGATGATCAGAGAGGTTTTGGAACCACCATCTTAGATTTACTAGCAAATTGGGGCCATTTCCAGTACATTCTGAATGAAACTGTAAATACTTTCATTTGTACCTCTCTGTTTTAGACTGTTACTTCTAAGTACAGCCCTCTATGCAAACAAGACAAGGGCTCTGCTGCTGCTGTTCCAGGCGGTTCAGTCAGAGCAGAACAATAAATAAACCAACTCGGGAACCTTCGAGCAGCTTTTATTGGCACAGCCTACGAAAAGGTGTGGTTGCCATTTCTGAGCAAAAACCTGTATCCCAGCAAGCTAGTCAGTGTTATGTTTAACACACCAGTGAACCAGAAAGTTTAAGTTCCTGAAACAGACATCCTAGGTCACTAAGAAGCTCCAAAATCAATAGGTCAAGCCCTACTTCTCTCTCAAGATCTGAAAGGCAAAACAAACAAACAACAAAAAAACCCCAAACGAGTCCTGGATATACATCTTTGCTGTGGGATGACTAAAACGGCAGGAAACAACCCAGCTTTTTCGGCTGACCCCAGTCCTTACAAGGAAGAGCGTTTCGGCAGTGGCACTGAAGTCCCCTCTCCATTCTGCGTCGGCCTCCGCGGCTCTGCTCAGGACGAGCGGTGTCACAGGACGTGGTCGTCAGGGTGGTAGAGCTCGCTCATCAGCCGGTAGATGTAGGAAGGAGCGTTCCCGCCAATGTTGGAGATGAAGAGGGTGATGAGCTCCGGGGGGACATAGTCAAACACAGGGCAATGAACGCTGACTTTCTCCAGGATGTCCCCTGAAAGGCAATCGCACGTGACAAGAATAAAACTGAGGATCCTGCTCTAATGGTTAAGCGGTATACGGGTTCCAGGCTCAATAATGCAGACATACTTGCTACCCCAAGGAAGGGGAAGCTGCAGCGGAACGCAGGCCGCAAGAGATGACCTCAGACCATGGCACTCCCCAATTAAAACCCTTCCAGGCCTTTCCAGAGCCCTGGAATTCAAACTGGGGCCTGCAGCCTTCAAGACCTGGCCCCTCCCCGCCACACCAACTACAAGTCGTACCACTCCACCTCTTGCTCACTCCTCTCTGGCCATACAGCCACCTTTCTCCAGCTGGCTACGTGTGTACCCAACTCAAGACCTCTGTGCCAACGCCTTGATCTTCATGTGGGGCCCCATGCATGCAGAACTCAGCTGAAATGTCATGTTGTTAAGACCCTCCCCCATCTAAAGCCATCTCCCAACCACTTTCCATCTCATCATCCTTATTTGCTTCTTCCCTAGAACATCCCATGATCTGACATGTTCTCGTCCATCCACTGCTACAGACGGGAAGCTCCGTGGGAGCAGGGCCCGCCTGCAGGGTTCACTGCTACATCCCTAGAGCCTAGGTAGTACAAGGCACAGTGAGTGGGTGCCGACGGACACAAATAATTTCTACATGAATGAATGTTTAAGTAAATGGAGGAAGTTATTCAACCTAAGAACTACCACCCCGAATATATGCTTTGCTCCCAGAGGGCATTTAAGACCATGTTAACTATCGATGAGGCTCACGGAACACAGCTGCTGCCTTCGGAAGGCAGAGAAAAGGGCCCAACACACAGGGTATCCAAGGTATAGGCAAGCTTTACAAGTAGGAACATTTCAGAGTTGCTTCCTTGGGCAGCCACGTTGCCAAAATGACTCCCGACAGCAAGTAAAAATGAGTACGTTTCCCATGGGGTTGTTGCCCGCACCTCAAACGACATGCAAAGCCGAACGCAGCCAATACTGGGTGATCCAAACCTCCATGGCCCCACCACCTCAGCTGAAATATATTATTCCGGAACAAAATGAACCTAAACTAGATCAGGTCTCCAGGCACTCTAAGCCGCCAAAGAGAACAGTCCCCACAAGTACGGTAAAAAGCACACCTGGCAGCACTCAGTCCCACTGACCACCAAACCCAGACCAAAAGGCCAAAACACACCCATGTGCGTGCACACACGCACACACTTCCGTACCTTCTGTGAAGGGCAGGACTTCTTCAGGAGCCACAAACCTGTGAAATGAGTCTTCTTCATTGGGGAACTGGAAAAGGAAAAAAAAATTTAAAAAACAGACCCAGCAATTCTATCTCTAGGTATATACCCAACAGAAATAAAAAGCACGTGTCCACACAGAAACGTGTACACACGTGCTTACACCAACACTATTCACAAAAGCCAAGAGATAGCAGAAACCCAAATGCCCGCCAACAGGCAGGCAGCTCAAGTGCACCCGCACACAGGGACGGTACGCGGCCAGAATGAGAGGCCGAGTGCTGCGCTGCGACTCGGAGGGCCCGGGGCACGGTGCGCTAAGTGAAGGAGGCCAGAACCCAGAGGGCACAGTGGACTCTGTTCATGTCAAGTTTCCCAAACAGGCGAACCCACGGCGACAGAGAGCAGACCAGTGATCGCTAGGGGGCGAGGAGAAGGGAGAAAGTTATTAATGGGTGCACAGAGTTTTTCTGGGGTGATGAAGTTCTGAAACCAGGGAGTGGTGGTTGCACAATGCTGTGAATGCAGTGAAACCACTGAACTGAACATTAAAAAATGGTTAATTGTATGTTATGTGAATTAAACCTCAATTAAAAAAGTAAGAGACCTATAAATAGATTGATATTTTAAAGTAAATAGTTTTTATCACTAATGAAATGACTCTTCACTTAGTAACTGCTGGTATTCAGGCTTCAGAGGAGAGTCTCTGGAACGGGGACAGATAAAACTGTACGTTCCTAAATGTTACTTGCGTGGCGTTTTGAAAGGTGGTCAGGGTGATGAGGAGTGGCAGCAATGTGAACAATGGGCCGCCCCCAACTATGTATTGTCTTGACCTTACAATTTCGAATTCTTTAAGCTGACAGGTTATAAATATCAACTGTTTTTCCTGGATCGAGACTCCTGGAGCTTTTTCCAGCCTCCACTGGATCTAATCCACTGAGTAAATGCAGACACAAAGCCCCAGAGTGAGCAGGTTGAAGGCCCAGCGACCAAGCCCATGCTCTGGCTCTCTGCTGGCTAGAGGCAGACGGTCATACCTGGGGTGAGAGCTTGAACATCGGGGCACAGACGATGAGAGGGGTGGAATGGTGCTTTGCTGCCAACGCCAGAGTGTGCGTTCCTGTCACAGCTCTCAGGGCACCGTTGGCCAGGATGGTCTTTGTGCCAATGATCACCTTTGAGACAGGAAGAAAAATGGGAGCCATCTGGGGACAAAGCCTTAAAAAGGGCCATTGGGCACAACGGCCTAAATGCTCAGGCCTGAGTCTTGGCATCCTGAGGGGTCACACAGCAGTAGAGGGAAAGAGATCCTAGGCTCAGGGCCACCAGCCCTAGCTTAAAAGTGGGTCCCCGAGGAAAGAGCGAATGTGGTGCATGACAGAAAATTGCAGTATCTGCTGCTGGGAGCCTCGTCTTCTAAAAATCACACCTCCGGAGAAACAGGTCTTTCTTATTCTCCGTCCACCTTCGCTGAGCTCTCTGGGCATAAGAGGGCATCCTAGTGGCTGGCCTGCTTAGAGTAGTCCCACTTCATTTTTTCAGTGCTTTAACCACAAAGAAGGTATTGCAAATAAGGAACAATGATACAGACAAAGGAAAGAGAATTCAGTTAAAAGATTAAAAAGGCCCACGTATGTACTTTCAAAAGGTGCTAGAAGCTCTTCTCATGGATATTACAAAGAGGACAATAAAAACCAGTATTTCAGAGATATAATCCTCATTAATTCAACCTAACTTCAAACACACCCACCTTGTTGACTCTCGACATCACAGCAAAAATGGCAGCGTCAGTCATGACAGTTGTCTCGATACCTGCTTTCGACAAATTGACTGCCATTTCGTGACCCTGCAACAGGAGAGAAGGGCTGACGCTGGGACAACGGGTGAGAGACCAGGAATGGCCTCTCAGAGTGACTGGATCTGGGAATTCTGTGATGCCAGGCACTTGCAACAGACAGGTCCCAGCACATAACTAACTCACCTTTCTGCCTGTGGCAGGTATTCTCTGGGAAGCTGCAAGGAAGCCCAGAGGAAGCTAATAAATGTTTAATACTCCACTGCAGCACTGGAGCTGCCACAGAACTGGAAATACTACCTGTCTGCACAATCAGGCATCGCTGACAAGAGAGCCCTGGCTCCTTATTTACGACATTTTATTTCCTTACATATTTCCTTTTTTGAAACCTACTATTCATACCTAGGGATTGAGGGAGGTCAAGCCAAGACTCAGTCATCCCCCAGGTAATTTACCCTATTTTGATACCTGAGAGAAACCAACGTTTATCTTTTCATTGATCCACACCCAACTTTCTCAAGCCAATGTTTAAGGCCCTTTTTAAGAATGTTCACAGGATGAACAACTTGATAACTCCCTTAATGTTTTATTCATCTTCTCAGTGTCTCGCTAATCAATTCAAGGTCAACATGGACCCCACCTATCACTCCTTTATTCTCTCAGTCTTTGTTTTCCTTAGCAGCTCCAGCAGTCCCCCTACCTGACAGAAAGGCGCACACTCGGCCACGATGACGTGGAACTTTCTCTTCCGGGCAGCCTCTTTGAGGAAGGCCTCCACTGTTCGGGAGAAGCCAATGGTCATGATCACCTCATTAGAATGGATGTGCTCCAGGGCCTGGGCTGCGATGTTCTCCATCATCCCTTCTGCAAGAATAGTCCGTGGTACAAAGACAGTTGGAAACTGCCCTGCCACAGTGGCACAGGCAGATGTGACAGAGCCCCAAATGGGGTGCGTGCCCACCCAGCTGGCCCTTGCAGCGCAGGCTTCACAAACTTAATATGAAATGTCACACTTTCTTGAAATCCCTGCTCCTCTGCAATCTTCTGTCTGCCAAGTTCTCAGGCTGCCCTCTGCCCCAGCAGTACCCCTCCCCAACTTACCCCCTTGCCCTGCCCTGCCCTGCCATGACACCCGCTCCTTTACAATGGATTGTGAAGACGGTGACTTCAGGCAAGAAATGGTCCAATCTGGGAAACCCTCAAGTGCTGAGTATGGGGTAAACAGAACTCGCACCTAAAAAAAAATTCTCCAAAAGGTGGCCACGACACCTCCACCTGAGAGTCACAGAAGAAAAATAGGAAAGGAATTTGGAAGCAGCAGCTCAGGGCACAGACAGTCCCCACCTCTTCCTCCTGGAAGAACTCCGAGAACAGGGAGTACCTGCAGGGGTTCTTGGTCACAAAATCAAGGGGAATGGAGGTGGTGTGAGCAGGCACAAAAATTCAAGAGGAAGTTTAGTGAGGGTCTAACTAGGCATGTTTTAGGGAGTTCATCTTTAAAATGAAAATAAAGCCCTGTCCTAATGGAGTCTCTGCCATACTGGATTTGCAGTCTACAAAGCACTGGTCTGTAATGAAACATAGAGGTTACCATAGTCCTACCACCTGTTCCCACTTTCCTAATCAGGATGGAAGGGAGACCTCTGAGAGCCAGAGTACGCCTCACCTCCCAACCCTGCTGACAAACAACTGCAAGGTCTTCTGTTGTTTTCTCCTGTCCCTGCAACTTGTCCTGCCCACCAGGGATGGGGGCTCTTACCCAGTTCCACAAGCAGCTCATTAATTGCCTCAATGATGTTGGGCTGCAGTTGGGCATAATGGAAGCTGAAATCCTCGTTCAGGCCTCCAGATGTTAAGAGTTTGTGCAGGGACTCCTGCTGGTCACTCTCATCGCTGCGTCCGTGAAGTCTATGGAGGTAACACGACGCAGAAGGTGTGAAGGCCATGTGATGTGTAACATGACCTGTTCAGCTCCAACAAAGGCTCCAAGCACAGATGGGGGCTCGTGCAAAAAATCATCACTGGATCCAAACCGGAACCCGTGACGTGGACCTGACCTGCCATACTCCTCGCGGATGATCCTGAGCACTCTCCGCACCATATTGCCCACGGTGGTCTCTGAGGGCTGCGCGGCTGTCATCCTCCGGCCCTCTCTGCGGATCAGCTTCATCAGCTCCCCTGCAATCCAAGCCAGAGAGGGTGAGCAGAACAACAGCGCGGCGAGGCCTGGGCGACTTTCCGCCTGGGAACAGGGAACGCAAAGTGGCCAAAGTGGCGAGGGACGCGATGGAGCGAGGCCCGCCTTACCTGCATGGCTCCAGCGGTGGTCCATGATGATCCGGCGCAGCAGCTCCAGGGTCTCCCGAGCCATGTCCTCGGAGGTGCGCCGCCCGCCGCCTCTCTTCAGAGCCTCCACGAAACTCTCCATCCTCTCGGACAACTCCGAGACCTCGGCCTCGGCCCCTGGCATCTTGAAAGAAGCCGCGGTGACGGCCGAATCCACTCCAGCAACACTCTTTGGGTTTGCACTTCCGGGGGACCAGGTCGGCTTCCGCTCCGTGAAAAAAACTCCAGTTTGGGAGCTGGCAGGCCACGCCCCTCGCTGCTTGAGCCAATCAGAGACGTGGAGCTCCAGGGCTTTACAGCTGAGGACCTGCTCGCCTTCGCACAGAAGTGGAGCTGGCCTTTGCTGGCTCCTCAGACGCTGAGACGTGACTTGAGAGACTTCAAGAGGGCGGTTAGTACAGTTGGTCTGGGACAGCCTGTCTTTTCAGCTGACAGTACTACCCGAGACTACGCTGGAGAAGCTGCAGCCTTCTTTCCTGGTCCCCTAGCTCCGGTGACAGTCCCATTGTCCTTACACAGACGCTCAGAAAGCATGTCCAGGGCCCGCTGCCCCGTGGGCAGACCCCTCCCCCCTTTATAATGCAGTGTTTGTGCCTGTGCCTCTCCAACAGACTCAGCCTCCTGAAGGCAAGGACCTTGTTTTTTATGCCTTTTCGTTCCTGATGCCCAGCTCACCTAAGATAAGATAGAGGAACCAAGAACAAGGAAACCAATACCCACCAAAATAAGATTAAAAGTGGGAGGTAACACGGGAACAAAGACAATGTCCTTACATTTAGACAGAATACACAGGCTGTATAGTATAATACAATACCAAGAGCTACCATTTGCTTATAACTTACAATATGTGAATTGTCTCATCTAATACAACTCTGAGATATGTTCTCCTATCCTTATTTTACAATTAGGAAACAGAGCCACAGAATCTAAGCAGTTAGTAAGTGGATGCAGTTATATTTAAATCCAGGGCTGTCTGAACACAAAGTCTGTGTGTAATGAGAATCTCTAATTATTTCCTAAAGATAAATTCTTAGAAGTGGAATCTTTGGACACATACATTTTAAAGACTTGTTACAATTGACAAGCTGCCCTCAGAAAAGATATATCAATACCAAAATCAGATGATAGTTCAAAAAAAAAAAAACAAAACAAGACTACAGACAAGTATTCCTCATGAATAGCAGACACAAAAACTGCAACAAATTATTAGCAAATCAAATCCAGCAATACATAAAAAATTAATGCATAATTACCAGGGAGAATTTAAATCTGTAATGCAAAGCTGTTTCAATATTTGAAAACCAATTTAACAAAACATTTTAGGGTTTTTAACAACCTAAAAAGTTGAAACACATGATTATATCAATTGATGCAAGAAGCACTTGACAAAATTCAACAGCCATTTAACTTTTAAAAACTCACAGAAGAATAGAAAGGAACTTCTTCAACTTGATAAAGGGTACCTACAAAATCCTAATGTCATACTTCATGGTGAAAAACTGCTTTCTCCCTAAGATCAGGAACAAAGCAAGGATGTCTACTCTCACCATTCCTATTTAACATCATACTTAAAATCCTAGCCATTGCAATAAGGGAAGAAAAAAATTTTTAAACATAGAGTGGGAAAATTTTAAACATAGAGTGGGAAGAAAGAAAACCCCTTGTTCACAGAACACATCATCAACTCCACAGAAAATCCCAAAGAATCAATATTAACAACAAAAAAAAGCCTCCTAAAACTAAAAAGTGAATTAAGCAAAGATACAAGGCCAACACACAAAAATCAATTATAGACTTCCAGTCAAGATGGAGGTGTATAATCCAAAGTCATAAATCTATATTTTCTAATAAATACTTTAAAATTTTGTCTTTATACATAGTTTGGAATTACTTTCTATATAAGATGAGAGATGAAAATCCAATTTTATTTTCATTTTTCATTGTTTCTCTTGACTCTCAGTACTATCACTATGGTATGTCAAGTTTCTACAATGTGTGAGTCTGGGGGCCTCCAGTTTGTGTGGAGTTTGTGTAAGGTCTCTTGCTGGTTGCTTTCATCATTGTGTCTGTGGAGTCTATGGAGGCAACAAGCCAAAAGAGGGAGGTGGGAGGAGGTGTGATGACTTAAGTATCCTCACAAAATTATCCACCAACATTTTGATACACAAAGGAGCCATAAAATTGCTTAATTTGTCTGTCACTGAACCAATATCACATTAATCACTATTGTCTTTTTTTTTAAGTTTGTTTATCATCTGGTAAAAAAAGATTCAGTGCCATATTCCCTTCTTTTTTATATAATTTTAGAATATTTTACTTATTTTTTTAGAGAGGGGGAATGGGAGGGAAAAAGAGAGAGAGAAACCTCCATGTACAAGAGAAACATTGATCTGTTGCCCCATGACTGTCCCACAACCCAGGCATGTGTCTTGATGGGGAATCAAACCAGCTACCCTTCCTTGCACGGTCCGGCACTCAACCACTGAGCCACACCAGCCAGGGCTATATTCCTTTCCTTAAGAGTGTCTTGACTAGCCCTGGCTGATGTGGCTCAGTTGGTTGCAGTGTCGTCCTGTAACCGAAGGGTTGGAGGTTTGATTTCCAGTCAAGGCACATACCTAGGTTTCAGTTTCAATCCCCAGTCTGGGTGCCCATGATCCCTGGTCCAGGCTGGGTATAGGAGGCAGCCAACATCCAACATTGATGTTGCTTCCTCCCTCCCTCCCTCTCAAAAGCAATTTAAAAAAGTGTCCTCAGTTGAGGATAAAAAAATAAGTAAATAAATTTTTAATAAAAAGAGTGTCTTGACTCATTTTGGGCCTTTTCTCTTCCATACATATTTTATTAATAATTCGTCTATGCTATTGAGATTTTTATTTTAAATCTCTAAATAAGTTTGAGAAGAACTTACATTTTTAAGGTATTGAACCTTTTAATCCATAAATATGGTATATGCATTCATTTATTTAGATCTTCTTTTACATGGTTCAGTAAAATTTTACAACTTTCTTTATGTAGGTCCTGCATATCTTGTGTAAGACTCATTTCTATACACCTTATATATTTTTGCTATTGTAGGTGATTATCATTCTTTTCATCATTGCTGAATTGATGGAGAAAAAAATTTAAATTCATTTTAATTTGCATTTCTTTTTAATCATTAATTATGCTAAACATTTTTTCATGTTTATTTACCATTTGTATTTCTCCTCTTATGAATTGCTGGTATATATGATCTGCTCATTTTTCTTATGTGATATATGATACACATTCAGGTTGTCCACCCAATATCCATTTCTTTCCTCCTTATTAAAAGAACTGATTTTGTTTCATTTCTATGGAGAGGGTAAGTGGTTTTAGCTTACAGGTAAATCCTGATTTGTCTCAGCCAATTATGGTACTTTCTTTCTCCTTTTCTTACAGATCAGTGTAGGATAACCTATTTTCTATCTAGTAGAATATGAGTGAGGTCCACTTGGGAATTCCTGGAAAGGTTTTCTGTTCTTAAGAAAAAAACAAGAAGACTACTTAGTCTTGTCCATCTCTCATTTTATTGGATGCGATGCTCAGAGTCACTGCGGCTGTCTTGTGGCAGTCTCCAGACTGAGTGACATGTGGAGGATGGCAGAACAGAAAAAAAAAGAACAGACAGAACCTAGACTCTTGATGATATCAACACTTAGTAGGTAGTTTACATATATTAACTCTTTTCATCCTTACAACAGTCCTATAAAATAGTATACTCTTAATATAACGATTTTCAGAAGAGGAATGTGAGGCATAAATAGGATAAGTAACTTGCTCAGTGTCACACACCCCGAAAGTGGAAGAGCTGGGATGTAAACCCACCATTCTGGCTTCAGAGCCTGCACTGTTGGTCTGTGTACAGAGGTGCCTTTTATTAAAGCCATTGTGTGAAATCAACGGGTCCAGAAAGTTGCCCTACCTTTACACTTTTTGTTATATTAAAGAATAAATTTCTCTATTGCTTATATAATTTTCAGTTGAGTTTTCTGTCACTTGCAGCCGGAATCATCCTGAATTGGGTATTTCTCTTTTTCTAGTTGATTTCTAAAATCTCTTTATATATTAAGGATACAAAGTGTTTGACTGCAATTCATGTTGTGATATTAGTATTTTTAGAAACTTTGCCCAATTCTCATATTGCTGTGGGGTTGTAACACCCCCACAGCAATTGAAACACCTTTCAGTAGGACAGTTTAGAACAGGGGTGTCGAACTCATTTTCACTGGGGGTCACATCAGCCTCGCAGTTGCCTTCAAAAGCCTGAATGTAATTTTAGGACTGTATAAATGTAACTACTCCTTAACCAGGGGCAAGGAGCTCAGCACTGCTGCCATGTAGAAACAAGGTGCTGGGCCGGATAAAACAAGGTGGAGGGCTGGTTTCAGCCCACAGGCCTTATGTTTGATGCCTGTGGTTTAGAAAAACATAGCAAATGACTTTAAAATGTTCATTCATAATTCTTAAACCAGTATGTCCATGTCTAGAAATTTATTCTAAGGAAATAATCAGAAATAGAAACAAAGTATTATTTACAATAATATTTTTACTTTATTATTTATAATACAAAAATTCCTAAATATTCAAAATTAGGGAATTATAGTACAGCCAGAGAATGAAATATCATGATTTAGAAGAATATTTAATGACATAAGATGCTTAATGATAAGGAGAAATGTTGACAACACATTAAGTTTAAAAGCAGGTTGTAGGACTTACAGCCAAGATGGATGCATAGGTGGACACACTGTGCCTCCTCACACAACCAAAAGAAGAAGAACAACAAATTTAAAAACAAAAAACAAACAGAAATGATGGAAAATCGGACTGTATGGAAGTCCGACAACCAAGGTGTTAAAGAAGAAACATTCACCCATACCAGTACAAGGGGCAGAGATGGGCAGCCAGGCAGCTGGGCAGAGACGACTTGTGGCAAGGTGGCAGCTGGGGGACCAGGTGGTCCCACATTCATGTGCAGATAAACTGGGAGGACTAACTGGGGAGCAGGACAGACCATGAAACCCAGGGTTCCAGTGTGGGGAAAAAAAAGCCTCAAGGCCTCTGACTAAAAGCACCTGTGGGAAGAACTCCCAGCCTCACAGGAGAGTTTGTTGGAGAGACCCACAGGGTCCTAGAATATGTGCACGCGCACACACACACACACACACACACACACCCAGGAATCAGCACCAGAAGGGTCCAATGTGCTAGTGGGTAGTGGTGGAAGTGACTGAAAGCTGGCAGAGCTGAACAAGCGGCGTTGTTCCCTCTTGGACCCCACCCCTGCGTACAGCGCCACAAACCAGCAATGTTGGTTACCCTGTCCTGGCAAATACCTAAGACTCCACCCCTTACTACGTAACAGATGTGCCAAGACAAAAAAAAATGGCCCAAATGAAAGAACAGTTCAAAGCTCCAGAAAAAATACAACTAAGCGACTAAGAGATAGCCAAACTATAAGATGCAGAGTTCAAAACATGGTAATCAGGATGCTCATAGAAATGGTTGAGTATGATTGCAAAATACTCAATAGAAGAAGAAGATAGAGGAAGAAGTAAAGGCTATGAAAAGTGAAAAAAAGAAAAGTGTGCAGTGAACCAACAGTGACGGGAAAGAAACCAGGGCTCAAATCAACCATTTGGAGCAGAAGGAAGAAAGAAACATTCAACCAGAACAGAATGAAGAAACAAGAATTCAAAAAATGAGCAGAGACTTAGGAACCTCCAGGACAACTTTCAATGTTCCAATATCCGAATCACAGGGGTGCCAGAAGGAGAAGATGAAGAGCAAGAAATTGAAAACTTATTTGAAAAAATAATGAAGGAGAACTTCTCTAATTTGGCAAAGGAAATAGACTTCCAGAAAGTCCAGGAAGCTCAGAGAGTCCCAAAGAAGTTGGACCCAAGGAGGAACACACCAAGGCACATCATCATTACATGAGCCAAGATTAAAGATAAGGACACAATCTTAAAAGCAGCAAGAGAAAAGGAGACAAGTTACCTACCAAGCAGTTCCCATAAGACTATCAGCTTATTTCTCTAAAGAAAACTTACAGGCAAGAAGGGGCTGGAAAGAAGTATTCCCAGTCATGAAAGGCAAAGACCTACATCCAAGATTACTCTATCTAGCAAAGCTTTCATTTAGAATAGAAGGGCAGATAAAGTGCTTCCCAGATAAGGTGAAGTTAAAACAGTTCATCATCACCAAGTCCTTATTATATGAAATGTTAAAGGGACTTATCTAAGAAAAAGAAGATAAAAAATATGAACAGTAAAATGACAACAAACTCACAACTATTAACAACCTAACCTAAAAAAAAACTTAACTGAACTAAGCAAACAACTAGAACAGAAACAGAATCACAAAAATGGAGGTCACATGGAGAGTTATCAGCGGTGGAGGGGGAGAGGGAGAAATGGGGAGAAGGTACTGGGAATAAGTAGTATAAATGGCAGGTAGAAAATAGACAGGGGCAGGTTAAGAATAGTATAGGAAATGGAGAAGCCAAAAAACCTATATGTACGACCCATGCACATGAACTAAGGGTGAAGGGGATGTGCGTGGGAGGGGGTGTGCAGGGTGGAGGGGAATAAAGGGGGGAAATGCGACAGCTGTGATAGCATAATCAATAAAATTATTTTTTTATGTTAAAAAAAAAAGCAGGTTGTAGCCCTGGCTGCTGTAGCTCAGTGGTTTGAGCATCAGCCTGTGAAACAAAGGGTCACTGGTTTGATTCCCAGTCAGAGCACATACCTGGGTTGCAGGCCGGGCCCCCAGTAGGGGGCTTGAAAGAGGCAACGGCACATTGATATTTCTCTCCCTCTCTTTATCCTTCCCTTCTCCTCTCTCTAAAAGTAAATAAATAAAATCTTTTAAAAAACAGGTTGTATATAATCACTCTGGAAAATAGTTTGACAGTTCCTTTAAACACTGAAAATGGATTTACAATACCTGCCAGCAATTGTACTCTTGGTCATTTATTCCAGAGAACTGAGCGGTTATGTCCAATAGGAATTTGTACAAGAACATTCACAGCAGCTTTATCTGTAACAACCAAAAACTGGAAACCACTCAGATGTCCTCCAACGGGTTAATTTTGAAAGAAACTATTGCACATACACACCACGGAACGTGGCTCAACACAGGCACCAACTTAGATGAACGTCGAGGAAATTATGCTGAGTGAAAAATGCCATTCTCAAAAGTATACACACTACATAATTTCATTTATGTGACTTTCATGAAATAGCATAATTACAAAGATGAAGAGTGGATGAGTGGTTGCCAGCGCTTAGGAACAGGTGGGGGCCTGGAATGGGCGTGGGATAAAGTAGCAACATAAAGAATCGTAGAGTAAAGCCTCTTGATTGTGGTGATGGTTCTGCAAGGCTACACTTGATAAACTTGGGGCGAACTACACACACACACACGCGCGTGCATGTGTTAAGTGTGAAATCTACATAAGCTCTCTGGGACTTGGACAACAGCATGGTGATTGCTGGGGGTGGGCATAAGGGGACTAAATGGTAATGGAAAAAATACAATAAAGATTTTTAAGTAAAATAAAAGAGTGTTGGTAAGCAAAAAGAAAGAAATAAATAAAAAATACGTAAGCGCTCTGGGTTTTACCCAGGCCAATATTTTGTTTTTGATATTGTAATATGGTCGTATAAGAGGTTATCATTGGAGGAGGTGGGGGAAGGGCACTTGGACTTTGGTGTACATGCCTTTCAACTTCCTGTTAATCATTTTACAATAAATGGTATTCTAAAATAAATAGCAGAGGTGGCCACGTGACTACGTTCTTATCAATGGGATGGTGTGGAAGTGTGGCATTGCTGCCTCCGTGAACCTTCTTCCCTAGGAAGTAGTTGGCACGAGTCCTTGGCCCCTTGACTCCTTCCTCTCTGCTCTGCCAGCTTAGACGAGGAGGGTGCGGGCTGCACTACAGGGATGGCCGAGGAGGGAGCTGGAAGAAGTGGAACTTACTCTCCCCCGGAGGCCTCTGTGGCGATAGCTCCCATACCAGCCTGGACGTTTGGACTTCACGTATCTGCAAGGCAAATAAACTTAAGTCTGGTTTAAGCCACTGCTCTCTAGGGGTTTCCATCGCTTGCAGTCACACCCAATCCTAACAAAAACAAGTGCTTTTTATTTTCACTTGTGTACTGTCCTGTAACACATGCCATTTTTAATCAGAAAGAAAAGTTACTTGTAAGAAAAACAAGAAAAATAAATCTTTCATCAGGCCCATTTTTTCTACCAGGACCGTGATTTTGTTGATTTTTTCAGTGTCCCAATTTCGTAACTATCAAATCATAGATGTTTCCAAACTTAACGTGGAGAATGAGGTGATGACGATGATGATTCCCAACTGGGGGAAGGAAGATCGACAAAAATATTTGTGTCTCTCTCCACCTGTTCTAAAGAATCTCCTTTAAGGCCACCGGATCACTTCCTTTTCCTGAAGGGCTTTGACTTAACACTCGGGCATGCGAACGCACTACTGTTTTCATCCTTATCTGATTGTTCTGGTGAATAAGTCATGTCTCTACGCAACCTGAGAACAAGTGCTATTGTAGTGGACACCTGTTGTTTTTGTCTGTCCTCTGCACCCCTTTTCCTCTGGGAACTGCCCCTCCTCATCCCGTGTCATTCAGGTGCCACTGTCAGTCCCGAGGGCCTCCCGATGCCCCAGGGAGCCCCTAGTCACAGGAATGGATGACACACCACTCCAGTCTGGCCAGTCACCCTACGTCCAAGCTGATTGGCTGTGCAAAGCCATTCAGTCCTTCCCTGGGCTTTGCTATACAGACCCCAGAAGAAAGCAGTATTTTCTCCTGGAGATTTTCCGCCATAAGGACGTTGACTTGGGACTCAGTGGCCAGCCTTCCTACCTCATGGAGAACGCTTGTCTGCAAAAGAAGGTCAGCCAACTTCTCCAGGAGAAGCAGGAGCGAGCAGAGCCAAGTTTTAGAGTGAGAGGGAAAGAGCAAATAAGTTGATTATTTGAAATGAGCTGACGTAAGCCCTTAGATTTAGCCAGGGCTGAAGATAGAGCTACCCTTGGACTTCTCAGTAAATTCCCTTTTGTTTTAGCTTCTTGCATTGCTGGGGCTTTCACTTGAGCCTCTCTTTTGTCTCCCTGGGAGCCCAAATCTATTTTCAGCCAAGGTAGGAGTTCATTATTATTTGATTGATTCTGCTAGGCTAGAAGCTAATCTTGGTGTGTATGTGAATTTATATTTTGGTGGAATCTGTCTCTGCTCTTGAGATTCCCTGCCTCTTGAACATGGTCAATGGCTACGAATTTGGAGGGAAATTCCAATGACAGACGCAGGCAGCGGTACAGGGCGTGTGATTAGAAAAAACACTCCCCTGTTGTTATTAGAGTTGCAGATTAACAGTTACTCTTTATAGATGAACATACTCAATGTGTAACCAATATTTAGAACATCTTTATACTAAGCACCACATTGCATATTGGAAAATAGCCCCTGTCCTAGAAGAACCTCATCCCTTACACTTACAGTATTTTGCCTTTTCATTACTCCTTACCTGCCTTTCATTTGCCTTTCATACTCCTTACCTGTTTTGGTCTCTAAACAGCCCTATGAAGTTGGCTGGTTCTGCTCGAGAGATCAGTTATTCCACAATTAGCAAGCCCATCCTAACTTAGCGTTTTGCCAAGCACATAGGTAGACAAAAAAAAAAAAAAAAAAAAAAGTCTGTGATTCTGAGGAAAAAAAGTGGAGACCAAGGCCCACGAGCCAGTTACCCTCTGGGCCACGGAAGGAGCGCAGGCGAACGTTCGACTGTTGGGGGTTTGGGGTTTGGAATCATAGGGATATCAGCTCAGATCTCAGGTCTGCCCCTCCCAACTTGCCTGGCAGTGGCCATGGCGGTGACGGTGACATCTGGAAGCGGCAGCGGTCTCAAAGATTTAGAGACAGCGCTACTAGTGATCTTTAGAGCAGCAGGCCTGGATGCCCCTTATGTAACTGAAAGAATTTTTTTAACTCTTCATAAAGGGTGATTTCAGTGTAGTTAATAAGGAGTTGTCATTTTGAAGGCTGGATAATCCAGAGAAAAATAATGCCAGCTTTTATTTCCATAACTCCTTTCTTTCCAGAATGCACCAGTTATTGTAACTACCCAAGAGTGTTGAGAGCAGCAACAGACCTTGCATGATGGGGTGGCCCCATCAGGAGGCCTGTGCCCTGGGTCTGAGCAGCTTCCCGCCACTCTTAGTATGAAGGCGACGCGACGACTAACCTGCAGAGAGAGGCTGCTGGTGGCTCCCAGCGGGGCAGGGCTCACCCTCTCCCATCTGGCTTCCCTCCTTCCCTGGAAGCGTGTCCACCTCTGGTTTGATGCCCATGGCCAGGAACGTCCCTAACAACAGGCATTGTCTTACTTCAGAGCGTAGTTCGCTTAAGCGCTTCCCGGCCAGACGGAAGTGGGGGCTGCTCCAGCGCGCCCTCCACCACCGTGCAGCACGGGAGGAGGAGCTAAACTTGACATCAGGAAGGTCTTTCCAATCTCAGCTAATTTCACGTTTGGGGGCCTGAATAAGAATCACAGTATCCTCCAATTAGTAAGCACATATGTCTAAACCTTCCAAAATTTGACAAGAGAAATGTTAACTTCTTCATTTTACAGTGGAGGAAGCTGAGGACTGCAGAGGTTAGTGACATGCCTGGTTATACAATGGGGGTGGCCGGGGCAGCGCTTAGGTTCTAAGCCAGATACGTCTCCAGAGACTTCCATCGTGCCTGCAAACTCCAGAGCATCCACACCCTTCATGTCAGAGTGGGAAGAATGGCCTCTACGGGTCAAACAGGGCCCAGGCTTCCACCAGGCTAAGACCTCACAGATCTGGGCGGTGTCGGCTCTGGCGCCCTACCCTGTCACATGAGCAAGGAGGCAGTGAGACTAGAGCTGATGCTGTGAGGGCTGAAAGGCAGGCTCCTGAGAGCTGCGCCCTGGCGTGCCGGGATGCCCGGCACACACCTGACGGTGTTGGGGGACCCTGCTGGGTTCCACATTGTCCCTGCCAGCCCCTATCCGCTGCAGGGAAGGCGACACACAGCCAGCCTCCCAGGGCTCACAGGCCCTGCCCTGGGTGGATGCTTTGGGGAGCCCGGTGACCAGCAGCACCCCGTGGGAAAGCCTTGGCCCTGGCCTGCCTGGGAGCCACAGCGGTGGCGCCTCCTGCCCACGGCTTGGCTCAGCAGGTTCCCAAGTGGTTTGGACTCCTCCCCACTCCATTCTCAGCCTCCAAAGTCCCCAGGGGGTCAGGGAGGCCCCTGGCAACGCTGACCCTCCGTCCCTCAGGCCTCCCCAAGCCTATCTCCGCACACCTTGGAACCCAGTTGCCCCAGGGGGGAAACCCCCCAGCCTCCCAGGAGCAGCGCTGTTCCTCAGTCCATTTGGGGCTGGTAGGCCCCATCTCCACCCCACTGCACACCGAGGCTCCACTCCGAGCTGCATCACAGGGCTTTGGGTACGGGCTGTTGTTTTTGCAGCTGGGCTGGGGCGGGGCGGCAGCAGGAAGGCGTCTTGGGTACTGACCGTCTGAGAAAGCCCTGAGCCCCAATTCCCACTAGGACTGAGCAGCTCCTTCAAGCTAGTGACTGTCCTGTTCCCGGGGAAAGGCCCCTGGGCCAGGCCTGGAGTATAGGGAGAAGGCAGAGAAAGCGTCCAGCCAGCAGAGAGAGAGAGTTCAGGGGAGACCCCAAGCTCTCTCCGAGCCAGCCCTCCCCCAGCAGGCTGTGCTTCTTCCCCCCCCACTTCCAACTGCAGCTGGACAGAGCCTTTCGCCTCCCCCAGCCCCCGCACACATCTGGGAGATCCTGGAGCAAGCTTCCTTAAAACAAACAACAAACAAAACGGAAAACTCTCGTTTGCTAGGGGCAAAACGTTGGAAACTAAAAAGGATAAAGATCACCCATCATCCCTTCACTCAAACATATTTATTCACAACATTTTAATGTATCTCCCTATGACCTCTTTTTTTATTGTGTTAACATATACATAGCACAAATTTACCATTGAGCCGTGTGTAAGTAAGTGTACAGGTTGGTGGCTTTAAGTACATCCACGTTGTTGTGCAGACGTCATCACCTCCAGAACTCCTCGTCTTCCCACACTGGAACCCCGTGCCCCTAAACACCGACTCACCTACACCCCAGCCCCCAGACTCTCTGTCTCTGTGAATGGGAGTACTCAGAAACCTCTCAGAAGTGGAGTCACACAGTATTTGGCCTTTTCTGTCTGGCTTATTTCACTTAGCGTAACGTCCTCACAGCTCATCAACATTGTAGGAGGCATCAGAATTCATTCCCTTCTAAGGCTCGGTAACACTCATCATATACACCACCTCTTGTTTATCCAGTCATAAACTGGTTTTTCATGTAATTAAGATGATCCTGCCCAGACTGGTGCAGCTCAGTTGGTTGGGTGTCGCCCTGCAAGGTGAAACGGCCCAGTTCGATTCCTGGTCAGGGCACGTGCCTGGGTTGCGGGTTTGGTCCCCGGGCGGGGCGCGTGTGAGAGGCAACCCATTGGTGTTCCTCTCCCACATTGATGTTTCTCTCCCTCTCTTTCTCCCTCCCTTCCCCTCCCTCTACAAAACAAATAAATAAAATCTTTTTTTTAAAAAGATTATACTATGTCAGCAGTTAGATGTCCTGATTTTTTTTAAATGTATTGTCGTTCAATTACAGTTGTCCCCATTTCTGATTATTTTTTAGTCAGATGTTGTCATATCATAAAAAATTTTTCCTAAACACAATTTTTAGTGCTTTTTACTCCCTGGTGTGAATGAATATAGCCATAACATACTTAACCAGGCTCCTGCCATCAGATACTAAGGTATCTTTCTCTTTTGTTAGTTTACAATTATAAATGACACTGTAGAAATTTTTATGGGCCCTCCTGCAGTCCTGCCTGACTTCTGGCACTTCAGATTATCTCCCAAGAAAGCGTACCAAAAGTGCAATTGTTCACTGAGGTGAGAAACGCTGCCCAGTCTCCACAAATACCACCCCACACTTTCCAGAAAAAGTATGCCCGTTGCTGCTCCTCGTTGCAAGTGCAGAGCCCTCTCCGCCTTTCGCCACACACTCAGCAACTTTCCGAGCACTCGTGTGCCTGGCACCGAGGGGCCAGGGTTGCTTCTGCTATGCCTCCTTTCTTCCTGGAGAAAGGTGGAGACCTCCGCAAGCAGGGATCCGGGGTACCCAACCATCCTCCTGTGCCCTGGAGTCTGCTCTGTCCTCGTGGGCTGGCCTGTCCAATCAAGATGGCAAGTTCCTGACGACTATGGGGCAGAGTGACTCGAGAGAGACCCAGCTGGGCAGGAGCCTGCTCAGAGAGATGGCAGTGCAGAGCCAGCTGGGTGCAAGGAAGCAACTAGTGGGGTAGGGGTGCAGGGTCGCCATCCTAAGTGTGGCCTAGGCTTGGCCCAGGACCACTCTTTGACCCCTTAGTGACTGCTCAACCAACCCCGTGCACAGGGATAGCCGTATCGATGTAGCATTTATTGAGGGCTTACTATAGGTCAGGCTCACCGACTGCTTGCACAAACCCTGTGCTGTAGACGCCCCCCTTGTCCCCACTTCACTGACAAAGCAACTGAGTTTCACAGCCATGCCACACCTTGTTTAAGGCGCACACTGTCAGCGTGCAGTAGAGCTGGGATTCTTATTCAGGGGTTTGTAACTCTAGAGCTTCTGTTGTAGGGGATTCTCATTTCCTGCTCCTCACAGGGGCCCTGCTGGCACCCTGAGGTGAGTGAGGGAAAGAGCTGTGGACCGGTTGATGGCCTCTGGGGGTGGGATTTGGCACAGCCCTTTCTGCCCAGCTTCGCCACATCCTAGGCTGGAGACCCTTGGCCGCTGGGAGTGAAGAGTGTGCTTCATGCCCCAAGGGGGCCTGGCTGGAGCGGGAGCGGGGGCGACCAGAGAGGGGGCAGCTGGGGACCGTGCTGCACACAAAGAGCCTGATTATGTTACAGACTCTGCTCTTTGGGGAAATGAGTATCACGAAGTCATCTTGTTTTGGACAATCTGGTGTCCCCGAGACCCAAAGCCAAAGAAAACACAGGCTGAGGAACCCGGGCCAGGAACGCCGAAGCCTGCAGGTGAAGCCGGCCCTTCCAGGGTCTGCCAGCGGAGCTCCCAAGCTGAAGCCTGGAGAACTGACACGCACGGCGTCCTCCTCGTCCACAGTCCCTCGGGGTCCCAGCGGAGGACAGGCCTCGGGCTGGAGAAACTATTCCACGGACAGATGGGAGCAGGAGCTCAGAGGAGTTTAGAGCCCTCGCTGAACCCCAGCCAAGGGGGCCCACACGCTGAGGGGCCTCCCCGTATCCGGGAGGCGCTGGGATCTGCCAACTCCATGGGCTCCACTGCGGAGCCTGAAGAACACGCATTGAGAGGAACTCGGTTGGGGGCTGGCCAGGCCTCGGGCAGTCAGCGCACCCTACAAGGCAAAGGAAGGCAGCTCAGTGGGAACCCAGGCGGGAGGAGGGATCTTTTTTCCGGAACAGGATTCCCTGTGGGGCGCAGAGCAGAAGCCAGTGGGCTCCAGAGCCTGGGACGTGCCTGTCTGACTCTGCTGGGGTCAAGAGGGCGGCCCACTGGCCTGGCCTCACCAGCCAAAGCCAACACAGGAAATGCCTAGCAGACCTCAACGTCCGGGCACCTAATTTATTCTGGCTGCCAAGTGAGCACCGCCTCCCCAGGCTCAGCGGTAGGCAGCAAGGACGGCTGGGAGGGAGCAATGGCATTAGTGCCAGGGGACGCGCAGTCCCCTCGTGGGCCCTCCGCCCGGGCCGGAGGAGCAGGGGCGAACGCACGAGAAGCCAGCAGGCAGCAAGAGGAGCCAGGCGTTACCCTGGCCGGCGGCCAGCGGCGTGCTGTTGGGATCCAGTTTCGCGCTCCTGCTTCTTGGAGGAGAGCCGTGATGGGTCAGCCGCGCCGGACTCCCCAGGATGCGCAGACGGTTGTTAACGCCGCGTCGCCGCCGCCACCGTGGGGATTGAGGCGCTGTAATTGGCTTCACAGCCCGGCAGGGGCCCGCCTGCCGGTCCGCAGCCACTAGGTCTTCGGAGGAGAGGGGGCTGCAAGGGGAACAACGTGTGCTGTAACCGTTCGCGCTGATCGGATTATTTTGTGAATCGACACTCAGTCCTGCTTAGTGATTTCCTTTCTGGGTCCCCAGCCAGGGCCAGAACTGTGGGGGTGGGGTGGGGGCAGGGAGGAGACTTAGACCTTCCCAGGCCGCTGGTGAGCTGGGCGCTAGCGAGGGCGGGCGATGGTCTCACCCTCAGCTTGGCCAAAGGCCATCCCGCTGCCCCTCCGCGGCTGCTCAGCCAGCCTCAGGTGGAGGGATGGCGGGTCCCTTGGTGGTAGGGACCCTCTTTCCCACATGTGCAAGGGTAGTTGGTACAAGCCAAGCCTTGCCGGCGCACCGTGTCCTCTCAGGCCCAACATGGTGCTTGACGGAAAGGAGGTTTGCCAAGAATATGGGCCAAGATCAGCCTCCTCTTCCCCAGTGGGCCTCAGTGCCTCGGGGGAGAACCTCTGTGATCCCCTCCAAGGTCTGGGCGGTCCTTGTGGGAGCATTTTCCCAAACTGTCTCCGCAATAGACAGCTCTCCAAAGGCCCCCCGGTCCCTGGTCCTGTGTGTACGGGCGGCAGCCCTTAAGCCACCACTGATGGGCAGCGGCACTGTCTTTGGCCGCATCCTCCCTTTCTGCATTAGCACATGTGTGTGTGAGCATGCACATGCGTGTGCCCACTCAGGAGGAACGTGGGACATTTCCTTCCCTGCCCATCCTCTATGTTCTCTCACTTCCCTCCCTCGGAGGTCCCAGGCAAGGCGGAGGAAGGCTAGGTGCCTAGTGTGGAGGCCGCGGGGTCACGACCTTTTCAGAGCTCGTCTTGTTTACACTGCAGGCCAAGGCGCAGGCTGGGCTCGCCTCCCACCTGACTGTCCCTTCCGTCACCTCCTTCAGGGGTGCTCTGAACTCCATGTGAGTAGGAGCTGGTCCTGGCTGCTCAGGGTTTTGGCTGCATAAGGGGTGCCCCCCTTTTGCTGGAGGCTGCAGGGGAATGTAGAATGATAGCCCGCGAGAGAGAACACAGGCCCATCTGGTCAGCATTAGCAGGCAGGGGTACTGGCCAGCATCCACCAATGGTGTTAGGCAACAGATGTCCCTTGAGACCTAGGAAGAGGGCAACCAGGGCACGTATGGGACCCGGGCATGTTGGGGGTTGAAATGCAATTCTTCCTTCCCTCTTGCCAGGTTTGGTTTGAAAACCCCTCCATTGCCAGCTGCCCAGCCCTGCCCAGGCCAGGCCTCCAGGGCCCTAGGCCCCTGGTCCATGCTCCTGTGTGTACAGCTCCCGGGGGACACTGGAACTGGTCAGAGCAAGGCTGCCACTGCACTCCAAGCAGACCCTGCACACGCCCCTCCCCCCCCAGACCAGCCCAGCCTGCTACTTCCTTCTCACTCCTCACCCCTCTCTCCAGGCTCATCTCTCCCGGCTCATCTCTCCCTCAGGGTTTTTCCAGCCTTTCTGTGCCGTCATATCCACCACCCCCAGGGAAGGGCTGGAAACTGTGTCCGGGCGGGATAAGGCCTGGGGCGGTCGTTAAAACTTTCTGAACCTCAGTTTTCTCATCTTTAAAATGGGAGCGAGGAATATCCACTCTACTCATTGCCTCAGAAGGGTATTAATGAAGTATCGTTGAATGAAAACTGGAGGAGTGGTGATCGAGGGACAGAGTAATGGGTGTAAAGGAAGATGATTTTCACTTTTTACTTAATATTCCTTGATATTGCTTGAATTTGACTTCAACAAGAATGCACCTTTTTGTTTTTATTTTATTTGTTTGTTTTTAAAGTTTTTATTTGTTTATTTTTAGAGAGAGGGGAAGGCAGGGAGAAAGAGAGGGAGAGAAACATCAATGTGCAGTTGCCTCTCACGTGCCCCCTACTGGGGACCTGGTCCACAACCCAGGCATGTGCCCTGACTGGGAATCAAATTGGTGACCCTTTGGTTCACTGGCCAGCGCTCAGTCCACTGAGCCATACCAGCCAGGGCCCTTTTTTTGTAATTAGTAACGTAAGGGTTCTATCTTAAAGGGTTATTGCCAGATTTAAATGTTAATATGGGGTTGTTGAGTGAATGAATGAATGAATGAATGAACGAAGGCCCAGTGCATGCCTGGCTCAGTACTTGCTCCTTTTCCCCTTTAAGCTAACTCTGGCTCAGATTTTTCTGCCCTCTCTCATCCACCTCCTTTTCCTGAAGGGGTTAAAAGAGCAGCACTTCCAAAGCAGAGTAAGGAAATCCAGAAGCCCCCCCAGGAGGCCGCAGTGTGGGGTGGCAAGGAGGCAGCATCCCTCTGCCACGCCCCGGTCCCCGGCAGGCCGGCCCACTCAGCTCAGCTCAGGACCTGCTTCCAATTACCCATGAAATCTGAGCTGGAAGAGACCTATTAAAGCCCCATTTAGTTTGATCCCCCTGGGGGCCAGGGATCTTTTCCGGCGACATCCCCCTCCTTGTGCGACTGGGACTCCAAGCCCTTTGGATGTTATCTCCTCCTGGGTCAATATTGTGACAACTCCAGCTGTGGCCCAGGCCACCCTGGAGCCAGAGCTGACCTGGGCCTGTTGTGGCACAGGGGCCCCAAGCCCAGCTCCCTTCCGACTTTGGGGCTCCCAGAGGCAGGGAGGGGCTGCACAGTAAGACCCACCCACTGCCAGCCAGAGCCCAGTCTGGCCTGCACCCCTCTGTCCGGGCTGGTCTGCAGGTCACCGGATGACTCTGGGCCGACCTGGCCGTCCCATGGGAAGCTCTTAGTGGAAGGGACCATCTTTCACATATTCCCAGTTGTGCCTGGTACAAGGGCCCGTGTTTCATAACAACCGTTGCATAAGAAATAATAAATAACAGTGATTGATGACCTCCTCCTCCTCCTCTCGTCTCTGGGCTCGCCTGGGTCAGACCTCCCAGGGAAGGCACAGGAGCTTCCGGAAGGAGAGGAGGAAGGGAGCTCAGGGTGTGGAGGGGCACCCACCCTCCCTCCACATCCACCCCACGCACCTCTGTGTGTCCCTTCCATGGCCACTCACTAGGGAGCAAGAGGAAACCGCCAGGAAGGCAAGACAGGGTCCCGAAGTCTCTCACTAAGGGGGAGCCCCGCACGGAGGTGGTGGGCCCCGGGCTCCTCTGACCCCAAGTCAGGACACGCCCTCACGCTCAGCAAACCTCAGCTCCCCGAGGACCACCCTGGTGAAGGATCACTCCCAGTGAACCTGCCGCCTCCCTGCCTCCCCGGGGCCCCTCCTGGTTTGGGCGGCAGCACCTCTCCTGGGTGCTGTGGGTGGGAGGCCCAGGGCTGCGCTGCAGGGACCCAGCGGGACTGGGCTGGACCTCTGGGGATGGTGTTCAGGGAGAACTTGTGTCTTCTCTCCTGAATTTTGGAGTGGCAGGGAGGGGGTAAGGAAACCACTGTGGGGGCAAGGCGGGGGCAGCCACTTGGAGGTGAGGAGAGGGCCACAGGAAACAGGGAAAAGAAGTTCCAGAGGGAGGAGTGGAGGGAAGGTCTCGGGGCAGTGCACAGAGGTGCACCTGACTAATCCCCTCCCCAGACGCCACTCTGGGACCCGTTAGGGCTGCAGAGGACAGGGCCGGGACAGTGGGGGCTGGGGCTTCTAAAGGTCATCCAGGCCAGTCTCCTGCCTATGACCCCTCCGCCAGCCCTGTGGGTGGGCACGGACCCTGTTGTTGGGATCTTTGCGGACGGGGATTCTGTGGCCTTTGTCAGTGAAGGACGCTCCTTCCTCAGGTCTAGCCTGGCCTTCTGAGCTGCGCTTTAACCTGCCTCTCCTTATTCCTTGTAAAGTGGGCTCACGTACAGGGACCCTCCTTCAGCACTAACCTGTTGCTTTGTTCCTTCAAGGTTCACTCCCCAGAGGAAAGAAGGCCACATCCCTGGCATTCTCTGGGCTCCCTGGCCCTGCCACCGTCCCCGCTGCTAGGACCCAACACACGCAGCTCCTCACAGGCCCAGGAAGGGCTGCTGTGGCCTGGGGACCGGGAAAGAGCCACCATCTCTTGCTGGACCCCCCCTGAGCCCCCCTAGTCGTACGTGGTTGCCAGCTCAGTGAAGGACAGGGGTGCTGAAGGCTGGAGGCCAGGGAGCAGGTCACCACGGGGCCAGACTCCCACTCACGGCTGCTCGTCACCATGGCCTGGCAAGCTCACAGGGATGCTTCCCTTATCTCTGCCGGAAGTGGGGACGCAGCGTGCAGCCCCTCCTCACCCCCAGGCCGGTGGGAGCACACAGAAGGCAGACTGGCTCCGGCCTTCGCTGAGCCCCCGGCTGGGCAGAAGGACACACATGGGGACAGGTCCACCCACGTGCTCATGTAGATCCACCTGCGTGTACGAGCACACACCTTCAACACACCCGAATACCCATACAGGTTCACACTGCATGCACACTTTGGCCCATGGCACAAGTTCGCCTGCACAGGCTCACGTGCACATGCCCACCTTCACACATTCCCACGCGTGTCCAAACACACACATAACCCCCGTGCACATGCTTGCTTGTATCTCCTACGAACACATATGCATTCATCCACGCACCCTGGCGCACAGCGCACTCACACGGGAGGTTAACGGGAGGCTGCCAGTTGCCATTTGGTTCAGATAATGGAACAGACGAAGGGGGTTGTCCACAAGCCGTTGGCTCCGGACAGCGGAGAAGGGGCTGGAGGGGGAACCCTGGGCCCCCAAGGGAGCTTTCTCTCCTGTCCTTTCGGGAGCATCAGCCTTCCAAGGGAACATTTCAATAGGCGAGCATGGTGGTCGTGCTCTCCAGGAGGCGGGTCAGGGGCCTAAGCGGGGAGCAGAGAGGGAAAGGTTCGGGCCAAGTGTGGGGGAGAGCTAGGAGACCGTTCCGCTGGTGCGGAGGGCTCTCTGGCACAGCCCAGGAGAAGGAGGATGATGCTGAAAAGCACAGAAGGCTTTCCTGGAGTGGGGAGGCACAGAAAACGTCTGAGCAGGAGGGTGAGCTCAGAGGGCTCCTTGGGGGCGCTCTGTGCTGCGGGAGCACCAACGGGGGGCGAGCAGCAGATCGGCCCAGAACAGACGGGGAGGGGCAGGAACGTCCTCGCGTCTGACATGGGCCTCAGAGGATGGACAGGACTCGTCCGGACAAGGGAGGACAGGAAGAAGGACAAAGCGGACCTGGCAGCCAGGGGCAGGGAGAAGGGCTGTGTTATGATTCATGTGTGCTCCGTGGGGCCAAGCACGGGCTGCCTCGAGGTGCTGAGCGCAGTGTCTACACAAGCTGGAGTCTAGGCAGCTAAGATGAAGTCCACCGGGGTATGCAAAAAGTGGCAAGTGACAGTGCTGGCGCCCTCTGGAGCAGGCTGACCCAACCCCAGAAAGGAGAGGAGCTATCCTCCTGAATGAGTGAGAGGCATGGGGTGAGCTCACGGAGGGGTGTCAGGGCCAGCTAGCTGACCTTCCAGAGGGATCCACGCAGGTCTCAGGGGCACCGGGATAAATATGGCCCTGATCCTTGGATACGTCTCCCCGGGAAACCTGACTGAAGACATCCTGGCCAGCACCCACCCGCCCATGACCCCACGATGCTGCCGAGATCCACAGCCCAGGGGCTCGGCACTCCAGGCTCCATCCTCACCTTGGCCCCATCTCCGGCCTCCGTATCGTCAGAGCGGGAAACTCCACGTCCCAGCTGTCTGTCCCAAATCCACCTGGAGGCTGGCCAGCTCGGCTGAAGCCCAGCTTCTTTAGGCCAGACCCAGGAGACAGTGCCGGGAAGAGGCAAGGACTGGAAGGAAGCGACTGGGCCAAGTCGGGCCCCTTTCTGGGCCCTGCCCTGGAGGGTCCCCGCTGGAACAGCTGCCGGCTTGCCGATTGCCATGTATTTCTGAGCCCCCCGATCCCCCGAACTTTGGGCTCTAAGCCATTCAGTGTGGTCCTAAAGAGGTACAGGTTGCCATAACAGCTGGTAGTTGGACCCCACCCTGATTACCAAAAGCCTAGAGGCCCGGCCTCAAGACCCACTTGGGGTAGAAATTTATCTGGATAAGAACCCGGAGTCACATCTCACAGGCTTGAAAGCTTGTCAGCAGGCTTACACAGAGACTCTCACTCTGGGAACAGCTCCCTCCTTGAAGCCAACAGCTTGCATCAGCAGCAACAGCTGCTCAGCCCTCGGGCCGCTGGGGGCCTCCGCCACTGTGGAAGCTGAAAGCAGGCTGAGCACGTGTGGCTCAGGGCTGCCGTGTCCTCCCTTGTCCTGGGGAACAGGCAGCTCCCATCCTCCGGGCCCCCCAGCCCCTGAATGAGCTCTTCCCTCCTTTTCCCTCTACTATGTCCTCTATGACCCATTCAGCTCCCAGCCAGGAGCCACTTCGCTGCAGCCCATGGGGAACTGGGCGCCCCACTTGTTTGCCACATTTCATGCAAATCTCTCTGTGCCCCCTTTGCCCACCAGAGAGAAGAGCAGAAGAAACCCAGAGCCAGGACATCAAAGAGCAGGATGGACAGCCAGAGGACACAGCACTGAGACTGTCCCCAAGGACACTTGGTCAGGGGGGAAGGAGACCCAGAAGAAAATGGCAAGAAGGAGACACAGAGGCCCGAGGGCAGATGACCACCGCTGAGCCAGACCACAGAAGGGACAGCAGAGACGCTCCTGGGGGGACGCTGGGCAGCACTGAGACAGTCTCCTGGGGGCATCGGGCCGGCCCCGCCCACTTTCTCTGCTGTTGCTCTCAGCCTGGGAGTGCGGGGGGCACCTGGTGGGCGGTGGGGGGTGGAATTCAGGATGTGAGCTTCGGAGTCAGACTCTTGGGTCTGCCCCTCACAGGCTGTGCGACCTGAGCGTGTGTCTTCATCTCTCTGTGACTCAGTTTCCTCAGCGGAAGTGGGTCTCCTGCTGTACCCACTATTCTCGGGACTTGAAGAAGTTGACATCCGCAGAGTGTTCGGCAGAGTTCCTGGGACCTTGTAAGCAGTCCCTGGGTTAGGCTACCATTACTCTTACTCTGAGCTTCGGTTTCCTTGTTCGTCAGAGGGAGACAGTGACATACACATCCCAGTGGCTGTGGGGAGTGAGCAGCGCATTCGGTAGAGTCAAAGCGGAGCCTCACTCCAAGTTCGCCTGCCCCCCCCCCCCCCCACCCGGGACCAGGACCCAGGGTGTCCCGGCCCCACATCTCACTCTGCCGCCCCAGGGCGGGCCTGGTGCCCAGTCAGGCAACAGGTGGCAGGGCCGGCAAAGCACAGGTGCAGCCTTGCAGGGGATGTGGGGGTGGCCCCGCTGTTTCCTCCCCAGGCACGGCTTCCCCAGCTGCTGGCTGGCCTGGCTGTGCCTGAGAGGAAGGCCAGGTGGAGGGAGGCAGCAAACACAGCCACGTGCGGCCTTGCAGCCGGGGCTGAGTAAGCCCTGCTTCCTGCTGCCCCGTCAGCCAGCAGCCTCGGCAACAGTGACCAGTGGGTGGCTCACAGCATTTGCTGGGCCAGGAGCTCTGGGGCTGGGCAGGGTCACTTCCCTGAATTGTCCTAGCCATCAGCTCCCCCCAGCACACCTGGCCGGCCGGCCTGCCTGCCTGCCTGCCTGCCTGCCAGGAGGGCGATGAAGTGGCCCCGCCAGGCCTGAGAACAGCATCCTGGGTGCCCGCCAGCACCGAGCACTCACCCGGCCAGGAGGCGGGGGCTCGGCGGGGTGCTTGCTCCAGTGTCTGGACACAGCACGAGTCTGTGGCCCATACGAAAGACAGGCTGAGTCTGAGCTGGACCCAAGCCCACTGTGCCCTCAGGCAGGCAGCCACCCAAGTGTCCAGGGTGTGCTGGGCTCTAACACCAGAACTGGGCTTAGGCCACCGGCTCGGCAGCCCTCCCTGGAGAAGTCCCTCACTGTCTCCACAGGCTTCGGGTAGAAAAGATCCCAGCAGACAGACAACCGGAAGAAAGGCAAATGGCCAGTGCTAATATGGAGAAATGCGTAACTCGATTGCCTAGTAGCCAAGGAAAGGTATCCAGAGCCACTCCTGAGATACGATTTTCTTAGCTCTAACGGCGGTGACGTGAACGCAGGAAAGCACCAAGGACTGCCAGGGCGCAGGCGTCCCAGCACCCTCGGACATTTCTGGAAACAGAAGCAGCTTTTCTGGAGGGCAACTTGACAATGACATCAAAAGCCCCTGACCCAGAAATTCTACTTCTAGAAACTTATGGGACAAGGGCAACAGATCTGTATAAAGACACTCACTGCAGCTTTGTTAATAATGGAGAAAACATTAGATGTGACCTAAGCGTCCAATGAGAGGAGGATTTGGAGAGAAACATTTAGCCACTCAGTGGTAAGTGTTCCCTGGAAGTACAGCCATTACGAATGGTGCCAAACAGCCACATTCTCAAACGCATGAGAATTACCTGGGGGTCTTGTTAAGACGGAGGTTTTGATTCAACAGGTCTGGTGAGACCTGAAGTCCTCCGCGATCTAACAAGCACCCAGGGGAGGTTGATGCTGCTGGTGCCCGGACCCCACTTCCAGCAGCAAGACTAGAATTTTCCCCACTGATGTGAAAAGGCACGACTGCCCGGGCTGCTGCAGCTCAGTGGATTGAGCGCCAGCCTGTGAATCCAAAGGTCACCAGTTTGATTCCAGGTCAGGGCACGTGCCTGGGTTGTGGGCCAGGTCCCCGGCTGGGGGCTCTTGAGAGGCAACCAACTAATGTTTCTCTCACACATCAATGTTTCATTCCCTCTTTTTCTCGCTCCTTTCCCCTCTCACTGAAAATAAATAAATAACATCTTTTTTTAAAAAGGCATGACCAAAATATGATGAAATGAAGAGAAGCATGCTACGAAACAATACGATGCCATTTTTATATGAAAAAAGAGATCCATGCATAGAAAGTAGAAGAATATACAACAACATATTAACAGGGCTTTTTTTTTCTGGGTAACAAAATGGGTGATTTACTTTAATTTTTATTCTTCAATTTCAGTTTACATGCAACATTATTTGGTATTAGTTTCAGGGGCAAGAGCAGTGGTTAGACAGTCGTACACTTTGCAAAGCATTTCCCCCAGTGTCTGCAGGACTCACCGGGCGCCATACGGTTAGTACAATATTACCGACTGCATTTGTCATGCCACACTTTACATCTCCCTGTGCCTGTTTCATGATGACTGGAACTGGGTGATTTTTATCAAGTTTTTATGCTGATTCGTATTTTCTACGATAGATGTATATGGTGCAATGAGAACAAAACGGCCGGGTTTACACTGTGGGGCCGCAGCCCCGGTGTGCGAGGCGGGTCTCGCTGGAAGGGCGAGCACGGCTGCGGCAGCTCTCGGAAGTGGGTCTCTCGGCGCAGGTCCCTCGGCCCTGAGCGGAAAGGCCTGACCAGGCAGGGGCCTGGCAACAGCGTTCTTTGGACCAGGACTCTGAGGAGGCTGCAGAATGGGAGAGGAACCCCCAGGTAGTGGGCTAGCACATGAGCTGTCCACGTGGAGGCAGGCACAGGCCAGACTTTGGGCCCTTGACCCTGAGGGGCAGACATCTCAGGCTCTGGACAGTGACCCAGCCCCATTCCCTTGGTGTTTGTGTCTTTGTCCTTCTTTCCCCTGAGCACCCACCTGAGTAGGGTGGGAGCATGGGCATCAGGTAGAGGGAGGCCCGCAAAGGAAGGTGAATCCGGTCCCAAGGGCAGAGAGAGGACTCCCAGGTGGCTCCTCCAGAAGCTCTGCTCCCAGGCCCAGCCTCCAAGGCTCTGGGTTCGCTTCGAAGGGAGACGGATTTCCTGTGCGAAGTGGACGCTGCCTTCTCCTACCTGAGGATGTGGGGGCTCTAGGTAGGACCAGCGAGCATTTGCTCAGTATGTTACGGAGTTACCTGCTGAATGACCTCAGGTAGGCCCTCCGACCTCCTCCACCTGAGCTCTCTCAGCCGTAACAGAGAAGAAAGTTACCTGGGGATCTCGTGGGCAGTAAATGAAGATTCTGGGGGAAATAGTAGGTTCCTCAAAGAAAGACGTGGAAGTGATTCAGGATACATGATATCATCTAGAGTATTTGATTCATAATTTGGGGGAATTGGACTTCCCTAAAGCTTTCCACACAGAAAGGTAAGAGCTGAAAGGTTAGAGAGTGAAAGGTGTCAGGTGTCAGCTTCCAGATCCAACTGCACCTCCAGTCCCACCCGAGCCCCTTACACCTAAGGCCAGAGCCAGTCCTGCCCCTGGGCACCCCCTGGACAGACTCGAGGCCCCTGTTCCCCGCCCGAGGAGAGCTGCAGGCAGGGGAGGATCTTTGGAGAAGCAGCCAAGCGTTCTTTGATTCGCAGGAGAGCCTGAGGCCCGAGGGGCCAGCTGGAGGTCCGCTGTCGGTCTGCCGCAGGCTCCACTAGACTTTCTGTCTCCTCCACCCCTGGGAATCCAACCATAAGAGGAATTAATCTGGTTCCCCTCTGCACCCCTCGCCCCCAGCCCAGTTTCCTTCCTGTGCTCTCTGGGGGAAGATGGGAGCTGGGAGGGGAGGCATGCGGCTGGACCACCACATCTGTGTCCCTAACGGTGGCCTCTTCAGTCTGGCTTCAAACCAAGAAGGGATGGGAGAGCCCCAATTCTCCCCAGGAAGCAGTGATAGGACTCAGTCCCCAGGATGAAGCATGGAAGTGTGTAATCTTATTTAAAAAAAAAAACAAAAACAAACCCTTATACAACTGTGGAACTCATTTTCTTACCTTTACAAGGTAAAATATGGAACAGCATGTATATTAAGAGTAAACTCCAAAATAACAGTGACTTAAACAAGATAGAAGTTGATATTCTTCACACATAAAAAAATTCTGGATGGAACCAGGCCAGGGCTGGTTTGGCAATCCTGTAAATTTTTCAGGGATCCAGTTTCCTTATAACTCATCCTCATGGTCCAAGATGACTGCAAGAGCTCCTGCCATCATATTTGAGTTCCAGGCAAAAGCTTGGCAGACAGAGAAGCCAGACGTGCTCTTCCCCCCCTTTAAGGAGAGTTCCCAGAAGTCAGACCCAATACTTCTACATACACCCAGAATCCTAAGAAGCCCTAAGGGACTGGCCAGAACTGGCTAGAACTTACTCATAGGCCATAACCAGCTCCAAAGAAGACTGGAAATGAACTCTTTTATCTGGGTGGCACTGGGCCCAGTCCCATCTCCTCCTGCAGCCACTGTCCTGACAGCTCTACGATAACAACAGATGTGGTCTAGCAGACTCCAGGCCAAATCCTCCACCTGCCCTGAGTTGTTTCTGCAAAATGCACACCTGGCCGTGCTACTCCCCTGCTTAGGAACTTGCAGTGGCTCTCTGGGTCCCTGGGAACGAACTGTGAACTCTCAGCATGGCCTTCAAAGCACCTCACAGTCTCACCCCACCCAGCCCTTCCAGGACGTTCAATGCCCCTCAAACAACCCGCACCTCACGAGCTACTCCCCTTGACTACGACGCTGCTTCTGCCCTTCGGTTCCTGGTAAACCTCGATTCGCCCCGTGAGATGCTGCACAGGCTTTACCATCTCCCTGTGAAGCCTTTCGTGCCCCTTCTGGGGACCTCCTTGGAAGTCTCTGGAACGCTCTGTCTTTCACTCGCATGAAGGGCCTTGAGAGCACAGGCCATGTAAGCATCAGGGCCGCTCGCCTGCCTGCAATCGGGAGTCTGCAGCAGAGGCTCGGAAGGGCTTGGTTTTGCACAGACTGGGCGCCGTGTTATTTAAGGCAACGCTAAGGCTTTCTCACTGGACCAGAAGCTCCTCGAGGGCCGTCGTCACCTTGGTGTCGCCAGCAGTGAGCCCAGGCTCCGGCACCGCGTGAAGGAACCACAGAAGACGCAGCTCTCCCCTCTCCTTAGCTCTGAGTCCTGCAGATTCAGGCCTGGCCTCCTCCCTCTGAAGTGCAGGGTGACAACTTGGCCTTGAGCTGACACTCCGAGGGCTGACATTAAAATGGAACAGATACAAGCCCTTGCAGGGATCCTCACCCAGATTCACGCTGTTCCAATTATGAGATGTTTAGTCTACACTGTCTCCACTGCCTTTTCAACCCCTAATGGAGACAACACCGGTCCTGACGAGAGCAGGAGCCCGTCGCCACCCCTGGGCTCTGCGACCCCGAGTGATGGCCACTGGGCCAGCCTGGCCGCCTCCCCAGACTGACTCTGCAGTGTCCTCAGGGAGAGGGGAGGGGAGGGCCTTTTGGTCACTGTTTCCCTCCACATCCCCACAGGGCCCTCTCCAGGTGCTCCAGGGAGGTCCTTCAGTGGCTGGCCAGAAAGCAACCATTACTCTGTTCCTTTTGGGGAAGCAGCTAGAGAAGATGTTTGTCACACTGGCACCTGAAGACATGGCTGGGCATTAAGAACTCCTTCTCCAAGAAGCCTCAGGCCCTGGTTCTAGGGCCCATCTCCTTTGTCCTTTCCCAGAATTTTCCCACCCAAAAGTGGGAAATTCCTCCCTCGGGGAAGACACGGTCGGGGCCCCCAGGCCAGGGAGGTCCAACATTTGTTGTGATCACACACAACACGCTCCAGCGTCTTCCCCGCCCTTTATGTCCCTGCATTACACTCCGCACCTGGACTGCGGTTCTTCAGCCGCTAATTCATGAAGACCTGTGATTGTCTCTGAACTGGGGCATCTCTGTCTCCCTGTGTGACTGGGACTGGCACAGAGAAGGGGCCCCGTGGGCGCGGGTACCCTCTTCTCTCCTGCCTTCTCTCCGAATTCCCACTCCAAGGTGCGCTCCACCCCTCGGAGGCCCTGCCTCCTCTGGGATGGCTTTCCTGACATCCACGATGACCACGGTGACTGCTGTCCTGGTGCCTGCAGCGGGGTCTGGCTTGAAGCTTGGTGGGAGTAATGTGGTCCCTTTTTCCCTTCTCCCCAGGAAATGATCATAATAGCTGGCGTCATTAAGCATTTACAGCCTACCAGGCACTGGGCCTACGTGATTGGTCTCCACTTTCTCATTTAATCCACACCAACGGTTACAAAAGCTGAAAAGACTTGCCCAAGGTCACGTAGCCATAAAAGGCAGCTCGCCATTCCTGCCGGGCACTGCCTCCTTGCACAGCCTCAGCGCGCCCTCGCCCGCCCCCTCCCTGCTGCTGCCCGCTGGTGGAGGGAACTTGCATAATGAGTCACTTCACGCTTCCAAATTTCCCTTTCCTCACCTGAGACGGAGACCAAAATGCTTCCCTTGAAGGAGGTGGGGAGATTCCTGGGTATCTCGTGTGTCGAGCACAGCGCCTAGCACGTAGGAAGTGAAACATGGGCAGGAGCAACCACCGCCACCGTCCCTCGGGCCTCCCCGGCAGAGTGGGGGAGGAGCAGGCTGACCTGTCGGCCCTAACCACCCAGCTGTCACAGAGCAGGGACAGCCCCGAGCTGTCGGCGGGCTCTCCAGTTCTCAGAAAGCTCCGTTCCACATCACAGGCGATTAGTTACAAACAGCTTCCTCTCCTCGTGTATCACTTACACACAACAGACAGAAAGGGGTGATTGTTCCCGAAGAGGAAGGTTTCCCCTGGCCCTCTCACCAGGGCGGCTGAGAGACGCAATGGAGAGGAGGGTCTGGGAGGACAAGGGGGCCTGGTCACAGGAAATGAGGACGGAGAGGGTCCTTGCAGTGGGGAAAGAACCCTCTGAGTGTCCACTCCCGGCGGGCAGCTGGCAGGCAGGGGACCACGGCTTAGCAAGGGTGAGGGCAGGAAGGGAAGGCGGTCAGAGCCCCAGCTCAGGAGCCCGGTTCCTCGACAGCAGCATAGCCCCCAGCCATGGGGGGCGGGCAGCCAGAGCACGGCCAGTGTCCAGCCTCTGGATTCCTCCGGAGCTTTGGACACCCCTGCAATCTGCACAAATGCCCTCCCTCGAAGCAGCCACGACCGGCCGGCCTTCCAGCCCTTCTGGTCTCAGTGCACCCTGGACTGGAGAATGGGAGAGCCAGGAAGGAAGCTCAGGCTCAAGGAAGCTGTTGGACATGAGCTATTAGCTACGGCCCCAGAGCCTCCTGTTGCCCTGGAAGGTCCTTGACTTTGCTGTCACCACGAAGCTAGATCCCTCCATTAAAGCAGAGGGACAAGAACGCACAGAGCACCCCTTTGTCATTTCTCTTAGCACAGCTGAGACCAGCTGGCATTTTCACAAAGGGATTTACTAAATACTAAGGGAGAACAAAAGAGAAATAATTACAGAAAACACGAAGAACCCAGCCCTGGCTTCCAAGTTCCCGAGGGCCTGAGGCAAGGCAAGGCTCCTCGCCGGGCTTGTCCGGAGCCCGCGTGGTGGGCGCCATCTTGTTTGTCGCCCCTGAGAACCGCTTGGTCACCCGTGGCCTCGGCTCTTATCTCCCTTCCCACTCGGCCGCGCCCCAGGCCTCCCGTCGGGGTCTGGTCTCCAACCCAAGGCATGAGCCTTGTCCCTTGGGCACTGGCGGGGCTGTGGTGACCGGCCCAGGGCATGATTACACAGTAACAGGAGGCTGCCCGCCCACACCCTGGCCCCACCAGAGAGGCCCACCCAAGTTGTCACGAGCATGGGATCCAGAAGGCCTGCTTCTGAAGGCGGCAGGACATGTGGGTAAGGAACGGGCAGACTTGGGGCCGTTTTCCTATGGGGAGAGGAGAAAGGGCTCTGAGCATTAGCCCAACTCAGCAAACACCAGTGAAGCCCCTACTGTGTGCCAGGCACTGCACAAGGTGCTGGGGATCCAAGACTGAACTGGTGTCTGTCCTCTCCGGGCTTACAGTCCGTGGGAAGGTGGGCAAACCGCTGGGTAGTGGTGAGACCGGGGCCAAGTGCCACGGTGAAGGGGCAATTCAAGGGGCTGCAGGAGCCTGCATGAGGAGCCCTTGGCCCAGTGGTGGAGGCCAAGGTGAGCCCTGGAGCCCACCTGGTGGGATGCCTGGAGAGAAGGTGAGGAGCGCAGGGCTGAGGCTGTGTGGGGCCCAGGAAGCGGGAGCAGGCAGAGGAGACCGACTAAGCATCTTCTCGCCAGTTACTCTGGGTAGCAGGGGGCTATGGCATGTCCCTCCTATAGTGTGGCAAGGCCATTGGCCCCCACGGCCCACTGCTGCTCTCCCTGCCAGCCAGGTCTGGGGCTCAGGAACAGGGTCCGAGAGAACGGGCTAACCCAGGGCCACCTGAGACACTGCTCTAGCACCAGACGCCAAATGGTCATCAAAAGACAAGGCAAAGTCATAGTCAGGAAATACTTCAGAGGTTCCAGACACGAAGAAACTAGGCCAAAATGGGAAAACGAGTCAACATCAAGACCCAGGAAACAGGCATGGAGTCAGACATGTGTTTCAGGCTAAGACCATGACTAATGCACGTGTGGGAAGCCTGTGCTCTGGCCTGGCAGCCTGGTGTGCGGGACTGGAGCTCATGGCTGCTCGGGATGGCAGCTGTCACGGACCAAATTGTTTCTATAGCCACGACCCGCATGTTTACCTGTGTTTGCTCCCTGCAACACAGTCAGCCCCACGCTTGGGGTGAGGGCCTCTCCCTCCTGCCACATACCGACCTTTCGGAGTCTGTCAAACGCCCGGTCTGTTCCAGCAAGCGGCAGGCCCAGAAAAGTTCTGAGACTTTGGCCCTGCTTTCGAGGTTTTTGCAATCTGGATGCTAGAGAGAGCTCCTGCTCACTGGAGAGAGCTTTGGAGAAGGAGTAGCTGCTACCCATCTCTGTCCTTCCCGAGTAGCTAAGTGACTATGGGCAAATTACTTACACTCCCTGGGCCTCCATGTTCTCCATCTTCAAAATGGGAATAATAAAAAACCTACCTCATAGGTTTGTTGTGAGAATTTGATGAGTCGAAGTGTTTGAAGCACCAGGCGCACTGCTTGGCACCTAATAAGTGCTCTGCTCAATAAATATTAGTTCTTTCCCCGAAACAACAACAAGTGGTCGTGATGATAAACAGGTCAACATCGAGCTGTGAACACTGACTTGGCCAGTAGATCTGCTCAGCACCTGAATCCACGCAGCAGCTTCAGTGACCGTTGATGACTGACCTATCGCCTGGATGGTCATAGGGGAACTGGTGTGTGCAAGAGTGTGTGCGCCTGCACGTACGCACGAACTCTCCCCATCCTTTTGCTCCTCTGCCATCGGCAGAAGCAAGAGATTATTTTCTGTGTCATTCTGTGATGACAAAGACTCTGCTCTGTAACTACGGTGTTTTTATCTGTAATAAGAATCAAAAGTTTATCAGGAATCATGCCTAACAACTACCGTTTCCTGCGCCCCAGGCCCGTTAGCAGCCCTCACCTATGAGGCAAGCGCTCTGATTATTCCCTTTAGCTGGCGGCAGCTGGGACTCCGAGCAGGAAAGGGAGTTCTTGGTAGGGCTGGGAAGGGCCAAAGGCACAGTTCCTGGGCGCGGGGCCAGCAGCGCACTTCCCCTAGACTGGATGTGAGCGAGAGGAAACTTCTAGTGAACCCATCGACATTTGGGGGTCTTACTGGTTTCTCTCAACTCGCCTACCCAATTCGTTTCAAAACCCGAGAAGCCGTGTTTGGAAGGGCATGGTTCCCATGTCAGGGACAAAAACACCGACGCACCCTTGCAGGAGCTGCAGCCATTGCCCGGACACTGAGCTACTCCAGAGTGTAAAGGACAGAGCTGCGGCACCCCAAGCCACCTGTACCCCCACCTCCCATGAACATAAACTTCGAGGGACCCTCCATACTATATGCCCAGCAACTTGGGCAGTGCCTGCCTGGAGCACAGTAGGGCTGAAGTAATATGTGTCAAGTGAAAGGATGGATGCATCAACACAAACTCACAAACGTGCCATATATACAGCCCTGTACACACACAGTTATAGGCAAATATGGCCTGTAAATAAATGTTCAAAACATGCAGTTACAGACAAGCATATACAACAGATACTTCAATACACACACTCCTGCATAATACACACCATGCTCCCACGCACAAATCCAAATCCAAGACAAAGACACACACGAACACGCGTCCGTCTGTGCAGGCGTTATGGGCAAACACATACGGTCCAGATATGCACAAACACACAGCGATTCACCTCCATACACATGCACGGTGATTCCCAGACACCCTCCACCATGCCCCCAAGCCCAGAAAGCAGTCTGTCTGTCCCATGAGCCCTAGCATGTTGGAGCTTGTGAGTAAGTCCATTACAGGCCCCGCTTAGCTGACTGCTAACTGGCCCCTGGCTCCTGGACCTCTGGCCTCGGGGTGGGCCAAGCAGGGAGGCAGCATCGCTAGCAGCCCCTCGTGGGTGGGCAGTCAGGCAGCGGACGCAGAGGTCACTGGGGTGAGAGCTGGGGCTGCCCTGGCCTCCCTGCTTCTGGCGGGAATGTGCGCTGTAGGGGCTGCCCTGGCCTCCCTCCTCTCCCACAACCAGCCACCCCCAGCCCCATGCCTGGGCCAACCCATGACCCCAAATCCTGCCAGGTTCTTCTAGCCAGGGAGCCGCGCACAGAGGGTGGTGGCAGGGGTGAACTAACACTTGAGGACCATGGGGGGGGGCACACACAGATGCACAGAGAGATGCACAGTCTCACACAGAAGCTGGTGCCAGCATTCACACACAGAACAAGACACGCACACAAAGACACAGGAAGACATGCAAGTTCACAGTCCCACTGAGATGCACAACCAGACACACTTCCAAATACACCTAGAGACACAGCAGACACACACACGTAATCACACCAGCAGCCAGAGATACCAGGAGGCCAGGGCCATACATGAGTGACATTTGCACATACAGTGGACACAGACACTCAAATCACACAGACACTTGTAGCACCAGTGGGCCGTGACAGTCACACTAACTGCCCACACAAGCACATGGAGAGCGCTGTCGGCACACCCCTGCAGAGCTGGAGAGTTTCTTTCACCTCCTGGGACCAGGAGGAAGTGTTGCACTAGGCCACTCTCCAGTATGCACGTGGTGGGCTCGCAGGGCGGGGAAGACTGCTTCCCACAGGAGCAATGGGATGCCCTGCTGTCTGCGTGCTTGGCCCTGAGGAGGGCTTACGGGGCAGAGAGCCAGCTCGGGAGTCGGGTGGCTTGGGTTTTGTCTCTGTCAGTTACACACACACACTTTTCTGAGAGCATATGTGTATTCAATACATCATGCAGGGGCACTCTTAGAACTTCAGTTTCTTCATCCTTAAAATGAGGTTAATAATCCTTTCCCCCCCGGCCCTAGAATCGTGGGGATGGCATAAGGTGGCACTGTGAAGGGCCAGACCAAATTGCTGCCTTCCTGGTGGTCCCAGGCAGCAGCTTCTGCAGAAGTCACTGAAGTCTGGAGCCCTGTTCGCAGACGGTCGGGCTCCACAGCTGGATTTCCTCACGCCCTACAACGTAGCCAGCCTACGAGTGCGGGGAGACACTGGGTCTTGGAGGCCCGGACGCCAGGCTGCGGGATGGGCTCCGGCGGAGCTCGGGGTTCCGCGATCTGAGCGCCCCGTCCACGCACTGCTGGACGAACGCACTCGGATTCGCGCTCAGCTCCACGCCGCCCCCGCGGCCGGCCCGGCCGTGCTCCGGCCCGCTCCGCGGCTCCCGGGAAGCTTCGTCCGCTGTGGGCGGGGCGGGCCTAGAGCCCCGCCCCATCGCGGCCCTTGAAACCCAGTCGCCGACAAGCTCCAGTCCCAGAAGGGAGCTGCTGTCTGAGCAGGAAGCTGCATCTTCACTGGCCGGCCCGGAGGAGACCTGCGGTCGCGCTGAGAGCCCGACGGACCTTCCCCAGGGGCGCGCCTGCCGCACACCGCCTCGCCCCGCCGGGCGCTTCGCATCAGGTTTCCCAGCCACAGACTTACCTAAGGGGTCCTGAATTCCCAGGGCTTCCAGAGGATGCTCGGGCCACCAGCGGAGACCTCGGGGCAGTGGTGAGGGGACATACAGCCAGCCCCCCCACTCAGCGCTTCTCCTCCTGTACCAGGGGCTCCCCCAGGGGGATGAGCAGCGTGACTCTCCTGGCCTGGGACATCTGAGAAGATGCTTGCTATGAGGCTGCTCACTTGCTTCCTGCAGCTCCTGGCTGGGCTGGCCCTGCCTGCTGTGCCCTCCCAGGTAAGACCCCCCCCCTCCCACTCCAGCCTGGCCCCCTGGTCTTACCGGCCCCTGCACTGAAAGAAATCGCAGACCCACTCCCGGAAGCGGCACCTCCAAGGATGTCCATACATTTCCCAGGCGTCAGGCTGGACCATGCTGTCTGGGAGGAGACCTCAGGCTGGGCTGTCCCAGGCTTCAGCTCTGGGGTCTGTCCTGGTGGGGGCAGGGAAGCCACAGAAAAGGAGGGAGGTTTCCTGTCTGGCCCCTGGAGCCACAGTGGCTTTGCTAAAAGCATCTCTCCACTAATCCCAGGCCAGTCCCTGGCCTTGTGGTCAGGGTCGAGGCCTGTGACTAGGCAGGCGCCCCCAGGACCTCTGACCTGGTCTGGTGGAGGGGAAGCCGGCAGAAGAGGCCGCTGGTGGGAAGGCTGGGTCCTGCCGCTGTCAGGGCCCCGGGCTGAGCCCAGGGCTGGGGGGCGGGAGGGCGCGCCAAGACAAGCGGTCCTGCTGTGCCGTGTCTCCCGGGTGGGCAGCCGGAGGTTGGAGTGCAGGGCCTGGGGAAGTGATCAGGGCCCTTTTCCCAGGAGCGGGGGGAGTCTGGCCAGGAGCCAGCTTGGGCAGTGCGATCCTGACAAAGCCAATGAGCTGCCTTCCCACTACGCTGTCCCACTGCCCTGGGAGTCCCCGGCCCCAGCCCTGGAGTGGGTGGGCGAGGCAGACCCCTGAGGCAGAGGAGCCCCACCAGCAGCCACCTGCTTGCCTGTTGCAGGGCTGGCCAGAGGTGTAGTGTTACCCACAGCACCAGCTCATGGCGCCACCCGCTCCAGCCCCTCAGCTCCCACCAGCTGATCACCTCTCCCAGCCTCTGGCACCCAGCCAAAGTAGGCTGCATCGGACCCAGCAGGGCTGGTCTGGGGGCTGGGTAGGAGGAAGACCCCGAAGGGTTGCAAGATCTTTGGGACACAGAAAACAAAGTGTCTCCAAAAGCCTCCAGACTCCCATCCTTTCCCAAGGAGGAAACTGAGGCCAGAGTGAAGGCTGGGACCCACCCAGGGGCCAGTTAGGTTGTAGCTGGACCTGGGAAGAGAGAGCTCCGAGACAGGGCAGCGAGTGCGAGTGATGGGGGGAAGGAGAGTAGAGGGGCCTCTGTGCTCTGGCCAATGCGCTCGGCCCCAGAGCAGCACAGAGGCCCTTGGTGGTCCCCCTCATCTCTGCACTGTTCTGTCCGCAGCCGTCGGCCTTGCCTGCTAGGGACAACTCGTCAGAGACGGAAGGTAAGCAAGCTGGGTTGGTGTGTACGCTCACCGACTCCATCCCCCCACACCTCTGCAGAGGATGGGAAGGGATGGGCATGAAGGGTGGGTGCAGGGTGGTATTCAGCTGAGGACGGTCTGCAAGCTGGCTGATGCCCTGGCTAACAAAGTTGTCAGGGCTTGAGAAATGCCCCCATCATGATCCAGAGGCCTAGAGAGGTGTACGCCCGGACCCTGGTCCCCCAGAGAGCAGGGCTGGTGCCGGTATACCCAGGGCTGGTCTAGTTGGTTCAGAGCCCCTTCACAGCATGATGTCAGGGGGCAGATGAGGTCTTGGAGAGGGGAGTGGGCAGTGAGTGCCAGGGGCTTGATTGGTGGTCTGGGAGCTGGGTGCAGTGGGCACACAATCAAGAGAATCGGGAGGGGAGAAGGGACCTTCCCAGCAGCCAGCCCTTGCCATTGATTACAAACAGACAGAACATGAGTCGTGCCCTCCCTGGCCTCTCCGCTCCCCACCCCGGGTTGCAGCAAGAGGGAATCTTCAAAGGGCTAGACGGTTGCCAAAGAGACATACGTGTGGAAAGCAGGATGCTCATGCCAGGTCCCCTGCCTTGCTCCTCCCTCTCTGCCTCTCCAAGACGTGCAGCGGGGCCACACACCATTTCTGAGGCCTCCCACAGCGCAGTGGAAGAGGAAGCATGTAGGGACACGCACACGCACATACGTGATAGCCTGTGTGAGCTGGGAACACCCTCTCTCCTGGGTCTCAATCCCTGACTGAATCCCTGAATCATGCCCGAATCCCTGGTGCCTTGAGCACTGAAAAGCAGGAGGTGGCAGCCCTTGACTTGGTCGATAACCCTCCCCCTCCCCCTCCCCTTGCTGGGCCCCCTGGGACTGGCACACGATTATGCTCTCTGAGATTTGGGGAGGAGCCGATCACCACCTCCACCCCTTGTCCTTTTGGATGCTTTTAGTGTATTTCAGGCAACAGCTACTGAAAAAGTCTGAGCCTCGGTTTCTTCATCTGTAAACGAGAGCAGTAGGCTACATGATATTTAAGGGTTTTTCCTATGACTGTAGGATTCTGTGACTCTGTGGAGGGAACACAGGAGTATATATTTTCTGGGGACCAGGGGAAGAGGCTTGGAAGTGTCAGTTCATTGGGGCAGCTAAGCTGCCATCCTGACCCTTAGGGGAGCCTGTACTGTGGCCAGGGGAAGCCCCGTGAGCTGTGGACCCCAGTTACCAAAATCTGAAAATGCCACCCCCTCCTACTGACACCGGACGAGAGACGGCACGGTCTGTGTGTTGCAGCCATGGGTTACGATTACTCTCGTGGTAACAGTGTCGGGCATTTACTGTAATTCTGTGTTGACCACAGACTGTGAACTGGGAAGGCATTTATATCCTCCAGATTTCATAGATGAAGAACCTGAGGCTCTCAGGGGCCCTTAGAGTTGCCTAAGGCCCTGGGCACTCCTCAGCGTCCACGGCTGAGCAGGCAGGAGCTGAGAGTCCTTTGCGGCGGGCTGGCTGTGTGCCCCACCAGTGACTATGGAGAGGACACCTGCTGGGCTTGGGCTGGTGGCCAGCAGTTCTGCCCAGCCCTGTGGCCTCCCGGCAGCCTCCCCAGGAGCTCACTCTTAGGATGAAATATTTCCCTCCTTGAGTCTCCGTCGTCCTGGGTGGCAGGCAGCTGGAGCCAGATAGGAGGCTTGCCCACAGAGCTGTCGAGAGCTGAGACCTCACGCGTGTCCCTGGGAGTGGCCCCCGCGGACGGCCTAGCCCTGGCCTGGTGCTTGACTGGGCCACAGCCTCCACTCCCCTTACCGCCACTGTGCCTCAGGGGCAGGCCTGGGGCCGCAGGAAGTGCTCTAGGGAGCAGCTGAGCAGAGCTCTTTCCTGAGGGCCGCAGCCCACATCTGGGAGTGGTCACCGCTTGCTCAGCTGACCCCTTACTCAGCCAGCGCCTTTTGTTTCTCCAAAACACCCAGACAGTGGTCTCCAGGGATGAATCGCCCTTCTTTCCTGGTGGCTGCCAGGTAAACCAGGCCCAGCTCACCTCCTTGTCAGCCTTTCCCCAATACCATCTGGCCATGTGGCGGATGTCGGGGCCCTGGAGCCTGGGCCCCGCTGTTGCAGTCTGTGCGGTGGGGAGTGGGGGTGAGGAAAGGAAATCCCTTCTTTTGCCGCCAAGGCTCAGCTGGCTCTGCTTAACCTGGCTGTGGCCCCAACAGCCCAGCTGGATGGAAGTCTGATTGCAGACTGGTAGGGGGCTGGGGTACCCCTTCTCTGCTGTGTCCCCCTCCCTAATGGCTGGTCCCAGAGGAGGACTCTGAGCCCTCTCTAGCACTTTGTCGGCTGCCTATCCTCTGCTGCTATGTATGTTTTCCGAGGTGGAGATTAAATGTTCAGAGTTACATAGTGCACATTTTAGACTAAACACACATTCGTGGAGTTAGGACAGGGAGGTGCCCTGCCGCCCGAGCAAAGGCCGGCTTCCCTGGGGCTTCGGGGAGAGGGCTTGTTTCTCACCGGGGGGTCCAGGGAGTGTCCCAGTGACCTGGAGAGGTAGGATCCTGGGGGACGTCTGGCCTTCCTCCCGTCCTGGGCCCGGCCCCGGTGCCCCCTCCGCAGACAAAGCAGGATGGAGCAGCAGACGCCCAGATAAGCATGGTTTATTGCCTCTGTGGCCTCCTCGGCCGGCTCCGGCGGACACACCGCCTCCTGGGTATTTTCCACCAGCTTGCAGCCTCTCCTCGGGGCCTCTGCTAGGGCTGAAGTTTATTTTTCCTCTGAGATTACCCTGAGACTCAAGTCCTCATAGGCTCAGTGGAATGGACAATGGACTTCGACCCCTTCTGCCTCCTAGAAAGGGCCGTGGAAGGAGGTGAGGGGCAGCCAGGTGAACCACTGCACTGGGGCAGAGACCTCAGGGCTCCCTGGCGACCCAGGTCCCACGTCCTCTCCCACCAGCTGAGGACAGCCATCATGTGTAGGGCAGAATGACCCAGGGACCGAGATGTTGCCCTGCCCACGGTCTCGAGGCTGGACTGGGTTGTATAGACCGGAATCACAGACCGTCTGTGAGAGCTGGGAGAGGCCAGAGCAACCATCCATTGCCAGCCTGCCCCTTTCTCCCCAGCCGAGGAAGCTGACATACCCAGAAAAGTTAAGCGACCTCCCCAAGGTCACACAGCCAGGGTTGGGCCAAGACTAGAAGAAGCCAGGTGTCCTGGTTCTGGCTACTCACTTCCTGTGAGCCTCTGTTTGGGACCAGGCCCCAGGCCTTCCCCTGAAGGAGCAGCATCTTTTGAGAGATTCCAGATAGGCTCCCAAAAGCTCTTGCTCACGACCACCAGGGCTCGTGGGGGTCGGGGATGTCCTTGATCATCCTTGGTGAGCTGTCATCCAGTCAACCAGTAATTATGTAGCCTGTGTTTACCGGGTGCTTGGGTCCCTGTCCTCACAGAGCCTCGAGCCTTGACTTGGTTGTAAAGGAGATAAGAACCACCAGTGACTGAGTGAGGCAAGAGGTGGAGCCTAGTGATGCTCAAGGGAGGGACTGCTGTTCATCCTAGAGAAGCTGGAGAAGGCTTTGAAGAGGAGGCGGGGAGGTGGGCTTTCAGAAGTGGGTGGTCGTGGCTGTATTGCGTTAGAGATGAGAAGCGTGGGAGGAGCGCAGCCCAAAGGTGGGCGTCGTGCTGATGTGGCCCCGTTGGGTTCCGGGGCTGGTCCCACTAAAATGAGGGGGCAGCGGTGGGCACGTGGCTGGCTGCAGTTCCGGCTGCCGGGCAGAGGAGCCGGTCCAGAGTGGGGCAGGAAGTACGGACTAGGGCAAAGGCTAACCCTCCCTGTGGGACTCTGCCAGCCAATCTTGCAGATCTTAACTGTGTTCTGCAAATTCCCCAAGACTGAGGAAGCACCGGTCCAGCCTAAGAAAGAGCCCGCAGGCCTCAGGAGCGGCCAGGGCACGCTCCTGGAAGCCCCGAGGGCACCAAGGCAGGTGTGGGGGCCTGAGCTGAGAACACTGCAGAGAGGTCAGGACCCAGGCATTGCATCCCACTGGAATTCTGTCGGGCAGATGAGCTGAGGATCCAGCAGTCTTCCCAGAGGGATCACGTCAGCTCAGAGCCGATGGAGCTCAGATAGACTGAGGGCTTCCTGGAGGAGGAGGAGGAGGAGGTGTGGGCTAAACCCAGAAGGCTCTGCAAAGCCGAAGGAGCCAAGACTGGGGCTTTGAGGAGCGGGCCCCCCGTGACCTGACCCTACCGACTCTGCCCCCCGTAGTGGTGCCCTTCCAGGAAGTGTGGGGCCGCAGCTACTGCCGGTCGATGGAGAAGCTGGTGAACATCGTGTCGCTGTACCCCAACGAAGTGCAGTACATGTTCAACCCGTCCTGCGTCGCCCTGCTGCGCTGCACCGGCTGCTGTGGCGACGAGTCCCTGCACTGTGTGCCCGTGGAGACGGCCAATATCACCATGCAGGTAAGGGAGGGCCTCCTCTTCATGTCCCGCCTGCCCCATGTCCACACCCTACTCAGGGGGCCACGGGACCTGACCCCCAGAAGGAGCCTGGAGAGGGTGGGAGGGCAGCCCAAGGTCACAGGACTGCAGTGCCCTCACCACCCAGCACAGTGACCCTCCTCTCTGAGCCCCCTCTCCTCCTCCCTCATCATCCGTCCCCGGCTCTAGCTTAGCCACACACCAGGACCCAGGTATCTGGTTGTGGATGGAAAAGATTTGAATCCGCTCAGACTCAGGAAGTCCTGGTTATACCGAGTGCACTGGTGCCCTGAGTCTCGCTCACACACATGCACCGTGCTGTGTGGCGCCCTCGCTGCGTAATGCCAAGCACTGTGCCAGACAGGCACTTCATAAACTCTGCCTGAACGTTCAGTCCTTCGAGGCAAGTGCTATTCCCATTGTACAGATGAGGAACTTGAGGTCCAGATATATTATTTCCCTTGCCCAACAGTGGGAGATCCAAAGTTTCAACATCCATTTCTCTGAGCCCAGAACAGGGCCCCCTGCCTGCACTGTCACTGCGCTGGAGGCCATGCACAGGGAGAGACCGAGGCCTCCCTCAGATTCACAGGCCGGTGGGAGGGCTGTTTGCCCCACCCTCAAAGCCGAATGAGGGCGTGTAGTACAAAGGGTGGGGGGAAACGAGGTGTCCGGCCCTCCCCCCTAAGTCGGGTGTTGAAAGAATGTTGGAGACCCACGGCCAGGCATCTTACGGTCCTCTCCCCGCAGATCCTGAAGATCGGCTCTAAGAAGCAGTCCTCCTATGTGGAGATGACATTCTCCCAGCACAAGCGCTGCGAGTGCAGGTGGGTCCCCGGCGAGTGGCAGGGACGGGCCCCAGGCCTCTGGCAGCCTTGAGGAGTGGGTGGTCTGCTTTATTGGGTTAGCCAGGCTGCCCATCCTGCTGCAGGCTACACTTCCTCCCTGGCTGAGGGAGAGCAGGGCAATCAGGGACCAGAGGCCTCTGTGTGTTGCGCGCCCCCGCCCCCCCATCAGGCGTTTTTTGCTGAGGAGGTGGTCCCAATAGTTGGAGCACAGCTACTGAGAAGCCCCTGGGGCAAAGGAAGCCTGGGTTCCTCTCAGACTTGCAGGGGCTCAGGGCGTACCGTCCCCCTCCCTCCCCAAGATGGGAGGCAGCTGCCACAGCCCTGGAAGAGACTCTGAGGCAAGGACATGATAGGCCTGGGCTTAGTCCTGGACCAGGCTGGTGCCTGTGGAAGGGGACAGCCTGGCGGAGGAGCCCGAGGTAGGAGCAGCCATGGTAAGAGGAAAGGGCAGAAGGAGGAGGCACTGGGGTTTCCGTAAGACCCCCACCTGGCAGGGCCTCTGCCCAGCCCGCTCCCAGGGCCCCTAGAACGTTAGTTACCGGCAGGAGCAGGCCCAGCAGTGCCATCCGGGCCTGCGGAGGGAGAGAAGTGAGCTGAGGGGCTGTGCTGGTGCCCTGGGCCCTGGATGGAGCCACCAGACAAGAGCCCCATTCTGGGGCTGGAGGAAGGGGGACCACCACCATTTATTGTGCCCCTACTGTGTGCCTAGCTCTACATGGGCACTTGAATGTGTTTCCTCATTCAGTGTTCAAGTGTTCTTATTCTCATTCAAATGAGAATTAATTGAGCACCTACTGTATGCCAGGCACTGCCCTGGATGCTTAGGATAGAATGGTGAGCAAGACAGACAAGGTCCCTGCTTTCATGACAACCCTGGCTGGTAGGTACCGCCGTCGGCCCCGTGTGTGGATGAGGAAACTGAGGCTTGGTGTGGGTGCATGGTTTGCCACAGCTTGTGAGTGAACCCAGCCTGTCCAACCCCTAAGCCCACCCTTTTCCACACTACCTCTCATGGCCATCCCCCAAAAGACCCCGTGCTGCCCTGGACTCGGCCCTGCTTCGTGTCCAGGGCTCCGGCGCCTTCTCGGCCCTGCACCCAGGCTCTAGGCCCTCTTTACTGAGCGCTCTTGGGGCCCTGCCCCAGTCCCTTGCTCCCATCGCTCCCGGCCGGGTTTAGCCACACAACAGTAGGGAAAGGAACCCTCCCAGACACAGTGCTGTGTGGCGACCTTTCACGCTCCACGTCACCTTTGCCCTCACAGCCACTGTCGGGGCAGGCGGACGAGGAGACTGAGGCTCCATGAATGTCTCCGACTTGCCCGAGACGGCAAAGACATGACCAGGCAGTCCAAGAGGCCCTGGCTCCCAAGGGAGACAGCCAGCCTAGGGCAACATTCCCTGGCCACACTGCCCCGCACCCCCACCCCTGCTCCCCCCGAGAAGACTGAGCCTCTGCCCCCTTCCAACAGGCTGACCAGCGGGGAGACCTTTCTTCTCACTTCTGGGCCAACAGCCACAGCTTCGGGGACAGAGCCAGGACATGCCTGTGACTCTGGGGCTGTGCTCACCGCCCCTCACTCCACCCCTCACCCATTCCTCCTGCCGTTGCCTGCAGCGTCTCTCGTCCCCAGAGCGGGGGTGGCAGCTGTGTCCTGACAGGCAGCCTTAGCTGGCCTCATTCGCTGTCCTTGAGGAAACCCTGAGTGCACCCTGGAACGAAGGGCAGGAACAAGAGAAGAAGTAAACAGAGAAGGCAGGAAAGAACAGGCTCACAAATCCCCAGATTTGATGCCAAGAGGCTGAGAAGTGCAGAAGGTTATGGAAAGGGGCCTCAAGGGGAAATTTGTGTCTCTCTCGGTGGGGTCAGCAGAGTCTGGAGTGGGAGCTGGAGCCCAGAGGCCCCTGGCCATTTTTCCCTCACTAGCTCCATGCCACCCCCTAGTGGCCTCAGCACCAACTGCAGGACCAGGACTCCCAATGTCTGAGGGGAGGGATGGGAGTGGAGGAGCCCCTGCTTACCACCCTCCTGATTCTCCCCTGCCCCTCTCTGTTTCCCCAGGCCTGTATGGGACGTGATAAAGCCAGAAAGGTAAGTGGCTGGGGCTCCAGGCTATTCTCGGGTCTGCCAGCCCCTCTCCTAGCATGGGAAACGCCCAGCCACTCTGTCCTGATGCTTTTGGCTTATTGCAGGAGGAGAAACAAGGGCAGTGGGAAGAGGAAGAAAGAGAAGCAGAGACCCACAGTCTGCCACCTGTGAGTGTGCTGGGGGGCCCAGGGATGACCAGGAGGCTGGGCCAGAGGGGAGCTCCCGCCAGCAGGAGTTAGTGGCCAGGAAGGGCGAAAGCAAGGCCCAGCGCAGTCTTAGGACAGAAGAGGGCGCAGCATCCCTGGAGACCCTAGGGCCCAGGCAGCCTCAGGGGGCCTTGGTTCTCGTCCTGACTTAGTCCGAGTCTTTGTGTGGCCTTCAGCAAGTCATGTTGCCTCTCTAAGCCCAGTTTTTCTTTTCTGTGTAAAATGAGGCATCGGGGCCCACCAAGCGTTTAGTCAGTCCAGAAATATTTACCAAGCACTTACTGCCTGCCAGATGTACAGGTGAACAAACCAGCAAGATGCTTGCTCTGAAGTGCTTACCCTCCAGTGGTGCCAAGTGCAGCAGGCCTGCGTAGGACGACACGCTGGAGCCCAGGCCTGAGTAGTGTGAGGCCTGGGAGAGAAGGATCAGAGCAGGGAAAACCCAAATCTGGGAGAGTAAATCGTAAAAATAAAATACTTCACATCCGCAGTAACTCAGTCACCCACAGCTCCTTTCAGCTCCAAGACACCAGCAAATCATTTCATGCCATGGGACTGGGGCTGGCCTGCGTCTTGCCCATGGCTCCGCCCCTCCCTGAGCAGAGATGTCCACCCCACCCCGGAAGACGGGAATTCTGGGGAAGCTGGTCTCCTTAAGGCACTTGGCCCTCACTCCTACCTCTGGGCCCAAGCAGCAGCGTGGGGAAGGGGCTGGCAGTGTGGTCGGTGCATGGCCCCCGGTCAGGCTGGCCCAGGTGGAGTGCGTCCCATTGCTCCATCTCCCGGGGCAGCAGTCTTCAAGAATCTCGTTCAGGGGCCTCCTGAAACAGTTTCAAAGACTCACATGCTCCCTTGCTCATTTAAAAAAAAAATTTATTCCTCACTGAGAATATGTTTATTGATGTTAGAGAGAAAGGAGAAAGAAAGAGATAAAGAAAAAGAAAAAAATTGATGTAAGAGAGAAACATTGATCGGTTGCGTCCTGCACATGCCCCAGTTGGGGACCAAACCGAGAACCTCAGTATGAGCCCTGGCGGGGAATCGAACCTGTGACCTTTTTGTATACAGGGCAATGCTCTAACCATCTGAGCCACCCGGCTAGGGTCCTTGCTCATTTTTAAGTTAGCATTGAACTTTTCCATCAAAATTATACACGGCTGCAAAGATATAATTTCTGGCATGTTATAAATAGTAATGTTTTAATATAAAGCCACTAAATTCTTCAGATGTATCCTATGGAATAAGACATGCTAATTTAATACTATCATCCACTTTAAAAAGAAATGAACAACAGACACAAAAAATATAAATATTTGCATTGCTTCTTTTTTCCTTGAATTTATATTTCCATTTGATTTCCCCCACAGAATTTCAGTCTAAGTAATTATTTTTTAAATCTTTGAGTCTTTTATATATCACCTCGTCATATATAAAACACACACATATCACCTTGTGCATCTGCTACGATCATGTATATAAGTTTGAATTATTTTAAGTTTCCAACAAACATAAACTCTAATTAAATTTTCTCCTGGAATGAACTGTCACCGTAATTGTTAGTAGTACTAATTGATCAAAACGGCACAAGCGAATTGTACTTTAATCAATGTTAAACATAAAAGTGCAATCCATCTCATCAGGGATGCATCTCAATGAGGTGGGTGTGGCTACCTCTTTCAAGGAGCGAACCAGTTCCGGGTGTTACCCCTTGCCAGATGGAGACAGGGCTTAGCCCTCGTGGCCTCCCTGTTCACCGTTTCACGTGGCTGAAAAGGGTGAGGAACCAGGCTGACGCCAACCCGTAAACGGGATTAGATGTCAGCCACTTGAACTCTTCGGCCTAAGAGCCATCCAAACCTGCAGAGAACTTTTAAACGTTTATTTGAGCCAAACTGACCCTCACACCAGGAAGCAAAACCTCCATGGATTGAGAAAAGGCTCCAGAGAGTGGCGGTTTGCAGCTTATTTTGTACGTAAGAATCACAGGAGGAGATGTGAGGAGACCTAAGGAGGGTGGAATCCGTCGGTGGAAGATTAGGGAGGCAAGAGAAGGCAGCGCGGGGAAATCTCCGGGAATGGATAAAAGTAAAGCAGAGAGGCACGCGCTTGTTTCACACTGGTGGGCGCAGGATGGTCGTGCTCACGGCGCACCGAGGTGGCGTGCGGGGGCCGAGATGACAGGGCAGGGCGGTGGTCTCTGGCTGGAGGCTGTGCTCTGGCGGGTCTGGAAAAGAACATCACTCTGACATTTCAAAGGTATGTTATCTTAGATGCAGGAAGACAGTGAATAGGCTCAGTTACGGTAAAGGCTGACCTTTGTCCAAAAAGCTATTGGCCTAGGATATGACTACTTGCCATGACCCGCTTTGAGTTAGGAACTTGGGTGTTCAAACCCTCCTGTGTGGTGACTCTCCATCTCTGAGTTTGCAGCGCGGGCCTGCAAGGCTGGCCTCCCCTGACCTTATCAGGTTTAGTACGTGGACCCATTTTCATCCACAAACTCCTTGCAAGTTACCTGCCAAAACCTCAGGGGGATCCGCTAACAAAAGTTCCTTCTCATGACCCATCAGCTGACAGTTCAGTCAAGTTCTTTAATTTTGTTTGAAAGCAAAGGCTTGGAAACCACCTGATCTGTAAAAGGCGTGGTTACCCAGTCATTTACTGTATTTTCTTTCTCAACGCCTGCACCAGCATCTCACGTTCTTCTCTGTTCAGTGTCCCCTGGGTACTTTCCCTTGGGGCCCAGCATCTGAAATGGGCAGGATGCTCCCAGCTGGAAAGGCAGTTGACTGTGAACTCTCAGGGTGGTGGGGAGGCAGACCTCTCAGGCAGGCGGTTCTCAGGTGGAACACCAAAACTGGATCCCTTTAAAACCATCAGTACTCGCACACGTCTCCGACAATTTTGACGTGTATCTGGGGGCGCCAGTACCCTCGTTTGAAGACTGCTGTCCCAGAGTGATCAGAAGTGTTAGTGTGGAGCCAGACTGGGTCCATGTCACTGACTAGCTGTGTGGCCTTGAACAGGTTCCTTAACCTCTCTGAGTCTCAGTTTCCTCATCGGCAAAAGGTGGATAACAGAGCCTTCCTCGTGAGATGTGGCTAAGGGTAAATGAGAGAGTGCTTAGCGCAGGGCTGGGCACCGGGGTGCACGCTTGGTGAAGGGTGGCTCATGGCTTGTTTTCGGCCTTGGTGCAAGCAGGGATCCCGGCATGCTGCAATCTCCCTGTGCGCCCTGTCCCAGCTTCCCTTCTGGGTTTGCCCCCCTCCCATAGGAGGGGACCCCCACCCCCACAGTGTGCTGATACCTGCTTTCTGTGCTTGGTCTCTGGCAGGTGCGGCAATACTGCTCCCCTGAGGTAACCGGCCCTTCGGAGGAGAGAGACCCCGCACTGGCTCCTGTATTTATTATCATCACACTCTGTTACCTCCCTGCTGGCACCTGCCCTCTATTTATTAGCCAACTGCATCCCTGCTGAATGACTCGCTCCCTCCAAGATGAGGGACAGGACCCTCAGGAATTCAGTGCCTTAAACAGAACGTGAGAGAAAGAAGGCAGCCATGGATCGAGTATGTGCCAGCTTGGGAAGAAGCGAGACATGCGGCTTTGTCAGGGGCAAGTCAGGACCCAGGGGCACCCGGGGTCTCCGAGGGCCTGGAGAGAGGAGAGAAGAGGGGGAACCCACCGCCTGTCCCTGGGCCTCGGGCTCGGCATGGACCAGCAGCCCTTGCTTTGGAAGCTCCTGGCGAGGATGGGGTGGAGGGGCTTGCTCCGGCGGCTGTGGCCACGGCCTGGCTGAGTGGGGGGGAGGCTGGCAGGGGTGGAGGCATCCTGTGGCTTCCTCCTCTTCCTGGCCAGGGCTCTGCACCCCAGGGAGCAGACCATGCAGCTCTGGAGAACCGTGGGCCCCTGGGGCCTTTGTCACTCCTAGTCCCCTGCGGTCTCTCCTCACATCTGGCCACTGCTTGTTCTTCATGGCCGAGGAAGGCTTCCCACTCTGCCCCTGTCAGGGACGCAGGCAAAGAGTGGGCCCCAGGCTGGACATGGAGCGAGCTGCCCTGCGTGGCTGCCCGACTGCCCGACTGCCAAGCCAGATTCTCTTGAATAAAGTTATTCTAGTCTGGAACCAGCTTCTCCGGGGGAGTGTGTCTGCTGGAGCAGTGCGCAACAGCAGAAAATGGAAGCGGAACAGAAAGTGGGATTACGGGCCCCAAGCCTGCCCCTGCAGCGGCTCCAGCCTCTCCTGCAGCGTCCTGGGGCGCCTTCCTCCCAGCTGCTTTAGGCAAAAAACCCCAGGTTTACTCTTCCCAGAAGAGGGTTCCCTGTGATGTAACCTTGGCCCCAAAGTTGAGGGACCCTGGCCCCAGTCTCCTCTGGATATCTTCAAATTCAAGAGCACAGTCCCCTTCCCCTCCCCCCAGGGCCACCCCACACCCAGCCCAGGACCTGGTCCTCTGGACTCTGACTGAATGGGGGCGCCCTGCTCCTCAGGTCCTGGCCTCCCAGAGGACTGAACTGCACACCCCCAGGCTGCTGAGTGCAGGGGTGGGCTGATGCTGCCCGATTTCCTCTTGCTCTTCCTCCCAGCCTTCCTCTGCCTTCCTCCTGAAGGCCTCAGTGGCATGAAACAAGAGAAAATGCTTTAACAGGTTTCTCAGTGCGAACCACGCCGTGTCAGACTCCCATCTGCCTCTGACCTGAAAGCACACGGTGGAAGCGGAGCTCCCCGTTCTCTCTCACTGCAGGCTGCACAGGACAGGCCCGTGGGGCCAGGGCAGGCCCACCTCGGGCTTTGGAGGTTGAGCCGCGGGCAGCCCAGCGGGGTGAGGTGGGCCAGGGTGGCCTTGCCGAGGCAGCTGCCAAGGTTCCCTGAGGCCTGGGCACCCCGGAGGACACTCCGGTCAGGGTGTGCTTCTGGCCGGCAGTTACACGGCGGGTATGTGCCAGCCGCAGAGGACATGCTCTGCAGAAGAACCCCACTTTCTCTCCTGCTTCTCCCGTCCTGGGTTGCAGCCATTCTGAGCCATTGCCTGTGATGGACCGAGAGCTGAAAATAGCACCCTTCTCCCCCTTCGCTAGGCCCTGGCTCGGCCCCAGGGACCGCAGCCCCTCAGTTCCTGTAGCATAGCCAAGGCTCTAGGCGTCACAGATCACCCATGTGGAACTTGGCCTCCCCACCCAGGCCGCAGGCCCCTGTGGAGAGCTAGACAGCAGTGCAAGCCTCTGCCCCCTCGGCCAGGAGCAGTGGGAGTGAGCAGGAAAGGAACTGGCTGGCCCAGGGGACCCAATGGAATCAGTTAGGCCCTCAGCGGCCCTTCCTGTTCGCCCTCCCTGGGCGTGTGCGGTGCCACCTGCACACAGGACGCTGCCCTGGGCGCCCAGGGCCCAGGGTGAAATGAGGCACACCAAGCTCTGCCCTCACAGATCCTGTGTTTGAGCGGAGAGCCCATAATCGTGTGTCACAGGACAATGGGTGGACTTTTTGTTGCTCAAACTGGTGACAGGACCCAGAACTAAGGAAAAAGGGGCCTTGAGTCCACCACACTCTAGAGCAAACAAACGGTTCGAGGCTGGGCGCATCTGCCTGCAGGGTTTATTGAGAGACGGCTGGAGTAATTCTGCTAGGCCCAAATGTCACCCAGTGCCCCCTTAAGCGCCCTCCATTAGCCAAAGGTCAGGAAGGGTGAAGGGAGGGAGAGGGAGGTGAGGTCGCCAGAGACCCAGGTTGCTGGTCCCTCTGCCTCCTCAGCCTGGAGCTGGATCTGCCCACTGGGGGCTGGATGAGAATTGCGGGGAGCAGATAACTGAGGAGTGACAGGGGACAGAGAGGGGACACTTTGGAGCATCTGGCAGGAGTCTCCCATGGGTCAGGAGATCATGGTGAAAAGTGGGTGGCCGTGAGTATCCTTGCCCACAGTGCCCCAAAAGGTAGGTGCGCGGGTGGGGAGACCCCACAGGCTGTAGGCCGTGGGTGTAGGGTTGGGGCGATGGCTGAGGGGAGGGCGTCAGATGTAGAGCTGGGAAGGAAGCACGTCAGGGAACAGTGCTGGGGGGTGGCCCTGCGGCTACCAACAAGAAAGTCGGTGCCTGGATGCCTGTCATGCCGGGCACGGTCATAGCCTGAGAAGGAAGGACCACAGCTAAGAGGGACTTCCCCCAGTTTCTCCCTCCCAGCCCCGTGAGAAAGAGAGAGGGAAGTGGGGAGGAGTGTAGGGCCGGACCACGTCCCTCTGCGCTCCCCTGAGCCAAATCCGGGCCCTGTCGTGGGTAGAAGGAGGTATTACACTTAAATTGGATGGACCGGTCTAGATGAGGCTGGACCTTTAATAAATTAAAGTGACAGGGACATTAGAAGATTGGCCCAAAATGCTACCAAGAGACAAGAAAAGGAGAATCAACATAGTTCATCTAGAAGCAATGATGAGAGAAAGAAAAAACAGGTTTGTTTGTACTTTCACTGCTCCATAAGCAAGTTACACATGTAAACAAAGAAATTCATCAGGAAACGTCATTGCCCAAATGTGGCTCTGGCGCGTTAGATATGGCCTCGAATCCTCGGCCATCCTCCCCGTGAGGGCAGGTCTCTAGTCCCTCCTTTTCAGTCCGACTTGACTGGGCTCTGCTTCAGTCCCCAGAGTGTAGCAGAAGGGACCCTGAAATACTTCCAAGTTCTTTCAAGAGAACTGGAAGCTCCTGCCTTGGTCTCTTGGGACCCTGAGCTCCCATATAGGAGGTTCAACCATCATGAGGTCCCCGTGTTGGGAGAAAGCCCAAACTAGCCGTGCAGAGGTGTGTGGGGAGAGAGAGGTGCTGGGCCAGCCTCTGGGTGTTCCAGGCTCCCAGCCTGTGCGCTCAATCCGGCAGAAGCCCCAGCCCCGTGGAGCAGAGACAGCTGTGCCCTGACCAACCTGTGGCACCGTGAGATACAGTGATAACAAACTGGGGGCGGTGTGTCAGGCAGCGATAGGGGCTGAATAGAAAGTAAGGAAAGGCGATGAGATAGCGTTTGGGGAAAGGCACTGTTGGCCGGGCAGGCCTCTCTGTGGAGGTGACATTTGTGGTGAAGTCTGAAGGACAGGAAGGAGTTAACTCCAAAACAGAGGACAAGAGTCCAGAGCACTCCACACAGAAGACAACGCCAATGCGACAGCCTTAGCAGGGACCCCGTGTGGCTGGAAGGGGAGGGACAGGAGGTGTGCCATTGGAGGCAGACGGGGCTGGACCCTGGAGGGGTTTGCAGGGTCTGGAGTCTGAATTTCGTTAGAACGTGGAGGGGAACCGTTGGAGGGTTTCAAGCAGGAGAATGGAGTGATTGTTACATATGTTTCTGAAAGACCGCTCTGCCTTCTGTGTGGAGAATGGACCCCCGGCACAAAACCAGAGGACCAGATGCCACTTACAAGGCTGTAGCACGTCCGAGCAACCAGTCATAATGGCTCGGTCTGGGGGGACAGAAGCAGAGAGTTCGGTCTCAATTCTCCGCATGGTCTGGTTTCCCCAATCGTTCATTCACGAACGTTGTTGAGTCTGCTAGGGGCAGGCATGGCACGTCCACGGGGGCAAAACACACTAGCATGTGAAAGTCTCCCCAGCTTCCCACTTACTGAAGAAAATCGCATTCTGTAAAGAACAAGGAGACTAGGAGAGAGGCCTTGGCTGAAGAGCCTGAGCCGACCTACCTAAGGACTAGGAGAAGGCAAGCTGAAGAACGGAAAGAAAAGCCTTCCAGGCTGCATCTAGAGAAAGAGCTTGGGGTCTGGCTGATGTAGAAGCTCCCGATGACTGAGACAGTCTGGGGGGCGAAGGGAGGGTTCTGAAAAGTGCTGCTGCACGTCCTTCACGTCGAAGTTCCTAATGCTCTTGGAGAGATGCTCCCTCAGAAGGCAGAGACCCAGCCCCGTAGGAAGCCTGGATTAGCTGGGGCTAGACAGAGAGGGGTAAGAAGACGCTGTCCCCAACGTTACAGAGTTAGTCCGAAGGGACCAGATCCACACAGGTGACTGTAACAGAAGGCAAGGAGGCCGCATAGCTTAAGCCCATCCCGGCGAAGTTCTGTTGTAGAAGTCGGAGATATCTGAGATGACCTCCGCAGGGGGAAAGCAGGGCTGGCTTTGCATGTGAGCTGTGACTCAAGGAATAGGCCACACTGAGCGTGGGGAGATGCCTGGGGAAGGTGCCCTAGGTCCACGCCACCCGTCAACGGAGACCCAGAGGTGCAAAACCCAGGGCAGTGCAGGGTTTTCACGCGGTTCCGTGTGGATGCGTAAGGTGTGGGAAGCAGATGAGTGAGGGATAAAGCTGGAAGGTGGGCTGGGCCCCGGATACCACCCTGGGTTGTTAGGGATTTGGTAGGCCGTGGGAGGCACTGACGTTTTTAAGCAGGAAAATCTTTTAAGCGGGAGAGTGACATGATCTTGGAATTCAAGGCTGAAAGTAGAGTTACAAAGAATTCATTTCTACTTCCTTATTTTACAAGTGAAGGAGGCAAGGCCCAGACTTGTCCAAAGCCGTGAAAGTTAAGTAAGCCAGAATTTTATTTTATTTATTTTTTAAAAGATGTTATTTATTTATATTTAGAGAGAGGGGAAGGGAAAGAGAGAAACATCAGTGTGTGGTTGCCTCTCATGCACCCCCAACTGGGGACCTGGCCCTAAACCCAGGCATGTGCCCTGGCTGGGAATCGAACCAGTGACCCTTTGGTTTGCTGGATGGCACTCAATCCACTGAACCACACCAGCCAGGGCTAAGTAAGCCAGAATTTTAAAATTTACCAGTCATGGCCCTGGCTAGATAGCTCAGTTAATTAGGGCATCATCCTGATACACCAGGGTGGCGGGTTCCATCCCTGGACAGAGCACATACAAGAATCAACCAATTATTTTATTTTATGAATGCATAAAATAAATGGAACTGTTACCAGTGGCAAACAAGTTCTTGTGGTATCTTGAGGAAAAGAATTTCCTGAGACCTGCATGAGAGGATGAGGCTCCATAAAGAACTTTATTACCTGGCTGGAGTAGCTCAGTGGATTGAGCGCGGGCTGCGAACCAAAGCATCGCAGGTTCGATTCCTAGTCAGGGCACATGCCTGGGTTGCAGGCCACAGCCCCCAGCAACCACACATTGATGTTTCTCTCTCTCTCTCTATCTCCCTCCCTTCCCTCTCTAAAAATAAATAAATAAAATCTTTAAAAAAAAAAAGAACTTTATTAATGATGTAAAATTGGGAGGGGGGTTCCCCTTCTGACTTCCTAATGTCCCGTCTCCGTCCCTGTCGCCATGGAAAAAGTCCAGTCCTGTCTTCAGTGGGGTCGACACAAAGCCAGTGCCCAGAGTTTCTGCTCCACATCAAAGCCCAGCCCAGCCCAGCATCCTGCTGGCTTAGCGTGTGTTTCAGCTGCAGTCCATTGCTGTGCTGCGGGATTCAGTCTCCCCGCCCCCGCCCCCCCCCACCCCGGCACCTGCATGTGGAGTCGGTGCAGCCACGGGCCACGCAGCTGGTGAGGCCACGTGGCTATGGAGAGAGGATGTGCAAGTACGCAATGCGTGTGTGCGTCAGAAGCCAGAGAGAGAGAGAGAGAGAGAGAGAGAGAGAGAGAGAGAGAGCGAGCTTCTTCGGCCCCCTGAGATTATACAAGCTCGGGCTGGGACGAGCCGGGTGCTTTTTCAAAGGGACCAATCGACTTCCCAAGTTTTCTTAGGCTTTTGATAGGTCTGCCCCACATTAGACGGAGAGGCCTCGGTGGTCCATAACCTCCCCTGTGCACCGCAGCAATCAGACTCCTGAGGTGGGGAAAGGAGCGGCCTTAATGGCCGAGCCAGGCTGAGATTCCCTGGGGTGCCACGCTGTAGCTTCCCGGTGATGCAACAGCCTATGCTCCCCAGTGTGTGAAGCTCAGTGTCTAAGTCCCTTTGCTCTTCTTTTCTAGCTAAAGACTGACGGTAACAGAACAACAAATCGGTTTGTTCTCTCTCTCTCAAATCAATCAACAAATAACAAATTTAAAAAACTGCTTTAGCTGGTTAAAATAATAGTATTACTAATAACAATACTACTAATAAAACTTACCAGTAAGTGACTGAAATGGAACTGAACCCAGATCTGCCACCAGATCTACCCCTCACCACACCATCCGCCCCCTGAGGATGAAGAGCAGAGCAGAGCAGAGCAGGGGCGGGGGGGCCTCGTCTGCTCTGAGCCTGAGAAGCCAGCCAGACATTGGCGAGGTGGGGGGACAGAATAGGCCCCTCCTCAAACTCTGGTGGGAAATCGAGGCCCCAGACAGAGCGGTGACAGAACCCTGGTGTGAAAAGGTGGCTGCCTGTCAGCACCAGAGCCCGGCAGCTATGTCCCTGGATAAGGCAAACCCTTCCCCTTCCCAGCGAGGCCTGGAGTGCTCCCCCTCCCCCGACCCAGCTGCAACTGAGGCCCCTGCGGGCCTGGCCCCTGCTAGCACTGGGTGGGCCCCCCCTCAGAGGGCATGGGGCTCTAAGCCAAGAAGAAGGTATGTTTCTAGTCCCTGGGGTGACTTCACTGCCATGGAAAGCACCAGGCAGGACAACCAGTCAGGGAGGAGGTGGACGGCTTCCTCACCGAGTTGGGCCCACTCCCTGTTTCTCCTGCTGAGAGGGTGTGAACGGAGTGACAGGGACAAGGTCCTGCTGCCAGACGGACCTCTCATCCAGCCGCTGTGGACATCAGCCCCTGTCCTCAGGTGGACTCAGAGGAGGAGAGACCCCGACTCACTTGCTGCAAGTCTTCCCTTTCCCTTCTCGCTGCTCTAAGGCCCCTGCCCCCCACCCACCAGCCCTCCGCCAGGACCACCCAGGAGTTCCCCCATGGGCTGCACCGTAATGGGAGCCTCTGCTCACACCGCTCAGGCCCACAGTGCTGGCTGTTTACAGACATATGACCGCCCACCTGTCGCCCCCCGCAGGGGCTGGGGTTTGGAATGTAATGGTGATATCGTTCTCTCCTTGAGCTCTTGATCCCCCTCAGAGCCCTCTCTGCTACAGTCCTCTTTTGAAGCTCATGAAGCCTTCTTACTTGCCAGACAAGTTGGAAGAAAGTACTAAGAGGGTGAGAAATTTACCCAAGGAATTTCAGCCCCAGAGCTCAGGGCGCTGGCAGCCTGCCAGGCTGCTGCACAGCCAGCCAGATGCTGGGGCCTGCGGGGCTGATTCCATTGCAGGCCCAGGGCCAGCCTGTGGGGTCACAGAGGTTATCATGCGGGAGGGAGGGCCCAGCCAGGACCTGGGGCCTTCCTGGATCTGTCCTCCCAAATCAACTGGAATCACTTCTCCCCAGACACAGGTTGCCGGACAGGGACCTGGCCCTGAGCGGGTCTGCCAAGGGTCAGCCAGTAGTGTGTGGATTCCTGGTTTCGTGCAGGAAAGATTTCACAACACGAGTCCAGGTGACGATGAGGGTGTGTTTGCCGGCGCTGTGGCCTAGAGCAGAAGCAGCAGGAGAGAGCCTCGCCTGGGCTGCCTTAACTCACTGGGAAGTCAGAGAAAAGGGGACCATGGGGACAGATTCAGGGGGTTAGCTGGGGACAAGCTGCCACTGCCCATTGCTGCCCTGGTTGCAAGTCTTGCGGGGGCCCTTACAGTTTAGGAGATGCCCGCCTGTGGGGAAAGGGGAGAGGAAGTGGGCTGCTCCCCAGCGGGAGAGGCCATGGGCTAAGTCCTTTGTCTTGAGGCTTTGCTGTCTCTCGGGGCAGGAATCTTAGGGGAGGTGTCAGGGAGAGTCCCAGTAGAACATTCATCAGTTCTCCAGGTGTGCTCCTTCAGGGTCGTGGTCTCTACCGATTGGCCAGTGACAGGGCAGGGGGTCCTTAGTCACTGCCACTGGTCCTGGTGCCGCCCACCTGGCTTCGCTGCTTTCTTGGGCCTGGAGCTGAACTACAGCTGAGGCCTAGATGTCAGTCATCTCTAGGGAGGTGACCTTCTGCATCTGGCTGTAAATTGCCTGGCCAGTTTGTTCAGCCATTTGTCTCAACCTCCCTGTGTCACTAGTCCTGGCTCACTGACCTCTCTCAGAGGGAGTGAGTGAGACTCTTCTCTCACCACCAAGTCCTGAGTCCGGATCCAGGAGACTCTGGGCGTCCTTGGGATCCTTTAGAAGTCAGCCCTGGCCACGCAGGATGAGCTGCGAGGACCTTCGTCTTGTTGTATATATAGACTTCCCTGCCACCCCCCGCCCCGGCCTGAGAAGAAACGCCCCCATCCTCTCAGGAAAAGACTCATTAGCGACCAGTAACTCTTAGAACCAACGAGAAACCGGGTTTACAGCGCCACTTGTCGCAGTAACCCTGCTCCTGAAACCGTGCGCTCCACCGGTAATCACTTACCTTCCGAGACTTACCATCAGCCACAGCCTCACTTGCTTGTCCATGCTTCTAGGTCAACCGACTTCTGAGTGCCCTGAAAGCTGACTCATCTCCGAACTCCATGCTTCCGCACAACCTCTATGAGAATCTCTCCCTCTGGCTCCAAGACGGGGCCTTGCAAGTACAGCCCTCCTGTTGGAGACTGCCCTGCCTGGTCTCAGGAAGCTGTAACCCCCCGTGACTTAGGCTGGGTGAAAGACCTCCGGACCAAGAGCCGCTAAGGAGACAAAACTTATTTCCCTGGCATGAACGCTGACTGTTCTGTGCCTGACCTCCTAAGCTTGATCAGTTAGCCAATGACGGGTAAGATTTCCCAGGGAAAGAATTTCCTAAGACAGGCATGATCACGTGGAGGCCTCTGGGAAGAGACTCGGGGTTGTGGAAAGGAAGGGGTGATCGACATCAACCCCTGCCCCCTCGGCCTTGTCAAAGCCTGAGTCCTTGTCTTAGAAGTGAGAAATCCAAGTCTCCTGGCTGCCTTTGTCTCCTCTGTTGACTCAGGTCTGTGGAAATAACAGGGGCGGTGCAGCCCAGACCAGAAACGGCAGACCCCCGGGGTAATCAGGCCTGGGACATAGAATATGCAAGATCCTGTGAGATCTGTTTGCTGGAGGATGTTATTAGATTAGAATTTGAAGGCACAGACAGGAAACCAAAACTAGCCCTTTGAGCCCTGTTAGATAAAACCCAGAATCACAGCGGGGGTTCTGTCTGCACCTTTGAAAGTCACCTACTTCTTTTGATCTTTTCTGCCAGACTGTGAATCCACAAACTAAGTCTGTATTCTTAGTAAAAATCTGCTTGGGAATGGAGACGGGGCGCTCTCCACTAGAGAGAGTGGCCCTTCTGTCCCTATTTCCCCACAGGACCTGGTTGTCTCTGTGTATGTTTTTCTCGTATTTCAATGAGTATCCGCAGCCGAGATGGATACTGCTGACCGGTATCTGCCACACCCTCCCTTGCTTAAGCAAGCAGTACACTCAGCCTCCTGTTTCGGATATTGAATGGTTAGATCTTTTTTTAATACTTCCTCCCCCAAATCTTCCTTTTGGTCTATAACAAAAATCCAGAGAATGAGCAATACACTTTTTTCTTTCAGCTTTGGTATAAATTTGACCTGTGCTGGGGCCAGAAGCCGCTTCCTTCTTATCCCTCTCCCCTCCCCTAACATCCCAGCCCCATCCTGGGCCCACGTAAAGCATCCACAAGACAAACAAACCTCTCTTTTGGTAAAGTGAATCACTTCTCTTGGCATAACTTTTATGACGCTGTGTTATGTCAAAAGACTGCTTCCTCCCACCGTTGGGCACAAAGGCAGGAAGAACGGAGGAGCTGAAGGAGACAGGCATACTCTTCCCTTCTGACACCACAGTGAGATTATAATATGCTTGTTATTTTACAACTTGCCTTTGAAACCTAATACATTGTACACATTTCCTCCATGACATTAGATATCCTCCTACAATATGACTTTTAAAGTACTGAAATGCATTGCATCATTCGGCTATCCCATAATTTGATATTAGATATGTTGTTGGATATTTAGGTTCTCTTTTTTGGTTATCATTATAATAAACAATGCTACAAGGAACATCCTTGTGGATACGTCTTTGTGTGTAGAAGTCTCTCCCATCATAAAAATAACAACAGAGGAAAAAAATCAAACAATCCCTCAATGGAGCATGTTCCCTCCCGGTGCCCCCCTGTCTTGCTCTTGGGCATTTGAGAGGTGTCTACGCTTGCGGTTTCTTCCTTGGCATTTCTGCTCACTGCCACAACACAGCCCTGCAAAAGTGATCCCAGAGATTTCCATGGTGCCCCTCAGAATTTTTGGTGTTCTTGGAATCAGACTCCCAGTCCTTTCCTCAGCCTGGAAGCTTCCATGAGATCTGCCCACTGCCCACTTCTCCAGTCTTATCTCATGCTCATGTCTCTAAAATCTAACATTTATCTTTTCCTAGTTTCTGAAATTGGTGCTGCCCCTTCGGGACCTTTGCTCATGCTATTTCCTCTGCCAGGAAACCCCTCCCCACCTCCCACGCCCAACCTCTCAACCTTGCTGACTAACAGACTTGCATCATCGGTAACTCAGCTCAAAGGCACTTCCTCAGGAAAGAATCCCAAACATCCCTCTTTATCACACTGGGTCTAGTGCACCTCAGAAGCTCATGAAGCACTGTCTGCTTCCTCATTGCACTGAGCGATATATTCTGAAAAAAATAATCATCTAATTACATGTATATAATTTAACATATAATTTTTAAAAGCAATTTTAACATCACAAATATATATACCAATTCACTCTGTTCTTTAAAAACATAGAAGATTAAGGGGAATTGTGGAGCTTTGTTCAACCACTGCCTGCTCCCTCCCCCAAGTCCAGGCCCCTGCCTCCACTCCCTGGGTAATGCCCGCTGTTGGGAGCACAGTGCCATCAGCCTAGAGGTTCAGAGCTTGGGTTTCAGAGCCACACTGTCAAGGTGTGATTCCTAGTGCTTTTACTTCGCTTAAGCAAATCACTTAACCTTTCTCTGTCTTAGTGTTGTCAAGGATTAATAATAGTAACTAACCCTGGCCCATGTGGCTCAGTGGGTTGGGCATTGTCCTACAAACCAAAAGGTCATGGGTTCGATTCCTGGTCAGGGCACATACCTGGGTTTCGGGCCAGATCCGCCCCCAGTTGGAGGTGTTCAAGAGGCAACTGACCGATGTTTCCCTCATACGTCAATTATCCTCTCCCTCTTTCGTCCTCCTTTCCCTTTCTCTAAAAATAAACTTAAAAAAATTATAATAGTAACTAATAGTGTAGTTTTAAGATTAAAAAAAATTATGTAAGATGTTCCATGGTAAGTGATTAGGCTTTCCTAGGCAGCCGAAAAGCGTTTTTTTGTTGTTGTTGTTTTTCCCAGCTTGTAAAAGGGCAGGTCTTGAGTCTTTTCAGCCTCCATAATTTCACAAGTCTATCTCTTTATTTTTTCTTTAAAGATTTTATTTATTTATTTTTAGAGAGAGGGGAAGGGAGGGAGAAAGAGAGGGAGAGAAACATCAATTGGTTGCCTCTCGCACACACCCTGACCAGGGATTGGCCCACAGCCCAGTCGTGTGCCCCGATGGGAACTGAACCGGCGACCTCTCGCTTCATGGGACAACGCTCAACCTGCTGAGCCACACTGGTCAGGGAGAGCCTTATTTCTTATATAAGAAATCTGTCTGTCTGTCTGTCTGTCTGTCTGGAGAATCCAAATACACTGTAATACATAGATTATATAGAGTATTGTTTTGTGTTTTTAAAAAATATAAATGGCATCATATTGCAGGTAGCATTTGGGAACTGACTGTTTTTACTCAGTGATATGTTTTTGAGATCCTGCATGTTCATACACTTAGGTTTAGTTCTGGCTCATTCTTTCAAAATGCTGCAGATGAATAATTCGCTGTATGAATATATCACATTTTATTAATTAATTTCAATATTCATATTCCATAGATACTACATTTGGAATCCCTTCCAATTTTGATATTATAAGCAATATTGCAATGAATATTTTTATACACCCAAGGTTTGCTGCAATAATTAAAAAAGTGGCTTTATAGATCAAATATCAAGAAGTAAAATTGATAGATCATGCTCCAAAATGCACTGATTTACATATCCCTCCCCATCAGGAATATTAAAAAAGCACTTTCTACCTGAAGATTATGGTGATATTCTTTACTTAAAGTATGCTTCCAAATGCTACCTATAATATGATGCCATTTATATTTTTTAAATGGTGATAGTCTTCTAAAAGTTGTGGTTGTACTCTTTTTTTTAAATTTAGAATTGTAAACCTGAATTTATTTTTACATATGGTATGAAGTAGGGATTAATTTTTCCACAAAAGTTAGGTCAGTTTTCTAATTCTATTCTATCCTTGTCATCTATGTGTGTGCACCAGTGCCGCCTGTTTTAAAGTTGCAGTTTCATAACACGTCTTTTGAACTGGTAAGGCAAGCTTCTGACCTCACTGCTTGTTCTTTCTCAAAGGGCTATTGTTGCACATTCACATACACTATGAAAATCACGAGATAGCACGTATCTATATGTCTGTGTGTTTATTATTGTTTTTTTCTATGAGGATGAAAGCTCCACGAAAGCTTTTTTTCTTTGTGTTACTCACCAGCATAACCTCAATACCTAGCAAAGGGTCAGACCCATAACAGGCCCTCCAAAAGTTTTGTTAAGTGAATAAATAAACATGAACTTTAGAAGCATCCTGTTCTGAGTCCCATGAAGAGTCCCTTGGGTAGTATTTTGATTGGCGTCGCACTGAAGTTTTAAATTACTTCGGGGAGAACTGACATCTTTACAGTGGTAGTCACACCATTGTCGAACACAATACAGCTCTCCATTTATTTGGGTCTTTTTCTGTCTTTCAATACAATTTTTTTGTTTTCTTCACAAAGAAAGATTTTCATGTATTTCTAATTACTGCATTCCTAAATATGTCATAGTTTTTGTGACTATGGTGGGTGGGATTTTAAAAATTGTTATCACATTTTCAAATTGTTATTGCTGATATATAGGAAAGTTCTTTTTAGGATGTTATTTACTTATTTTTAGAGAGAGGGGAAGGGAGGGAGAAAGAGAGGAAGAGAAACATCCATGTGTGAGAGAGACGTCACTTGGTTGCCTCTTGCACTCCCCCAACCTGGCCTGCAACTCAGGCATGTGCCCGGACAGGGAATCAAACCAGCAAATTTCTGGTTTGTGGACAAGCCACTGAGCCACACCAGTCAGGGCTATAGGAAAGTTCTTGATGTGTGAATATTGGTCTAACATCCTGACACTTTGCTGAACTCACCAGTTGTTGCTCTGGGTTTCCCAGGTAGAGAATCACATCATCCCAAATAATGGCAATCTGGCCTCTTCCTTTCCAATTTTTAAACCTTTAGTTTGCTTTTAATGTCTTATTGCACTAAGTGTAACTGCCAGCGTATCGTTGAAGCGTTTATTGATTCATTTCTGGGATGTATCATTCGAGACAGGTCAAGGTGTGCTGCAGTAACAAACAACCCCAAAATCTAGTGGCTTCACCCAATGAAAGTTCGTTACTCACTCACGCCTCCTGCCCAACACAAGCCGTGGAGCAGGGAGGAGTTCTTTACTGTTGTTTCTCAGAGACTCGGCTGACGGAAGCTCTGTGTCTCCATGGACACGTGCTCCCATGAAAACTGTGACAGAAGGAAGGGGCAGGGGAATTACGGACTGGTTTTCAGAGAGTCTGCCCTGAAGTCACTCATGTTTTGCCCACCAGCATTTCAACGCAACTTGCATGGCCAAGCCTAACTTCCACGGGGGCGAGAGCAGGGTGACCCCGCCGCCCAGCAGAAGGACGACAGGACCGGGGATGCTTCCAGCGCTCCACCACCGCACACGCTGTAGGCTTCGCTATGCATGCTCTTTCCAGTGGACCGCCCTTTGTCAAGCTAAGGAGTAAATTCATGAATTCGTTTAGATTTTTTTAAATCCTCACTCAAGGATATGTTCATTGGAGAGAGAGAGAGAGACAGAGAGAGAGAGAGGCAGGCATCGGTCTGTTCCCTCCCTTACACACCCCAACTGGAGACGGAACCTGCAACATTTCGGTGTGTGGGACGACGCCCCAGCCCCAAGCCACTGGGCCAGGGCTGAGTTTGTTTAGATTTTGTTAAGTGAAGAGTTTGTCGGTATCATTCATGAGTGTTAAACTTTATCAAATGATTTTATGTCCTCTGATGCACAGATGTTATTTTTCTCCCTTAGTTTGTTGAGGCACTTATACGTGTTTTTCTGCCCAGAACATTCTCCTCGGGCTGCCCTCTCCAAGTACTTTTCTTAGTCAATTCCTCCTCATTTTTCAGAGCTCATTCATTCATTCAGCAAATACTTATTGCGCAATAGTATGCGCCAGACGCTCTTCTCCCAACCCTGGCCCCTTCCATCACGCCCCGGCTCTGAGCCGCAGACGCTGCGACTTTAAGGGCCGGCAGAAGCCGATCTGGGCACCGATTGGTGGTTTATTCTAACGGAGGATGAGCTCATCTGCAGCCAATGGCTGGCTGCACCGGGCCAGAAGCCTGCACCTGGCTGGAGGGCGCAAAGCCCGGGCCCCGCGGTGCACGGTGCCCCGCGGAGGTGAAGGGTGAGCGGCGGCACCTTGGCCACGCGGTCTGAGTTCTGGCTCCGGCAGGTACTGTGTTTGCCGGGCTCCTCACCTTCCCCGCCCCAGGAGAGGGTGCCCCTCCCCTCATTCCCGTAGCCCACCTCCTTGGCCAGACCCCTGCGGGCGGTGCCCCTGGCGCCCTGGGACTCACGGGCTGGACGTACCACTTTCCGAGTGTGGGGGGGGGGGGGGGGGAGCAGCCATGCGGCTCTCTTCTTGCAGCCCCCGGCCGGGGGGTTGGGGCTGGCCCCTGAAGGCGGGGCCTGACTCTAGCAGCCCAGCCCATCGGCCTTGGCACCCCCAACACCGGGCTCGGGGCGGCATGTCCGGACCAAGTCCCTTCACCTCCTGGCCACATCCTGGCCAGGGTACAGCTCCCCGCTGGCCCTGGGATGTTGGTTTCCCTCCCGCCCCACTCCCCATCCCCTTCTCTCCTCCCGTTCTCTGTAGAGGCAGATGTGGTCTGCGGCTGGAAGTTCGCCCCGCCCCTTCCCAGTGGGGCTTGAGGAGGCAGAGGTGCCCCTGCCTTGAGGGGCCGAGCAGCTCTGCCCGCCTCTCGCTGAGCCCTTTCCTTTGCAGCAGCCACTTCTCAGTCCCTTTGGCCACTTGTGTCACACACGGCTGAGGAAGGAGCTGCTGTCAGGTCTTTGGAGGCCACGTGGCCTCCTGGCCTCAGAGACAAAGCCAGGAGGACAGAACCATCCTCCCCCAAAGGCTGGGGCGGCCCTGCCCTCCTTCTGAGTCTACCCAGAATCTGCCACTCAGTCGTTTCATTTGTCCACAGGCTTTAAGGGCCTGGCCTTGTGCCCAGCTCTCTGCTGGGCTCTGTGGGAGTCCCCCCTCCTGACCACACTGCCCTGGGCACTGGGGGAAACAAAGGGGCCATCCGTCCTGGTTGGAACTGAACCATGAAGGACTGAGGTTCCTGTTGGAGGAGCAGGTTGGGGGGACAGGCAGGGTGGAGGGGACGGTGTGAGGAGTGGCCCCTGAGCCCGGGGCTCCTGCCTCGGACTGCGTGGCTCTGTGTGTTTATATGTTTACCGTGTGCTAGACGCCAATTTGCTCTGTGCCTCGTGAAGGTAACTCTGGGTCTCCCACATCAACACGTAGTAAGTGCCTGAGAAACACTTGCTGAACTGAATTTGAGTCAAAGGAAGGAGCTCCAAGCACGCTGTTATTCTATTACCACCCCTTAGGAAAGACCTGGCTCCGTGAAAGGACTTGACCCATACTAGCTCTGACCCTCCAGTCCTTGGAGGTGAGGGTTAGTCTCTGAATATTTACTGGAGGAAACCAGGCTGCAAGTGGGGTATCGTTCCCAACTGGACCCTCCCTAATGTATTCGTTCACTCCCAGGTCTCACCTGCGGGGCCGCAGCCATGAGCCTGGTGGCCTGCGAGTGCCCGCCCGGCCCTGGGCAGGAGCCCAAGCCCTGCTCACGAGCGCAGTCCCAGGCCCGGGTGTACCTGGAGCAGATTCGCACCCGGGTGGCCCCGGGAGCACCTGACGTGACCAAGCGTGACTACCTGGTGGATGCAGCCACGCAGATCCGGCTGGCCCTGGAACGTGACGTCAGTGAGGACTACGAGGCAGCCTTCAACCACTACCAGAACGGCGTGGACATTCTGCTGCGAGGCATGCCCTGTGAGCGCCGGGCTGGGCGGGGACAGGGGCTGGTGGGAGGGGCCAACCGGGAGCTCCTCCCTTCGTCTGTCCATCCGTGCTGGGTGAACGGCCGACGGAGCCTCTGTGAGAGACGATAATAATAGCCAGTGTTTACTGAGCAGTTCCTGCACGCCAGGCCCTGGTTTACCTGTGTTTACTCATTCACCTGTGTTAGCCCATTTGGGCCTCATGGTAAAAGAAGACAGTAGTACATGTGTTGTTGCATGTCGTTCCAAGTGTGTAGGCACAATTTTTATTCCTATTTTCCAGATGAGGAAACTGAGGCACTGGGCAGTTACATAGCTCGCTTAAGTTTCCCTGGCTACCAAGTGGCAAAGCTGGGCCCCAGAGGCAGTGTGCTTAACCCACGCTGCGGGCCCGGCCCTGGAGCTGGGCTGCACCCTGCCCTCTGCAGGTTTGCACCCACGGGGAGGAGCCCGATGAACTGATGATGGACAGTCATAGTCCCCGGTACGAAGAGCAATGAGGAGGAAGTGAAGGGAGGGAAACTGAGTCCAGGGCAAGCTGGCACAGGGGGTTTTCTAGAAGTCCAACTCTAACCTGAGCACTGAGGAACAGTAGGCACACCGTCCAGCTGAAAGGTTGGGCCATGCTCCAGGGAGACCGGCGAGGGCCTGGAGGTGAGGGGAGAGGCCTGTTCAGGGCAAAGGAAGGCGTTTCCAACCTGGGGGAGAGGCTGGCCCCGAAGCGGCCGCCAGGCTGGGGTGGGAGTGGAGCTCTGAGCCATGCTCCCCGCCCTCCCACTGATGAGACCCCTCAGTGCCTGGGCGTCGGTCGGCCTGTCTTGCGACTTCCTTTGTCTTTTGATTCTGATCCCCACTCCGGCCTTTTCCACACTGGGCTTCAGAGATGAGCTTCCGTCTCCTCCTGTGAAACTGGACGTGGAAATCCCCACACTGTCCCTCCCCAGGGTGTGATGGCTGCCAGCAAGGTGGCGGGTCCCAACTGTAAAGTGCTGTAGGCGCGAGTGACCGTAGCTCCCAGCCTCTCCTGTCAGCCTCCTTCCTCCTTCCCCACTGGTCTCCACCCAGAGGAGGGGCTCAAGAACAGACATGGGGTCAGAATCGCTGACCAGCCTCGGAAATGGGCTCTCTGTCCTATGGAGGGTGGAGGGCGAAGGGCAGGCGACGGCAGCCGCAACCCCAGCCCTACACAGCCAGAGTGGGGGCAGGGGTGGGTCCTGGTAAACCCCTTCCCTCCGCAGTCGACCCCAACAAGGAGCGATGCGAGGCCGTAAAGCTGAAAATCACCAAGTACCTGCGGCGGGCAGAGGAGATCTTCAACTGCCACCTGCAGAGGACACTGGGCTGCGGGGCCAGCCCCGGCACGGTGAGTAGACCCCCCCACCCACCGCAAGGATCTGAGGGCTCTGAGGGGAGAGAGCTGAGTCCCCCACCCCAACGGGCCGGTGGGCTGTGTCATCACATTCTGGGCTGCAGGGCAGGGCTGCAAGGGTGTGTACCGGGGCTGCCTCTCCCCCCTCCTTCTGGCTTCCTCTCCCTCCCACACCCTCCAGAGTTCATTCATTTTCAAACACTTAGTGAATCATCTCCAGTCCAGTCTCACCCACCCACAGAGTCCACACACATCCCCCCGCCCCCACACATGGCTCGTACACAAGCTCTCATGAGTACGTCCTCCAGGGCTCCCAGATCTGTTTGTGTCTGAACGGGCCTCAGCGAGTATGTGGGGCAGACGCAAATACCCCCATGTGCACATGCACACACACGCCTACATAGGCGTGCACATATGCTCTCCCCATATGGCTTTTCCTGACCGGGTGGGCACTCACAGGGGTTGGAAAATGCATGCACGCTTCTCACGCCCACAGGTGTGCACACGCACGCACGCACGCCCCTCCTGGGCTCACCGCATATTGCAAGGCAAGGTCCTTGGTCTCCAAGGCAGGTTCCCTGGAATCCACATGTTCCCCGATTATTTCCCCACCCCTGAGATCATCTGCCTCTTGTAGATGGGGCCTCCACAAGGTAGTTGCTGAAACCTTAAGAACTCCCTGAGCCTTGGTGAGGGGCTGGGTGGGGGCTAAGCAAAAGAGGGCAGTGTGGCCAGCCCGGACCAGTGTGCCCCACCCCCGCCTCGGTCAGGACCAGCTTCTTTGCTCAGCCTGCCCCTGTGAGGTGAGGTTGGACCGTACCCCGTTCTTGCCCACTCCCTGTGCTCTCTGGCTGCTGGAGATCCGCCCACTGCCTGGTGAGAAGCAGGAGCTGAGGAAGGCTGGGCCCTGAGGCTGTGTGGCCTGTCTTCCACCTCCGCAGGGTTTCAGCAGCCTGAGGCTCCGGCCCATCCGCACTCTGAGCTCTGCCCTGGAGCAGCTGAGGGGCTGCAGGGTGATCGGGGTCATCGAGAAGGTGAGTATCAGAGCCTGCCGTGTGGGAGGAAATGGTGTGTGCCACTGGAGGTGACGTGCGGGCAGGGAGAGCAGCTGCCCCCAGTCCTTCAGAGGGGGACGGGAAGGGGTCAGAGAGCCGCTGTGCCCGGTGACTCCCCATCCCTCCCTACCCCAGCATGCGCCAGTCAGGTCCCGGAAAGGAAACCAGAAACGCAGGTGGCAGACAGCCCCTGTCCACAGCTGCCGGGGTCCAGCCTCGGCGGGGTCTCAGGGTCCCCGAAGGATGCATGGCACAGGCGAAGCGACTGAAGCGAGACGCCCGGTGGGGTGCTGGAGGACAGCCAGGCTCTTTGAGCCTGACTGACTCACCGAGAAAAATCAATCTTTATTTTTATAGGGGAGGTTATACAACATTCAATGCATAGTGTGATTATTAAAACAGAAACGGTTACCATAGAAATAATTTCGAAAAACACAGAAGGTTTTACAGATCAATCATGTTAAACAAAGAAATAACCGAAAAGTACAGGAGGTCCCACAGATCAACCATATTAAACAAAGGTTATTTTGACCAAGAGGGTTGTCAATCAGATAGCCAACGAAGCTATATGGGCACAAACTTTCAGGTGCCAATTAGTAACTAGGTATCTATTAAGATTCTAAGGATTGGTCTAAATTAAAAGGGTGCAAGGGGTGATTTATAGGTATATAGAAATCAACTATTGTCTTTTGAGGTTAAATTTGTCTCAGTTAGGTAACTGTTTTTTTGCCTAGGTTTTTTGATTTATACATCTTCGGGGGGGCATGTTTTGTGTTCGTTTCCATGTATTGAGATTATTATTTTCAACTAGAACTCCTTGCTTCTTTACACTCCTGTCCATCGTATGGGAAGGGTAGTGGTTCTAATAAATCTTAAGTTCTCAGGTGGTGACTCCTCAAGAAACATTCCTAGCAACAGCTTCCTTCAGCGCTCTGGCAGTTGGTCTGCTCATAGTTTAATTTTGTCCTTAACTTCCCAGGTGGGGGAAGCAGGCAGTATTAGGGTTGCTAGGGGTCTCTATTCTGTGGTCAGCAAGTCATTTCGCACAGAATCAGAGGCATCGTATAGTTTTTTGTTATAACACACAGGTATCTAAAAATCCCACCACCTATTGTATTGCTAGCAGGGACAGGCATGCAGGAGGAGATAGGCAGGAGATCCGGCCACAGTCACCTCTGCTGTGCAGACGGGTCTCACCCGACCCGACTGTGTCAAAGGTCAGCTGTTGGTCAGCTCCCGACACACAGCCCTCCAGCTCGGGCACAGGAAACTGCTCCCTTGGAGATTCAAGGCAGGAGCCACAGGAGATGCTGCGCCCAGGGCATCCTGCGCAGCATGCTCTGCCTGGTTCACTCCCACTTCCCGCGGGTCCCTCCCCTGCACCCACTCTGCACCCCAGAGCTGCAGCCCAGAGTCCCCCCATTGAGCATTGAGAAGTTCTTATGGCGGGAAGGTGCTCATCTCCAGAAACCTGCCCTGCAGAGTACCCACACTGGCCCGCGCACCATCCCGGGCCTTAGCAGCCGTGCCCCTTCTCTACTGGCCCCACCCTCCTCCCAACCCCATCTGGGGCCCTTTCCCTTCATTTCCCTGCCTTCCCGTCTGACCCCTTCCCAGGGCAGACAGGAAGACAGGAACTGACATCCCAGCCTGCACCCGGGACACTCGTTACAGAGGAGGAATCAGGAGGACAGGCAGTTGGGCCAGATGAGGTTGGAGCCGTCGATGTAAGAATCGTCTGAACCTGTGCGAATTTCTGTGACTTTTATTTGATAATCGCACTGACAATCGCCGGGAAGCAAAGTCTCAACGGACTGAGAAAATGTTCCCCAAAATGACAGTTTTACCACTTATTTTATGCGCCAGATTCAAAAGGGAAAACAAAAAGGTGTCACGTGAAATTCCCTGGTGACGGATGAGGGAGGCGGGAGAGAGCAAAGCGGGGGCGTCTCTGGGAGTGGATAAAAGTAAACCAGAGAGACACCTCCTTGCTTCACACCAGCGGCTGCAGGGCAGTGAAGCAACAGGCGCAGCACACGGAGATGGTGTGCAGGGGCTGAGACAACAACGAGGGCTTCTGTGGTCTCACGCTCTGGTTCGAGGCTGTGCTCTGAGGGGTCTGGACAGGAGGTCGCGCTGACATTTCAAAGGTATGTTATCTTAGAGGCACGAAGACCTGCGGCTCACTTAGGCAGAGACTGACCTTTGCCAAGGAGGCCGTAGGCCCAGGACATGCCCGCCCGCCACGACCCGCTTTCAGTTAGGAGTGTCAGTGGTCAGGCCATCCTCTGTGGTCACTTTGGGCCTCTGAGCTTGTAGGACCCACAAGACTGGCCTCCCCTGAGCTTGTCCAGTTTACCGTGTGGCCCCCTTTTCGTCTACAGAGCCAATATTCAACCGTCCCCTGCCCCAGCCGAGGGCTACCGGAGTACTCACTGAAGCGGTTCTTTCCCAAACTGGCTGTTGATCAGAACCACCTGGGGAGCTTCCCAAAAATACAGATGCCTGGGCCCCACTCCAGGCCCTCGGAGCCAGGAATCTGTAACTGAAACACTCTTGTGGGGATTTCAATGGGCCTGCAGGCCCCAGAGAGAAGGAGGCCAGTGTGCGCGTCCGCACACGCCGGAGGACGAAGTGCCGTCCGAGCAGAGCACATGAGGCCGAGGGCACGTCCTTTCGCCTCTCTGGGTGCTCGTTTCCTCGCCTTTCAGGGGGGTGAGGGCCCTCCCCCCGCGGGTGCTGTGGGAACGAAAATGAAATAATTTTGGGGAAACACTTGGCACACGCTAAGATGTTTGACGGCTCTAAATGCTAGTAACCAATGCTAGTAACCAGGCAGGCCGGCTTCCCATCCCCCGGCTGGCTCCAGCTGCTGCTCCCAGCTCCCTGGAACGGGCCCCATCTGCCAGCAAGGCCCAGCCAGCTTATGTCCATGCCGCCAGCCCTGCCTTCCCACTGCCAGGTCCACGTGGCATGGACAGGCTGGCGAGGTGACCGCCACCACCATTTCCCCACCTGGGGTCCCGCTGAACCAGGGGTGCTGTGGAGAGAGGCCTTCCAGGTGAAACAAGTTTGGGAAATAGTGACTTAAATTAACATTACTTTGTTTTTCTAAATTATAGGAATTTGGGGAGCTTTTAGGATGCAGATGTACACGTTGCATCTTGGAGCGGGAGGTCTGGGACGGAAGGGCCTGCATTGTTTAGTCCCAGGACACGCATGTGCGAAGCGTTTTCAGAACCCAGCACTCTGAGCCCTGTGCAGATGGAAAGCAGCCATCTGTCTTGAGACGGCCTTCCTTTCCTCTCGTACCCTTTCTTGGGCATCCAGTTTACCTGCTCCACCGCCCTCCTGAGACCCTGCTTCCTTCTCCTGCGTCATTCCCAAGCAAGGAGCACCACTTTCCCCAAATTAGGAGAGGTGTTAGGGACACTGGGCCCCGGTCCCAGCAGCCCGGCCTAGGTGTGCAGTCAGCGTCCCATTCCACAGCTCTGCCCAGGCAGATCCAGGTGGGAGGGCAGTGCCAGCCCACGGTGGCGGAGAGCTGGGGAGGGGCGAAGGGAGGGCTGGCTCAGGAAGTCTTGAGTGGCCACCTGAGATGCCCAGTGGTCAGGGGCGACTGGGCTGGGAGAGGGTCTCTAGGGGCCGCAGAGGTACTAGCAAGCAGAGGGGGTGGGTCAGGGACTAGGTAGGCAGCTGGCCAGGGTCAGCCCTCGGGGAACCCAGGGGCCTGGGAGCCTCCTCCGGGAGCCAGACTCTGAGTCAAGGGTGGGGAAGAAAAAGGTCCTCCAAATCGCTTCTCATTTTTTTTTGGCTCAAACACAGGGATGTTGTTGTTTTGTCATTTTTAATTACCAACATTTGAAAGGTGGCAGTTTTCACATATAAGTCCAGATACCCTGCTTCTGCTGAAAAATCAAGAGATCTGGAAATGTTGGCTCAGGCTACCTTGAAGTGGCGGGGAGCGGAGGAGGGCTGCCTGCTGCAGGCGGCTGGCCCTCCCTCGGGTTTGCTCCCGTCCCGCCCTGCCCGCCTGGCTTACGGAGCCGGCCGCCGTGGACCTGGGATTTTGCAAACCTGAACCTTTGGGGCTTGTTTGCTCTGTGACGATACCTCCTGGGATTTCGATACTTTGGGCATTTTTAAAGAAAGGGTTAATGTGTTTCACCAAAGCTTTAATTGTCCTCACCTCCCAGGAACTCAGTGGGCCCTTTAAAAATTTTTTTTTCCCTTTTTTGAGAAGGCGAGAGGCGACACCCAGAACTGCCTTCCACCGGCCCAGTCGCATCATCCGTCAGGCGCCCGCCCGCCTGCACAGGTGCCGCACGGAGCCTCCTCGGGCGCCCTAGGGAGAGGAGCGCTACACTGCGCAGCAGTCCAGTGTGGGAGTCACTAGCCACATGAGACTGCTCTAATGAAAATGAAGTAGAACTAAGCATTATGTTTCTCAGCTGCGCCAGCCACGTTGCAAGGGCCTGACAGCCACCCAGAGCTGACGGCTTCCACACTGGACGGCGCAGCTGCGTGTCCCCTTCAGGTTCCAGAAAGTCCTGCTGGATGGTGCGGGATTTTAATCGTTGTCTTACGGGGAACGAGCGTGAGGTTCACAGAGGTCATGTGGCCAGTTGGTGGTCTGTCCCCCATGGCAATGAGCAAAAGAGGAAGGGGATTTTTGGTTTGCTTGGGTTAGTGGGAAAATGTCCACCCTTTTGAGATGTCATCAAAGAGAAATTTAAAACAGAAAAAAAAGAAATTCCCCACCATCCTCCAAACTCTGAGATAATTACCGTTCATGTTTTGGCTTAATTCTTTCTAGCTAGGTGGGCTTTAATACACACACATAGTTTAACCCGCTCGCTTCAGTGTGCTGGTCAGTGTTCTTTTCTCACTTCCCCTCTCTCCCCTGCCGGCGTTTGGACTCCGAATGGTAGGTCCTTGCCCAGGACGAAGTGATAGGGAATCCCACTTGGCAAGGGGCAGTGGGGAATTATCCATGTATCAGGACTTGTGGGAAACGCTGTTCTCCCAAATGACCCCGGAGGTTCTTTCCCAAGCACTGTGCAGATGTGGGGAAGGAGTGAGGCCGGGCTGGGCTGGCTCTGGCTGCTGGAGGAGAGACATCTGGTGGTCAGAAGGCGCCCCTCACTCCCGCTGCAGGAAGGGCCCTAGGGCCTCGTCTGGTCTTCCGTGTACGGATGATGGGGACACCGAGGCCCAGAGGGGAAGGCACGTGCCAAAGTCAGTGGGCTGTGCCCCCCGTTGCCCCCCATCGCCCCCTGTCAGTTTGCAGGTCTCCCGGATCAGCCCACTGGGACTCAGATCCCGGCCGTGTCACTTTTTAGGAGTAGGGACCGTAGCAACATAACTTCTCTGAAGCTCATCAAGGAAATGAGTCAGCAGTAACACTCACCTAGGAGGTGGGACCAAACTTAAAGAATCTGTGCAGAGCACTTAGCATATAGGAAGTGCTCTCTGGCCAGGGCGAGGTGTCATCGTCACCGTCACCGAAGGTCATCGAGGGTGTACTCCGTTTGCTTTGTCGGCTTTAACCGAGGCCTCCCGGTGACCTCCGCTGGGGGTACCTCTATACCAGACCCCAGCTTGCAGTTCAGAAAATGAGGTTCAGAGAGGTAGTGTGTCTTGGCAGATGTGGTAACGGGCATTCTCACAGCCTTCACACTGACAATGGGCCTTCCCTCTTCAGGCCTCAACAAACCAGTGATGAGGGAAGCGGGGCATTTGTAGCTGCTCTTTGGTAGATGAGGAAATCACTTGCCCGAGATCTCACCCCTGTGCCGACCCAGGGCTGCAGGCTCCACCGCAGCCCAGCGGCCCGACCTCGGCCTGGGCTCCCACCCACCGCCATGGGAAGTGTCTGCAGGGCAGGCCAGCCGCCAGGGGGTCCTCCCCCACACGCCCCACATCTGGGCCGAGTTTTCCGCTTTCCTGCCTTGACGTGCTCAGCATGCCCTCTCCCGTGGCTGCGGTCCGCCCCTGCCCACCACAGGATGAGTCAGTCCAGGGCCCAGCTTCATACGAGGCCCCACCCCATCGATTGGCAGACCGCTGCCTCTAACCAGAACCAACAGCAGCAGGAGCAGGCTGCTCTCCAAAGACGGCCTCCGGAGAAGGACTGTCTAAAAGGAGTGGGTGGCCGGGCAGGCAACGTGAAATGGCACGCCAGGCCCAGGCTCTCTGGGCATGGCTGGGCCCGTGGGTGGCCTGGGGCCACGCTCTCCGAGCCTCAGCGTCTTCACCTGTAAAATAAAAGATCAGAGGAGGCAACTGGCTCGGAGGTCATTCCCATGTGTGACACCCTCAGACCCTGCAGGGTGGACCACTCGCTCTGTGTGTGAAGCGCCTACAACATCCTGTGGTGTGCAGGCTTTGGAAACAGAGCTGGGCCGTGGTTGCTGCCCTCCTGGAGCTCGCAGTGCAGTGGGGAGACGGGGCGTCAGACACAGTGGGATACGGTTCCCCTAGGGGGAGCTGAGATAGCCCTGGAGACAAAGGAGGGACCCCAGCCCAACGTGAGGGTTGGGAAGGCTTCCTGGAGGAGGTGGCATATGAGCTAAACCTGCAGGTTCAAGAAGGGTGAATGAACAGGACAGGATTGATGTCAGTTTGGGGGTCTGGAGTAAGACCCCCAGACCCCCTGCCCTGCCCCTGGAGTAAGTCGGCCTCAGTGGAGGAGCCTGGGGGCGGCTAGGACCACAGAGCCCCGGGAACTGGCATGTGCCTTAACCGATACCTCCTGGACCTTGGCAGGTGCAGCTGGTTCAGGACCCAGCGACTGGAGGGACCTTCGTGGTGAAGGCAGGTGCCGCCCAGCCCCCTGCCATTTTGCATTCCCCTTGGGACTGTCTCAGCTCTTGGAAACTCCTACCCTTTGGGGAACCCCCTGTCCAGAACCTGTATCTAAAGCCCATGGTCCCTCCAAATCCAAGCCACTTGCTTTGCCCCTGAGCATGTGCCCGGCCTCCCAGACACCCCACACTTACTGTCCTCCTCGGCCCGGAACGTGGAGACCTGGGTGCCACGGCAGAGACAGAGGTGAGGGCCAGGGCAGGGCCAGAGGGAGGGCCAGAGCGGAGGCAGCAGCTCCTCACGGGGCTCCCGCCCCTCAACCGGCTGCCCCTGCAGCTGGAGCTCTGACCTCCCCTAACAGCCACCTCTGTCCTGCCCCCTCCTCAGAGCCTGTCCAGGTGTCACCTGGCGAGCCGGGAGCGGCTGACCATCATCCCGCACGGCGTCCCCTACATGACCAAGCTGCTGCGGTACTTCGTGAGTGAGGACTCCATCTTCCTGCACCTGGAGCACATCCAAGGTGGGGCGCCTGTGGGGTGCTGTTCTTTCACCTCCTTTAACGGCCAAGACCTAGGGAGGGGGTGACTGCGCCAGGTGTGCGGCACAGAGCAGGGGCGCAGCCTTGCAGGGGGAGGGGGGGTCGGGGGGGGCGGGCTGCCTGGGGGGCCGGGCGGGCTGCCGGGGGCCTCCGAGGTGCTGAGCGGGCAGGGTGTCCCGGGGAGGAGGCTCACAGCCTGGGCTGGCAGCGCGCATTTATGCGGATGTCCCCTTTGTCACCATGTCCTCCAGGCTGGGCTCTTTTCAGCTTTCTAGTCTGTGCCCGTCCCTCAGAGTGGCCACGTGGGATGGTGGCTCTGAAGCTGTAAGGACAGGAACTGGGTCGCGTAGCGGATATTTATTGACCGCCTCTTACGGTGATGAGTTTTTTTAATGAAGTGTACATCCTTGGTCATGACGTACAGTCATGGCAGGTCCTTGCCTGGCCGCCTTTTCTTTTACTTAAACTTCATTATACGATTCTCTCTTAAAATGTTTTAAAACATATGTGTGGAATCTGTTGAACACTGGTAAAACTACACCCGAACCAAGGACGTAAGCAATACTTCCCTTCTCCCCAGGGGCTAAGCACCTGCCCTGTGCCAGCGGGCAGGCTGGTGCTCTCTGAGTGAGAGGAGAGGAGCGGTCGCTCCTGGTTAAGGCTCAGGGAGGGCAGAGCAGGGCAAGGACCTGGAAGGCAGAGGGTCGCCACAGAGGGAGGGGGACCTGGTGTCCACGCTCTTCTTCTCCCCTGTCCCCACGCTCGCTGCTCCCTCTGCGTGGCCCAGGAGGCACGCTCTGGTCCCACCTGCTCTCCCAGGCACGCCCCCAGCAATCTGGGCTCAGGCCTGACTCCAGCCTGGAGAGGATGAAGGCTCAGCTCAACGCCCACCTCAGCCTCCGGACCCCAGCGTTGCCGCCCCCGGGCCACACCCGCCTGCAGGACAGAGTTCCCCTGGGGCCTCCTTGGACTCGTCAGAGCCTTCCCCCAGCCAGGGAGGCCCCATCCAGCAGACCCCAGAGAGAGGAGAAAGGTGAACCCTCAGCCAGAACCAGCACTTCCTGCTCCTCGGACCTTCCGAAGGCCCCAAGTGGCCGCCTACACCTCCAGTCCCGGCGAGGACCTGGCCAGAACTCAGACACGGGGTCCCCTTGGGGCCTCCCTTGGGTCCGTGAGGGGGCTGGCCGGGTGCTGGGGGGCTGTGGCCGAGGTAGAGGTCAGAGTTGCCCCTCAGTGCACAGGGCCAGCCTGGGGCCTGGCGGGGGCGCCTGGAGTGTGAGGGAAGAGCAGGTCACACAGTGGGCGGCCGAGATGCTGGTGGCACTGGAGGCGCTGCACGAGCAGGGGGTGCTGTGCCGGGACCTCAATCCCCGGAACCTGCTCCTGGACCAGGCAGGTAGGTGTCCAGGCCTGGCGGGAGGGGAGTGGGCTGCCTTCTCCTATCCCACCCCTCAGCTGGGGGCCCCAAAGCCGCAAGACAGAGAAGGAGAGTTCCCCGAAGTCAAGGGCATGGCAGAGGCTACCTGCCTCTTCCCCGCCTCCTGCCAGCCTCTTCCCGCAGGACTCTGCCCAGTCACCAAGGCTGAGTCCGGGAGACAAGCCCCTTCGCCCCCATGAGTCCGGGGCAGCAGCTCCTCTGAGCACCCAGTTGTCCTTGGGCCTCAGGGCTCCGTGCCCCCAGGGGCGCCCTGCTTAGGGAAGCCAATGGCTCCTGCCTTGTGCCTACTGGGGGAAGTCCTGGAGTCCCCTCCCCAGTGCCAGCTGCTCAACGACTGAATGAAGTTTTTGTCCCCACTCCATCCCCCCCGGGCACACACTGGACGAGAAGGTCACATCCGGCTCACATATTTTGGCCAGTGGTCCGAGGTGGAGCCCCAGTGCTGCAGGGAGGCTGTGGACGGCCTCTACAGCGCTCCAGGCAAGTGGGGGCCGGGGGCGGGGTGAGGGGGCAGGACCCTAGAGGCGTTGGCCCGAGGCCGAGTAGAACGAGTGAAGGGAAGACCCTCTTCTCAGGCAAGATTGGGACGTTCGTGCGTGTGCTTGCTCCCGCAGAGGTGGGTGGGATTGCCGAGCTCACCGAAGCCTGTGACTGGTGGAGCTTTGGGTCTCTGCTGTATGAACTGCTGACTGGAACGGTGAGTAGCTGGGCCAGGTGTGGGGCCCTGGTGGGTGTCACTGAGCACAGGGTGGCCTGCGCTTATTAGTGCCACCAGCTGGTGTCCGGGCTGAGGCTGACTGGTTCTCTAAATCCTGGCTATGGGGCTACATGTCCTGCCAGCACAGCTGCCCCCTCCCCAGCTGACCCCCACAGGCCACGAGAGATACAGGGAGCCATTGCCACCCAGGCCGTGACGGCACTTGGTCGCCCCACACCATACTAGTGGCTGTAGCGGGTGGGACAGTCAATGTAAGTGGATGACAGCTGAGTTGAGAGGGTCAGGGGCAGTTTCTAGGGGTAGAATTAGACACAGCCCCTCTCCCCTGAAAGGTGCCTGCATCATCCCCTCAGCTGCTCCCTGCACTGCCCGCTTCCCATTCCCCACAACCTTCTGACTCTGGCAGAGGAACAGGAGAGAGGGCGTCCCTGATCCCGGCCGGCAGCTGTCCTGTCCAGCCTGGGTCAGCCAAGAGCTGAGAGTTTCCCCTGCAGACACTCTTGCTCCAGATGGCGGCCTCTGTGCGCCGTCGGGCCCCACGAGCTCAGCGTGGCCCCTGGGGTTGGTTAGGTCAAGAAGGTCAGGCGGCAAGAAGGCCAAACTGCATTTCAGCAGGAAATGGCCAGAGGGGATGCAGTGTGACCTGAAGTCCAGGTCTCACCAGGCCACCACGGCTCCCTCCTGCTTCGGTCCCCCACCACCTCGCTGGCCCGGAGCTTCTGGCCTTCCTCCTGGAGGGTGGCTCCCTGCAGCTCACCCGGACCTCCAGACAGACGTCCCTGCTTCCAAAGCCGCACGCTTCTGGAGGGCAGAGGCCCTGCCGCCCTCCCTCACCGCGGCCCTGCCTTGGCCCCGGCGGCAGCAGGCCATGCCTGCTGCCAAATGAGGGGCCCCTGATGATGCTTTTTTCTCTAAGGAGACAAGTTCCAACACTCTCCCTGAAGTGCCTGCCCCTGAATGCAACCCAAGAGCAATGCTTCCAGCGAGCTCGGAGCCAGAGGGACCTGGGTTCCAACCCTGATCTCGGCATCGGTCCCTTTGTCTCTCTCAGCGGCTTCCCGTCTTCCAAATGCAGATGCTTGTGTTTGCTCAGAGGGTTGTGGGCAAGTCTGGAGGATGGCTGTCAGGCCCCTAGAGTGGTCTGGCGCACAGGAGAGCCAAAGTGCAGGGCAGCGATGAGGCTCAGTATCACCGCCCCCTCGGGATGCGACACAGGGACAAATAAAGTCCCGGCTGGCGCTGGGGTGTGCAGACTTTCTGGGGGTTGCCTCCTGAGAGGCCCCTCCCTGTGTCTTCCCAGGCCCTGTCCCAGAGCCACCCCTCAGGGATCCAGCCCCACACCCAGCTCCAGCTGCCCGAGGGGCTCAGTGGCCCCGCAGCCTCCCTGCTGACTGAGGTGAGGTTGGCAGCTAGAGGCACGCTCGGCTGGGTGGCCTTAGGGTGGGCACCGGGAGGGCAGAGCCCGTGTGTGCTCGAACGCACTGCGACTAGGTGGCTAATGAGGGTGCGGGAGGTTCCCAGTGTCTCCATGTTGGTGGCCAAACACCAATGGTCCCCAGGGTAACACGGGGATGCTGTGGCAGGGCTGGCCGGGGGGTGAGTCCCCAGGGCCACGGTGACAAGTCCCCCGAGGGCAGCCCGTGCCTCGGCAGTGGGGCTGGGCAGGCCTGCCGGGCGCCGACTGGGCCTTTCTCCGCAGCTCCTGCGGTTCGACCCCAGCCAGCGCCTGGGCACTGGCAAAGGCGGTGTCAGCAGACTCAAGGCCCACCCCTTTTTCAGTCCTGTCCAGTGGAGCACACTGGTGGGGTAAGAGGGAGCGGAGTGGGCGATGGAAGTGGCTGCACTGGTCTGGATCTCCTCTCTTGGCCCCCAGAGCCGGCCCCTCCCATCAGTGGCCCTCTGCGGAGAATGCAGGGCAGCTGCGCCTCCTGCTCCGACCCCTCCCTTGGGCCGCTTAAGTGATCATCGCCCTGGCCCAGGAGGGGCGAAGGGGTCTCCCCACCAGCTTTTGGAGAAACCCTTTCTAGTCACTGCTGAGGGGAGGGACAGGACCCGTCTCTCACCCTACGGGGCAGCTCGGACCCCTCCACCAGTCCATCCTCCAGCCACCGGCCAGCGGCGACCTGTCGAGTACACACTCAAACTCGAATGCAGACCCCGCCCCAGGTGGGTTCAAGGGCGCCTGCTGTCACAGTAGCCCTGGACTGCTGGCCACCTGCTGAGCCGACCTTGAAGTTTTGCGACTCATGACCTGCCATGCTGTGCCCCACTTGGGGCATCTCTGGAGACAAACCTCAGGATACTGGTCCGCTGGCTTAGTGGACTCCAACCAGGGTTGCCTGGCTGGCATCTTAGCCGTGTAACTGGTGGGCCTCTTGTACCAGAGGCCGCTCCTGCGGGGGCTGTGGAGAGGGGCAGGGCGGCAGTCTGCAGTGGGCCTGAGGCCGGGGACCCGGTGACCCACTCCCCCTCTGGACCATGCCCGCTACCTTGTGATTTCAGACTTTGAAGAGCAGAGAAGGGGGTGGGGAGAGGGTGGAATGCACACCCTTGCCAATTAGGGCAATTTGGAAACAGCATGGAGAACCCCCCTCCCCAGCTAGCCCGGGAGGGCGCAGAGACCGGGGAGCCTGCCCCATGGGTCAGAGAGGAGACCCCAATTCCGCCTTCAGGCGGAGCTGCTAACTTGAACCCATTAGAATTCCCTCCTGGGGCATTCTTCCACTTACTATTTGGCATTTTAGTCTTGAGGGTCCACTTGGTTCACTGCCTACTGTGACTTCATTCCCTTTTAAAATGAACCACCACACACACAGAATGATCGCCCAAGCTTTTAGCCAGAAACAAGGTGTTTCTGGCCTCTGAAAAGCTGGGGGTAAGTAGCTGCCCCCAAAGACAATCCCCTCTTCAGGTTTGGCGGGGGGGCGCGGGGGCTCTATCTTCTCAGAACTCACCCTGTCACTGGGTGCGGCACCTAAGAAACTTCCACCAGACCTCTGCCCCCAACTCCTTGCCTCCAGTGTGTCTGCACCACCACCAGGTGGCGCCCCTGACACTAATCTCCATCTGACTGTGAAGGTCCAACTCTAACCCAGGTGGTAGGGACCCATGTTTCCTGGGAGGGCAGCGTGGCTCTGGGGCAGAGGACACTGAGAAGCGTGGCCTGGCATGGTCCTGGTTTCCCTGGGGCTTGCCCATGCCCCCAATAAAGCCTGATGTCATCACCCGTGGTGTCCTTGCCTCATTAGTGCAATGAGAGCCACCTCATTGGGAGGGGGAGCAGGGGAACCATTCCTGGCTCCCCCAGAGAAGCTCCATGAGTCGACAGTGAGCTTGGAGTCCACTAGGAAGGAGGCAAGGCTGGTGGCGGACCCGCGTGCTAGCCTGGGCCCCACAGAGCAGCTTTGAGCCCCAGGGGAAGTACTGGCACACAGGGGTCGCTGGGCTTCGTGGGCAGTCAGTCTTGGAAGAGGATGGTGACGCCTGGGAAGAACAGTGTTAATCCTCGGTGACCCCTGAGAGAGATGGTGGTTCCTCTTCAGAGGTTAATGCCAGGGCCTGGGCAGGGCATCCTGGAGCCTGTTCCAAAGTTTCTGCTCCTTCTGCCACACTCCCTAAGTGAGGCCAGACCGCCCGCTGCATAAAGTAGGAGCTGCTTCTGGAACTTCTGGGCCTCATCTCCACAACAGAGCACATGGCCCTTGGCGAGGCCAAGTTCTGGACACCATGGACCCAGCCCTCATGCAACGTCCAATCCGCCTCCTGACAACACAGGGACACCGTGGGTTTACTAAGGAAACGGAAGCTCCTTGCACCAGGTCCTGGACTGAGAGAAAATCCCAACTTCCTTTCATCGAACCCTGCCTACTGGCTAGTCCTACCCCTGGGGGCCACTGCGGTCCCATGACAGGCCTCCTCCCAGAGACGGCAGCACTGGCAGCGGGGCCAGCAGGGGGGCTGTGTGGAAAGAGCAGGCTGTATGCAGCCTGGAGACCATCATACCTGTCCGCTGGAGGTGGTCCAGGTCAGCTCCCACCTGTCTGTTCTCCCTCCCAGCCGCTCATTCCCGGAGGCAGCCCACCTTCTGGTGCTTACTGACCTGGAGCATCTCGGTACACCTGTGACAATCTAGTCCCAATGTGAAATTTTAAGAGTCGTCCCACCTCTCCCCAGTCCATCCCAGAAACAATGCAAGCCCCACAAAGACGTAAGTGTCAAAGGGGCTTTACAGAGGTGGAAACCAGTCTGGCCTCCAAGCTGGCTTGCCAGGCTCGAGGGGTTCACTGGGAGGAAGCCAGGACGCCCGCCTGCCTGGCCGACAGCCACAGTTCCATCTGCTGTCAGATCAGCACCGTGCTACCGTATTCCCAAAGTCAGGGACGTGGCAGAGTAACCAGAGGCACATTATGCGGCTTTGAACGCAGTCAGTGCTGGAGACTCACACAGCCCCGGTAGGAACACAGAAGCGGCAAGAACACCGTTTGCGAACATTTGCCCTTTAATTTGCATTTAAAATCGGTTTCTTTAAATATTTCAGTTACAAGTTCTCAATAGTGAAGACATAGTAGATGCTGCAGGCACTCAGTACTGGCTCCCATCCCTTCCCTCCACCCCATCCCCCAGGCTCGCTCCTTCCTCAAGGTACAAACGGGCACTCGGCATTAAAACGGCTCCTGGTGTCAAGTGTCAGCAGCCTCAGGCCTGAATGCAGCTGGACTGAAAGCAATGAAGCCTGGTAGCTTTCCACAAGACGGGTGCATTTAACCACGTTCCAAGAATCCCAGTGACTGTCCAGACTCATCGGGCAGCACCTCGGAGGTGCCCCAGCTGGTTTCCACCACGGTCCGTCCTCCCCCAGACCTGCGTTCTGCAGGAAGAGCGAAGGCCCCTTCCTAAGGGCCAGGATACAGGAAGAAGCAGAAGGGCCCCTTCGGTCCACGTGCTTACACCGACGGGAGTGGAAGGCTCAAGTCGATCTGAGCCAGTGCGCGGGCAGCCTCCTTCACCGTCTCTCCCAGGCTCCGGCCCACCCTCCGCTGCCGTGATGTGCTGGAGTCAGCTCTAAATGAGAACAATGCGCTAGAATGGTTCCTAGCAACCTGGAGAGGTTGACAAAGCCACAGCCGTGCGTGACTGTACCAGAACGGGTCTTCCTGGTGTGAGGCTATGACAGAGTCTGTGAGGGCAGGCCTGGGGTCTGTTCCCTCGTTTACAACTTCTGACCTCAGGGGGAATCTGCCCTCTGCCTCTCAACACTGCCAACACCCCAGACCCCTGGCCTGTGCTTCCTGGAAGAGGTAGAAGAGGCATCTTGAAGTCAATGACAGCTGAGAATGAAGGTGCATTTAAGAAGCAAAGCAGCACCTCTTGGCCGGTGGTCAGTAACCTCCACACAGGTGGAATCAGGTGAGAATGTGCCAGCCAGGGCAGAGGCTGCTCTGAGCTTGGGAGGCACGGCACTCTCCTAGGCAGCTCCGGGAGAATACTCTTTCAAATGACTGAAACTTAATCACGTGGTCCCCAGTGGTTTCCCTATAGTATATATACTGGCACAGGGGAGAAGCAAAAGTACCTCTGCAGAGGGCTAATGAAGAGACGCAGGCATATTAACGAGCATCCGCTAAGGCTCTCTCCCTCCCTCAAGCCTAAGGAAATAAGATATTCGAGTGTTGAGAGGGGGAGCAGGGAGGGAGAGAGCCCGGTAGGAACACCAAGAAAGGACCTGTGGCTGCTGGTTACAGAGTGCCCCGGCTCTCCGGCTGGAGGCCCGCAGCATGTGCCTGTCTGTCACCAGGCTCCCCGGGACCCACGCGGGGGCAGGGAGCAGACCGGTTTCGGTTTTCAGTTCCTGCGTGGTCTATGCATCGGGTGTGGGACTTCCTCCTAAAGGTCCAGTAGGAGGACTCTGGGGTCCTCCACCGCTGCCTTGATCTTCCGAAGGAAAGTCACGGCCTCTCTGCCGTCGATTAGCCGGTGATCGTAGGTCAATGCCACGAACATCATGGGCCGCACCTCCACCTGCAGAGATGAGAGGTTCACGGATGTGTCTTCAGTACAGCAGGAGAGCCCCGCTGAAGCGGGGAGCCGAAAAAAGCACAGCCCGCAAGGAAGCTCCCAGATCCTTCTCTAGAGACGCTGCTTCTGCATACTCACGGTATTTTTCAAGACCGAGCCCCTCCACCTCCTCCACTCAGAAACAAGCACAGCCCAGCACACAGCAGTCTCCTCACAACTGCCTGTTTACACTCCCTCTGCCCTTTACTCATCTGTTTTCTACAGGAAAAGGTTCCCCTTCAGCTCTGGCTGCCATAGTTACTTCTTTAAGGTTATAACTTAAAGATTATCTTTAAACCTAGGGTCTGCAAATTCTCTGCAATTGCACGCCAAGTTGTGTGTGAGCATTTTCAGTGGACATCGATGATTTTCAGATCCACAAAGGAGTCAGTGACCCAGAAAATTCCGGACACAGTCCCAGAAAATGTTTTCCTCCTGCCACATCTGCAGGGCTGGCTCCACACCCGAGGGCGTCGTCATTCTCTGGACTCCCCAAGGACCTCTGAGCCTCACCCCACACTCGGAAGCTCACGGCCGGGTCTGCACGGTTGTCTTCTGTCTCCCGGGGGCAAGGACCAGGCCGCCAGCTGCTCCCTGAAGCACCTGGAGAACGAAGCCTGAGGACTGTCCTGGACGAAGGGGCAAGCCTTCTTAGCTCAGCCGTCCTCACACTTTAACGTGCCCCAGAATCACCTGCAGTTCCTGCTTCAACAGGTCCGTACGAATTTGCATTTCTAGTAAGTTCCCAGATGATGCTGACCCACACACCACAATCTGAGACTCAGCACCTTCGCTACTAATTAGAAACTAAGAGATGAAACTTACGCCTGAAACGACACTGACTCTCTCACACTTAGCGTTGAGTCGGGTTCCTGCTCATCGCTGAGCTGCTACGACACCGACAGGGATGTGCTCACCTTGCCTCCCACGGCCACGGGCCTGTCGAAGATCGCGTGCATGCCCAGGATGGCAGACTGCGGGGGGTTGATGATGGGCGTGCCAAAGAGGGAGCCAAAGACGCCTCCATTGCTAATGGTGAAAGTACCGCCGTCCATATCTTCAATGGCGAGTTCATTCTTTCGGGCCTAAAAACAGATTTCATGATTGGAACGTAAGGTCATCTGTGCTTTCTTCACCCAAAGAAAGTCCAGAAGGCTCATGTCTGACAACAGTCCAAGTCCAGCTCCCGCGGAGAGTCCCTCAGCCTCGATGCCTGGACCCGGCGCCCCACCAGAGGCCCGGCACGCCGCCCTCAGGCCCTGTGCTTTCCCAGCAGGCCTCCCTGGCAAGGTCTTCAGCCCCACGAGCACGCTAAGCTCTGCCAGACACGTGCGCTTGGGGTGAGAGGCTCTGCACTCCTCACAGAGCGCCCCGGCTCCCCGAGCACCGCTCGCCGGTGAGCTCTGCCCCGCCCTGGCTCCCGCCCCTGACCGCCCCGGCAGCTGGAGCACAGGCCGCGCCCTACTTCACCTTCTCTCCCAATTCGCTGATGGTCCGCTCAATGTCTGCGTAATTCATAGTTTCCACATTCCTGATGACAGGGACCACCAGACCCTGATGAAAGGAAAAAACTGTTTTCAGTAGCAAATCAAGAGTACCCTTCACAGTTATAACTCCTTTGATTAAGTCAACGGTCCCCCCTCCCCAGAATATCTTAATTACTCAATGTAATACTTAATGTACTTACTCAAGAGTCAAATATACTTAGGGCTGACACTAAAAGTGTGTGATATGGTCAAAAGTAGATTACTCTTTTACTAACTCTTCTAAAATGACGTAATTACAGACATAATCTGTGCCCAGGTGTCTGCCTCTTCACACAAAGAGGGTGAGAATCTAAGACCAGAGCGCCCCCCCACCCCGTCCTCCTGCCCCAACACACCCGAGGCGTGGCCACCGCAACGCTGATGTCAATGTAGTCTCTATACACCACCTCTTTGGTTGCATCGTCAATCACTGCGAGAGAAAAGACACGTGTCACATACAACGCCCGAGGCCTCGGCTGACGAGGTAATATTTGCACTGGCAGAGTAAAACCCACAGTGCCCGGCACACTGTGGGCCGACCAGTCAGCACGAAATGCACCGCTTTCCAAGCGCCAAACCCCTCTCACCTGCGAGCCAACCAACCGTAACACATCTCCCAGGTGCCCTGAACCATGGGCCCGAGTGGAGGAGCCCCGCTGTCAGTGCAGCCCTCAGAAGGGCGCCGTGCCCTGGCTCACACACGCCAGGCTCACTCTGAGTTCTTGTTAACAAGCCCTCCCTTAGCTGAGAACAGCTAGGTTTAAAAAGTGCTCTCCAAAGGGCAAGTCAGAAGTGGGGGTGGGGAGGCGCTGCCCATGTAGCTGCCCACTCTCAACAGAGGGGACGAGGCATGGGGGAAAGCTCTTTTTAGGAGGTTCAGGAGAGTGCAGGGTGGTCTGGTTTTAAAACTGCAGCTGGAGAGAGCAAACGGCACCTGAAACTTTAGGTCTGGTGCTCATGAAAAATAGACTTGGGAATCTTTTCCACAGAAAGTGTGTGTTGTACCATTGGATCAAGACACCCAGGAGAAGCAGGTAAAGCGACAAAGAGGCCAAAAGAACTCAGAAATGGCCACGTGTACGGTCAGGCAGAAAGAATGGAGCCAATCAGGAAGTAGGGGAGGAACAAAGAGGTACAAATACGGGCCAAACAAAGACAGCCTTTCTATCTCCCTAGAGCACACCAGTTGATGGAAGGGACTAGTGCTTCTGGTTCTAGATCTTTAGGGACCCTGGCACTGCTGAGGGTTGCAAAAGTGTCAGTGTCCCTTCTTCAATCTTCCAGGGAACAGAGAAGTGTCTCAGTAGGAAAGGGAACTGCTTGTTAGGTCAACATTTCAATGACGTGGGTGAGTACAACAGAAGGAAAATGAACACTAAGTCCATGAAAGAAGAGCCAAGGCCAAGGCCCCCCGGGGAGGCCCATTGACCAGAAATCAAAGGTCACCCTGGAGTCTATGCCAAGTTTGGAAGTCAAGCCCCAGGACAGCAGAGCCCTTGGGAAGGTGAATGCCACACAGAACGTGAGCTCAAACCCTGCCAGGAGAGGCCTGGAGAACTTCCAAACTATGCAGTGGGAAGAGAAATCCTTCTGTCCATGAAGCAGAGACGAAGTTATTACGGTGCTATTTCAGGAAGGCGGAATGAGGAACCCCTGGGAAGACACTCGTGTTTTCACAGGCATGAAATCAAAGGCCTTGGTCTGCTGACCCCCGTCCTCGTGTCTGTGTGGGAGCAGGTCTGGGCTCACGCGCGTACCACCCAGGGCCCCGCGGCTCGGGCTGCCATGGACTCACCTGCATTTACAATGGGCTGCTCCTGCAAGGCGAAGGCTGAGGCCTTCACGAATGCCGACATGAAGCCCAGTTTGAGGTTATGTTTCTTCAGAAAAGCGTCTTTGTGCCTGGCCCTCATTTCCTGGATGTTACTGCAAAAACACATTACAAAACAAACTGACTGCAAACGAAGCCTTGACTTTGACTTTCATACTGGTTTCTAACTCCATGTACACAACTGGGTCAGCTTTTTCCCTTACTCTGTGCCGTCAAGTTCAGGTTTTGAAATAGTCCACTAGAGGTCAACACAATAACCTTCCTTGCTCCTTTACGAAATAAACCTGGATACAGAGGAATCAGGTCCCATCTATCTTTAAGGTGGGCTGAGCCCCATACAGGCTCCCCATATTCCAGAAGTCACGGATTCAGGGGCAGATAATATGAGTAAGAGACCACAACAGCACACAACATCCTCGCCCTGGAAGAGAAAGTGATTTTCAGCTACACTAAAATCATGAGCTGTCTACCCTGAAAAAAAAAATATTTTTAAGTATAAAGTCCACAAAAATAGGCAATATTCTTTTTATTCCTCATTAGAATTTTCAAAAAACCACCGAACTTGATTACGATGTCCTTGTGACACGCTTCCTATCCCCCATCCCCTAATTATGAAAACAAACCCCGCCCCCAAACACTGCACAGGTGCACGGGCTCCAGGAGAGCAGGGCAGCCGCGCGCCGAAGGGGCGGCCCAGCGTTCCCTTAGACTGCCCCAGGGGAGCCGGAAGAGGCATTCTTCACCTCCCCGGGGTTAGCAGTTCTGTCTGCCTGGGGCCCTGCTGCCTGTGAGGGTCAGTGCTGGGCACCAGGATTCACATGTGCACAATCCAGACACAGCTCTCGCGCCTAAGATCAGCGGAATGGCGGTGCTCCCCGGGGGGTTCAGACGGGCGGCCGTGGGTGGGCCGAAGCTGCCCAGCACGAGTGGCAGTGCCTCCCGAGGGGCCCCTGCAGCGGGAAGCGCCTCGTTCAGGACCGGTTTCCCCACAGACCCCCACGCATGTGCGGCTGCAGAGTTAGTGGGAAATGGCTTTCCCACCGTTTTCGGAAGAAACCTCAGTATTTATCGGAATACAGTTCCGTGATGGAAATCGAATTTAACTTTATCTCAGGCCCAAATGCTCAGTTCTCCCTTTCTCCCCATAATGACTTAATTTGACATTAGCATCAAAGATAAGATACAACTTTACCCCCGCTTCAAACCTTTTGTTTCTTAAAAAGGAAGTTGTCCTAGGGGGGCTGATTGAGTTTAAATGTTTGTTTTCCTGAGTCTAACCTTATTTAGGGCTAGGGTTACCACCCTAAAGACATTACTGGTTCCCAAGACACAAGATCTGCAGAAGAGGGAAAGAGAAGTGATAAACATCTCTGCTCTCGAACCTGCCCCGATGCTGTTGTCTGGTCATTAAGCAGTTTCTATTTCAGAGCCCTGTCCTTGGAGGCAGAGGCCGGGACAACAGGGAGAGGAGAAGGATTCTCAGAGAGGCCCCTGTGGGTTAGCTGATCAGCACAAGACGCACAGGGCGTCGATCCAAACCAGATTACTGACTGCAGCGGGCCCCCAGGCCGCCATCAGGCGACACCTCGATTAGCTGCTAAAAGGAGACCCAACTATTACTCCTACCTTCCAATCAAAGCTGTTAAGCCAAATGCATCTTTTTCAAGGCCACAAATATTTACATGTTTTGTCTTAAGATATTGGGTAGAATTTCAAAGTCCAATTCAATTTGTGCACAATTTGGCCCTAATGCATTGAAACCTAAGCTGCTGCAGACTTCGTGATTCATCAGTCAGGGTTCTTCCCCACATCCTACGGGCAGGAGAGAAACCTCCGGCTTGAATACCCCGTCTTTTCAGGAAGCTTCACAACAGAACGGACGACATCCAGTGAAACAGGCCAGGAAGCCCTCTGCCGTCGCACCCCGTCAAAAGCTGGTCCCTTCTTACCCTTTTCAGACCCCTTCCAAAGGAAAACTGACTTCCCTAGTGAAAAGTAGATTGGCAGACTAAACTCTTTAGGACCGAAGAAACCAAGAAATGACCTAAAAACTTGACGACTGACCCCTGAATCAAATACACACTCTTACCCCTGTTATCCCATCCCTTCTAACCCATAATCCTCACAGCTGCCTCTCGGATGGCCCTGTACTTGCCTGTCTGTGTCCTGCCCACGTGCTAACATCGCCCCACAGAGCCACCGTGTCACAACGCGTGGTTCTCTTTCCTCCAGGAAGCCTCTCCTGACCCTCCCTCCCTCCCTCCCTCACCCCCAGCCTCAAAAACAAACGACGTCATTCTCTGTTCCACTTCACACTCCCTATGCTCTTCTGATATCATTTTTCTAGATTTTACTTGTGCTAATCCACACTAGACAGTAAGCTCTAGAAGGGTGGGGGCTCTTTTCACTCATCTCTGTATCCTCCTCAAATACATTTAATATCTTGTACATAGTAAATGCTCCAAAAACTTTAAATTTAACTATCTTCTCTTCCCTAGAGTGCTAGTGACTGTAAACATCAAAATCCTGAAGAAAACAGACAAGTCCACAGTGAGCTTACTGCAGAAATGAGCGTACAGGAAGTCCTCAATGTTGTTCGTAAGTTTTGCAACTTTAAGTGAAACAACATATAATGAAACCAATTTTACCATAAATAAGAGTTAAGTTCCTCTGGCATCTCGCTAATGTTGTAACAAAACCATGTTGAATGAAACTTGATTTGAGGACCCACTGTACTGAATTAGTCCCATTAGTTCATTTCCTGAGGTTTCCTTTAAAAATGTAACTCATGTCCTGGCTGGTGTGGCTCAGTGGACTGAGCACTGGCCTGCAAACCAAAGGGTCGCTGGTTCGATTCCCTGTCAGGGCACATGCCTGGGTTGCGGGCCAGGTCCCCAGTAGTGGGTGCACAAGAGGCAACCACACATTGATATTTCTCTCCTCTTCTTTCTCCCTCCCTCTAAAAATAAATAAATAAAATCTTTAAAAAACAACTTGTTCTCCATTTCATTACCAAAGCTGGGGAAGATGAAAGGTAACACAAGCCTACTCTGAGTCTCGCGGGAACATGCTGGGGCGCAGTCACCGCGAGGAAGAAGCAGGGTGGGGCGCCCTGGCTCTGGGCACTGTCCAGCAGGTCTCCATCCCAATGGGTAAACATGAGCCTTGCTGGTGTGGTGGCCCTATCTCTATTTGGCAACTTAGCACTAGTCATCAGGGTTGAAAACTATTACCACTCACTTATCAGAAATCACAAGACTCAGGTGTGAAAGTCTAAAAAGCTGAGCTTCTTAAGTCACAGAGGAGACAGGTATATAGTATTAACAGTCTGTGAGAGAATAAACCAGCGGGTCACTCTGTTTAAGTCACCAAGCAATACAAAGCAGTAAGTGCCTCTTCCCTGTTAAGTCAGTTTTGGAATTAGCACTAGGCAGGGAATGGGCAAGTTCAAAAGTATTCTCCAGAAAATGGGTATGGCCCTGGCCGGTGTGGCTCAACTGGTTGGAATGTTGTCCTGTAAACTGAAAGGTCCCGGGTTCGATTCCCAGCCAGGGCACACATCTAGGTTGTGGGTTTGGCCCCCAGCTAGGGCACATACACGAGACAACCAATCAATGTTTCTCTCTGTCGATGTTTCTTTCCCTCCCTCAACCCTCTAAAATTATAAGCATGCCCTCGGGTGACAAGGAGGGAGGGGATAAGAGGACTAGAGCCCTCACCTCATGTCAATCTCGTTGAAAGTCGTCAGCATCGCACACGTATTCTGGGCTTCCTTCAGACGCTGGGCAATGCGTTGCCGCATCCTGTTCATTTTCTCCTAAAAGTCAGAGGAGGACAAGTATGGACAACCTGGGTCTCTTTGGCTCAGGCACTCCCCACTGAGCCCGAGGGAGCACCCGCCTGGCAGGAGTGGATGGTCAGGGTCATTACCATCCTGGCACAACAGGAGCCCCAGGCTTCCTCTGTCCTGTGCCCTTGCTCCAGATGTGCCTAAAGTCTGACCGAGAATGGAAGCCCAGGAAATGGTCTGATTTAAAGCCAAACCAATTTACGAAAAGGAAGAGTGTGGTGTAGAGCTAGTCAACCCAGGGACCACTACAGAAAGTGCAATGTCTAGTGTTAAAAGACTTGCATGAGAATAGCTACTTGTGGAATGGAAAATCACAAGCAATAAACCTTTGAGGCCATAGTCTTCTCTGGCAGAGAAACCCACACTCTTGACCATACTTCCTTGAGGTTTTGTCTGCCCCTGACAGCCACTGCTGCCGTGTAGCCCTCAGCGAGGTGTCCCGGAAGTAGAGGAATGGAGCCCACTAAGCCACCGCTCTGAAGTGTGTTAGCGCGTCCCCTCCCTGCCACGATCCTAGGCCACCATCCCTGCAAGGATTTGGCTGCCCCAGGACATCTCGGTGGTAGCACGACATACTGGGAAAAACCACTGGACGAGTGTTCACTGAGGTCCTTGTCCTGTCATCTGACAGTTCACGGCTGTGAAAAAGTCACTCCCCAGACCCAGTTTCCTTGTCAAGGTCAAGAGAACAAGCAGCCAGCCAGCCATTCAAAGGTAGGCACTGCCACACCCACACTCCACTAATCTCAGCACTGTGCCCCCCGCCTCTTTCCTGGAAGTGGTCCGCACAGGCTTACCCGGTGCTCTGAACGCAGACCTTTACCGGCTCCTGGCTCAGCTGCTGGACGAGCAGCAGCGGGTTTTACTGCAGACACTGAAAATGAAATGAAGAGGGGGGTGGGTATGGCTGCATCAGGAAAAGAGAGCCATGTACTGAGTGCGTGCCAGTGCTTTCACACCGTACTGCCGCTTAATCCTTAAGACATTCTGAGGTCTACCAGTACCGTTCCCACTTAACACATGCACAATCCGCTCACAGCAGTTGAGTAACTAGACCAAAGTCACAGAGCTGTAGACAGACAGCTGGGACGCAACCCAGGTGTTCTGACACCGAGTCTGCAGTTCTGTCTACAGAGCAGCCAACAGAGCCTGCTCAGAGCCGTGATTAGTCCCAGGCTTTGCCCTGTGAGGAAACACGACATTCGCTGAGACTGTTCTTCTCCCACACATAGTCATGCCGGAGGTGGAGGCTCACCCGGTTTGCTGGCAGGAGGCTGTGAGGGCGAGGGCACCGGTGGCATCTGAGTGGGGATGGGTGCTGCAGAGGGAGGAGGAACTGCTGCTGCTACAGGTTCTGCTTTGGGGGCTGCAGCAGGAGGGGCTTCGGCTGGCGCGGCCTTAGCAGGAGCAGCTGAAAAACAACGAAAGGCAGTTGCCGTTGGCACTGTCTGGAGTGGAAAAATCAGGTACTAAGCAGAATTTAGCAGCAGCAGCAGCAGCTAGCTCTACCTCCAACCAATTAAAGCTCCCTGGGTATCTGCCGTACAGGCAAGGCACTAGGACATGCAGCGATCTAAGGCACCATCCTTCTGTTTCCCAGGGCTCTTGGGTGTCCTGCGTCAGGGTAACTAAATTCAGCTGCCTTCCTAACGTCACAAATACCTAACCGATCACCAAATTCAGCAAGTATTTTCAAAGCAAACCCAGGCAATCTAAGATGTTCCAAATTCTTACATAGAAATAACATTTCTAGTTAAGGTAACACTGATAGTCTCTATTTTAATATCACATGTGCAAGAATATTAACTATTAAAAAACAAAGGTTTAGGGGTGTCCAACCTTTTGGAGTCTCTGGGCCACACTGGAAGCAGAGGCGTTATCTTGGGCCACACATTAAATACACTGTGATACATAATCACAAAAAAATCTCATGTTTTAGGCAAATTCAAAATTTTGTGTTGCGCTGAGGTCACAGCCATCCTGAGCCACATGCGGACACCCCTGGGACATAATCAAGGGCTCCTTTAGACCTAGAGAGTCCCGAGCATGTCATCCAGGAAGGGTGACTCTCCTAAACCAACAAGGTGGTCAAGTAATAAACTCACAAGGTCAAATTAGTTTACTTTGACTTTTTCCATCTGGACATTATGCCTGGTCTTATATTTAAGTTAGAACTTTTTTAAAGGAATAAACAATCAGAAAATGAAATTCTTCAACTGAAGAATCAACCTTCTTCCCTAGCCTTCTAGTCCTTCTATTGCAGATTCTTTCCACTCCGGGTTTCTGCGTGGCCCGGACCAATCTCAATGATGCAGTCTACCATCTCTCTGCTATATATTTTAATGAAGAAAAAGAAACAAACTTTAGTTGTAACAGCCTTTAACTGAGAATCAAAGTTTATTTTCTTTTCTATTCTCTAATGCTGACTGTAAGGTCCAGTACAAATGCATTTCCCTCTCATTCCTTCTGCAGAGAAACAACAACCTTCCCTAGAAATGTAATGAGAACGGGTATAAAAACACTACACTAAATTCTCCATGGCAGACACCATGAAACACTGCTTCTTCCCACTTTAGAACAGTGGCCCTCAGCACTGGCTATGGACCAGAACCCCCCTGGGGAGCACCCAAACACATGCCCACGCGTGCGTGCACAGAGCTGTGGCAGGTAACATCTTGTAACCCCAGATTTAATGTCTCAGAATCCCAGGATCATGGAGTCTAGGCATTTGTATTATTTTTAAAGTCCCCATGTGATTCTGATGCCAAGGTTGAGGAGGAAAAAAATTAATCACTGTCTCTAGAATCTTCATTTTTTGTTGCTGTTTTGATTATATTCCTCTCATTTATTTTTACTTTTCCCTGTCAATCTGTTTTTTAACTTTTGAATTTTATTGCTGTTCAAGCAATTTTCTGCCTTCCCCCCACCCCTCCCCCCCCCGTTTCCACCCCTCTTTGTTTTCATCCACGTGTCCTTTACAGTGGTTCAGAATCTTGATTTCTATCATACCTTCAAGAAAAGGTCTAGCGTAAGAAATACACATGGAAAGAACAGTGTTATGAGGTTTAATACCTTTTTCTTCTATAACTTGACATTTAAAGTTCACATTATGTAAGTATTGCCCCTCTTATTCCCTCAACTAAGAGCAGCTGGGATGCCAAACTGTCTTCGAGGTATCGAGGAATTAATTCGTACATTATGCTCAGCCCCAATCCCAAAGGGCAACACCGAAGCCCCCGCCGACCCAGAGAAGTTCTTTACCGCCGGTTTTCCTGAGCGTAAAAAGGGGAGTGCCTCCTTCTACCTTCCCCCCGTCGGGCACCAACAGGGCTTCAATAACGCCGTTTGCTGGTGATGGAACCTGCACGGACGTCTGGAAGAGAAAGACAGAGGGAGAGAGAGTCCACATTTTTACTCAGCATTACAAAATTAATTGTACATAATCTCAAATGAGAGTCACGAGAGCAGCAACACAGACGCACGAGACCGTGCACACAGAAGTGCGAAGGCCACGCTTTCAGAATCAGAGTGTGACAAGTCAATGCTATTGTGAAGCTTCACCCTCCCTGTCCTCTCTCAGAAGCGTTAGAGCAGCGGTCCATCCAGGAGTTTCCAGGTGGTACCTGAAAAACAGCTGCAGCAAGCTGCGCGCGGACATGCGCACACAGAGCTACAGAACTACCGCTGACGCATCTGGTGCTCACCCAGAAAGGCGCTTTTCGATGGGTGTGCTGCAGGGGTTTTTAAAGCACCACAGTCAGGGGCACTGACCTCTTTTCCCTCAGACTGCCAAATAAAACACTGCCAACAGCCAACACAGCAATAGCCATCCAGTGCAAATGAATCAAAATTACACCTATTTTGTCAGATCAGCCAAAAATATACTTTTTGTTGTGTTGCAGAATTTCAGTAATTAGTTTATGTATGCTATGAGATGAAAAGTTTGAAAATCACTGACCTAGAACAATCTAAAATTAAACTTTTAAAGCTTTTTAAAATTTTAATGAGCTATTATTCCAACATTATTACAACTGTGTTTGAAGCCAGTCAAAAATTATCTTTAAACAGTTAGGTCCCTGTGTGTTTCATTCGGTTGAGAAACCAACGGGAGACCACAGAACATTGGTACTGATACAGGACAAGCCTACCTTGTCAGTCTCAATCTCACAAACCACTTCATCTTCTGCAACTGTGTCTCCAACAGCTGAAAAGATAGTCAAAGGCTACCTGTCAGGGGGCTCCAGCAGCCACGGCATCCCCTGTGGGAGGTGTGAGACCCCTTTCCTGCAGGGCCGGGGGGAGCCCGCTGTGTGTAAGGAAGAGGGTGGAGCCACAGGTCCCACTAATCATCGTGGGGGTGAGGAGCATAGGGGTGGGGAGCGGTGGTAAGAGGGGACTTTTCGAAAGCACTTAAACTGAAGAAGTGAGAGGGCCCGACTCACCTTTCTCCCACCTGACATCCCCTTCTGTGACAGATTCTGCAAACGCTGGGGTTTTGACTGTAATCACATCATCCTCTAGGAAAAGAGCAAAAAAGAAGAATCACATGTAATCCATATTCTTTTTCCTTAAGATTTTTTTTCTTTAATTAAACTCAGACAATTGTGGCTCTTCCCATTAAAACTCCACTCCCAAGAAGGCAGAGCTGAAGGCAGGTACTTACTGCACACAGCTGTAGTTCTGAAGAAGCGAATGCTGAAGACATTACTATTGTTAATGCTATAAAAGAAACATAAAAGTAAACTCCTTTAGCAAGTGAACCACTCACATTTGAGGCACCATGGATCGATTTCCCTTTAAATCAGTAATTCTTGACCAGGGCTCCCCGTCAGCGTCCCCCAGGGGAACTTCACCAGGCCCCATCCCCAGAGAGGCCACCCTGGCAGGTCCGAGGAAGAGCTGGGTGACCTGAGTGTTCTCAGTAGGGGGCTCACTGTCTGAGTCCAGGACCCCACTGGGCAGTGAAATGCCAGCTCTCACAAAAAAGACTCACATTTTAAAGAAAAAGATAAGCATCTTGGTCCTTTGCACACTCACCAAAAGGACTTAACTTTCTGATTAGGTTTTTCTTAACTAAATCCAAGTAAGAGAAATTGCATGCCTTTGTGCCATATAGAATGGAATTTCTATCCATAGGATTGCTGATGTAGCTTAAATAAAGCAGTTAGATGAGGCAATTAGCTTGAAAAACAGGTACTGTTATGCAAAAAACCCTCATGTGGCACATCCTAGTGCATTGTGGACTCATTGAAGAGGAACCTCAAAAGACCAAGGTATTTTTTGATGTGGCACTAACTTTACATGATGTAAACCAGAGAATGAGAACACTGTGTATGCAGGAAAGTGTTAACAGTGGCTTCCTCTGGGGGGACTGAGGGGGCTCTCACGATCTACATTTCAGGGCTACGTGAATACTCTATACCAAGCACCTTTACAGTAGGAGAGTAAAACGAGATTTAAGTTTCCTTTGGGTATTTTTACCTTTATAACGTCAAAATAACTGAAAGCTCTATGTGGAATCAAGGAAAAATGTATGTTATAAAGCAACACAGAACACAAAGTGTCCCGTGTAGCGTCTGTGACCACAGGCAGCCCACGGGCGCGGAGCGTGCACTCCCGCAGACCGCTCTGCAAGGGCTGCGGGGCCGGGGCGCTGGCGGTCTCTGGGAAGGGGAACATGGTGGTGGTGGCGGGGCACACGGGCTTCTCAGGGACACTTTGTGCTTTCGGGGTCACACAAATGTATAACCTACTAAACAAAAACAAAGCTAAAACCAGTTTTACAATAAAAGATATTTAAAATAAAGTGGGTATCTTATTCAAAGAAAAAATACGCAACTCAAAAAGTTATTAGATTAGGGTGATAGTCTAATGTAATGTGTAATCTTACTCAAAGTTAGGATTTTAAAAAGTAATTTACTTTCAAATAGTTCTTTGTTGTATTTATTGCATGGAGATTTGTTGTTGTTCCAATTTTCATTCAAACTGCAGATGAGTAGCGCATTTTGAATTTCTCTAAATAATTTTTTCAATTATAAAAGTATTAGATGTTCACTGCAGAATATTTGGAAATAGCAAAAAGAACGTTTATCATGGGATTGTACCAAACGGTAGGAAATGGAACCATTTTAGAACCCGCTTCCCCTCACTTAATCCTAGTGTGAACACGCTAACACGGCATGATCTAACCAGCCCTGCTGTCCGGCCACTCGGAGAGGAATCTGGGTAGACCAGGACTTCAGTGCAGATTCCTAAAAATGGAATTGCTAGATCAAAAAGTATACACAGTTCAAAGACTTATGAATGCCAAACTGCCCTATAAAAATAACAGGAATTCATACTTCTAGTACTGGGTGCATCATCATCTCAAAAACAAATAACCCCACTGTGAAGCACAGTGAAGGAGCTAACCTGCTGACCCTTCATTTCGAAGATTTCCCTGCAGAGAAAATAGTTTGGTAGCTGTTTACTAGATAACTAGAGAGCATCCTCTTGCTGCCACACTGAAAATACTTGGAAGGCAAAGTAGCATTAAGCAACATTCACAAGCAGAAGTTAATCTGAAACACACATGGGTGATTTTTCTCCAACCTTTGTATTATGCAATAATAGTACTCCCTCCCAACTAGTCAAAGTCCCAGGACTCAATTGACTAGCCTGTTGCTTTTACTGTTTCAAAAATGAGTAGCCGTGCTGTTAAGAGGATGCTCTCAATCTCTACACTAAATGTATCCTCCAGCCCTTCAGTGCTCTTGTATCCAACCAGAATGCTGTTTAGGAGCACCCTTCAATACTTGTTAACCATAAAAAGAGGGTTCCAACTTCACTTTCGTTATGACCTAAACACCTCAGGACAGGCACACTCCTGACCCAGCACTTGACATGGGGCTTAAGTTCAAGGTACATCCCATGTCATAAATTAACATCAAGGTTAGGCCTAAGGACTCAACGTGACCACCGAGGTTTCTAGCCCTGGAAGCCAGTGAAGAAAGCAAATGGTCAAACGTAGAACTGGTATCAGAAACACCCCCTGGCCACACAACTGTACTCCCCAGTGATACTTACACAATCTTCCTGCTGTCAGGGTACCCTGGTCCCTGACATAAGGAGACCCCTGCAAGAAACAAAACAACTCTTAACCAACAACTCTTATACAGGATACCAGCTGGGGAGGGAAAGGAGTCTGTTCACCCCCTACCTCTGAGACAGAGCAGGATCAACTACAGGCAACAATACAATCTTTATCACAGAGTCCTGCTTCTTCAACTTCTCCACCAAAGTAGCCATAATGGCAGACAGCAACATGTATGTGGGGGTGAAACTGGGTAGGTGGTTGAGGAGAATTCTAAGGGCATAGTCTGAAACAGTTTTATCTTATTTACCTTAACATTTATACATTTTCATTATCCCAGCAGGTTTTCCTAATAATACAGCTCTACCCCCAAAGTCTTCGTATACACTGAAGCTTGAGAAGGATACATATTAGTCAATCCTGTAACTACACACAGCCTAATCGGAGAAGCAGTGGGAATGATTGGCCTGGGTTTGTTTCCCTGGTTACTTAAAATGCACTGGGCTGGAAGCCTCACTGCCTAAACCCTAGTAGCAAAGACTGGACTATTTTAGGCCTACACTCTCCAGCTTGACCTAAGGCCGAGCAAAATCATCCCTCTGTTTAGTTTACGTCTCCCTGAAGTCTTCTCGTCTGCTAACACTCAACAGGTAGGAGTCCCTTTCTGCTGTACCACCCTTATCACAGATGATTGCACTTCCCCAACTAATAACTAATTACAACAGCGGCCTCACTTGAGTATATTCTTTCATTTTTTCCCCCAATCTATTAACAACCTGTCCTGAACCAGTGGTTCAGGAGACACCGAGTGGGAGACAGCTCTCTCTTGTGCCCACCTCCCCACAAACATCCCCAGGGTTTCAGAGTCGAGTCACCTCTATGTCCAGCAGCCAACGACTCTCGACAGCACAAATCCCAAGTGTAACAGCATGTCTCTGACCTAGAACAGCCAGCGGCCCATGCTGATTCTTAGAGCCCTGAGTCCAACTTGGGGTTCGTCCTACAACAAGTTGCATTTGCACTGTGTTTTAGGGTTGATAAAAACTGTTCACATAATGACCGGATTTTGATTTTCATGTCTCACCACCCTCTGGAGTGGAACAACCATCTGCCTTTACTCCCGGTTTTATGTGCACGTGTGGCTTCCGCAGGCTAAGGTGCTAGCTCGAGGTGAAGCCCTGGGCCACAATGCAAACCCCAGCACAAGGCTGTTTCCAGCCAGACAGCTTCCTTCCCATTTCCCTGACCAGTCAGGTCACTTCCAGCCTGAAAACCTGCGCACAAGAAATTCATTTGCCTGAAATATCGTTCTCTTGGATAACTCCTATGTATTCTTCAAGGCTTGGCTTAAATGTTACTTCTTCACAGATGCCTTAGCTGACATTCCCACTGCATGCTCCACCTTCCCCAGCTGGGCTACATCATCCCACCCTCTCATTACACCCCGCACTTCTCCTTCATAATAATCACAATGTAAGTACATCCCTATGTGTGGGTAAAAATACACCTGCTTTCTCTGCGGCTAGCATATAAGACCCTTGAGGGCAGAGAGAGACCATCTGTATTTCTGTCACTGAGCACAGTGCCTGGCATGTAGTAAGAACTCAATAAATCATCTGCTGAGTACATGAGTCAGGCTGAGGAGTCAGGGAGACCTGGCTGGGTGACCTTGGTCAAGGCACTTAACCTCTCTGAGCCTTGGGTTCTGAATTTGTAAAACAGAATACTTCTAGTAGTGTTTCTTAATGATTAACTAAAAAACACACAGAAAGCCCACAATAAGATCAACTCACTCAACAGGTATTCCAGGCATATAAGAAATTATTGGGATAAAATCTAATATCCCATGGTCTCTATACCATCTTCTATTTCATGCCACTCTCTCCCTTAACCAAAATGCTCCAACCAAATCACCTTTATTTTTTTTTCCAGTTCCAAAGTACTGCTAAGTTCCTTCCTCAGGGACTTTGTACATGCCATTCCCTTTCCTCTTCCTGCTCTTCACCGCACAGCTTTACAGTCATCTATTATAGAGGAGTCTGCTGCCACCTTCGTCTGCTTTCTTCTCAGCATTTAACCAAAATCTGTGATGGTTCATTTGCTTAGCAATTTACACTCTGTCTTTTCCACTAGACTGTTAACTCCAAGAGGACAAGAATCTTCGATTGCTGTAGGAAGCCCTGACATGGATACAGCAGAAACTTTGTAACTATGTACTAAACGAGTAAATGACTGCTGTTATTACTAAATAACATCTTGTTTCATGTCTATGTGTCTGAGCACTGCGCGGAGAAACACCGGCAGCCCGATTCCTCACACACTCTGCCCAGGAGGAGAGCATTTTAGATGTCGGCGAAGGCAGAACTTACCAGGCAGGGAACGTCTCCCTAGAGGGCAGTTCCCCTGTTGAGAAAGAAGACATTATGGACGTCACCCAAGACGAAAGAAGGGAAGAAACAGCTTTTTTCTCTTAAATACTCAAAGCTGTCCAAGTGCTGGTAGCAGGTGAAGCCCCTGAGTCCAAAAAGTAAAAGCAACGACCACAGCTCTCGGACTGAGCACACTAGGCCTGCCAAGCATCTCAACTTCCTGGCGGGAGTGAATACCCACTGATTCTAACACAAGAGAAGAGACGGGCCTCAGGATCCCGTCGGGGCACTCACGGCGCCTCCTCCCAAACTCTGAGGCTCGCGCCGGGGCGGGCACGGCTCTCGGCGTCTCCTCAGCCCCGGCACGCAGGGTGGGGTACAGCAGGGACTGTGCGCTGGTGGCCCCGGGAAGGCGAGGGGCCGCTGGGCTCCGCAACCAGGCGCCGAGGGCAACAGCTGCCCTAGGCCACCCAGCCCCGCGGCCTCTGCGTCCCGGTGCCCTTGGTGCCCGGCCTGACCGGCGAACCGCACCTCTGCGCCCCAGCAGCCCGTATGCCCACCGGCGGGTTTCTCGCCCGCCGCGGCCCCGGCCCGGCCGGACCTTACCTTCTGGAAGGCGGAGAGCGAGCGGCTGAATGCCCGGGACACGCAGCGAGACCGGGACAGCATCGCGGCAGCGGCGGCGGCGGGAGCGGAGGGCGGGCGGACACCGGATGTCGGGCCCCAGCAGTAACCGGAAGTGGGGCGGGCCGCGGCACCGCCGCGCGGGGAGGGGCGTCCGGGACGAACCACTGCCGGGCTGGGGGAGCTCACCGGCCGCGAGGGACTCCCCCAGCCTCGGCCCGGCTGTCCGTGCGAGTGAACCCACAGCTGTGGGGTGAATCGGAAACCGGCTTCGCTGCCTGCCGGCCTGGACCGGCCTTCCCAAGGGTGCCTACGACTGTCCGGCGACCAGGTTGTCTCCGGGGTCCCGCACCCCACCCCCCGACATTTCCACGGAGCTTGGCTCCTTTCTCTCCTGGGAGCCGGGGGCACCACGCCATTCCTCTTCTGCACAACCGGGAAAGAGCAGCAGGCGGGCACGGACTTTGAACCTGGACCGTGCCGACTCGCCTGCCTGATTTTACGCTTGCTTGGCCTTGGGCAGGTGACACTTCGGCGACGATATCTGATCATCCCTTCCAACTCTCTCCAGCCAGGCTGATTGTTTCTCATTCATCCTGTGCATTTCGGGGGCTTGTTCACTTGTCACTCTACTCCTAGAATATATAAACTCCATGAGATGAGGGACCTTGGCTTGTTCAGTGCTGTGGCACCAGCACTGAGAACAGAGACTGGCATAGGTTAGGTGTGCAATAAATGTTCGTGGGCCTCCCAGCTTTGAGCAGACCATTCTGCCCCTACCTTCATCGTGATAGCACGTAGCACCCCCTTCTTTAGATTCCTAGCTCACCTTTCTAATAAAAAAGGTTTTCTATAAGCTTCTGGCTGAATTAAGAATGAATGAATGAGTGAGCCACTTGGTTCCTGCTCATACGGGTTTCTTCAGGCAGTCAGCGGACCTGGTCTCTGAAAGCACTTGCACTGGAATTCTGAAGGGCTGGGTGGAAGCCCTAACTGGAAGTAGAACATCTTTGCCCTGCTGCTGTCCCTGATCAAGTCCTCAGCTTCCTTCTGCTGGATTATTTTTGAAGCTTCCAAATCTGTCCTGGGCCTCCATTCACTTTCTCTATCCTCCACACCTGTGTCAAAGTTCCTTCTGAAATGCACATCTAATCCTGTCATGCCCCACTCAAGTTCTTTCTATTGCTTCTCCCTGTTAGTAGAATAAAGTCCAAACTCCACAGCTTGAGCAGGCACCCGGCCTCTGGCTACTTTGTGATCCTTCCCAGAGGTGCTGAGCTTTAGCCCTACCACACTACCCAGCATGGCCCCAAAGTGCTTCTCACTCCTTCAGAAGTCGGTGTGGGTTGTTCCCAGCTCTTACTTACCTAGGAATGCCTAATCATCCTCTAAAGTGTGTTTGAATCCCTTTGGGTAGAGTTAACATAATTTTTCTGTGCTTCCAAAGCATTGTGTCCTTACGTTGCTTTGTAATGTCCTAATTACCTGTCTGTCTCCTCTACTGGGCAGAGTAGCAGGAGGAAAGAGGTGACACTACAGGCATACCTCATTTTATTGCATTTCATTTTATTGTCATTTACAAATTTTTGTTTGTTTGTTTGTTTGTTTGTTTTTACAAATTGAAGGCAAGACCATCCACCAGCAAAAAGATTACAGCCCACTTTACTGCAGTGGTCTGGAACCGAACCCAAAGCATCTCTGAGCTATGCCTGTATTTTCCTGGATCCTCAGTACAGAATGTGGTGCCTGGTACTCTCTGGGTACTCAATAAATACAAGTAGAATGACTAAATAGTGCTATGCTTACAATACTGCTGGATGCAGCTAAAGAATTCAGGGACAGTAATTAGGACTTACGGCAATCCTTTGCAGGTGTTGCTATTAACATTTTTCAGATGGCTACTTAATTTTTCCAGTTTTAAATAATTAACTTTTGAGATTCTTATCTCAGGTTTATAAGTACCAGCCTAAATGATGTGGCTAAGCATTTATCCTGGAATTTCAGTGATCACCCAGGTTAATCTTAGATGTTACAGCCATAGACACCACATACACGCACACGCACGCACAGTCACATGCAAAGTCCCTCTCAAAGGATGAAGGTTACATCCATTTCCTTGAGATTCGAGTATGAGCTTCTGTGGAGTCCAAGGTGCAACCCGATAGACGTCCACCCTCTTCTGTATTTCGAACCCCCAGGACACAGCATCACCTGCTGGGACAGGAGATCACGAATATACGTTGTGGCAGGGTTCAAAAGAGAATTTTTTAAATTTTAACATATATTCAAAGGGGTATATAAATACAGGCATATGGTTTAAAGACAACTAACAAAAGGAATACCCTGGCAAAAGGAGTGGACGAGTCCTGTGTGGCTCTCCTTGTTGTTCCTCCAGAGTTAACCGCCGCTGCGCCGAGATATGTACTGGGTCGGCCAAAAAGTCCGCTTAGTTTTTCCCATAAAATAAAAGACGAATTTTGCATTTACACCAATAACTTTATTGATTTGGTTATTTTGAGTACATCAGCTATCTCCTGCAATTGGATTCTAGTGGGTAGAGGCCAGGGGTGCCACCAAACATCTTCCAATGCATAAGACAGCCCCACAGCAAAGAATTATTTGGCCAAAATGTCAATAGTACCAAGAAGCTTTGCAAACCATCTTTGACATGTTTGATCAGTCACAGCACCTTCTCTGTACACTGCACAAATCTTGTTTTGCATTTCAGTTGTGTTTCTACCTTTTTTGAAATAATAAAGCATAATATGCCTAAAATATTGCTTTTCTTCTGTCTTCAATATTAAAATGGCTACCCTAAAATTCACCAACTTTGATTTTTTTAAATGCACACTGATATAACAGTTGTCACAATACAATATAACAGAATTGTTTTGAATGAAGTTAAAGACAACTAAGTGCTACTAGAGCCATTGTACGGAAAAAATGAAATGAACTTCTTGGCCAACCCAGTATTAACCATCCGCTCACTTTCACTGTAGCTTCAATATGCATGCATCCTAAACTATACTCAGTTTTGCCTAGTTTTTAAAATTGAGGGAAAGATTTATGTACTTTCAAGTTATGTAAGAAAAAAATTTTTTGAGGAAGGATAAATACCTCAGTTAATGAAAAAAAACACCACACCGTGACAGCTCACCTTAAACAATAGACACAGCATTCTTTTCCCTTACCTGAAATCCCCCGATGTTCGTATAAGCAGTCTGAGCTCACGTCCTTGCTTATATGTTTTTGAACATTATAGATCAGGTAGTAGATGGGGCTATAGCCCAACCTCCCATCGGTGGGCTCCTTATAATAGGGACTATACACTTTGTATTATTACTAATGGTAGCTAGATTCTATCTATCTCTCCATTCAGTTGTAATGAAAAATAATGGATAGGTGAAAACTCACTGAAAATCTACACATTGTTTGGCCTGTTTCTAAACGTAACATAAACGGAATTACAGGGCCTGTGTCATTTTTGTGACCTTCTTTCATTCAACGTTTTATTTTGAGGATTTATCCATGTTCAGTTGAGCTGTAGTTCGTTGGTTTTCATTGCTGAATTTCACTGCTCACTCCACTTCCCAAACTGAAGTAGATGGCAGAATTCAAGGGATGTTCAGGTGTTGGTGATTTGACTGGTGAGTTCTCCCCAGCTCTGCCAGAAATGACGGCTGTGGGCCCAGCAAACAGCCTCTCCACCAGTGTTTGGACCTCTGTGGGAGGGACAAGCCACCCAGCCTCCCCTCACTGTAGCAACGACGAGATGCCATATTTTGGTGCTGGGCTGACTTCAGTATCCTCAGGAGGGTACAGGAAGAAAGATGTTCACTTTGAAGCTGCTTGGCTGGGGAATTTGGAAGCAGCGGTCAGGAGCTCCCTGCTGGAGGCCAGTGCAATTGAAGACTCTGGGTAAAGTAGTCCCCACGTTTTCAAGGGGCTCTAGGGGGTCTTTGGACAAGGACTGTAGAGATGGCCATTTCAGGAAGGACCTCACTTAGCTGGCTTTTCTGGGCAGGAGTTGGAGTGGGGGTGGGACATGGCAGGGGGCAGCCAACCAGCTCTGGCCTCTATCTGCATATTCATAAGCCCCCCACACTGGTTGGCTGTGCTAGGCGGCCCCCACTGTCCCCAGTGCCCATGGCTGCAGCAGGGCTGGGCCTGCCAGACTTGCACTGAGAAGGGGCAGAAGGCTCCCTCACCTAGCCACAGGCACCAGGGCTGTCTGGGGAGGAAGCCAGGAAACCAAAATCACTTCCTGACCAGGGCCCTGTGTGTCCAGGCCCGGTGAAGAGTGGGCTGCTCCCTCTCCTGGGTGCTGGGCCCCACCTGCCCCCAGAGCCCAGGACTTGGACCTCCCTGAGGGCGTCTTCTCTGTGAGTAACACCATCCCTTCCATTTACCTTGCCAGAGCACTTTGTAAAAAATGACAAAACGTTTATTATTACAATGTTTCAATTGCAGGAAAGTGGAGAGACTAGCAGAGACCTAGATTTCACAATTGTTAATGTTGCCGTATTTGCTCCACCTGTTTTTGTTGGCTGAGATGCTTTCAAGTCAGTTTAGCCGCGGAGACATCTCACTCTTAAATGCGCTGGTATGCTTCTCCGGAGCGCTTTTTTAAAAAACTGCATTTATTGGGATGCCATTGGTTAATAAAATGACATAGGTTTCAGGTGTACGATTCTATAATACATCATCTGTATGTTGTAGTTCGTGTTCACCACCCCATCCAGAGCACTTTCGAATCTCTTTCTTCGTCAGGTTCTCACACCTGTCTTGAGAGAGGAGTGAGGGGCCAATTATCATTCCCGTTTTAGAGAAGTAGAAAATGCAGAAAGTGTGGCTTGAGAGCAAATGGGTGGGAGCAGTGCTCGGCCCTCTTCACACACCGCCCAGGGCACCTGCCTTAACTCACAGCCCCCTGGACGGACCTCTCGCGTCCAGGGGTGCCGTCCTAGAGAGTGATGAGTCGTCTCGGCTGCCGCATGAGCTTTGGCGCGTCACTGCATCTCTCTGGGCTTTGTTTGCCTCATCCATACAGCAAGGTCGTGGCGTGAACACCCGAGGTTCCCCACCACTGGCCTGTGATGTTTTCATTGGTTTTACGAATAGACAATGTAAGGAGTTTTTCTAAAAAAGAGATAAATTTATTTGCATATTATGCTCTTCTTCCTTTTTCATTTTTAAAAACAGGGTAGTTAAGATTCTTTTCTTTTATGAAATAGAAATGATAGTAGATGTAATCTTCTGTAGGGTTATTTTTCGTGCCCTTACCTGCAAATAAAATGTAGCAGTTCTCAAGCTGGCCAAATAATTTTATCTTATCTTATTTTATCTTATTAACAGTGGAAATCTAAAAGTCTGGAAAGCGCCCACTATACCAGGTTAGCCCTAAGCCCCTTCCAGTGCTAATGCTCTGTGGCCGAGGGGCCTCCCAATCCGGCCCTGGGGGAAAGGAAACTGCAGCCCAAGGAGTCGCAATTATCAGGCTGCAGAGCGCAGGCCCTGGGCATGTGCTGTTACATGTGATCCTCACTACAGCCCTAGGAGATGTCCCTGTCCTCAACCCCGTTTGACAGAGGAAGAAACGGAGGGGGAAGGAGGCAAAGTTAACTTGCATAAGGTCTGGTAGAGCCAGCGCCTCCTACCCAGCCAGGCCCAACAGCCAGCGGGGAGCTGGATCATTCAGTAGAGCTGCGTGGGCCCGGGGGACGCGACCGGAAGGGCTCCGACTGGGTTGTGTGTTTGTCTGCTGATGAACAGGGCTGTGGGGCCTGAGTCGTGAGCCTGACCTCCTCTTCCCATCTCCACCATCGGTCAGTGCAGGGACCCGAGATAGATGGTGCACGCAGGGTCATGAAGGGGTCCCCCCCACCACCCAGTTGCCTCATCTTAGAGAATGAAACAGCATTGAGGCTGTATGTGAAAACGCCTGAGAAAAGCATGGCCATGCTATCTGACCTGGAGATGTGCCGTCCCGAACAAGCCTTAGATTGGCAGCTGGAGTTTGCTGAGCCTGGTGAGCACCTGGTGGAGGTACTCGATGGTTCAGGAGTACTGTGTGCGGGTCAGACAAAAGTGTACCTTGACAGGACTGTGTGATTCAGTGACCACTAGTATGAATTGCCCATGGCGGACCCTTAGATCCTGTGATAACTGCATAGGAGAGGCTATTTCAGGAGAAGGCATTTTCCTCCCTGTTTCTCCAGCCATATTGTGGATGATTTATCTGCTGGATACAAGGCTGGTTCAGTTGGAATCCACCTGAGTCTAGGAAATGAAGGAACAAACTTCTGCAAACAAATGCTCAATTTTCCCAATAAAAACCTGGCAGGAGCTTTACCAAGGAAGTAACTCTAGATCTTGTATAAATCTGGACTGAGGATCCATCACAGTGGTGAGGAAGAGTCAGCACCTCCTGGGCTTTGCTTGGTGCCTTTCATCTGAAGACTCCCCACAGCCCACCCTGCTTTCTCGACTGGTTCCCTGGCGGCCCCCATGTCAGAGGTGTTCGCTGCTCTCTAAACGGGGACACCCCATGGAAGGGGAGCTGGGTCTCACCTCAGTGGGGCCTGTGAAAAGCGCCCCCACCCCACCCCTCAGAGCAGAGCTTCGGGTGAGCTCCAGGGCCGGAGGGCACCGGCGCCCGGGGATAAGGGCTCCCGCATTAGGCGGTGATTTGCACAGTAGATAGCGGCTGCCTGTCTTTTCTCAGCTCTCACTCGCGGCTTCTAACGCTTCAGCTGAAAGGAGACGCGTGCAGCTTCTTTCCTGTGCCTACCTACCGCGTAACATTCAGCCTCGCCTTCACGTTACGTCTTCTAGCTATAAAATCCTGTATGACTGTGCAGATACCTCAGGAGCCCTGTGTTCTGACCTCGTGTTTGTAGCAAAATGTACTTTTCTAGTGGGACTTTTTAATGCCTGGTGCCCAGCAATTTACACCTGGGAAAGACTCAACGAGAGAAAATGCAAGCTTTGTTTGTTTGTTTAATAGAGCTCATGTTTTGGAGCAGTTTTAGGTTCCCGGCGACACTGAGCAGCATGTGCAGAAACTCTCCTGCAGCCCTTGCATAGCCTCCCCACAGTGGACGCTTCTAATCGCCAAAGGCAGAGGCTGCCCTTTTACATCAGAAAAGTAAAAGTATGCTCATCAGAAATATGCTGAATACAGGAAAAAGTAGAGGAAAAAAGTTATCCACGGTTCCATCATTCAGAACTGTCGCTTATGTTTTAACGTATTTCTCTTTTTTCTTTGTATTTTTAATATGTAATTTCTCTCCGCCACTTATTATAAAGTAACATTCTATGAGCTCTTCTTAAACATGATTTTAAAATGATAGCTGCATAATAAATACAGTCTCTCATAGATGATACCATGCTTTATAATTCATTTCACCAATCTCCTCTCTTATAAATTATACTAGGATGGTCATTTTTTACATAAATCTGTGGGGATAACATGTTTTCTTGATTTTACTTCTTAGATGTAGGGTTATTTACTCAAATGGAATACACATGTTTAAGTTTTATAATATATACTACATAAATATTCCCCAAAAATATATGTGAATGAGCAAGATTACTGAGAATCAAAGAAATACAAACAATAACATGGTCACCCATCGTACTGGCAAAGATTTCAAAGACCGACGACACCCGGCACAGATGCAGGTGAGGGGACAGTGTTCTTCGACAGGTGTGCTGGTGAGCAAGCACAGGGGCCACTTAAAAAACACATATACACACACAAATAATGCACGAACACATTCTTATACAAACTCAGTTACTACAGAATGAAAATGGAAAGTTCTCCATCGGTCCATCGTCCTCACTCCCAACCAGTCGGCACATTTCTGGAGGGCATTTGGGCAAGAAGTGAAAAAGTTTACCACAGGCCTGTCCTTGGCCCAGAATCCCCCCTTCTAGAAGTGCACCCGAAGGAAATAATGGGACAAGTTCCCCCAGATGCAGACGGAGGGGTCCCCGTCTCCGTGTCCCTCACTGCAACAGCCAACGCTCATCGGCAGTTTACTGGGTGCCAGGAACTGTTGTAGAAACACACGCTAACACACTGGACCCTCACCAAAACGCTGTGATGCCACCGAGTGTGATGGTCATTCCGATTTTATTGATGAGAAAGCTGAGGCACAGAGAGGTCACGAAGCTAGTAAGTGGCTCTAAGGATCCAGAGGTAGGCAGTCGGACTCAGAGGCCCGCACTCCCAATCTTCCTACTGTGTTGTTTCTACGGCTGAGTTAATGAAAACCTCGGGAAAATCCGTCTGTCAAGGGGAACTTGTTACATGGATCATGGTGCGTCCGCACCATGGAATAGCACCAGCTTCCACACTGCTGCCGTGGAATGGTTTTCATCGGCACAAAAGAGAAGAAAGTGAAGCTTTACAGTTATATATCTGCAGTTCCATTTTTGGTCTTTAACATTTATGGAATTATGAAAAATTCTATAAATTTATCTGTGCACAGAGAAAAAGATCTGGAAAAAAATGAATACTGGCCCTTTAACTGTAACTTTGTTGCTTTCTAGAAAGCAGCATTACAGGTGTCTTTCTTTTCTTCTTCCTACATTTCTATATTTGGGAAGTAAAATGATCCTGTATTACTTTCATTATCTAAGAAAAGCAGTCAGGCTACTCTGAAAGCTGTGGGAGTGCTGCTAGTTAGTTTCCAAAGAGAAAGCGTTGCCACTTCACGCCACGCCCAGACAGAGGGCTCGGGCAGCACAGTGGCTTCCTGCTTCTCCACCCTGATACAGAGTTTCCACGACCCTCCTGTAGAGATGCGCATAGACATCTCTGGGCGCCCAGCCCCCGTGGAGTCTGGCTGGAGTTCCAGATTCTGGCCTCAAGACATTCCTGCTGGTTGTTACTTCATGAAACACACTGAGTCTCCTCTCGTCCCCTCGCTGTTCTGCCTCCCGGAGCACGCAAACCACAGGCAACCTCAGAAACCACGCCTTAAATACCCGCGAGGGAGAGGGGGCGTCGTTTGCGGGTCTGTGCTCTCTCTTGCCAGTGGGCGCACTCCCTGTCTTCCTCCCTCTTTCTCTGTACTGGCTCTGTTGCATGTATGTGCTAGAGGAATCGGAAATAGCCAGCCTCCAATGAGGAAACAACAACAACAAAATCAGTCTAAACGAAGTGCACGCAGAACAATGTACTCAGCGTCTGAGCCAGCATCCGGTTGGTGACAGCTGGCAGTCAGGCAGGCTCTGCCTGGACACGCAGGGGGGGCTCACAGCCTGAGGGGAAAGACACACTGATCGCTTCCCAGACATTTCACTTGGATTTTAGAAGAGGAGTTGGGGTTTGTCAGGTGGGAAAGTGGGGGAAAGGTCTTCCAGGCAGAGGGAAAGGTGAGCGCAAAGACACGAGGCACAAAGGAGTTGGCAGGCTCACGGGACACAAAGCCCAGGACAGCCCAGCACAGGTCACCAGAGGGGAGGAGTGTGTGTGTGGCAGGGGGGATGAATGAAAAAGGTGAAAAGGGTTAAGTAAAATTTTTTTTAAAAATTAAGGAAATTTAAAACATTTTTAAAAGAAGTAAAAATTGCCAGTAATAAAAACAGTCACAGGGATGTCGAGTACGGCATAGGGAATATAGTCAATAATATCGTAATAACTGCGTGTGGTGTGAGGTGGGCACTAGATCTGTCAGGATGACCATAAGACAGGTGAATGTCTGATCACTTACCTATTAGTTGTACACCTGAAGCTAATGTAATATGATACGTCCACTGTAACTGAAAAAAAGAAATTTTAAAAAAACATAGATGAGCCCTGGCTGGTGTAGCCCAGTGGACTGAGCGTGGGCTATGAACCAAAGGGTCTCTAGTTCGATTTCCAGTCAAGGCTCATGACTGGGTTGCAGGCCAGGTCCCCAGAGGGGGCCACGTGAGTGGCAACCACACACTGATGTTTTCTCCCTCTCTTTCTCCCTCCCCTCCTCTCTTTCTAAAAATAAATAAAATCCTTAAAAAAAACCCCACATAGATGAGTGTCAAGGGTAGTGACTCTAAAGGCATTAGCTTCAACTTGGCGAAAACAAATTCTTTCAATTATATTAATTTGGGAAGTCGTCTGCTTTTATTTTGATAATTTATAAATGCCTTACTCAAAGCAAGAGCTTTCTAATTATCTGACCCAAGAACCCAGCCTTCTTTCAGTGGCACGTTCCCCATAATGGCGCTGCAGCTGCTGCCGCCGCCCACCCTCTGCCCTGGCACTCGGTGCAAGGTGCACACGGGGAGCTCCTGGTGGGCGTCTCTGCCAGTCGCCAGGAGGCTCCAGGCAGCGGCTGCGGCCACATCTGCAGCGAGGACCCACCAGCCACAGAAGAGCTGAGCTTGGCCTGAGCTAGAGAATTCCACATAAGCTTTAGGATGGGAGTGGAAGGAAGAAAGCAGGCTCTCTCCTGGCAGCATTTGTGCAAGAGAAGCAAAGGGAATGGACATGTGTAGAGGGAAAAAAGCACTTACCTCGTCTAGTAAAGGAAGAGTCTGCTTAACGGGTAGGAAAGCCAGTCTCTGGTCAGGTCCCTTCGTCTTCAGGGAGGCAGGTGAAGGACGGTTGCACGAAATATTTGGAGTCAGAAGATTTGGAACTGAGAGCCATGCTCAGCTTTGTTGAGCCTCAGTTTCCTCGTCTGTAAAATGGGAGAATTACCTTCTCAAGTTTGGTGCGAGGTGCAATGAGGTAACACGTACAAATGTTCTGGAAACTCTGAGTGCCTTATACCTGCTATCAGAAGCCTCCAGGTTAAAGCACAGAGAATCTTGATTTACTTTGTGGGAATCAAACAACCTGAGGCAGCCTTTCCTAAAATAGCTCCCTCCTTTTCCTCTTGCCTTCATTTCTAATCCCTATTGTGCTTTTTCTTCCCAGCTGGCATCACCGCCTGAAAATAAACTGTTTATTCTCTCTTCCCCTGCTAGACGGTCAGCTTCCGGAGAGCACAGCTCCACTGGTCTTGCTCACTGCTGTCTCTCCAAGTGTCCGGAAAAGGCCTGATGCACAGGTGGTGCTTCATAAATAGCTGCTAAATGTTGATGAAATGCAGAGGAATGCACACTTCGATAGCCCCAGGAGCAGGGCAGCAAATTTTGCTGGACCTCAAATTTTGATTTGTCTGTTTCAAGTGCAGCTTCCCTGCCCCAGCACTGAGGGATTCTGTTTAACAGAAACGCCAGGTCTACTGCTGAATTCACTATTTTTTCTTTATTTTTATCGTTGATGCTATTACAGGTGCCCCCATTTTCACCCCTCCTCTGCCCCCCCCACCCTGTTTTGCCCGCCTCCACTCGGCACCCCCTTCCTTCTGGCCATCACCACACTGTTGTCTGTGTCCATGGGTCTGAACTCACTATTCGTAACAAGTGCCAGATGGTTCTGTTACAGGTAATCACTAAGAAAGTTACTTTGAATTGGACGGATCTCATTTTGACTCCAGCCTGCCACTTACTAGCTGGGCAACTTCAGGAGGCACCATATTTATATGACATACCAGACCATAAGACACACCTAGGTTTTAGAGGAGGAAAATAGGGGAAAAAATTTTGAAGCAAAACATGTGGTAAAATATTTAATAACTTGTGACCCCACTCCACCGCCACCTCCCCCCCCCCCCCGCCCACAGCGAGCCAGGTAAGCTACATACAGACTATAAGATGCACCACCCCTTTCCCCCCCAAACTTGGGGGGGCATGTCTTATAGTCTGAAAATACGGTAGCTTCTTAACTTCTTGAGCCTGTTTCTTTCCCTGTAAAGCAACAATGACAACATCCCCATGGAGTCGTTATGATAATTAAATTAGGAAATGGATGTAAAGTTCTTGGCATGATGCCAGTTGTGCCTGTTCACTGCTGTTATTTTATCATCATTCTGATGTTATTGCTGTGCCCTGGCAGGAGACCGTCTCCCTGGAGGATCACTCAGGGATCTCCTCGGAGTGTGGCCCCAAACCAGCAGCAGCAAAGCCCCCGGAGCTGGTTAGCAATGCAGCATCTCTGCCCCAGCCCAGACCTGCTGAATCGGCATCTGCATTTGACAAGGTTTCCAGGTGATCTGTTTGCACGTTCAAGTTTGAAAAACTGAAAGTCACAGGTACTGTGTTCTTCCTGATTTTCATTTCCGAGTCAGCCCAGGAGTTTCCTAAGCCTGCGCATCCCAGAGGCTGAATCCTTGACCTGAGGACATTCGGAGGAGGGATTCCCTCATGGGTCCCAAGTAATCCCACAGCCTCTGAGCAAGGGACTGCAGAGCCAGGGGATGGATGCTGAATCTGGCTTGCTTTCTTCCCCGCCCCGCTCCCAGCCAGCAAACCCCAGCATGGAAGGTAGAAGTCCACTGCCCTGTGAGAAGGGCAGAGACTCCTCCTTTCCCCGCATCCAGGCCCCCAATTCCAGCCTCGCCGACACTGACTGGTTTTGGGATGAGCACATCCAGGCGAAGAGGGCCAGAGTGGAGACCATCGTCCGAGGCATGGGCCTCTCCCCTCACCCTCCGGTGCCCAGCAGTGCCCGAGCCAGGGACAGCCCACGCTGCCCAGAGAAGGCCCGGGAGCAGAAGAGGAAGCAGAGCCTTCCCGTGCAGCAGAACCCCCCGAAACCAGGCCCTGCTGGGAACCAGGGCAGCAGGACGGGGGGCCCTCGCGTGAGAGAACAGCTTCATCTGCTGCAGCAACAGCTGAGACAACTGCAAGAGCATGTCCTGCAGGCTGCTGAGCCCAGGCTCGGGGCCCGGGGCCCCAGTGGGGCTGACAAGCGGAGGGGCCCCCAGAGTGTGAAGCAGAGGAATGGCTACGGGTGTGGGCTGTGGGCCAGGGACAGTGACTGCCACCAGGGCTCCAGGGGGCACCTCCCTGGGGTGGACAATCACAGAGCGGCTGAGGTTGAATTCCAGCCGGAGGAGCCCGGGTTCCTTCCATCTGGAACACGAGCTTTGCTGGAGATTCTGAGGAAAGAACTGACTAGGGCCGTGTCCCAGGCTGTGGACTCAGTCTTACAAAAGGTGCTGCTGGACCCACCCGACCACCTGACTCAGCTGGGCAGAAGCATCCAGGGGCTGGTGCCGGAGGGTGGAAGGGAGACTTTGCCCAAGGGGGGCACCTGTGAAGACCCACTTCCACCAGCCGCGGTGCCCAGGAAGGCCCAGGCGCAGGTTGGGGGCCCATCGGGACACTTATCGCTGGCCAAGCCTCTGGACTCTCCTAGACACCCCATCTCTCCAAGAATGACCTCCAAACCCTATCAGCCTCCCCCAGCGACCTGCCCCCCAATGGTGCCTCCCCACATCCAGGAAAATCAGATTCTTAGCCAGCTCCTGGGTCAGGGGTCCAGCGGCCACTGGAGCAGCCGTCTTCCCCAGGATCCGTCTTCCCCGAGTCACTGCTCCGCAGAGCCTGCCCTGCGACCCTGGGGAGCTGTCCAGCTGCGACCATCGGTTGAGAGCCGGCAGCAGCCCCCGGTGCCCTTCGTGCCCACCCGCTGGGAGGCACTGCCCTTCCTGCCCTCCGTGAAGATGGAGCAGGGTGGCCTGCGGGCTGTCCCCGACGTGCTGCCTTTTCCCTCCGTCCACATATCCTTTACGAGCAATGAGGATCTCACTGTCAGAGCCCCGAGCAGCAGCAGCAGATCGGGAGGACGGGGGAGGTGGAGACGGATGACCCCGTGACACAGGGAGTTGCTTTGCTTTCTCCACGGTCCTCTTAATGTTGCCTCTGGGCCCTCCTTCCCAGTGGCTCACGGCTATTAGGTTCCTGGAAAAGTGGGGACCACAGTCTGGGGTTTAAGGATGCTGGGAAGGAAGGTTCGTTTATCTTCCCTGTGACACATCAGATTCTACCACTACTGACTTACTGCTTTGGGTCTGAAAGGGCTGTGTTTTGTTGTGTGTTTTTTTTTTTAACTCAAATGGGCTGCCAAAATACGATACAGGAGGCAGATCTGAGGGACCAGAAAATTCTGAGACAGATGGGGAAGGAGAGCTTTTCCTCAGGGGCTAGACCTGAGGCAGCTGGAAGGGGTAAGGAGACTTCAGTTTAAGGAACAGCTTCTAAGCTGCAGCTGAGAGGACCAGAGCCTATGGGAAGGGGGCGGGGGGGGGGGGGTTGGGCATGTGATAGGAGGGGAGACACCAGGGGGTAAGGCTGAGGGGCCTCACTGGTGTGTAGGGGTCTGGACCTTATCGCATCATCTTTGCCATGTTTAGGCAGACTCCACTTTCTTAAATGGTTTCCCAGAGTAAAGCTTCCTCAGGATATTAATAGTAGTTGAATTGTGGGTCAGGGGAGTAGCTTCTCTAAATACTGGGTTAGTTCTCTGCTGCGGGACTCCTCAGAGCCTTTAACATGCTGAAGCACAATGTGAAGCTGCAAGAAGAGGATATGTGAAGTCCCAGACTCCTAGGATCAAAGAACCCTCTTCCAGCAAGCATCCTGGAGGACTGAAGTTCTTGACAACAGATTCTGAATGTTGCTTTTTTAAAAGCGACCTGAGCTCATGCTGCTGCTTCTCATGGGCAGCCCTGACTTGAGTGTCCAGAGGTCCATGCGTAAGTGGTGTGAACAGCCGTGCAGTGTAGAAAGGGCGGCAGGATGGAGGTACCAACTCACTGCCACACCGGCTCCTGTGTCCTAAATGCTACGTGCGCCCCCTGCTGGCCACAGGTGTTGGAAACACCGCGAAGCTCGGTGCTGCTGGGAGCTTTCAGGGCAAGGCAGTTGCAACAATGAAACCGATGCTAAGAACACTTCACCTGCCACCACTGCCTGTTCAGGCAGCAGGGAATCTAGGAGGTACAGAGCTATCAGCATAGATAGATTCTCCCGTTAAGCTATCACCTGTCTGGGTCTTTAATGAGAGGCCACTGGGTAAGGATTTCCTGTTAAAGTCAGGCAGAAGTGGAAGAAACTCAAGAACTCAGTCCTCAAAAAGTCTCTGCTGTCCTTCCCTTGGGAGGCACTTGTTGACCTTTCTCTGTGTGCCTACTGCGTGCTGAGCCCTGCCCTGTGAAATGAGGATTGGGCTCAGAGAGCCTCAGGGGGCTCCGGGGCCAATCCATGGGGCCTGGCTGCACAGGTGAGGCACTGGCTGCCTTTGGAATGATTTGGGGGCTCCGGGCAGCATCCTGACCCCCCAACTAACCCCTCATTCCTGCTGCCTATGTTCCAGCATTAGAGATTTATTCCTGTGGGCCGTGAAAGCCACCTAAGGGCAAGACACTTTGACGTGTAAGAGAACTTCCACATTCACGTGGCATCCCTGCCAGACAGGTGAGGCAGGTGTGGTCAGAGTGAATAGTGAGGGTGGTGTTTGCTGTGCACTTTCTCTGTGGCATCACCGCCACCAGCATTTCTCAGGTACGTGTGTCCACCACCACTGTGCTACGTTCTGAAACCCCAAAAGCTCTGAAAATCCCTATGATTTCTTTGCCTTAAGGCCAGTGGGAGCCTTGTTGGTGGCAAGCCTGGCCTGCACCGAGTGGAGGTCATTCACAGACTGCCCCACTTAGTGTAAATAGTCACCCACTTTGCTGTGGAAATGCCAGTGTGCTGGGTTACAGACCGCTGCCATGGCCTCCCCGTGGGGGTTAACTAACATGCAGTCCACGTGACATATTACCTTCATAAAACAACATTCTGAAATCAGAACTCCTTTTGGCCCAGTGTCTCAGATAAGGGGTTGTGGGCCTCGAGCCTCCACCCTGGACCTGCTGTCTGAGAGGAAGGGACAGAAAAGTGAACTAACTTGCCCAAAGTCACCAGACAGGCGTACACAGAGCCAGGATTCAAAACCGGGGTCTGACTGCCAAGCACAAGCTTTCCCCACTCCATCTACATTTAGAAATGGCCCAGAGAGGGTAACTGGCTTGTCCAAGATCACACAGCTAATGGGTGGCAAAATCGGTATCAGAAACTGGGTGTTCGGACTCCCAAGTCCAGGGTTCTTTCACAGCCTTTATGAACCTATAAGAAGTAAGGCCACTGGGGCAGCCTGGGTGCCAGGGACAGCTCTCACTGTGATCAGTTGGTTTCATGTGGCTAAATTGGTAAATCCTACTGAGAAATCTGAACTGTCCTGACGCTATAGCTCTCGGGCCTGAGTGCCAGCATTCCTCTGTGTAAAGCTTCCCACCCGGCCCCAGAACTGTCCCCCACAACGCTAAGTGTTCTTGTGTAAAAATAGTTCTTTCCCTCCCACCCTGGTGCTAGGCAGTCCTGTCACAGCTCCCTGCTCTTGTTGAAAGGGAAGGAATCTGTTCCCAGACTGAGGTATGCCCTGCAATACAATTTCTCTATTTGTGTATGGATTAAAGTTGACCATTTAATCATTCACTCATTCCTTTATCTCACAAATGTTTATTGAGCACCTACGGTGTTCCTAGCACTGGGCTAGGCGTGTAGAATACAAAGCTAAAAAATAAGGTCCTTGCCCTCGAGGAGCCCACAGTCTAAATGGGGAGACAAACGCGCAGTGAAAACCCCAGCAAAGTCATTGCCACAACAGAGGTTTGTGCAAAGAGCCATGGTGGCCCGGGTAAGGAAGGTCTAATTTGACAAGGAAAGGTTTCACAGAGGAGGAGCGTCTGAACTGACACGGGAAGGAGGAGGGAAAGTTCTTCCAGGTGAACAGAGGGCAGGTGCAGAGCAGCAGCTCAAGCTCCTTGAGGCAAAGCAAACTGTGACCCAGTGCTCTCTCGTCAGATGCTTGCAGGCGTGAACACTGCCAAGGCAATGACGAGAGCCAGCCAGCATGGGGACTGCTGAATGGACGCATTTTACAGATGAGGAAACTGAAGCAGAAAGGGGGAAATTAAATCTCTACTTGGGGTTTCGAAATGTTTTCTTGGGGGTAGAACTGCCATCTCTTCCCCTCCTATTCTGAAAGCACATGCAAAGTGCAGCCAATTATATTTGACATGACTTGTGCCTTAGAACTTTTACACATCAAAACGGTTTTTAAATTCTGCAGCTGTACTGTCCCTATGTGGTATTCAGCATCCAGAAGGAAAAGCTTATCGGATCAGACTTGGTAGAGACACAAAAATGGAGCAAATGCACCATTCGACCAAAATAAAAGGAAAACCATAAGGAACAGGACGAGTCGCCATGAGGTTAATTGGATAACATTGTTCGATGAACTGGTGTGGATTTTCCTTGACACGGGGACACATCCAGGAAGGTCTAAATCCCGGCCACTTGAAGAAGGCCAAGCTAATGTTCTTCTTCACACGCTACCCCAGCTCCGGCCTCCTGAAGGCTTACTTCCCCGACGTGCAGGTACCGTCATTTCCCCCCCACCCCCACCCCCGGAACTCCACCTCTGCCACGCTCCTGGGTGTCGGTGGGTTTTGCCTGGGTGAGGCAAGTCCTAGGGCTCCCGGTGTGCGCCTGAACTCCCCTCAACGTTGGCAGAATTGGTGCGACTTCCAGTTCTGGGTTGAGGCTCGGCCTGAATAATCTGGAACGACTTTGGGCTAGGAGGGTGGGGCATTTGAACTTTGAAGCCTTGAGCTGCAGATAACACGCAGGGAGGGGCCAGTGGGGGGGCAAGGGCGGGTGGGGGGTGGGGAGAGGAACCTTAGTAAATGGTGTCTTTGGCCTAGTGTTCTGTCTCTGCTGAAGACACTACGAAAAAGACAATATGTAAAGAGTCGGACACTGTCCAAGTGACATTCAAATAGCTATTTCAAAGAAAGGAGGTAAGTACAGGTCAAGTGTGACAGTAAGGAAAAGCAAGCTCTGACGTTTGGAACCAGACCTTGCCTGCTCCGGTAAAGTTTCTAAGGGCCCCTTCAGCGTGAGTGTTGGGGGAGGGCCAGTCCCTTGTATCTGTATCATTCCTTTGCTTTCTCCAGGTCTGTCCTGCATATTCAGTTGCTTGGTTGATCCCTACATCAAGCTCTGATTTCAATGTATTCTGCAACTCCAAGTTGCTGATAAATTATCTATACCCTCACTCTTTCCCTTGGCGCCCCCTTATCTGACAGAAGGCTCTGGGGCTGCCATGCAATCAGCCTGGGTGCAGCAGAAGCTGAAGCCAAACTGGCCTTGACCCTGGAGCCTCTTAAAGTCACACCTAGACCCCATGACGACCTTTCCATGAGTGAAAAATCCTCATAAGTCTAATATGCCAGAAAGCACTTAGTTTCAAACGGGCACTAGAGCTCAGAATGTTTGCATGTAACTGGATAGGCTTAGAAAAGAGCCCTGGCTGCTTCTCCAAAGGAGGCCCTTTCTAACGCTGGCTGGCGGAGCCGTTTGCAGGAGCCTCTGTGCTGCGTGGAAGCGGACCGCTCTGCCTCCGAGCACTCGTGGTAAGCAGCTGACCTGAGGTGTCCCATTGTTTGTACAGTTCAACCGCTGCATCACCTCCCAGATGATCAAGTGGTTCAGCAACTTCCGTGAGTTCTATTACATCCAAATGGAGAAGTTTGCCCGGCAAGCAATTTCAGATGGCGTCACGGATCCCGAAGTGTTGGTGGTTCTCCGTGGCTCAGAGCTTTTTCGGGCTCTCAATGTGCACTACAACAAGGGAAGTGACTTTGAGGTAAGGCCACACACTTGGTCGCGGGAGGTTGCAGTTTTAGGGCAGATCCCCTTCTGGGTCTGTCCTTACATCCCTGAGAGCCAGGGCAGCCTGGGGCCAACCTCTCACCGTCTGCAAAGATTACAGTCTCAGTATGTTCTCTTAGGCAGGACACAGGTGGATGCCGCAAACAGAATACACAGCCAGTCTTCCTTCTGAAACTGAAGCAGAGGTCTGCCAGGCATTATGCTGTTTTAGGCCTAATACTCTGTGATTATCAGCTTCTATAACTTGCTGGCTTTTTGCCTCAGTGCCGAGGGGGCCCAGGAGTAAACGCTGGGCCCAGGTGCAGCACCTACTCCTGGTCAAAATTTTACTTTCTTCTTTGTTATAAATTTACTGGTTTGACAAAGAGAGAACTCAATTTGTTGTTCTACTTAGTTATGCATTCATCGGCTGGTTCTCGCATGTGCCCTGACCGGGAATTGAACCCACAACCTTGGTGTATCGGGACGATGCTCCAACTGAGTTACCTGGCCAGGGCAGCCCACGTTTTCTTTACCACAATTTCTGTTCATCATTCAGTTCTTCTCTTGATTCTACCTTGAACAGTTTTATGCGTGGGCCTTCCGTAGTAAGTCATCTCAAATCCTGTCTGGACATAACAAATAAACGATATTCGAGCTTCTCGGTCCTTTGGAGAGCTTTGTGAAGGCACACCGGTGGCACCCCAGCGATAAGGCCTCAGTACAGGGCGAGCAGCTGGTCTGCATACCACTGGAGAGAACTCCTGGTCCAGACACACATTTCCTTGTGTGCAGCCGACAGCTGTGAGCCCGGCACCGTGTGCAGCAGGGCCCAGGCGTGTCTGGTCACCAGCCACACTTGCCTCGTCCTGACTTTCTCACGGGACTGCGAGCCCAGCAAGCAGCCGACTGATGACTCCAGTCAATGGGAGTCACTGCGTCCCATGGAAGGGCGGAACTGCTGGCGTGCACCCGTCCGACGCTCCACCAGAGGGCCCCACGTCGGTCTTCGGGGAACAGGGGCTGTACCTCCTGAGGCTTGTGGGTCGGGACACATGGGAGGGGTGGCGCTGCCACGTCTCTCCAGGTGGGGGTGGTCACTGGGTGTGCAGCGGTGGTGAGCCCCGGGCCAGGCTGGACCTGGAGGGCCCGGGGGGTGTCCCCATGTGAGATTGCGATGCCAGTCTGAGTGAGGTCCTGGAACACGTTCTTTGGCCCCGCCCAGCCGCATGGGGGGTTTTGGAAGCAGGAATGATGTCCAAGTCCTAAGGATCCAGCCCCCAAAAGATGGTGGGATGAGGTATGACCCATGAACTTGGGGGCACTCTTTTCTGCATTAGCCACTAAGGAAAAGAAGGCTACCCCCCCACCCCTTTGAACCACAGGTTTAACTTCCATCAGAGTCAGATTTTCCCATTTACGAAAATGTCACCCATTACTGGAATCAGCTCCTGCCACGAAAGGGTGTCCTTAATACGCCCTCTCCCGGGGCTGTCTCACTGGTGCCATCGTTTTCAGGTTTGTGCTTGATGAGGGAAGCAGGGGGTCCCTAGGGCTGCAAAACCCAGGGGCCAGCAGCGCCGGGATGCTTTCATCAGCCCTCCACCCAGGCGACAGGCAGCACCAGGCGGCGGGGACGGTCGGCAGGGCTCCGGGGCTCCCCCGCCTCACGTCTTTTCCTTCCCGGGGGTCTCTTTGGGAATGCAGGTCCCCGATTGCTTCTTGGAGGTCGCCAGCTTGACGTTACAGGAGTTCTTCAGGGCTGTCTCCGCAGGGAAAGACTCAGATCCTTCCTGGAAGAAACCCATTTATAAAGTTATTTCGAAGCTGGACAGTGACCTCCCAGAGATATTCAAATCTTCCAGCTACCCCTAGGAGCCGCGTCGAAATTCAGGTTCCCTCAGAGTGAGGAGCAGCTGGCCGGGGTTTCCTGGGCTTGTCTTACACGGTGGTCAGGAGAGCCGGGGTCACATAAAAAGGGCATAAAGGTAACCCCCCGACAGGTACTATTACCATTTCTGGTCATGCGCTCCCTTTCCCAGAATCACCATCAGTTTAACCCTAGCTGTAAAACACACCAAGTGTAATGGTGTGTTGGTGGCACACTGTGAAAGGAACGCAACAGTTTTTGGAATCAGAAGACCTACCGCTCCACGTCCCTGTCGCCAGCGCTGGGACCCCGGGGACGGGGACGCGCAGGCGCTCTCTGCAAAACGGTCCTGGGGCGCCCTGCGAAACGTGGCTCGCTGCCCTGCACGTGTTGGCTTTCTGCCCTCGGCTTCAGAGAAGGTCCTCCTACGTGTTGTTTGCTTGCTTGTTTTTACAAATTGCTGGTTTTTGTGCCCTATTCATCAAGCTCCACCTATTTGCTAGCCACTTTCAAGTACATTATCTTTAAGTGTTTTGCCTTGAACAGTAGATATTATCTTCATTAAAAAAGAAATAACCAAAGAGAAGTGTTAGAACAGTGACAGAACTTGCCCAAGTTCGAGGCTGGGACCTTTGAGTCGGTAGGGACAGTGAGGAGTGGGGAGGAACCCGAGGGACCTGCTGCTGCTGGGTTGCACCCTGACACCTCCTGCTGCTTGTCACGACCTCAATCAGGCCACCATCTCCGGGAAGCCCCCAGCACTGATGGGGCACTGGCATTTGACAAGCCCTGCCTCGCGCTTAGGAGTGCCCCGGCAGCCCGGATGTCCACTGTCATTCCAGCAAGCCCAGAACACACTCCCTGCAGGGCTTGCTGTCACTGCGCGTGCAGATTTGTCTGCTGGGAGAGTTTACTGTCTGGACAGCCCGGATCATATCTAGCCGATCTGTGCAATGGATGCTCTGACCTCCTACACGCAGGAGCAGCACTGGACTGTGGAATGCAAAAGCCGGAAGGGGCCTAAGGAGACCACCTGGCCCACCCCCTTCAGTGAGGAGGGAGGACACCAAGGCCCAGGCGGGGACTTGCACAGCCCATGCACGACCTCACAGACGATGGAGGGCCCACCCGGGACAAACGCAGCATCGCACACAGAAATGGAAGTTCCCACGCTCCGTCAGGAAATGACAGCCCACGGTTCATCCTTCACGGATAAAGGAATTCGAGAAATCAACGTTTTTCCACCTACTGACTCAACACAAATTGTGAATCACTCTGAGGATATAGGCACGACATCTGCCAAGTCAAATAGCTGCATGTGTCTTTTAAGATAGTCGGAATCAAGTCTTGGGAGGCATGGCCAAAGGTGTGCAGGCTGGGGTGGGGGCACGGCTCACATCCCATGACCCACGTCCTTGACTTTGCAGGTGGGCTGGGTCCGATGAGGTAAAATCCCTGAACGCTCACTACAGACGTCTCAACATGAAAAGGTGTGAAGGACGACTTTCTTTTGCATTTCCGCTTACTTCAGACAGCTGCGAGGACACGACAGACATGCTCAGCCCAGAGCGGCCTTCTCAGGGCGTGCTCAGGGTATCGTGAAGTGTCCTTGAGCATAACCAACCGCATCCAGGTCGCCTTTGCCCTGACTTCTTCTACAACGTTCCCTGTGCGAAAATGAAGGTCGCCACCAGATCTAAGTTTGAAAAGCAGGCAGGCACTGAGCGCCTGGAGTGAGGGCGGTCAGTTACCTGCGTCTGGGGACGGCAGAAGAGCCACTGTCCAGAGCGATATTACATAGCTGTTTAAGACTTTTGTGGGAAACCGTTCCCAGTTCACGTGATTGTCTGATACGGACCAGCCATTCTCTGTCCCAAACCTGAACTTCATTAGTGTGCGTTGTAAAGACGGAGCCAAGCCCCCTCCAGGGCAGTGAACCTTGTCCCAGGGAATTAGATGAAATGTTCAACCTCAAATTGAAAACATTCATGTCCTGCAGTCTTTCCAGGAACTGTTTTCTAACCACTGAGCTAAACACAGAAGAATGTATAAATATATATGCTCTGCCAACAGAAGAAATCTATTTTATTGTATTTTTCTGCTTCTACCAAGTCTATCTCCTTTTCTGCTGGGAACACATTTGGAGCGTAAGCGGAGCTGGTTATTGTTCAGCCGCAACATTGCCAAGGTCTGGTCATTCTTTCCGTTAAGGTAGATGTGGGCACTGTTCTCTCCCACATTGGACACGTTCAGAGTCTGGTCGAATACTGCGTAAGTGTCTAGTACTTCGACGGTGGACGGTGGGGCCTGGACTGTGTTTCACGGTGACGGTGCTATTGAGGAGTTAACGCCTCGTTATTGATTGAAGGCAGGCAGTTCATTGACATTCCATGCAGGAAAAGGTTTGTTAGGAACCTTCTTTCAAACAAGGTTTCAAATAGTACACACAATTCCAAATTAGATTCATACAGTGAAGGGGCCACAGGTATCTCCTGGATGTAGAAGGCATGCCCAGCTGTTTCCTGCACATCAGAGAAAGGGCAACGCAAAACTGGCAGAGATGGCACAGAGCTCTTTAACAAACTCAGCCCGACCACTGTACGCAGGTCCACGGGTCCTTTTTAAAAAACTGTCTTTGTTTTCAATGGCAGAATATAGAACCCTCAGGAGTAATTTAAAGTAAGATTTCCACATAACAATTTTACATGTGTGTTTAGAAAATACGTCTTTAAAGAATCCTTATAAAACTAGCTCGAGTTTTGGTAACTAGTTTTCCTGGATGAAATCCTGTATGTTCTACATCTTCATAATCATTGATTCTAGCTGTTCTCAACAGTTCTGACCCTTAGTTCTATAAAGTAGAACACTTGGACAATGCATTCATTAAAAGCAAAATAGAAATTTTAAAAATCCTTTGATGTTTTAACACAAACTCTGTTAAGCATCTACATAGATTTCACAAAAAGCAAGCTCGCTTTTTCAGGACTGAGAAAACTCGACGGTGACGAAGCAGAGCAGTGGCTGGGAAAGAGACGCAGATCACACCGGCTAAGACAGGTTACGGTTCCATCTGGCTGACGGGTGTGCCGGGGGGAAATGAGCTGGGACAATATGGCAAATACGATGCTTATTAGAGTCGAAAACTGTTCTCGTCCGGATTTAAGTATAGACAACACCCACTGGAGTGAATGAGCTCTGATGACCCACCTGGCAGTGTCAATAATGCAGTCTGTAGCTCTGAGGTAGGGTCCCTATACTATATGGATTGAGTGCTCAGCTGTGGAAAAAGATCACTGGTGGAAAGAGTATTTTTTCAGGGGGAGGCAATTCCTACAGAGCAAGAAGAAGCTCTTCCAGGCGACATACACCGGAACAGCGTACGACCGTGTGCACAGGAGGTGAATGCTCATTCACGGGTGCTGGCCAGCCGGCCTCTGGAGCACGGAGATGCCGCTGAAACGCCGAGGGCAGGGGAGGTGACGGGGACAGCGAAGGAACGCCTGCCCCAGACCTCGCCAGTCCTACACGTCCGCCCACTCCCGAGGAGCCCGCCTTCTCCTTCGCCCAGAGCCTTCTGGGGTTACTTTGCTTCTCACGACCTCACTGCTTCCCGCTCACAGACTCTTGTTTTGTCATTTCCACATTCTCTAGAGAATTTGGAGAATTCTCACCCTCCAATGTCATGTCTACTCTTCCCTTAGAAAATCCTTTTTCTCCCCCTTTTTACTGATCTGAAGCTTAGACTCCCATCTCCTCGAACACTTCCTCTGGCCTGGAAATGTAGCCTCAGGTGAGAACACGTCTGCTCTCACCGTTTCTCCCCTGTGCCCTTGGCTGCCTGATTTGCTGCCTACACCCCCACCCCTGGCAACCAGTACCTTTCCTCAGTGGACTCCTGTGGTGAGGTGCATGCGCTCTGGAGAGTGTGTTTTCACCCTGGTTCAGGCACCTTGGATCTATCTCTGCAAGGTACTGGCCTCAGCCTTCCCATCTGTAAAATGGGGACAACAGCACCTACCTCATAGTACTGTTCTAAGGTTTAGATAAAACAGTACAGGGGGCTTCCTCAGCACGCTCCTAACGCAGCGTGTGCTCAGTAAATGTTAGCTGTGTTGTTACTCGGCAGTCATGAACGGCCAGCCAAGCCATGAATTTGTCCTCTTTACAGAGAAAAAGAATAATGTATGAGCTTAAGAATGACACTGATGCGTGACATTAGATATAAAACCATATTCTGAATTTTGTTTTTAATTATAGCCAGGAAGTAACACACACTGATACCTGTGAGATGACAGCGTAGAACTTAGCTTTAAACTGGAGTTACTGTCTTCTGAGAGGTAACACCCAGCTTTAAAAAAACGCCTCATGCTGTCAACCCCACCCGCCCCCCTCCGTCTGCTCTTCACCCCAACCCTGTGTCGACGACGTGCTGACTTGACACCCGACGTCACTAGTGCTGCTGCTTGTTCCCTGCTTCCTAAAACGCTGACCTGCTTCCGTCCAAGCGTCTTTGCGGCGGTTCCGCTTGTCACCAGCGGCTGGTCGCCGCTCTCATGACTGAGTGGGTGCAGTGGGGTCACACTGACACAACCCTGGTTCTCCTCGCCCAGCGTCGAAAAACTGTGTTCTGGTTACATTTCCATAAAGATAGAGCTTATTTTTTAATTGAAGATAATCAGGTCTCTTTTCTGGGCCTTTTCATTTTACAGCCGTTAACACGCAATTATCTCCCTCCTCTGTTCCTTTCATGAGCGTGGGCTGGTGATCACTCTTTTCAGAATACTGGAGGCTTTCAGTGTTTTTCGGCTACTGTTTTTAAATAAACTGACTTTTTCAAACCAGCATTTATGAGTCAACGGGATTAGCAGTTTGATGCTTTGCTGAGTTCTCACTATATTAAATCCTTAACAAAACCCCACAATTACATCTGGTAGAATGTATTCTTTTATTCCCCCCTAACTCTCACCCGAGCACATGCTTATTGGTTTTAGAGAGAGAGGGAGGAAGGGGGAAAGCGAGGGAGAGAAACATCGACTGGTCGCCTTTCATACACACCACAATCGGGACCGAACTCGCAACCCAGGAATTGAACCTGCGTGTGACCTTTCAGTTTGCAGGACGACGTCCAACCAACTGAGCCACATTGGCCAGGGCCACAGTAAATTCTTTATAAAAACCCAAAGCTGTTTTCGGTCGATATTACTATCTTGGTGTTTAGACATTTCACTTTCCATTGCAACCCGCCATTACTTTAGCAGGGCTGAGTTGTCTGACCCCGGACTGGCCAGAACGACCCCAGACCTCCTCGCCCACAGACAGAGAACTCTTGCCAAAACAGGGTCAGAAATAAGAGTTCCTAAGGAAGACACTGGGGGGAGGTAATATAACAGAGCAGTCTTACTGGATTGTAGATTTATCAGCAAATCCTGGGAAAAGAAACCATAATAACACTGAACTTACATTCCTAAACCCCTAAGTTTTTCTATGCTATGTGCAACAACAATGAAAGTCCTCATGCTCTGTGAACAGCAGGTATGATTATATATCTGTAAGCTCTGGAGACAGTCATTACCTAAAAAGTACGTGAGGCAGAGATTAATTATGTCGACAATGTTTAGAGTACGCTATTAGAGACTGTTTCCATGTTTCTATTACAGAATTGTGCCTAGGCACTTTAAACACACCAGGGTCCTTCTCTGGGAAGCTCACAGTCTCCTTACTATTTCACGAACTACATAGATGCACTGGGTGTTAGAACACGATTGAGCAAGTATCAAATGTTCTAAAACTTGGCAGAAAAAGAACTTGGTGAATTTGCCCCCCCAAATGAAGATCAATTATAGACCTTTATGCTTTGGGGTATAAATATTTATCATTTAACTTCCTTCAAACAGAGTGACTAATATGATTTATCGTCTTCAAACACAATTACTGACAAATACTCCTTTTAATGATGATCCTATGAAAGTAAGAAGACTAAAAAGCCACTTTATGTTGCAAAAGCTATGTGACCGCCCCCCTCAGAGCAGCGGCAGTCCGACAACACACAGGCCTGGACACGAGCTGGTGACGGGACTACAAGCAAAGTGACTCGTTCCACATCCCTTCCCGGTCCTTCCGAATCCCGAGTGGGATGCTGCCTCTTGGGTGTGGGGGTGGTCACACAAAGGTACACATGATACAATTGCATGGAACCACACCTGTAGACTTGAGTGCCTGTAATATAAGCTCATGAAACATGGATAAGGCCCGGGGAGTACACGGATGTCAGTTCTTGGTTTCGATAGATAACTCTGTTTACACAAGATGTTTCATGAGGGAAGGCTAGGTGAAAGGTACATGAAGACTTCCCTGTATATTCTTTTGTAACTTCTTATGAATCTATAATTATGTCAAAGTAAAAATTAAAAACACACAACATGTAGAATCGCAGTCTCCGAGGAAGAGTGCTGTTGAAGGAGTGATACCCCCTGAGGAAGAAGCAAATAAAAGTCGGGAGCGCCACAGGTTAGAGCGCTTCCACAAAGGACACTTTAAACCACAAATACCTAATTATCGTAAATAACAAAGCTGACCAATTCAATAAGGTACATGCTAGCTTCTTGACTGAACAGCAATTTTCATTGTGTTGGGGTTTGTTCAGTTTTGTCCTGCTCTGAGCACACAGAACCAGAACGATCAGCCTGCTTTCCTGGGAATCGGAACGAAGTCAGAAAACCCAGCTGTCCTGGCCGCCCGCTGCACCTCTCCTCTCCCGGCCACGAGCTCCTCCACCAGTCGGGTTTCTCCCCCAGGTTCTGAGGTTTAAGTAACATTGTAGCTCACAACTCATACGCATGGGATCTGAGCAATTTGGGGGCTAGGGCCTCGGCTGCCAACGCCCTGCCCTGACAGTACATTTTGGGGGTGCCTTTCAGATCATGTAGAGGCCCTATCGACGAAAGCATAAGGCTCATATGAAAAACAGAAAATCCTCAAGGTACATTCTTTTTGAAAAAAAAAATAGTCTTTATTTTTTGGAGGCATTTTGAGTTCCGAGGGGAGCTGGGCAGAAGGAACAGAGATTTCCCATGTACGCCCTGCCTGCACGCAAGCACAGCCCGCCCCGTCGCCAGCAGCCCCGCCTGAGGGCAGCACTTGCGACAGCTGACGACCCCGCACTGACGCGGGCAGCAGCGTCTCCCGAAGTCTGCCGCCTTGCTTCCGGGGCTGTCCACTTTATGGGTTTGGACAGTGTGTCATGCCTTGTGGCCACCATTACAGCAGTATACAGAATAGCTTCCCTGTCCTAAAATTCCTCCCTTTCTACTGACCTCTAGCAACTACCGTACTACTCTTTTCTTTTAAATTTTATTAAAAAAATTTTTTTTAGAGAGAGGGAAAGGGAGGGGGAGAGAGAGAAGGAGAGAAACATTGACTGGTTGTCTTCCACATGGGCCCCAACCGGGGACCAAACCCACAACCCAGACACATGCTCTGACTGAGAATCAAACCAGTGACCTTTTGGCTTGCGGGACATCGCCCAACCGAGCCACACCAGCCAGGGTGCAGCCACCAATCTTCACAGCCTCCAGTTTCATCCTTTTCCAGAATGTCACATAGTAGGAGCCATAGAGTGTGTAGCATCTTCAGCCTGGTTTCTTCCATTTCATTATTTGCATTTAAGTTTCCTCCATGTGTTTTCATGGCTTCATAGCTCCCTTCTTTTTTTAGTGCTGAATGATATTCCATTACTTGGAGGTACCACAGTTTATTTATCCATTCGCCGCCTTAAGGGCATCTTGGTTGCCTCCACTTTCTGGCAGTTGTGAATGGGGCTGCTAATAACATCCATGCGCAGGTCATTCTGTGGCCAGTTCTCAACTCCTTCTGGTAAATACCAAGGAGTGTGACCGCTGGATCACATGGTGAAGGTATGTCTACTGTGGTAAGAAGCTGCCAAACTGTCTTCCAAAGTCGTCGCACCACGTTGCGCTCCCGCCAGCAACGAATGGGCCCTTCTGTTGCTCTCTCCCCTTGGCAGCATTTGCTGTTGTCAGAGTTGCGGATTTTGGCCTTTCTAATAGGTGTTCAGCAGTGTCTCCGTTTCATTTGTATTTCCCTGATGACGTATAACATGAAGCATTTTTCTTATACTTACCTGTCCTCTATGTATCTTCTTTTTTTTTTACATAATTTTTTAGTCTTTTTTTAAAAAAGATTTTATTTATTTATTTTTAGAGAGAGAAGGGAGGGAGATAGAAAGAGAGAAACATCAATGCATCAATGTGCAGTTGCTGGGGGTCATGGCCTGCACCCCAGGCATGTATCCTGACTGGGAATTGAACCTGCGACACTTTGGTTCGCAGCCCGTGCTCAATCCACTGAGCTATGCCAGACAGGCTGTGTATATTCTTTAGTGAGGAGTTTGTTAAGGTGTTTGGTCCATTTAAAAATGGGTTGTTTTCTTATTGTTGAGTTTTAAGAATTCTTAGTATATTCAGGGTAATAGTCCTTTATTACATGTTTTGCAAATACTTTTTCCCAGTCTGTGGCCTATATGTTTACTCTCTTGACATTATCTTTCAAAGAGCAGAATTTTTAATGTGCATGAACTCCAACCTATCAATGCTTCCTTTCATTGGTTGTGCCTTTGGTGATCTAAAAAGTCATCGCCCAAACCAAGGTCATCTAGATTTTCTCCTAAGTTATCTTCCAGGAGTTTTAGATAAAGGTTTGTGTTTTACACTTAAGCGTGTGGTCCCTTTTGAGTTAATTTTTGGGAAGGGTATAAGGTTTGTGCATGGCCTCACTCATCTGCATGTCGATGTTCAGTGGTTCCAGAGCCAGTTTTGACAACACTGTCTTTGTTCCATTGTTACTGCCTTTGCTGCTCTGCCAGGAATCAGTTGATCGTATGCAGGTAGGTCTGTTTTGGGTTCTCAATTGTTTCATTAATGTATGTCTGTCATTTTACCAATACTGTCTTGATTACTGTAGCTTTGGAGTCAGCCTTCGAGTCAGGCAGCATCAGTCCTTCGCTTTTGTTCTTCTCCTTTAATGACACTGAGTCGGCCAGTCTGCGTCTCTCGCCTCTCCGCGTAAATGCTGGAATCAGTGTCGATATCCACACACACACACACAACTCATTGGGAGTCTGATTTGGATCGCACTGAATCTATAGATCAATTTGGGAAGAACTGACATTTTGACAACGTTAGGTAGAGTTTTTTGTAGGTATTCTTTATCAGGTTAAGACAGTTCCCCTTTACTCCCAGTTTATTGAGGGCTTTTTAAAAAATCATGAATGGGTATTGGATTTTGTAAAATGCTCCTTCGACCTTTACAAACAAGTGACTTTTCTTTTTTGGGCTGATGAGATAGATGACACTGATTTTTGAATGTTGAACCAGCCTCGCATACCTGCAGTAAATTCCTCTTCGTGGTTGTATATAATTCTTTTCATACATTGTTGGATTCAATTTGCTATTATTTTGTTGAGAATTTTTTGCATTTATGTTCACGAGAGATCTGTAGCCTAGTTTTTTCTTGTAATGTCTTTGGTTTTGACATTAGGATAATGCTGTCCTCATAGTATGAGTTAGAAGTATTCCCTCTGCTTCTGTCTTCTGAAAGAGATAAAAAAACTGGTATAATTTCTCACTTGAATGTTTGGTAGAACCCATTTGGGCCTGGTGCTCTCTCTTTTGGAAGGTTAACAGTTGTCAATTCAATTTCTTCGAATTGTCTATTTTTCTTGTGTGTTTAGTAGATGTGTTTATCAAGAAATTGATCTATTTCAACTAGGTTATCAAATTTGTGGGCAAAGAGTTATTCATAGTATTCCTTTGTTATTCTTTTAATATCCATAGGATCTGGAGGGATGGATCCCACCTTTCACTTCTTTTTTAAAAAACATTTTATTTATTTTCAGAGAGGGAGGGAGGGAGAGAAACATCAGTGTGAGACAGGAACATCAATTGGCTTATCAGCCATCTCTCATGCATGCCCCAAACAGGGGGCGCTGAACCCACAACCCAGGCATGTGCCCCAATCAGGAATTGGACCAGTGACTTTCCACCTTGCAGGATGATGCCCAACCAACCGAGCCACACCAGTCAGGGCTATCTAGCCATCTTTCATTTCTGTATTAGTAATTTGTGTAAAGAATATTCCTTTAAAAGGTTTAATAATGAATGAACTAGATCTGCTTGAGAAAAGGGGGTATTCCAGGCTTCACTGTTTCTTGACTAGCAAGTATACAGTATCAACACCTGTGTTTCCCGCAATTACTCAAACTAGTATTAAAGAAGGGTGATGTGAAAAAATACTTTCATAGCACCTCTGGATCCAGTTGTTGTAATTTGAAAAAAAGAACACGATTAAGGGAGATTATCTTCTCAATTGGCAATTTAATTTCCCTATCATTGAAACAGCACCTATTCCCCAAAACTTAATAGTTTTGAGCTATGACTATTACTTAGAATACCGTTTGCTTATTCACATCAATTCCAAATTGATTTAAAGGACAAGATTCAAATTAGAGCAGCATATAAAACTGGAATTTTTAAATACAAGAATTCTTGATACCTTGGACATTAGGACTCTCTAAAGCACACATACAGATAATTATTAGGAGGATACAAACGGAGTTGTTTTATGGCTCAGTAGTTCAATTTTTTCTCCATTTTCCCCAGAAAACTTGAAAATGTGCCTAGAAAGGACATTTACAAGGAAGTTCAATGAGACATTGTTATGACAATGAAAAACTCACAAGAAAAAAAACCTAGGTTATACACACAACATGGAATATATGAGGTCTCTCCACAAGGCATCCAGCCATGTAATATGAAAAACAGAGATATTCATTGAAGAAGATACAAGATACAAGAAACACTGTACACAGGACAATGATGCCTCAGTCCCCTTCGAAGTAGGCACCTTGAGACCTCACCCAGTTCTCCCAATTGCCATCAGTTGCCCTGCCGTATTTTCCTGAATCTCATCGATGGTCTGAAATCTTTTCTCTTTTACAGGTGATTTTAGTTTTGGGAAAAGCCAGAAGTTGCAGGGTGCCAAATCTGTGCTGTTGAGGGGCGGAGTTACCTGGGTGATTTGATGTTTCTCAAAAAAACTCTCCATGAGACGTGATGCATGAGCAGGTGTATTGTTGTGATGAAGCTGCCAATCACCAGTTGCCCATAGCTGCGGCCTCCTGAATCATCTAAATAGTTGCTGTGGAGGAATGTTCAAGCTTAACTCAAAATTTGGTGCAGATTCGTTGCTCTACTGGCTCAGTCATTTTGAATGCAACAGCCACACAGCACACATGCTCACTCAATGGCGTCTACTACTCCCACTGACTAGTACAGTGAAGTCATCATTGTTCACGTATGTGCGTTCCAGTCCACTCTCCTTGGCTGCTAGGTTACATCCATGTCACATAAACAGTTTTCATTATATTAACAATGGTTGGACTTTTTCCAGATAGACCTTATGTACACATATATGTGTATGTGTATTTATATATACATATGTATATATACACACACACACACAGTGGATCTGAAGAACATGTATAGAATATCACTCATGTAAAAAACAAACTATATCCTTATAAGTACGTTTTATTGATTTTTTAAAGAGATTTTATTAATTTTTAGAGAGAAGGGAAGGGAGGGAGAAAGAGAGGGAAGAAATATCAATGTGACGGAGAAACTTCAGAGAAACATCAATCGGTCGCCTCTTGCACGTCCCCATCCGGTGGCCACCAGCAACCCAGGCATGTGCCCTCGCTGGGAACGGAACGGGTGACCCTTCATTTTGCAGATGACACCCAACCGAGCCACACCAGCCAGGACTATACATGTTTTATAAATGTGCAGAAAAAGGTTTGGAAAGCCACATTCCAAAATGGTAACAGCAATTACCTCTAAGATTTTTAAGGTATTTATTGCTCAATGGTGGGGGTTTAGTATTATATGTAATATTTTAATTTTTAAAAAAGATTTTATTTATTTAGTTTCAGACAGACGAGAAGGGAGGGAGAAAGAGATGGAAAAAAACATCAATGTGTGGTTGCCTCCTGCATGCCCCCTACTGGGGACCCGGCCCACCACCCAGGCATGTGTCCTGATTGGGAATCGAACCTGTGACCCTTTGGTTTGCAGGCCAGCACTCAATCCACTGAGCCACACCAGCCGGAGCTTTACTTTTTTTAAATGATGAGAATGAGTTCATACTTGATTGCTTAAATGAATTTGGAAAAGTTAATGCCCAAAAATGTACTTTAAGGAATCAAACCAGCAAAGGCATACACACCTGGACAACAGCACCAACGAAGAAGCTTAAAAGGCACACAGTCCCTTCCCCCAGGGGAAGTTAGTAGAAAGCACTGGAGAGTCAAGAGCAGAATATTCTATTCAAACTCACCTGCAGGTGTGGCCGCCCAGCTGCTCTCCTTTACCAGAGGGAATTCGTGCCGTCTTCCCTCTCTGGGACAGGTAAGCGACCGCTACTTAATTGAGCACACACGAGGTGCTTACCTGCATCTTGGTAACTGGAGGCACTGGGAAAATGCCACCCACACAGGGGTGATATATATGCTTCCATGCAAAAGCCAACAATGGACAAAAATAAACCCACTGCAAATTCAACAGCAGTATATCAGGCATGTTTTGCCATCTGGCACAATGAAAACAGAACGGTTCATTCCAAAATATCAGTTAAAAGGTGTTAGTCAAAATATTTATATACAATCTATAGAACCTGGTGTTTCCCCTCCTGAAGATATCTTCTGTGCAGTAACTGCCTTTCACAATTTTTACCATCCTCTGTGGTACGTGCCAGAGTCCCACTGAGGGCCCCTACGTACAATGTGGCCTCCAGATGTGATCTGTTTTGCCTCCACTATGTTGCTTGCCCCCATAATATATTGAAAAGACTATTTCACGTGAATATCCAGATTTGCCTTTATCCTCATCAGATAACACTGGGTCTACCTTGCTTCGTGGCCACCAATGGCTGCAGCAGAGTTGTCTCACCGAGGCCCGGCAAGGACTCTGCATCACCCCAGTCCCCACCGTGCCCCACTGCTCCCCAGCTCTGAGGCGGTCAGTTGCCATTATCGTTCTGCTTCCGCTGTGGTTTTTCTCACGGTAGTGTCAATTAGAAAACTGATACTTGTACTTACAGCTCTACCAAAGCAACTAAAGATGCACAGATCGTCAAGTGTTTCGAGGAAAATGGGAAAGAGGAAACTTCTCCATGAGAATGAACAATAATCCTACGTGTCTAATTTGCAAAGTATGTTTCTGATGAAAAAATACATGTCGTTATGAAACTGTTGGCTAATTCTCTTAACTATGCCTTCCTGTCCACAGCAGGCATTTGAATTTGTGAGGCTTGGTTTACAATAATACTTATGGTTATGCCACCAACCAGAAGATACAGAGACAGGCAAAAAGCAAACACAAGAATTGGAGCTTTGTGAATTGCACACATATTAACCTACATGGATTTTATATTTAAATTTACATTATCAATTCTTTTTTTTAAGATTTTATTATTTACTTTTAGAGAGGGAAGGGAAGGAGAAAGAGAGAGAGAGAGAAACATCAATGTGCGGTTGCTGGGGGCCGTGGCCTGCAACCCAGGCATGTGCCCTGACTGGAAATCGAACCTGCAATGCTTTGGTTACATTATCAATTCTAAATAAGCGTGTTGCGCTGTACATAACAGGTATGGTGTATTAGGTGTTAGAAGGACTGAAGGTGAGTAAAACATAGTTCTTACCCTCTAACAGTTTGCATTTAAGAGCAGGAAGGGATGGGAAGAAAGAACAGACAGGTATATAAGTCACTCTGCTAGAAAGACAAATTAAGACCACAAATACAAGCAAAGCCTGGTAAGAACTGGAAAGAGGGAATGAGAGAGGAAAACCCAGGACAGCTTTAGGCGGATGGTATCACGAGAGCTAGGCCTGAACACAGGTACAGTCTCCAAAGGATGCGACAAGGAGGAGGCGGTGAGGCAGGAAGCCGTAGGGCATGTTGAGAACATGGTACCTCACACATCCTGCAGTGCACCCGAGCGTAGCACCTACTGTAAGAGCGAAAGAGGAAGATGGGGAAGTAGCTGACAAACTGCAGTGCAAGGCTGACGTCTGTCCTGAATAAGGCAGGTGGCGGGAATTTCCAAGTGAAGTGGGTGATTGCCATTGGACACGAAATACGCTAGTTACATTACACACGAAATTACAAATCCCAGAAAACAAAATCACTTCCAACAGCTATGTGAACAGCAAGACACGAATGGTTTTTTCCACTCTAGGTTGTCCCCTACCTCTTCTCTAAATACCCAGAGTTTCAAACTGGCCGCTGTCAGGCCTGAATGGCAGGCAGATTGGCTGTGTGGGCCAAAGCACTCACAAAACACCCCCACCCAGACGAACAAGTTCCAGGTGCTGAATGCTGAAACACTGATGATCTCTCTCTCTCTTACACACACACACACACACACACACACACACCTCTCCCATTTGTTGAAAACCCAGAAATTCTGGCCACACAAAACTCACATCCCAACACAGTCACAGTTAGCTGGGGCGGAGCAGGCACCGCCTCCTCTTGTTCTCCGGCCTGCAGTCTCCGCCCCTTGCCCCATGTGTTAACCTTTCCAGCTCTGAATGTGTGTGGTCACTGCCATACATAGAGGACATCCCTCGATTCACCCTACAGAGATACGAGGAATACACTGAGCCGGGCTGTAAAAGCATACACATCAGACACGCCTAGTCAAACAGCAGGAGCTCAAGGTCAGAAATCACGTATCTGAGAGTGGGATTTCAAGTTACGGTGGAAGAGATTACTTCGGCTCTTCAGTGTCACAGGAGAGGGATCTGTAATTTAGATCAACATTGTCAGAAGACAATGTGAAAATTTAGTGTAAAGTTCAAGCTTCTTAAGTAGAAGACTCCAAGTCAAGTCTTTCCCTACACAGTAAACCGTTAAACCTAAAGGATCTCTGTAGGATCACAAATGCACGAGAACTGCCCGAGACTGCAGCAGCTTGGCCCCCGTCACAAGGATGGTCCCTGACTGTGGTCTGATGTGCGAGCAACGGAGCCTGAGAAACGAGGTCAGATCAAAAGCTGAGGTGCAGGTGCATACATATGCTGGTACAGATGCCGGTGATCCAACTTCTTAACTTGCAGTCATGAGCGACCAGGAAACCATCATCCATCTCTGGTCACTCGGGCCCTCTGAGGCACACCATGGGTCTTTGCCCTCTCAGAATCCTATCGTGGAGCATTTACCAGGAAAGATCTGCCTTCTGCCATCTCATCACTGTCCTCTCTCAATGGGGCACCGCTGTGCTGATCGCCCGTCCCTGAGGCTGTCTAGGTAAACAATGCCATCAGTCATGTTCCTTTGTTGCTAGAAATCAGGCAAGTATAGGAAGTGGCAGAGTGATGACAACATAGGAAATTCATGATTTATAAGAGCAAAAGACAGCACGAAAACCCACCATAGAGATCTGGTAAATTATGGTAAAGACATAAAATAACATTCCGCAGCTATGAGAGATTAGAATGGATGCTACTGAGTAATAAAAAGGAACAAATAATTGATACACATAACAACTTGAATGTCAAAGGAATTATGCCAGTGAAAGCAAGCCAAAAAGCCAATTCCAAAAGATTACATGCCATATGATTTCAGTCCTTGTAACACTCTTTTAAATTATAAAAATGGAGAACAGATTACTAGGTGCCAAGGGTTAGAGATGGAGGTGACTAATGAACCTACATGTAATGGAACTGCATAGAAATACACCCACACGACATATGGTCCATGCTATAAAAATTACAGAAATACAGATGAAGCAACTGATAAAATTTTTCAGTAAAACTCCTTACAATGAGAAGGTACCTCTGGAAAAATTAGAAAGAGGGAGGAAAGAGAAAAGGGGGAGGGGGAGTAAAAGGGAAAGGGGGAGGGAGAAGTGCGATGGTCATGTTCTATGAATGGTCTGAGTGACCTCTAAGACATACTACTACAAAGAAAAACAGGCGACAACCCATTGTTTTTATAGTCCTACAGAATGCCAGGTTGCAGACACCCATGACCACTGAAATACCTGAAACGCGTGCCCTCAGGAGGACATCATGCTTAAAAGGCTGAGGGGCCTCCAAAGTAAGAAAATCTCCGTTGGAACGTTAAGGCAGTCCGGTCAATTCAGAATTCACGCCCGGCCTCCGCCTGAGATGGCGCTCACTCTGGTTTGCCCAATCAACAATCAGAATTTGTTCGCTAGGGAAATAAACCCATCTAGAAAATTTAAGGTTTTGTCTGTGTCAATGAACTTCTGAATTAATCACTGATACCTGAATAAAATTCAAACTTTTAGAAAATTATGTGAATCAAATAAGGGTCAACACACTACAGTGGGTTATCGACGGCTTTTGATCTCTGTAACCAGCCATGACATTATTTTGACTACGCCAGTCTAACCCTGAATACATGATTCCCAAGTAGCCAAGTTTCTGCATCTCATCTGCCAAGTCACTCACACAGGGAGGTTACAGGGAGAGTTGAATCACTGAAGTGAGAAGTTTTATGTTTAATTTCAAAGATGTGAAATGTTAAAGATATCAGGAACTTGCCCCCAACTCAGACCATTTTGTATGAAGACAAGCCACCACAAGAGTTTAAATATGATGATTAAAACACAAATTTTAAAACACATCTCAAGCAGCTGAGATGGTAAGGAGAACAATGTTAATAACATCAGTAAAATGCTAGCAAATAAATAAAACTCAAGTTTGGTCCTTAGCATTCCAAGGACATTTTCTAACTACACCAAATTTCTCCAAGATCCTCGTGGACTTTCTCTTCTATTTTGCTTCTAGTGATAATGCAAATTCAAGAATTTCTTAAGTCTCACACTGGACTAGCAAAGTCAAATACCAAATGACGGTCTCTATTCCACGAATCTCCTTTCATTCAGGTTATCTGCTACACCAATTTCTTCAAGTAGGCAACAGTCTACGTTCATCCCCTGAGGCCATTTGAACCCATATCTTACAAAAATTGGCAGAGACCATTTCTGACTCACCTCACTCCTCCCCAGCCCCTCTTGACAGAAGATCATAGGCAGAACGCCACGGCTGCAAGGCAAAACCATGATGCATTTAAAGAAATTAATGGGTAATTATCACCTCTTCTGTTTTGTTTTTGTCTTGCTGCACTGGTTAGAACTTGCTGAATTAAGAGTCACGACAGTCTTGTCTTCCTGATTTTATGGTGAAAACATTCAGTCTTTTGCCATTGAGTTGAGGAAATCTTCCCGTTCCTATTTTTCTGAGTTTAATTTTTAAATCATGAATGGATATTGAATTTTGTCAAATGCTTTTTCTGCACTGATATGATCATGTCATTTTCTTTTTAAGACTGTTACTATAGATTACGTTGATAGATTTTTTTAAAAAGGTTTTTATTTTTAGAGAAAGGGGAAGGGAGGGAGAAAGAGGAGAGAAACATCCATGTGTGAGAGAAACATTGATCAGCTGCCTCTTACACACCCTCAGCAGGGGACCCAGCCCACAACCCAGGCTTGTGCCCTGATGAGAAATGGAACTGGTGAGCTTTTGGTCCACAGGCCGGCACTCAGTCCACTGAGCCACAAGAGGCAGAGCGATCAATTTTTTTGTCCTCACTAGAGGACACACTACTGACTTTTTTTTGAGAGAAAGGGGAAGGGAGGGAGAGGGAGAAACATCAGTCAGTTGCCTCTAGTTCTCTAGTTTGTGCCCCTATTGGGATGCAACTGGCAACCTAGACCCGTGCCCTGAACAGGAATCAAATCTGCGACCTTCCAGTTTACAGGACGACACCCCAACCAACTGAGCCACACCAGCCAGGGCTACCTTGACAGATTTCTTTAAATTACACTTTATTGATTATGCTATTACAGTTGTCCCAATTTTTCACCCTTTGCCCCTCCACCCAGCACCTCCCATCCCCCCAGGCAATCCTCACACCATTGTTCATGTCCATGGGTCATGCATATAAGTTCTTTGGCTACTCCATTTCCGACACTGTACTTTACACCCCCATGGCTATTTTATACTTACCTATTTGTATTTCTTAATCCTCTGACCTCTTCAACCATTCCCCTAGCCCCCTCTCCACCTGGCAACCATCAAAATGTTCTTTGTATCAATGATTGTCTGTTTTTCTTGTTTGCTTAGTTATTTAATTCAATTGTTGATAGGTATGTATTTATTGCCATTTTATTGTTCATAGCTTTGATCATCTTCTTTTTCCTAAATAAGTTGCTTTAACATTTCATGTAATAATGGTTTGGTGATGATGAAGCAACCATCCTCTTATAGTTGAGTCTTGGTTGCTGTTGGCAGGCCAATGGGAGAGATCTACCCAGGCCGATTTTTTCTTGTTTGGGAGCTCTTTATCTGCCATTTGATTCAAAATGATAGCTTTGCTGGGTAGAACAATCTCGGCTGTAGGTCCTTGCTTTTTCATGACTTTGAATATATCCTTGCCAATTCCTGCTAGCCTGAAAAGTTTCTTTTAAGAAATCAGCTGACAATGTTATGGGAACTCCCCTGTAGGTACCTAACTGCTTTTCTCTTGCTGCTTTTAGATTCTCTCTTTATCTTTACCCTTTGGCATTTTAATTATGATGTGTCTTGGAGTGGGCCTTTTTCCATCCATCTTGTTTGGGACTCTCGATGTTTCCTGGACTTGCATGTCTATTTCCTTCATCAAATCAGGGAAATTTTCTGTCATCATTTTTTCAAATAGATTTCCAATTTCTTGCTCTTTCTCTTCCCCTTCTGGCACCCCTATGATGCAAATGTTGGCACCCTTTGAAGTTGTTCCAGAGGTTCTTGACATTATCCTTGGTTTTTTTGGATTCTTTTCATTCTTCTTGTCCTGATTGGTTGTTTTTGCTGCCTTGTGTTCTAAATCATTGACTTGATTCTTGGCTTTATCCACTCTACTGCTGTTTCCCTGTAAATTGTTCTTTATTTCATTTCATGTATCCTTCATTTCTGGCTGGATAGTTTTTATGCTGTTGAGGTCCTCATTAAGTTCTTTGAGCATCTTTATAACCAGTGTTTTGAACTCAGCATCTGATAGATTGTGTATTTCCATTTTGTTTAGTTCTTTTTCTGCATTTTTGATCTGTTTTTGCGTTTGGGCCATGTTTCTCTGTCTCTTCACTTTGGCAGCCTCCCTGTGTTTGTTTCCATGTATTAGGTAGAGGCTATGACTCCCTGTCTTGGTAGTGTGGCCTAGTGTAGCAGGTGTCCTGTAGGGTCCAGTGGCACAGCCTCCCCTACCACCCAAGCTGGGTACTTGAGGTGCACCCTTCACATGGGCTAAGTAACGTTCCTCTTGTAATTGAGTCTTGGTTGCTGTTGGCAGATCAATGGGAGGGATTTACTCAGGCCAGTCAGCTGCAAGAGCTGGTGGTGACCATTGACCACAATCCTCTGCCCTTTGTGGAGGATGAGCAGTACAGAGGCAGGATGGTGGTGCTCTGACATGGTCTGTAGCTGTCCTCTGGGTGTGAAGGTTCTGGGCTTTTCCAGGCGATGAAGGCCAAAGTCAGCCCCCACCTGTTTTTCCCAGGGCCACCCAGCATGAGCTATAAAGCAATCTGCAGACGGCTGCTACTTGTGTTGTGAACCTAGGCTGGCTGCTATTAGTGCCGGGCCTGGGGCTACTCAGCAAGATGTAGGGGGCTCACTGTAGCCAGCTATTGCTTATTTGAGGGGATTTAGAAAGTTGTGAAGCATGAGCCCATTCATATAGAAAAACCAGTTAATAGCTGTAAGTTCGGAGAGACAGAGCTTCGGTGGATCTCCAGGTGGGATGAACAGTATAAGCGAGGCTGATGGAGTCTCATATACGGTATTTGTCTGCTGTCTGCCAGCTCTACAGCTTTGTGGGGAGAGGGCTCAGAAAAGGGACAATGGCTTCTGCTCACCTTTCTGTCTGGAATAAAGCTGTCCCACAGCTCTCACTGGATGTGAGACACTTCAGTTCCTCCCTGTAAGCCACTGATGCCTTTCAAGCTGCTGCCACAGTGCTGAGCTCAGCAGCAGGGACTCTGCATAAGTCTGTGTGTCGATCTTTAAGGGGGATTGCTTGGGACTTCGGGAGTTTTTTCCACTGACTCAATCCCCACTGGTTTTTGCCACCATTAGTTATGGGGCCTTGTTTTCCTGGCACTGGAACCCTGGGCTGGGGGACCTGGTGTGGGGCTGGGACTTGTCACTCCTGAGATATCCCTCCCTAATTTTTATCCACCATATGTAGGTGTGGGGCCAGCTTGTTGAGCATCTTCACCCCTGCCACCAGTCTGGATGGATGCAATTTCTTTATTCTGTAGTTGTCGACTTCCATTCAGTTCAGTTTCTGACGGTTCTGAGTGATGGCTGCCCTATAATTTAGTTGTGATTTTGATGTGGTTCTGCGAGGAGGTGAGCCGTGTTTATCTGTGCTGCCATCTTGAGTGGAAGTCTACACTGATAGGATTACCACTTCTCATTTAATTGGCATCTGAACACTGCCAGTCAGACTATAAAAAGGTTACGAAGACTGAGAGTAAAATATTCTCTGTAAGAAATGTATGCATCCATTTCCTTCTGAACTAGAGAACACATCTCGTGGGTCTTTCTACAAACAATAATTCTACCGGCTATCTTGTGATACACCTTTGCTCAACACCATAAAGGCAGCTGAAAAAGTTCAGTACATACAGATGTCTTATTGGCCACAATGTAACCAAAGTAGCTTGTTAAATACTACAAACAATGGGAGTTGTTTAATGTAGCAAATCACACATTCAATACTGACTTGTTCATGAACTTAAAGCTTCTTACACATGTAACGTTCAGGATTTCAGGGAGGATAACATACAGAAGTTGTTAGGAGTTCCCATTAACTTAGTCTTCAGTACCATAATTTCAAGTTCTTGAACCCAAAGTGGGACTATTCAGATACTAATAAATATTATCTCCATACACAGTATTTAATGTAAGTCACAAAACCAAAAGGTCTGTATCCCAAAAGTGAACATTTCAAAATATTCAAGCCCTTCTATGAATAAATTTACAACGCACTGAGTTGGATTACAAAGTAGAAACGGTGTTCGAGGGAGAAGGCTCTTCTCTGTCTTCTCTCGTGCCAGAAAACGACATCTTTTTCTTTGCAGAATGAAAAAGGGAAAATAGCTCCTTTTCTGTTTTTACACAGGAATGACATGGGTTATAGCCCTGCATGTTCCTGTGTCCCCTGGCACTGTCCCCGAGAGAGGGAAATCCGAGCAGTAGCCGTGCCTCCCAACCACGAGCAGTCTGGCAAGAACCTGAAGACCCGGCAGGCTTAGAGGCTTCCTGCCAGAGGGCTCTGCATCCCCACACTCCTTCCCTGAGATCTGGGTTAAAAAGTCAACGATTCAGGATCAGCACTAAGGCAATAAGCTCCTGGGTTCCACGGAGTGCATCAATTCTGTCCAGCAGGTGTCCAAGTCAGAGCAAGAAAAATAAAAGCATAACAGCATCAAGGGAGAACGTGAAAAGAGGAAGGACACAGAGAGGGAGGAACAGAGAAAGGGCCCGAAAAATAAAGTAAATCATGTTGCAGAACAGATGTGCTCTAGGGAACAAAAACAAACATCTAAAATCGTCTGTATAGTCTTTAAGATACAAAGGTAGCGAAGGAAACCACCAATAAAACACAGACGAGTGTTTTGAACATCACTGAGCCTTGTGTTATGTGCCACGGAATCATCAAGCCATGTAATATTCAGTGGGAGAGAGGTTTTGGGATATGCGGCTAGCATGCCAGCAGAACACACCGTATCTAAAAAGCAATAAAAATAAAGCTGAGAAAACAAGAGAAAGGGGCCCATGCTGTATTGCCCATGAATCTCATCGGCTTTATCATGAAAGTTTATTGTTTTTAATCCTAGTACAATCAGCTACCAGTTACATACAGTAAAAAACCAAAACAGCCACAAAGCAATGATGACAGAGTCCGTGAGATTGTAAGGTGGAGAAAACATTTTCTGTTGGAATCCTCCAGCAGTTCCCCACCTGGTTTCGGCAGTTAACCTATCACTCCCACCCTCCCCAAAATAGTTTTTTAAAAATTTAATTTCTTGCTTAGGTACAGCAAGACCCTAATACCTCCTGGGGACACTGGAGAACTTTAAAAAACGAAAGCAGTAGAAACAGAACGAAAACGGAAACGTGGAAGCAAGGCGACGCACAACGAAGCTCCGGGGCCTTGGCTTCAGATCACCGTGAGGAGGACCACCTGGAAAGAAACGGAGAGGCTGTCATGCCCGGACAGAGCAGGCAAGCTCAGCAGACCTCAGTCTCTCATCACCCCAGTCCTTCACACACCACAGAACCCGTGCTTTCTTAAGTCTCACTTGTTTACAGGTGAGCCAGGTTGCAGAAAATTGCTTCCTTTTAGAACGTTTTGTAAATGTTGGCCACTAGCACATACTTACTTTTTCAGAACCAGAAAATACAGAAAGCGATGCATTTTTAACAAAGCATGCTGTCTACCTGATCTCAAACCCTTCAAAACAACCACACAGTAGGCTACTTATGTGACTCTGTGTCTTACCTTAGGGGAACAATGACTCCGTTTGAAAACTAAGTCTCATATATACTTGGTTCGATTGAGGGCTTTTTCAGCCAGGTGACCACTTTCATCTGTGATCTTCTCCCAGTCAGTCTGTCCGACCACAAAACCTATGGCCCTTTTCCTATCTGCATCCTTCTTTTCCTCCAGGTCTGCCCATCTCACCTGGAAAGAACACAGCGTTAGGCTGGGCTTTAGGAAAAATAAATATGCAAAAGGCTTTTCCCCTCTTTGGGTAGTCTCTAAGGGGTGGGATGACTAACATGAAACCAGAGTGTAAAAGGTCAGAAATTAAGTGGGAGAACTAGAGAAAGGCACGTATCTTAAGCTACAGAAGGCCCCCCCAGGCAATCGCCACGTCCTCACCAGACCAGCTCCGGACAGGTCCGCGCTCATCGGCTCAGGCCCGTCCCTGCCAACTCCTGTCACGCTTTTTCAGTTCCTGTGTGCACTCCTGTGTGCACTCTCGCTCCCTCAACCCATTTTGCTAGAATGAGCTCCTTAAAACCCACAGCCTTCGTGACTCTCCTCTGCGGCGCACCCTTCCCCCACGCCCAGAATGAAGTCCCAGCACACGGATCCCTCCGCATCCAGCCCAGCCCTGCCTGCCCTGCCCGCTCTCCAGCCCTGCCCGCTCTCCAGCCCTGCCCGCTCTCCTGCGCGGAGTCTCTGGGCAGTGCCCGCAGAACAGTGGCTTCAGCCGGAAGTGGTTGCCCTAGAGGAACTATCGTTGAGATTTACAATCTCCACTTGTTGGCCACTGATCTTAACTGTTCAAAAAGGTTCCAGTGCAGAGAGACCGTAGCGAACACTGGAAGTTTTGAGGCACACATACGTCATCCACTGCCACTGAAAGTATCTCCACAACGAGCTCAGCACACAGCACAAGGGGCAGGTTCACCTCCCACAGTCACCGAGGGAGCAAAGTGCAAGTCCACTTGAGCTACCATTTTACACCCAACGAAGAAAGTGAAACTTTTAAAAAATAAATTATATTTTAAACCTAACCATTTTGGTAAAATTATAGTAGGATCAATTCTCCCGAATGACCTTTTCATAGAGCGGAAGTTACTTCCAGGGAACTCGCCTGGGATTTGTAAAAAGCTGAGTATCCGAACTCAAGAGAGCCCAGGAAAGGAACGAATAATGAGTTGTGTATTCCTTGCTACCTGCAGGATCTCCGGGTGCTCTGACGTCGATTCTGCAAGTGGTCTGAGAGTTAAAGACTGTCCGAAACGCGGGAGCGAGGCAGGGGAGGAGAGCCACAGTGGGGCCGCTTTAAAGAACCAGGGTGTGCGCAGCTCAGCTCCGCGCCCACCTCTTTACAACGTAAAGTGCGTGGGATCACAAACTCCTCACTGAGGAGGGTGATAGTTATCGGACTAAAAATAAACCAGAGGACAATATTTCTCATTTCTCATGGTTACCAGATTACTCATGGTTACCAGAACTCCACCGAATTATCATCCCCAAGAAGGGTTCTTTGTTCCGTTGCCCCAACCTTAAAACTGGAATAGGAGGTGTCCACACGGGTAGGCCCTGGGTGCGGCTGGGCACACAAGGAAGGCCCCTGGTCAGGTCTGCCTTCCCCACCGGCTCAGGCCACGGAGACGGAGCGGGGCCTAGGGACTCCGACGCACATGAAAGCACTCTGAACCTGCCGTTCTCTGTGATGGTGTCTGCCCTAACGAACCTTCACCCCCTTGTAGTAAATGTCCTTTTTCTAGTAAAGTACTGAAGAAATTCAGAAAAAGGCAATGATGTATAAAGATAAAGGCATTATATACAACCTCATTCTTAATTTAAAAAGCGTAAAATGAGATGCCTTTTCTTTCACTTATCAGATTGTGAAAAATCTGAAAGCCTGGTAACAGCACTGCGGGAGCAAGTGTGGAAAAACAGGTGTTTACTTACATGTGGGTGTATGAATAGATGTACCTTTCTGGAAAGCAATCTCACAATATCTGTCAGAAATGATAAATCATATTCTATGAGCTTGCAGCTTGAGTGCTAGAAGTCCATCCTAGGGATATACTTTCAAAGAGATGTCAAGACATTCATGAGGTCTGTCCGGAAAAAGTCCAGCCATCGTTAATGTAACGAGAACAGCTTGTGTGACACGGATGTAACCCAGCAGCCAAGGAGAGAGGACTGGAATGCACATGCGTGAACAATGATGACTTCACTGCACTAGTCAGTGGGGGCAGTAGACACCACTGAGTGACCATGTGTGCTGTGTGGCTGTCGCATTCAAAATGACTGAGCCAGTAGAGCAATGAATCTGTTCTGTGTCAAATTTTGAGTTGAGCTTGAACATTCCTCCATGGAAGCTATTCCTATGATTCAGAGGCCTGCAGCTATGGGCAACTGGTGATTGGCAGCTTCGTTGCAACAGTGCGCTCACTAATGCATCATGTCTTGTGCAGAGTTTTTTTGGGAAACATCAAATCACCCAGGTGACTCAGCCCCCCTACAGCCCAGATTTGGCGCCCTTTGACTTGTGGCTTCTCCCAAAACTAAAATCACCTTTAAAAGGTAAGAGATTTCTGATTGTTGATGAGATTCAGGAAAATACAATGGGGCAGCTGATGGAGACAGGAAGAACTGTGTGAGGTCCCAAGGTGCCTACTTTGAAGGGGACTGAGGCATCATTATCCTGTGCACAGCGTTTCTTGTATTGTGTATCTTCTTCAACAGATGTCTCTATTTTTCATAGTACATGGCTGGGTGCCTTCTGGACAGACCTCGTACATCATGACTTTCACCACAGTATTAGCAATAAAATGAAAACAGCATATTTATCTATCAATAAGGGACCGGATATATAACTGACTGTACAACCAAACAGGGCAAACTAGGAAATCATTTAAGGAGGTGCTGACAGAGAAAGATCAAGACTGATCAGCTGGAAAAGGTTTATGCAGATCATGTATCATATGACCCCTTCTGCCTTGTTACTTCGTTTTGAGGGCTATACAGAGATACTGCTTTTGCTGAACTTGACATCTCTGTGGAAGACCTAACTTTATCTCTCTGTGCCCTGTCGGGGCGAAACTTCTGTGCTTCAACTCTTACAGAAAACCTGACTGATTATTGATCAATCATCAATGATCTCCATGTGTCAAACTCAGTGGCTATTTCTTTGTTCCCAATTTACTTGTCTTCTCTGTACCGTTTAGCGATGCACTTCTCTCTACTTCTCGAAACACTCATCTCTAACTGTACTCTAAATGTTGGAGTCCCGAGTCCTATTATCATTTCAAATTTAAATGGCCCCTCATTGTACTTCCGCTTTTTCACTCTCAAACTTTTGACTCCTCCAGTTTTACTCTAGTTCAGTAAATGGCACCCCATACACGGAGTGCTTATGCCCAGAACCCTGAAGAGCCAGTCCTGAGTCTACCCGTCCTGGACTCTCTACATCTGCTCTGTTAAGAAGTCCCACAGATTCTCTTTAACGCTCTTCTCTGCACCTGGCTCCTTTGCTCCATGACAAAAGGGCCCAAGTGGCTACTCCAACGTCCGTTAAGGTTGACAACATGCTAGCCATTTCTGTTCTCTACTTTTAAGTTTACTTGTACGCTTTGACCTGAAAATTTATAAAGTCTGACTCGTTTTTCTGAAGTGTAATATAATATAGTGTAAACTAAATTGCTCCGAAAAGCAGCATATGCGTGATTATTTGCCTGTCACTTTCTAAAACCAGACGCCCAACCGGGCCCCCTCCCTCTGCCGGCAGCTACTGACGAAGTCTCTTACCCTCTTCTTCCCGGGCTCAGAAGCACGAGTGTCGTAATCGTCAGGGAGCTGAAGATAATCTTCCATTCTGCTGGCAATTGCCTCCCAGTCCCGCTTCCTCTTAGTGCCAGTCCTCAAGCCATCCAGCTTGTCTGGGGGACAAACACAGAGCCGCAGCGTTAAGGGGGAGCGGGAGCTCGCACACGATGCACAAACAAGGGAAGGAGGGCTGGAGCACTGTCAGAGGGCGCCGCGTCCACGCGGTTGCGAGCAGCATCTCTCGCAGATCCAGACCATCTTCTTGGCCGAGACACTATCAAATTCTGTGCCACTTCCACTATTCATCCGCTGTTCGTCCTGACAGCCATTACATTACGATGTTGGTTCAGGTAACAAACATGGGCAGAGCAAGAAAGGCGCTTGTCTCCTGGCCTCCCTGTCTCCCCCACCACCCCTCCCAAATCACACTTTCGGCTCTCATGCTCTGAAGGAAAATGCAAAGTTGGGTTTTTAAAAAAACACTTTTTCCCATTCTTTTATCCTCTAGCGCAGTGTGAACACCACCCATTGGACCTGCAATCATGTGTGATGCTGTGTCACATGAAAAGCAAGAACTTGATGAGCCAAGCTAACGTTTTAAAAGGTTTTAGATGAACGGTTTCCTGGGAGTTCGACCTCTGTGAGAAGATTCACGTGAGTTAATGTGTATGAGTAAGCTGACCGCACAAACCACCACTTCCTTCGGTTATACTATGTAGCACTGCTGACCACTCTGAGGCAAAGGGCTAGTCAGCCAGAGTGACCAGATCCGAATTTTCTTTCTGAATCCTCAATTTTCGAGGGCTGGGCTTTCCAAGGCCCCCACACTGTACTCAGTTACATGAACAGGAACTTACAATTCAGAAATTACAAGGTACAAGTTTAGGTGTCTTCAAAGAACACAAGATGAAATGTGTGGTCTTTTTTATTGGTTGTTAATACTGATTTTGATTTCTACATGTGGAATACTATGTTACATAGTTTAGTTACACTGAAGCACTAAACTTTTAAATCATCTGTAGTTGTTATAAGCACACTATTATTAAGCAGGTCAATAAAGGAAAATCTGAAAACTTCCGAAACACTCAATAGCCACACTTCATTGAACTCCACAAAGGGAGTTTTCAGATGCAGAGTGTATGTGACAGAAATCTTTTAGGCACCAAGTTGGAGAGAACTGCCATGAAACGTACAATGGAAGCAGTGGCAGGAGAGGGCGAGTATATGCATCGAATGTGCAAGTTTCACACAAAGCTAATTGCACCATACCACACAGGCTACAAAAACCAGTAACAGTTTGCATACTTGGCAAAGCCTTTATTTTCTAAACCCCTCCCCGACAAAAACAGTATTATTTAAAAATCTGGCCAGGCAAACTACGACACTTCACAAAACTCAAAAAATTTTTTATCATATCAATTTGGGAAAATTTTAACATGGATGAGTTCAACAGAAACAGTCTCCTAACCTCTGTAAATCACATGCTGTACCAAATGGTTCTAGCTGCATGTATACGACAGGCCATATTACACGGAATCTTAAAGAAGTGACCCCTTGATTGTGCAGGGTCACAGTATTAGAAAACCAACAAAGCCCCACAAACAGTAAACCTGTCTCAGTTCGACACTTACAGTACCACCAGAAGAGTAGGAAAAGCTCCCGTACAATTATTAATTAACCTCAAAGAATTTCCAAGCTTAGTAAGATCAATTTTGACATTAACATACTTCGAAGGGAAGTTTCACGTATCAATTCCAAGAATAAGGTGCGGCCAAGCAGCAACGCAGGGCAGTGCGGAGACTGAATTGCAAGCACTTTTCCTCGCACACTGTGTGTGACAGGAGCCACGGGCCAGGAGTCACGTACTGGCCACATGGAAGGAAGTTCAGAGCATGTGTTTTAGTCTGAACACCCCTGTCTGTAGTGTTTAATCTGAGATATAATTGTGCGCAACATGTTTAAAGTTTCCTTCTTGAGGCCGAAGAAAGGTTCATGCCTCTTCCGCGTGGCACCCTGGGAACCCAAACACACAGATGTACGGCATAAGGTGAGGGAGGAGGCGTCTGGGGCGCTAGTTACAGAAGACAACCCGTGTCCAATACACTCACGCTAACGATTTTCAGAGGTTTGAGTTTCAAAAGATGACGTTTTAAGATGAAGATGAAGGTTTAATATCCAACTTGACCAGTCACAGATTTTTAACACATCTTCAAAACAGGATATATATTATAGCGCAAAAGAAAAAAAACTTAGATATATCTGTGTATTTCCTAAGTAAATAATGTTTCTGGACATTTGTCTGTAGTGAACACACAGAAGTCACGTGCCTGTACAAATCGTAACTGCATTCCGACTGCGGAGATGAACCGCCTGACACACAGAAGGACCTACACACAGTAACTCACAAGCAGAGACAAATGACAGAGATGAGAAACGCAAAAGAACTCGGTATGCAGAAACCTAAATCACGTCACTGGAACTTAAGCAGCTTCAAGGCTAAGCCTCCCCAGCCTCTGATGTGCATTAGGGTGCCTGGGTCCTGGGTGCGACTCAAGGGGTAACACGGGCAGTCTCGGCAGCTCTATGACACCCAAGCCAGAAGTGCAGCCCAGTTCTAAATGTTTTCTTTCTTTTCTCTTTTAAAAAAGATTTATTTATTTTTAGAGAAATGGAAAAGGAGGGAGAAAGAGAGGGGGAGAGAAACTTGGATGTGCAAGAGATACATCGACTGGTTGCCTCTCGCACGCCCCCAACTGGGCACCTGGCCTGTAACCCAGACATGTGCCCTGACCGGGAATAGAACTGGCGACCTATCAGTTCACAGGCTGGAGCTCAACCCACTGAGCCACGCCAGCCAGGGCCAGTTCTGAATGTGTCTAAAATCATACCACTTCTAATTTGTCACACTCAAACACAGGCTGGACTGTATACTGTGCTTCATGAACATAGATCGAGAATCTGCAATGAGATTTAACTCTCTCCTTGAAAGAGTACAGGTGAGTATCTTCTCAATGGCAGATTCATTTGTGAATCAAAACTCCTCAGTTTCAGATTCTGCTCTTCTGGCTCAATGTGACAGTGCTAAAGCTTAATATGCTTCCATCCAGCATAACCATGTTACCAAGAATGAGTTAAGAATGTTGGGAAACTCAGAAAAATGAACTGTACTTGATAATCAAATTTACTGAATTTGTTACGATGAGGAAGGCAACATAAACAGGCTGCTAGTTCTCAGATGAAGATCCTTGTGTTATAGCGAAGAATCTTCTTTTTAGTTGCTTCCGCAGGCTAATCTCAGAGGCGAGCACTTTCAAGAATGCTCACACTCGACCTGTCTTCCTCCACGGGCAGATTAGCTCTCGACGTAACACAGGGTGTGTGAAGCAAGTACTTACATACATCAGTGTCACTCCGATTAAAAATAAACCAATGCCCAACTGCAAGCTCGTTAGAATGTACTTTCCAGATTCACTGCTACATCTTTAGTGCCTTTAATTGAAATGGTTTACTTAACAAATCCATTTCTGGAATTCACTGTGTAACACTGCCTTTAAAATAGACTAAATTTGTATAAAATGTATTTTCTGAGAAGCAAATGGTAGACAGGCAAAAATTTTTTCCAGAAATCAATACCAAGATTAATAGCATATTTTCTTGAATCATCATTACTAATTTCTATTTTCCTTTCTCTTTAAAAATTAGAAAGAAAAATAGAAAATAGGTTAGAGTTTAAAAACACATTATCCTAGACCATATATGACATAAGGCCTCTGGTTATATGCTTGGCTAAAATATTTCTCTCTTTTGTAATCCGTCTTGTTTATGATTGCTCTATGCCCCCCAATATAAACACTATTCAGAGGACCGGGGAAAAGGGACACGATCTTCACGGTCTCACAGGTCATCGTAAAAGCACAGAAGTTCCAACAGTCTTAATCTAATGTTGAGATAAGCAGATCTAAAGCACTATTATTAAAAGTAAGTTGTGATGATTATTTTCCTACATATTTATAATTGCATTTAAACACTTATAAATTCTTTAAAAGTTTAGGGAAGGAGATAGTTGGTTATGAAGATTTCCTACGGAGGGAAGACTAGTGGAAGAATGTCAGTAACCACGAACAATTTTCACAGGACATACAGTAGAAAAAACAATCCAGACTTTACAACAAAGCAACTATCCCAATAATGCAGTAACACTGCAGTTCATGGAACTACCTTTTAACACCAGACCTGGTCAACATCAATGGGAAAGGTGATCAGCCAGGCAAAATAAAAGGCACAGCCTGTGAGACTGTGAAATGCACCCTCTGATGTCGGAAACACAGACAACGTGTCCCAAACAGTGAAGCAGCTGAATGACCAAATACATTCTAAACTTAGGATATTTAGATGGTTCCTTCAGTTCTGGAATAACAGCATGATCCCAGGAAGAGAAACTCACAGACCGACAGCCCTACTTCATATATTGGTGAGGTCAATCTTCTCAAAAAGTCCTTATCACATTTTCTTAGATTATTCATTAACATATCTTAATCCAAATGTTCAATGGTTCTCTTTAAGTAAGGTAAAAACAGAAACAAAAAGAAAAAAATGCTATGAAATATTGGAGGAGAATCCACTGGATATGCATGATTTTCTGCTTGGCAGATAACTTCCCACTAAACAGTTCCAATTTTTGATTTAGACAACCATTTAAACCAGTTTATACCTTATAATCTGGCACTAAAGGCAAGTTGAAGGGAAATATAAGTAGAATCTTATAAAGCAGTCTCTTCAAAAACCTAAATGATACAGCGATCACTTCCTACTCAGAAACTCTAATTTATTATACAAGGAAAATAATTGCCTTTTAATTAATTTTTAAGCTTCAATATTCATTATTCCTATTATTTCCACCCAAAGTACTCACAATCTGGTTCAACTTTGGACTGCAGTTAAATATTCTTAGAAAATCAGAATTCCCATCAGTACTAACATGTCTGATTAATATGAAAGAATGGATTTCAAAAGTGACAGCATTTTATTACTAAATTTATCATGTGTTCCCACTTAACTCTAGAAAAACCTGAAGTGGTATCGAAGGTAGTTCTTTTAAAACACTCTTCTTTCATTCTGTCACAAGACATAACTAGGTAAACGGAAAGCTAACAAAACAGACTGAGGATGTAAGGTAGGCCAAAAATCTTGGTTGAAGCAGAACTTTCGGGAAATTTGTTCTCCTTACAGCAGAAAGATCTATGACCATTACCATCAGGTATCACATATAAAAACAGGAAAAAGGAAATACCCACCTAGCTTTGCCTCAGATGTGTCCATCTCCCATTTGCTTTTCGGAATGTAACCCTAAATCGTACACAGAGAGAAGCTCGAAGGGTTAGAAAGAGACACATACATGCATATCACTTTTGATTTTGGAAAAGCATTAAAACTGGGAATGGATACAGTTTCCACTCACTCGTTATAAAAATATCCTTCGGGAAAACACAGTTTCATTATCTTGGAAGAAACTGAATTACCAAATTCATAAATCTTCACTGCCTAGATTTTAGAGTAATCACTTCAGAATGGTATCATAAAGGCGCTTTGAAGCCGCTACAGTTCAAGACACACGACTGTAGTCTGAACAACAGCTGTATAGCAAACATGGTAAGAATGTATGGTAGTTACTGTGCAAGTATTACTCAGAGTAGCAGAGGACTTATAATACTAGCTGGGTTATTATCTCAAATCAATTGCTCTACTCAAGTGATAGTAGCCGTGAGGTCCAGAGTGTTTTTCAAGACAGTTACAGTCCAGCATAATTTTGAATACTCAAAAGAAAGGAGAAAACTTAGTATCACTGAATACAACTATGAAATTCAACTTCATTTTTAAATGACTCCATACATTTACCAGCAGATCTTACAAAGGCTAATTTTACTGAATCAATTTCAGAGCATTTCTTTTTCGTAAGTTGGAAACTGATTATTATTTCCGATGCCTTCTAAAATCACATTTTCCTATTACATGAAAAAACAGAAATCTCCACAAGCAATTTACATCTTATTTAATAAAATGACTGGGTGATTTATTTCAAACCAAGTCCCATAATATTTTCAAATTTCCCAACATACCTATTTAACTATGTAATAATCCTTTCAGTTTATTCACTGGGCAAGTTAAGTATATACTTTTTTTGTAATTTACTATGATTCCCCTTTTCCTTTATTTGGACTCTGTTCTCTATCAGACCCTAACATACAGAACTTTAACACTAGAACTTATTATGTAGAACAAGTTCATCAAAGGTGTCAGCATCTTTTAAGAATAAATGTATCTCCTGACTATTGGGAATGTTCAAGTTCATAGAATAGACTGACACACGTAAGTTACAAAGTATGTTGAACATTTTTAGGGCGGTAGCTTCTCTGTGAGGCTGTAATAGAGCATTGTCTTCTTCCAGGAAACCTACAGGTCTTATACAGTTCTAGTCTTTAAATCAGAATAATTCAATTTCAACTCATTATGCAGTATTCCAGGTTTATAAATTATACCATCTTTTTCAAATACATTTTAAGAACAAACCAAGACAAAGCTATGCTGAAGTGATGGTGTTGGAAGTATTGATGAAATTTGTACAAGTTATGCCTCAAAATTCATCTGACAACCTTAAGCATCACTAGAATAATTGTAAATTCTGAGTCACATCAACCAGATTCACGGAAGCACTAATGAAGGCAGACTGTCAAACCAATGACTGCCCCACCCATTCTCTTAATGGAGAAAAGCCTGGCCTTCACCCAGCTGTAGTCGTCAGTACAGAGCAGACAAATGCAAAGTTTATTGAGAATGTCATTAATACGGTCCGAATGACATGAGACTTGCTCTTAACCCTTTGGTTAAAATTCTCCAAGCATCTTTTACTCTTGGAATAAAGCCCAAAAGTAGAAGATCTGGATTCTGCATCTTTGAATGGGTTAAGAGAAGTTTCATAACAAAGATAGGCAAAACAAGTGTATTAATGTCCCCCTGCTGGAACCACCATGTTCTCACTTGAAATGACATCATCTTCTCACTGCTTAAAATGTTAATTAAGCCACTTGGAAATAAAAGAGACAGTCCAGCAGGGTAGAGGCCTAAGGCTTCCTTGCCAGGTTTCTAATGTGAAAATATATTATTACAGAGCATTTTATTTAAAAAAATTGTAAGTTCTAAGTTTTGACCTATGCCTAAGCAAATCAGACGTTATGAACCAAATCCTGAACTCTCCACAAAAGACAGACGGGGCTTCAGAAAGCTAACATTAGAGACTTCCCACACGATCACTTTCTAGTATGCATGCTGTGAGCAGCTAATGAGGTCATTAGCCATGTTCCAGCACAGCGTGGACCTTTAAGTGAATTTCCTGCCTATGTTTTGGCTCATACATGTCAAAATACAACCTAATTAAGAAAAATGCTTTGTTTAAAGAAAAAAATAACATACTGAGACTCAAATGCTATTAACTTTAAAGCTTATTTTTTAATCCACATAGAAATCTAGAAATGTAAAGGTTGGCACCATCTCTTTATATAAACACGCAGTTTCTACCCAGAGTCCTTCACATCATGCATGGGTTTATGGGACCACACCTTAGAGAGCCCGTATTCTCTGGGAGGTAGGAATCAGGGTTCTCGCTTTGTACATTTTCAGAAGAATATGAGAAGCAGCGTTAGCAAGAGCTGAAATATTAAATAAACCGAGTAACACTCTGAATTGAAAAAGCAACACTATTCCAAGGCACTGCTAATCTCTGTACCTCATTTAGCAAACACTGAAAAGTAATGTAACTCTGTAGGTCGCATATTCTTGAATGACAGGGTAAGGCAAACATTTCTAAGACATATGATCAAAAGCAGTTACAGGAGGTACACAGCAACTTTGAACTCACACTATGTAAGTCTCTAATCAGCCTAAGCAAAATGCATTGCCTACACAGTCAAATAATTTCCCCCATTACTTAATAGAATAAAATGCAGAACAAATCCAGCAGTCTACGGCAACCCTCTGCCTCCTCATTCAGTAAGTTCTTCTGCCTCAGTTGACAGAAACTCAATTTTGATATCTTACAGCGAAGAAGAGAAAATTATGCATATGTGGTAGGCTGTACCACATATCTGCTGGAGTATAAGAATGCCCTTTCATATGTAATTGATTTTCTTAAAAAGTATACTCCCCTAAAGCCACCCCACAAATAGATGATTAAGTACAAGGGTAAGTTTCTTAGCATTCTTAAAATTTTCTTGTAACAACACAGTAGAGGGTTCTTTTGGTCAGGAGAGAAGTAAAAAGTATCCAAAAGTCTCCTTGAAGATGATCATGAAACTTTTACCATTACGGTACATATCAACAGTAATAATCTGACCACAGATCTGAATTTAAACACCTAAGGATTTTAATGAAGAGACACTTTATTCAAAGTGGTTGGTCTGTCTCCTACCAGTTCGTTTTCCTCTTCTTCTGCATCTTTCTTTTCTTCTTTCTGTTCTTCAATATTTGCATCAAAATCTTCCATTTCTACCTACACCACCCCAATAATCATAATGAAAAAGATTAAGTTAATACTTAGGAAAATGCTGAGTCCCTCCTCACTGAGATCTGAAATGAGCACAGTCACCTACAGCAAGGCCACATGGTCTCACTGTTACATACTAAGTCATTTTTAACATCCTAAACTTTAAAACCAATCTGATAAAAGACAATAATAAGCCTGCCTTTCGTTTTCCTGGGATATCTATCTTTACAATTTCCTATGACGTTGGTAATTACCTGTTTTGAAGGCCTATAAAATGACCAGGATTTCTTTTTAAAACCTTTAACAAGTATTTTTCCAATCAAGTAAAACGTGTATGATTCAAGTTTCAAAATGTTAAGAAAAGACAGGGCGACAAAACGGCAGTAGCACGGTCTAGGGTGGTAGCAACACAAACAGCAAGTGGGTTAGGGAGAATACGTGGAAGTTACAACTGACAAAACCTGTAAGACCGACTACACGGTGGAGGGTTAGGTTCAAGCTTTGGTATAGTGGAAAAGAGGCAGGAACAATGCAGAGAGTCAAGGCTGCAGCACCAGAGTGAGTGAGGGGTCTAATTATTAATACAGAGAATCCTAGAAGAGGAACAGGTTTGGCTAAGTTACATACTGGAAAGGCTGGGTTTGAGATGTACTAAGGTAATATATGTTTTTCTGTAGAAAATTTGGAAAACAATGATTGATTATAAAATTCACCTGTACTCAGATATAATTATTGCTAAGATGTTGATAAAATGTATTCCAGTCTTTACAATTTAATATTGAGGGCATGTAACCAGAAAGATTACCCATATAGAATGTGCAAAATAAAACCAGAGCCTAGGATAGATAAACCCTAAAGCACTTCTCTTGTTGGGGCAAGAGAAGCCAGCAAAGGAAACTTTGAAAAGCCATGGCCAGAGGAAAGGCAGGAAAAGGTGGATTCGCAGAAGCCAGGAGAAAAATGTTTTGAAGAAGCTCAACTATGTCATGTGGAATTGCAAAACTAAGCAACAGGATAAGTGAGAATTGTCCACTGCCATGGAACCCTTTGGTGAGGGAGCCTCTGGGGAACAGCCGGGGCAGACGCCGGAGGGAAATGGGCCAGGGAGCGGCACAGGAGGCGAGAACGTGTAACAGTGCGACAACGCTGAATGACTCTCCTTCACAGGAGGAGGACGAGCAAAAGAAAAGTACATGATTGATTAAAAAAGAAAATTCTTTTCTTTTCCATGATAAAGATTTACTTTCACCAAATTAACATTAATTTAGGCAAGAAGTATCACTGCACAAAAATTTGTTGGGGAACAGAATATTTAACAGTTTCAAAGTATCTCCCTGTAGATTACTTATTACAAAGAGAAAAATTTGATGGATTCCACCTGAACCAAACGGTCAACACTGAAATCACCCACAGTGAAATACACTGACATCATGTGTCCCCCGTTATGATGCACTGAGGACAGGTCACCTCTGCAGCATCCCTGCTGATGTTTAACCTAAAACTAACCATGTGGAAATCATCGAATGAACTCAAACTGAGGGGAATTCTACAAAACAACTGACTTTACTCTTCAAAAATTCTTTGTCTTCCATAAGAATGGCATGGCTAAGAAGCTATTTTTTTATAGTGAAGAACTGCATCTTGAATTTAAAAAATTGTGATAATAAAAGCACATCATGGGAATAACTGGTGAAATCTGAATGCAAACTGTATATGAGATAATTCAGACTACAGTTTGAATCACTTGATACTTCAGTTTTGTAAAAGAATGCCCTTGTTCTTGGGACAACCACTGAAATATATCAGGGTGCAGGGTTATGACCCCTGCAACTTAACTCTCAAGTGGTTCCACAGTCAACAGTGATAAAAATAGTAGTAATAACACTAATAAGGAAAAGAGGGAGAATATATCAATATAGAGAAAATGTGGAAAAATACTAATAACTGGTTCATCTCAATGACAATGATACAGGTGTTCTGAAAAGGGGTCATTTCTGCACTGTGAGGCAAAGGATACTCACCTCTTCAATAGCAGCATCTTGCAGCAAAGAACGGATGTCCAGGCGCATCATATGACGAGGTGCAGTTTCCCAGTGATCGGCCATCTATTGAGAGATTCAGGGGGTCAAGTTACTTCCGGAAACAACTCAAAGAACCACCAGGTGAGCATCCAAGACAAACTAACTGGTACTGGGACATCTAACAGACCAGCTGCAGGCAGAGCGAGGCCCCCTTTCTCACTGAGCTGCAGTGGCTAAGAAACAGTTACTGAAGCAGGTAGAAAAGGTATTTTGAATGAAAAGGGGATAAACAAGAACTTCCAGACTACAGGGATGATACAGCCTAAATGAAGTTTAAAATACGACAACTTCTATGTTCCCCTAAATCACCTTGTTTATCTCTTTAAGCTTTCTTCCATGAATATTTCTCTTGCCACACGTCTGGTTATCAGCACTCATTTCGGCCAAATACACCTGAGGAGGAATGAATAGGGATTAGACAAACCAATGCAGCGCTCACGCGGTAACACAAAGCACTCTAAAACTAGCTTAAGTCTGCACCTCAAATCCCTTGGTTTTTGCTGCACTCCAGAACTGGTCAAAATGCCTAACTCTGTCGTTGATGGCATCCAGGATGATGAAGGGGAAAAAGCCATCGTCCAGAGTCTTTTTGAAAGTTTTGAACATGCTGGTGCGATAGGTCTCCTCCATCTCGGCTTCATATTCATACTCCATGACCTAGGATCCCCACAAGGAGACACGGAGTTAGCAGAAGCAAAGACCGCCCCGAACCTCTGCCCTGGTCAGCACTCAGCCCGAGACGACTCCGCGGTCATTCTTCCGAACCGAGCGCTAAGTCTGGGCTCAGCAACCGGAGGGCCCTCCTCTGTTTCAAAGAGCCACACTCCTCCTCTCACTGCTGGTGATGAGTCACGATGTGACCATACCTTCTTCTTCACTTTCTTCCCAGAATCTGGATCTTTTTCTTCTTTTTCCACTTCAGTGATGAAGTAATCATCCAGGCTTAGAACTCTGGGTGCAGGTCCTCCAAATTCTACCTCCTTATCCTAAGAATCATGCAGTCAAGAAAGTTAGAGAATTTATGAAATAAATTAATGCATGTTTACACTACAGTTTCTTCTTGGGGCTAAATAGTATACAGTCTTCTGGTGGCTTCAAATTAAACAGAGGAAAAAACACCTGTGTAAGCAGATCCAAATTTACATGGGACAGCATCTACCACGGGAGCCAGCTAGAATGGGTTAAATGAGAAATATCTGTATTGACAGATTCTGCTTGGTAAGAAGACAAACGGCTAATAAAAGCACCTGGCGCTCTGGCTCTCATGTACTCACTCGAATAAGTTTTGCAACATGTGTCTTTCCACTGCCAGGCAATCCTCTCATTATAACAACAATCTGAAACACATGAAAAAACAATCACTCAGAGAAGATATTTTTAGAATATAAGCTTTTTTAAAAAAATAATTTTTACTTACTTATTTTTTAGAGAGAGGGGGAGGGAAGGAGAGAAACACCAACGTGAAAGGGAAACATTGTGCCCCAACCAGGACTGAAGCTGAAACCCAGGCATGTGCCCTGACCGAGAATCAGACCAATGACCTTTCACTTTGCAGAATGACACACAACCAACTGAGCCTCACAGGTCAGGGCTACAATAAAATCTTACAGTTCACAATGACCTATCATTCTCCACGACAGACCACATGATATACCATGGAATGAACTTTAATAAATTTGAAAGGATAGAAATAAAAGAAAGTACTCTGACTACAATGGAAAAATTAAAATTAACAGTAGTAAGAATTTGGAAAATGCACAAGTATGTGGAAATTAAACACCATACTCCTAATTAACCAACGGGTAAAAGAAGAAACCAGAAGAAAAATGAGAAAATACTTGGAGATAAGTAAAAATGTTGATACAACGTAACAAAGCCTATGGGATGCATCCAAAGCCATGCTTATAAGAAAGTTTATTAAGACAGAAGAAAGATCTCAAATAATAACCTAGCCCTCCACCTTAAGACACTGGAAAAAGACTCAAATTATTAGATTCAGACATGAAAAAGGGAATATGACTACCAACCTTAGAGAAATAAAAGAGTTATAAAGGAAAACTATGAACAATTGTATGCCAATCAACAAATTAGATAACTTAGATGAAATGGACAAATTCCTAGAAAGACAAAGACTAGTGAAACTGACTCAATTAGAATACAACTAGGACAAGAGATGAGAGTGAATTAATCATCAAAAACCACCCACAAGGAAAAGATGAGGTCCAGATGACTACCTTATTGAATTCTAACAGATATTTAAGAAGGATTAATACCAACTCTTCATAAACTCTTGCCAAAAACAGAAGAGGAAGGAACAATTAATTCCCAGCTCCTTTTGTGAGGCCAGCATTTCAAATCAAGCAGACAGCAGATATCAAAACCAGATGAAGATATCACCAGAAAACCACAGATATCTCTTATGAATACGGATGCAAAAATCCTCAACAAAATACTGGCAAACTGAATCCAAAAACATAAAAAGAATTATATACCAAGTGAATTTACCCTAGGGATTTAAATAAATGTCTGAAAAGCAACTAATATGTCACATCAACAAAATAAAAAAAAATACAAACAACAGGATAAAATCGTAATAAAAACAAAAACCTCAAATGACACAGAAAAATCATTCAAAAAAATCCAATATTCTTTCACGATACAAACATTTAACAAGCTAGAAATGGAAGGGAATCTCCTCAACCACATGAAAAGCATTTATTGAGAACCCAGACTTAATATTATACTTAATGATGGAAGACTGAAAGTTTTCTAACATCAGGAATAAAATAAGAATGTCCACTCTCACACATCTACATAACACTGTACTAAGGATACTAGCCCAAGCAACTAGGCAAGAAAAAGAAATAAAAGGTATCCATACTGAAAAGGAAGAAGTAAAACCACCTCCATCTGCACATGCCATGATCTTGTATATAGAAAATCCTAAGGAATTCACTAAAAATCTATTAGAACTAATGAGTTTAGCAGTGTGTCAGGATATAAGATCAACATGCAAAAATCAACTGAATTTCTATACAACAACCCAAAAATGTAATTAAGCCAACTATATCAGTAACATTAAATGTAAATAAATCAAACAATCCAATTGAAAGTCAGAAATGGTCAGACTTCATAAAAAAACATGATCCAACTATAGGAGACATACTTTAGATTCAAAGACACAAAGACATCAAAAGAAAAGGATAGAAAAAGATATATCATACAAACAGCAACCACAGAAAAGCTGGGGTAGCTATATTAATAACAAATGAAATAAGTTTTAAGATGACATATATATATACAGAGTCAAAATATCTGATGAAAATCTCCTGTGCCAATTTACTGAAATGGAATCTAATCATTCTGCAAAATAAAATGATTTAAGAATGGATACATTTGAAGGTCACTAAGAAAACAGTCCTTAACTAGTCAAGCCTCCTAATCCTCCCTCTTTTTGATATCTTTTTTTTTTTTTGCCAAACAGTTAAGCTCTAACTTCTAAAATTCTATAGGGTAGGTAATAAATCAGATTACATGATAATTTGGAAATGATAAAATGTCTTGAGTCTGGTATTATTAGTGTGTCACAGAAAAGTAGAGAAATTCTATTCAGGGTATTAAATTAAAAAGATTTCTTATCAGCTTCTGATTTGCGAGAAAACTAGTCAACTACACAGGACTCACTCTCTCAGGTCTGCTCTCTCGGCCAGGTGGTTTCAAAATATCATCCACATTCTTAGATTCAGGCTTCTTCTCAACCCGTGGAGCTGGAGGCGGCTGGTGGCTCAGCGAAGGAGCTGGCAGGGCCATCCGCTCCTCTGGGTAAGTTCTTCGTTCTCCTAGAATTCCAGCAGTTGAACAAAATTACGATTCGTAAGTAATTATTAAAAATATTAACTCTCTCCACTCATCCTAAAATAATATAATTCATAATGACTTGGGAGCCACTTTTAACCTTAAACAGAGAAACTTTAAGTAATGGAAATCAAGAAAATAAAAAGATTTAGTTATGATTTCAGGCAAACAGAATGTTTTTAAAAATATTCAATTCATCCTTATATATTTGTATGAAATTTAGGGAAAAACTTAAGCAAACAGGATAAAGAAGAATAATATATACTTACTGGATAGTCCCAAGCATGACCTAAAGTGTGTCTGTATATGTAGACATAAATTTCTAATTTAAGTGGAATTTATAGCAGTGAAAAATTAAAAGCAACCTAATGCCCAACAGTAAGAGTCATATTTTATCCACTCAATAAAATTTACAGAGCCATTAATATAACATGTTTACATATGGAAAACTGTAAAAAACTATCAATGGGAACAAGCACAATAAAGAAATTGTGTTTATATTTTGATTACAACTCATAAATGTGTGTGTGTAGAGAGAATGAGAGGAAAATATACAAAATTCTAACAGCTGTCATTTTGTGGGTGGTAAGATTATAAGTGGTGTTGTTTCCATGAATATTTTCCAAAATTTAAAAAATATAAAAGCAACTTATGTTTTACTAATTACACTGCTTTTTTAAATGATAACGTGACCATGTCTCAGAAATCTGAGTGCACTTTACTCTGAAAATTTACATCCATAGCTACAATGGAAAGCATCTGTGTGTGCATTCTCAACATCCGTATAGTTAATAAGGCGCTGCCCTACCTCCAAACATGGATGGTCCTTCATAGGCTGGTCGGTCTGACTTTCGGTCATAAGATGGCCTCTCAAACCCTCCTCTCCTGGACGAAGAATGGTCTTTTTTGTCTCGATATGACTGAGTCCTAGAAGGTGTAACAGGGTGTGGTTTGGTAAATAAAAAATAAAAATAGATTGGAGGTCTCTGTCTCATAATGCAGCACCACTACCTGCCCAATTTTCTCTGTAAGTAGCTATTACACATAGCCAATATTTGTATTTTTATTTTGCTTTTCCATTTAAATCTGCCTTGTATATACACACCTGAAGAGCTCACAAATTGCAAAAATTATTTGCATACTAATTAAGTAATGACTACATCTTTATTGACAATGCTATTTCCTTCCCTTTCTGGCCATTCTCACTCATTTAATTTTCTGGAATTCAAGCTGGTAAAATTCAAGCATCCAGTTCCCTGAAAATTGGTCCAGAGCTACTCTTCCCTCTCCAAATCATACACGTGAAAGAATATGTCATTAACTAAATTTCTTTTAGATACACTGATTTTTGCTGAACTCAAGTGTATGGTAATTTACACACCTGGTAAAGACATTTTCCGTAACATACCTATCATCGCGAGGTCGGCGTTCTCTGTCAAATCGCTCCCGGTCATAGTCAATGACACCGCGGTCCCGGTCTCGGTCTCTATGTGTTTCTCGGTCCCTTTTGAAATCTCGATGATCTGCCATGACATTACTCTGACGATCAAAATAAGGCTCACGGTCTCTGTCTCTGTCATAACGATCACGTGGGCCTGCATGCTCTACAAAAACAATTACATGGCATAACATAAGAACAATATTCTTTTTTTCTGAAATAAAAGCAAAAAAGTACAAATCTAACTTTAGAATGAGTATAAATCGTTGCCCTAATTTCAACTTATGAAACTTTTATCTATATTGTAAAAAGAGGCCCAAATAATCCTACCAAAGAGAAAATCATGTGATAATTAGATAAAACTCCTAAGAGTTTTAATATTGATCTCTCTGGGACTCCCACCTGTCTCAAAAGTTGATCTTTCAGGTAGTGGGTCTGGGCGCAGAGTTATTCTTTCTCCATAGGGTATCTGCTCAACTTTGTTAGTGGATATATCTGGTAAACAAAAGCAGGGATAAAACGCTGCTTGAGTAAAGCTTAAGAAAAGGCAACCCTGATGCTAACAATTCCTTTAGAATCCCAGTATGAACTTACCACCACTACTCACCTCGGCCATGGCCATAATCAACAGTCTGTTGCACTGGCGGTGGTTTGGACATTGGTGGCATACCCATAGGCATTGAGCCTGGAGGGGGGATGGAAGGGTGAACAGGTGGGGGTGGTAACACTGGAGCAGATGGAACTGTTGCAGTCTCTGGTTTAAACTCTGAATTCAGTCCTTGTTCATCATTTGTATCCCAGAGGCCGTAGAAAGAGTCTTCATCCCAACGCTCCTGTTCCACAGCTGAAGTCTGTGGCTTTATCATTGGAGGCGGCGGCGGAGGAGGTGGGGGTGGGGGTGGGGGTGGTGGTATTGGGATAGGTGGTCTGGTCACAGGAACAGATGATCTTGCTGGTGGAGGAGAGGGTCTTACAATTGAACCTGGTGGTTTACCCATAGGAGGGGGTGGTCTATAGGACCCTGGAGGCTGGAGAATAGAGTAAACACTTAATGGATGAGGATAGCACCATGTTTTTACACATCAGCAAGAATGAAAATCTGTTCTCATTCCATAAAAGAAAAGTTTAATAAATTATACTCATTCAAAATTCAAGACCTTTCGTGCTTTAAAATATACCATTAGAGAGAAAATATAGTTGGCCCTTGAGTAACACAGGTGTGAACAGTGTGGGTCCACTTACACAAATATTATTTTCAGTAAGTACCTGCACTACATTTGATTCGTGGAGCTGGGAGTCCATGGGTGCGTGTGTCCGTGCGTGTGTGTGTTTGGGTAGGGGTGTGTGACTGCAGGCACTGACCTATGCCATTTGATACAGGGAACTGAGCATCCGCAGGCTTTGGTATCCACAGAAAGTCTTGCAACCAATGCCCCCAATCTCCTGTAGATACCAAGAGACAACTTAGGTTTCGGGGAGTTGAAAGTTATATGTGGATTTTCAGCTGCACGGTGAGAGGCGGTGTTTGTGAAGGGTGGTGTCTCTAAACCCCACGCAGTTCAAGGGTCAACTGCCCATGCAAATCACCTATCTGATAAAGGACTTACATTCACAATATAAAAACTCTTATAACTTAGTAAAAAAAAAAAAGACAAACAATTTAAAAATCTGGAAAAGATCTGAATAGATATTTCTCCAAAGGAGATATATGAGCGGCCTATAAGCATATGAAAAGATGCTCAACATTCTTAGTCATTAGGGAAATGCAACTTTAAAACACAATCAGATACTATTTCACACCCAGCAGAAGAGCTATAATTGATAGCCCAGATAGTAACAAGCAATGGCAAGGATGCAGAGGAACAGGAACCCTTTGAGACTGCTAGTGGGAATGTAAGGTGGTGCAGCAATGGCATAACAGTTTCTTATAAAAAGTAAACATAAATATACCGTAAACTCAGACGTTTCATTTCTAAGTATCTATCCAGGAAAAACATGTCCACCTAAAGACTTGCACACAAATATTCATAGGATTGTTCAATAACCCAAATGTCCATCGACTGGTGGATTAATAAATACAATATGATATATATCCATGCAATAATTATGTGGTGATAAGAAGAAATGAAGTTCTGATTTATGCTATGATGTAGATGAATTTTAAAAATACTAGCTAAATAAAAGAAGCCAGTTAAAAGAGATCACATATTGTGTGGTTCCATTTAAATGAAATACCCAGAAAGGCAAATCTGTAGAGACAGAAAGTGCGTTAGTTGCTGCCTGCAACTTGGGGTAGAAATGGAGGTCAATTCAAATTGGCACAAGGGATCTTACTGGGGTGCTGGCAATGTTCTAAAATTGGATTACAGAGATGGTCACACAACTCAGTACATTTACTAAAAATTAGCGAATTACATGCTTAAAATGGGCAAATTATATGGTATTTAAATTACACCTAATAGTGGTTAAAAAACTGCCCTCAAAACTATTATCCCTCTCCTCATGCATCACCCCCTTGCTCTCCTCCCAGAAAAATTGGGGTGCTGGCCACTTAGATACAAATACCCCACAACAACCCCAAACCCACTGAAGCTCCACAGGCAAGGTCCTGGAATTAGTTTAAAAAACCAAACCAAAACCAAAACCAAAACCAAAACAAAAAGACCTTCCATGAGTAATTCTGATGTTCACCACTTAGTTAAGAACTTCTGCTATAAACTATCTTCCCACTCTGTTTCCTTTCTCCTCCAAAAAGACAGTGAATTTCCAGTAAAATAAACAAATGCTAGCCTCCTCACTTCGATTCAAGTTGTCTGGCTGACCACAGCAGTTTGTGGCAAGGCTGGTACTAACATACAACCAGCACTGGGAAACAATGAAACAAAGAAACCAAATGGGAAACTCAGTAATCGCTCCAAGGAGGAGGACTACTATTGTGTGGTATGTTGACACTCTTTTCCCAAAGCCATCACCAAATAAGGGGACAGGAAAACCTCTTGGGAAGTAGGTCCTATCTGCTCAGTACTGAACCCAACTGTCAAATTTTATCTTAATTTTTGCAAGCCTGATTCAAACACTCATTACCAATTTCTGTGAGTTCCTAGTTTCTGGTTTGTTGTCCACTGACAGCTATTTTAGACCTTGGAAAGCCAACAATACACAACTTACGTATTTACTCATACATAGGTTGAGCTTTAAAAACAAATTTTTGAGCAACAAAATGGATTGGACTAATACGTAAAAACATTATTTAACTAGAGGCCACTACAGACAAGTAGAAATTACCTAAAGGTAAACTTTAGGTTATGGCACTTTCAACTGTTAAGAAAACGCCTGTGTAGGACAAAGCTACTGTGTCGACAGTACAGCTATCCAGATGTGTTTTAAATATCTTAAGAACTCTTGGGACTACGTCTGCCAATACAACAAAAAGTGTTCATTTTCTTAATACTACATAGTGAAAGCAGCAGATACATTTGTAAAAAACAAAACACCCATACAGTGTTTATATGAGAAAGGATTAATATCTATATTAAGGATGATATAAATTGGTAGGAAAAACCTTAAGAGTCACACAGATAAATTGGTAAAGAACAAAAGTAGAATTTTTACAAGACAAATGAACAATATGGAAAAATATTGATGTTCACTAATTATCAAAATGCATATTAAAATATTGTATTGAAACTATTCTATCTACCAAATACATTAAATAACTGATGCTTGCAAGGCTATAGTACAGATGTTATACAACTATGTTAGAGAGTCATTGGCTTTATTACAGGAATCCTTAAAAATACCCTTATTTCTTAACTGAAGTATCCCACTTTAGGAGTTTAAAATTACTTTTAAGAAGTTATCCAAAATAAGAACTTGATACAAAGACACTTATTAAAGTTGCATTAATAATAAAAGTGAAAAATTAGAAACAAATGTCCAATAGAAATGGAAGTTTTAATAAATTATGCATCAAAAATAATAAAGCATGTAGCAATACAAAAAAATGTTTAATGATTTGGTCCGTGAAAAATCAAAAATGTGGATCTATAATCTAGAGTTTCTACTACTTGCAAAGAGGTATATAAGGGAAGGACCCCCCAAAACTGGAATCATCTTTGGAGGGCAGGCCCCTTACAGTACAGGTTCCCCCACTAGGTGAGTGTTCTAGGAACCCATCTACATCAGTGCCAGCTGACGTTGCTGAGAGGCTGCATTTGGCTTCAGTGAATTTTGTTTGAAGACTCTTCCAAGGCCTTTGCCCATTCCATGATGGGTGATTTGCGGGTGCACCTGCCCACGCCGCACTGAGTGTTCAGCAGTTTCTGACCAAAACTGGCATGAGCCCCGTGCCCCACCCTCCCTGTTCATCAGATCTCACACCAAGCAACTTTTGTTTGTTTCCTGGATGAAAAAAGTCCTCAAAGGGAAAATATTTTGCAGATGTGGAAGAGGTGAAACCAAAAATAGCAGAAGCACTAAAAGACATCAAAATCGATGAGTTAAGAAACTGTTTTGAGCAGTGGAACAAATGTCTTGATAGATGATATACTGCAGCAAATGGAGAGTACTTTGAAGGTGACTGAATTTTAAACATGTAAGAATAAATACACAATTTTTATAAATAAATTCCAGTTTTTAGGGTCCCCCCTTGTAAAGATAAAAGTCATAGTTCCTATCCTTATGAACTCAGATTAGAAGAAAAATTAGACCCAAAAAATCAAAATACAGTATGATAATGGCTATGAAAGACGATCATATGCACTGTTACGGGATGCTCGTGAGGGCAACTGCCCCACGCAAGTAGAAGAGAAGATGCTGAGCTAAGTTCTCCAAGATGAACAAGAACTAAGCAGTGAGGAAGCAGGAGAAGAAAGGGAACTCTTGGTTTACAGAACCGCATGTATGTGCAAAGGCACGAGTGAGAAACTGGCACACTCAAAGAATCATAAGAAGACCCATACAAAGGGAAAGTGGCAGAGGGCAGGCCAACCCAGGATGAACGTAAAAGGCTGTGCAAACAAGTTTAGATTTTGCTCTGAAAGCAGTAAGGGAATACTGAAGAGTTTCAGAGCCAGTGTGTGACAGAGTAAGATTTGTTTTAAAATAGGCACTCTGACCAGACAGACATCAGTGCTGCCTAAGTGGAAGTAGGGGCAGCTCTGAGGATGAAGGGACATGAGAGAACTTGTTCAGAGTGTTGGAAATTGTTTTTTTGACGTTTGCTCTTTTTTAAAAATATATTTTATTGATTATGCTATTACAGTTGTCCCATTACCCCCCTTCATTCCCCTCCACCCTGTACACCCTCTCCCACCCACATTCCCCCCATTTAGTTCATGTCCATGTGTCATGAAGTCTTTAGCTTCTACATTTCCCATACTATTCTTGCCCTCCCCCTGTCTATTTTCTACCTACCATCTAGGCTACTTATTCTCAGTACCTTTCCCCCTCTCTCCTCCTCCCACTTCCCTGTTGCTAACCCTCCATGTGATCTCCATTTCTGTGGTTCTGTTCCTGTTCTAGTTGTTTGCTTAGTTTGTATTTGTTTTAGGTGTGGTTGTTAATAATTGTGAGTTTGCCATCATTTTACTATACATGTTTTTTACCTTCTTTTTCTTAGATAAGTCCCTTTAACATTTCATAAAATAAGGGCTTGGTGATGATGAACTCCCTTAACTTGACCTTATCTGAGAAGTACTTTATCTGCCCTTTCATTCTAAATGAAAGCTTTCCTGGATAGAGCAATCTGGGATGAAGGTCCTTGCCTTTCATGGCTTGGAATATTTCTTTCCAGCCCCTTCTTGCCTGTAAGGTCTCTTTTGAGAAATCAGCTGACAGTCTGATGGGAACTACTTTGTAGGTTACTGTCTCCTTATCTCTTGCTGCTTCTAGGATTCTCTCCTTCATTTTTCACCTTGGCTAAAGTAATTATGATGTGCCTTGGTGTGTTTCTTCTTGGGTCTCTTTGGGACTCTCTGAGCTTTCTGGACTTCCTGGAAGTCCATTTCCTTTGCCAGAATGGGGAAGTTCTCCTTTATTATTTGTTCAAATAAGTTTTCCACTTCTTGCTCTTCATCTTCTCCTTCTGGTACCCCTATAATTCAGATGTTGGAATGTTTAAAGATGTCCTGGAGGTTCCTAAGCCTCTCCTCATTTTTTTGAATTCTGGTTTCTTCCTTCTTTTCTGTTCGGTTATTTTTTTCTTCCTTCTGGTCCACTCCATTGATGTGAGACCCAGCTTTCATTCCATCACTATTGGTTCCCTGTGCATTTTTCTTCATTTCACTTATTGTAGCCTTCATTTTTTCATCTAATTTGCAACCAAAATCAACCAATTCTGTGAGCATCCCGATCACCAGTGCTTTGAACTGTGCATCTGATAGGCTGGCTATCTCTCAGTCGTTTAGAAGCACCAATTCTGGGGCTTTCATTTGTTTGAGCTATCTTCCCCGGCCCCCCGCCCTTTGGTCTGGTCGCACCTGTTACGTATGAGGGGCGGAGCCTTAGGTGTTCGCCAGGGCAGGGCACACCAGTCGCTGGGTTGTGACGTTGTATGTGGGGGTGGGGTCCGAGAGGGAACAATGGCGCTTGTTCCACTCTCCCTCAGACCTCAGTCCCTTCCGCCGCTTCCCCCGAGCAAACTAGGCCCCTCTGGTGCCGATTCCCATGTGGGTGGGCTTGTGCACCCCATGGGTCTTTCCAAGGACCTCTCCTGTGAGGCTGGGAGTCTCTCCCTGCGTCCCAACCCCCCTAGGTGTTTTCAATCAGTGCCCCAAGGCTCTATTTTCCAGCGCTGTGATCCTGGGTTGCTTGTAGTGTCTTGCTTCATAATTGCCGTCTTGCTGGGTCTGCCAGTTGCCACCCTGAGCCTGGGGTCTGCCAGCTGCCGCTTGTGCTCTCAGGGTCTGCCCGCTGTGGTCTTGCACACCTGGGACGCCTTACACACCAGGTCCCTACGCTCTCTGCTCTCCCTGAGGCGACCAGCACCTGGTTTCCCGACTCCGCCCCTCCTACTGGTCTGGATGAGTGTGTCTATTTTAACTCTTTCGCTGTCCGACTTCCATACAATTTAATTTTCTGTCAATTCAGATTGTTATTCTGTTTCTAAATTGTTGTCCCTATCTTGGTTGTGCGAGGAGGCACAGTGTGTCTACCTATGCCTCCATCTTGGCTGGAAGTCGTGTTGGAAATTTTTTTTATCTTTCGGTATATATTTGTTAACACTCAAACTGTGGTCTTAAACTAAGAGGCCTTAAAATGAGTATGTTATTGTATGTAAATTACACCATCAAGTTTAATTAAAAGAAATAAAAGCATCACTCGGACAGCAGAATGGGAAACTGATCAGAGGGGAGTGAGATGGAGAGAGACGAATTACGACGTTTCCGTGACAATCTAGGCAAGAGCTGATGGAGGTCAGAGCTGCGGTTGTGGGGAGGTGAAGCAGGGACTATCATCAGAACAGCAGTAAAAAGGCAGTAGGATCAATCGCAGGATGACTGAGTACGGGGAAAGGTAGGACATGGGCTGACGTAAAGGTTCCGAGTGGGTAACCAAGTGATGGTGAGGAGAAAAATCAAGATTCATGGAGGATGGTAATGAACCCCAGTTTGAATGTGCCGAGTCTGACAGGAGACATGTCCACAGAGAGAAACTCTGGAGGCAGATGGACGCATACTGCAGGTCAGAGGATGTGATCTGGGGGGTCAACGTCATGGTGCCCATTGATGTCGACAACTATGTATGGGTGTCACATGTCAGGCCAGGATGAAAGGGAGCGCTGAGAAAAGTAGAGTTAATCTGATGAAATAATTCAAGTGTTTTCTCTCCCATTGTGTTGTTACAAAGTTCTTTCCATGGTAACATTTTTGAAGCCCACCAATGGCTTCAAGGTAAAACAACAAGTAACAACAAAATGGAAACAAAGCAAATGGAGAACTTAAACACGCAAGTCTTGAGCATAAATCACCCCCTTTATGGCCTGGACCGAGGCACGATGTTCGATCCCTCCCCTAGCTGAAAGAGAGGTAGGTCGAAGAGGTGGGGAGACTGAGGCTCACACGAGCAGGGCTCACGGGAAGCCTTGCACTGCCCCGATGGAAAATTGGACCACCTGAACAAAGATGGTTACTAGAAAATTCATCAATTTGCGGGCATGAAGCCATGCAGTTCATGTGTGCTTGGTGTGCTTATCAAAACTTGGGGGGCAAAGACCATACTTTGAGATTTTCAAAAGTCAATTACCATTAGCTTTTTACTTTTCCAAAATTTCCATTTTTTTAAAAGAGGAAATTTATACTTGCTATAATATAAAGAGATCAAACAGACAAACATACAAATTAGGAACTATTGCATGTTCTGAGCATACATTTTCCCATACCGGATACATTCCAGGTCTTGAAGATGTATTCTGCAACCTCGAATCCTGGGGTGGCAGGTGGTCAGGCATCTGTGGCTCAGACCCAAAGTCTTTCATCTTTTGAAGCTGTTCTTTCTGTTCCCTATAAACAAATAAAATTGCCATTGTACATAAGGCATGTCTACTCCATTCCTAAATGACTACAATTAATACGGAATAACAACAACAACAACAACAACAACAAGACCTAAAAATCTCATTCTAAAACCCTCTGCAGTGCTCACAGAATACCTCTAGGGTAACGACGCTCTCTTGCCTTTATGTAGCTAACTGATCAGTCATCTCCAACCTATAAATAGTTATAAATTATTAAAGATCTTCAAGGACAAACACTACAACCTGCCTCATTAGTCTATTCTAGTATCTCATGTACTTGTCTTGTTTTTTTTTTCATCCAACCAAAAGCTCTCTTGCCATTTTTTGGGGTCAATACTCTTTATTTAGACCAGAGGCTGCAAAATGGTGGCCCATGGGCCAAATATGGCATATAAAAGTTTTTTTTGGAATTTGGTGTTCCCATCAGTTTTCAAAATCTGCATTAGTTGCCATTATTTACAAAGAAAAATATTTCATACAGAAATTCATTTTTTAAAAAAATTTTATTTATTTTTAGAGAGAGGGGAAGGGAAGGAGAAAGAGAGGGAGAGAAACATCAACGTGTGGTTGCCTATCAAGCACCCCTAACTGGGGACTTGGCCCACAACCCAGGCATGTGCCCTGACTGGGAATTGAACCGGCAACCCTTTGGTTCGCAGGCCGGCGGCACTCAATCCACTGAGCCACACCAGCCAGGGCCAGAAATTAAATTTTTAAAGAGATTTGGTAACATTGAGCCTACATTCCCACATGCCAACAAAGAGCTGTGTGGAGTAGTGGCTGCCCACTGCGGACGAAGGCAGCTTGCCACGCTCCTCACCACACACTCACTAGAGCTACACTGGCCCATCTTCTCTCGCTTTTGTCACCTGTCTGCCTCTTGTGGGCACTTCAGTTAATGGTCCCTGCTGTATAGGCTGAGAACAATGGTCAGTCTACACATTCGAAAACAACAGTTTATTTTCTTAAGGAGTAATGTTTAAGTTTTCCTTTAAACATCCGGTCAAATTCCTTTTACTTTTCCTTATGATGCCCACCTTAAACACATGTAACATCTATTACAACTTCTTTAGACCTTTTACAATCTTCTCCCTACATGTGTAAAGTGTAGTGACCCAAATGGACACAGAATAAGGGTCAAATATATAAAATTATTATTTTATGCCTTGTGTAAATCATGACTGTACCAACACGACATAGCTCACTTGTATCCAACTATGACCACTCTTACCCCACATTTCACCTACTCTGTTTAATTATGTTTATGTTGCCTAGAAAGAGCTTTTTTTAAAAAAAGGATGAAGAAGAAGCACCTTTTATTCAGCATTTCTATGCAAAGCAATAATGGATGGAAAAGTAAACTTTTAAAAGAAAAGGAAGGAAACCTTGGTAGCTTAGCAACACCAATCAGCTTGGTGTTTTCCAAAAACAAAATAGATTTCAGAGTTAGATGGACTGTGTTCGAATTCTAGGCTTGCCACTTATTAGCCAAGTGGACTTAACCTCTCTGAGCCTTCCTGTCATTTGTGAAGTGGGATAATACAACTTATCTTTCCGGGCCTTTTGAGATCTAAGGATTTGAGATAGGAGAACTGAGATAGTATGTGCTGAATTATTAGCACAGTGGCCAGCACACTGGACTATTAAATTAAAGGAGTCTCTAATTGAAAAGTGAATTGTATAGTAGCTAGGTATTACAGGGCATGCTTTCTACACCTTCGTTAACGATCTGGAGAAGTTAAACCTCAAAGAACATATCTTCTACAGACCACAGAAATCTGTTTTGCTGTCTGATCTTTCATCTTTACCTACAAGTATTTTTTCTCATCATACCGTTCTTGTTGTAAAGGTTCCACTATAATTTCAGTTGGTGTAATCCACAAATATAGACCAGAATTGAATAATGAAAGAAACACAATACATTGGAATACATCAAAACCTAACCATTGATTTATTTTCTCAAAACATTGCTAATTCTTAAGAAACTGCTCAAAAAGCTTGCAATATGTCAATGACTCCTAAATGCTTATCTTAGGATACAGCTAGCTTAAGGATGAAACAATTAATATACACAAAGCACTTAGTACAGTTCCTGGCACATCATAAGCATACAATACATGTTAGCTTTTGTTATTATTGCTACTACATGGAAAGCATTATGTAGATACCGATACATACACAGCAAGTTGATTGCAAGTCAAGAAATCCAAATTCTATTCTCCATCTCACAAAGAAAATATTTGATTATGAGCAAACAAGTAACATCCTCAAGTAGAGATAATCTGCTTCTAGTTATAATGAAAGATAAAACATCCCCAAAGAAAGTATCAATGATTAGACAAATCTGAGGATGCTTCCAGATAAACCATTCTTAGCTTTCAGCAGAGAAAAACATGAGTCCTTACAGCACTTTCTAAAGTTGTATCAAAGATTAGTGAGTATGAAGTCTATCAGATTTAATAACAAAGAACCGCCTCTTGGGGAAAGCAGAATGTTACATACGAGCTCTGAGCCCCAGAGCACTAGAAAGTTGAAGTTTGACACTTGAAACATGCACAGGCATGGCATGTTAGCAACACATCTATAAAAGCCAAGAATGGCTATCCAATTTTCATATTTCAGGACATCAGTTTATAATTAACACAGTTCCGAAGTACCCGCCCTCACCCCAAAACAGCACAGAATGACCAGAGGTATAAATTCAAGTTGTGCGGTAAGAACTTGAAGTAAAATTAATTCCATTCACATACATCACAATAGTTTAAAAAGAGCATTCTGAATGTGGTTTCGGCTAAAAGAAATGATCTTAAGTAGTCAACTTACCGAAGCATTTTCAGTTCTTGTGCAGCTTTCAAAATGATTTCGTGCTGCCTCTGACTGAGAACCATTACCCCTCCAAGGCCTTGGTCAGAGTCTAAATTTGCATCCGACCCCATCATTTCAGAAGAATGATGTGAGGAGGGCATATGTTCCGCAATGGGGGAATGTCTATCCACATCAGATGGGTACCATCTGTCTGACAACCGTTCTCTTTCCCAGTCCATTCTGTCAGGAATATAATCTCGCTTTTCCCGCCACGTATCTCCTCTTTCTGGATACTCTCGGATCCTCAACTCACCCCTATCACGGAAATCTCGATCATACCCATGGTCTCGATTTCTTTCTTCTCTCCATCTATCATCCCGATATCTATCCAAAGGTGGAAGAGGTGGGAGGGGCGGTAAAGGTGGAAGAGATGGAATATCCCGTTCACGGAACTGTGATTCTTGTTCATCCAGCGGTCTCCCATAATCTCTGTCCCACTCATTATCCAAATTTCTATCATACACATCCATCGGTCTTCCGATCCGATCCATATCCCTGTCCATGTCCCTGCTGTAGTCCTCGTCCATATCCTGCTCTCTCTCCCAGTCCCCCCACCACGGGCCTCGTCTATCTCCATCATGAGATCGAGATGGTGGTGCTGGGAACCTGTCCTCTCTGTTATATGGATCTAGAGTATCATCTCGATAGTCCCGTTCACATTCTCTCCAGTATCTCTCTCTATCCCAATCATCAAGTCTTTCTCGTTCCATTGGGGCATTCCTACCATCTAAAGGGAACTCCTCATGCCCTCTCTCCTCTCCATGGTTCCACGGAGCTCTAGGAGGCTCATCTCGGTGGTAAGGATACATTTTTTCCCCATCTCCTGACTCTGGTCTAAATGGACCTCTGTCACGGCCCAAATCTGGTCTTCCCAGTCCCCTTTCCCGACTGCCAGGCCCTCGAGGTGGTGCCCTCTCCCTGCTCCCGGCTCTTCGAGGTGGGATTCTCTCTCTACTCCCAGCCCTTCGAAGGGGTCCTCTCTCCTGACTGCCAGCCCTCCGAGGTGGTCCCCTTTCTCGGCTGCCGGCTCTACCCCTGTCCTGGCTGCCTTGCATACCACACGGCACTTTCTCCCGACTGCTCCCTGGCCTCACTAACCCTCTGTCCCGATTGCCTTCTCCTCTGCTCATCCTCTCTCGACTGTCTTCTCTTCTACCCATCATCTTATCATGGAAGTCTTCTTGCTTGATCAACCCTGGGCCCCGGCTGATTGCCTGGCCCCGACCTCTATTTACTAGCCCTTTATCCTGCATGTCTTCCATTCTGCTTTGCCCAGGACCTCTGTAAGATGAGCTGCTGTCTAACTTATCTCTGTTATCTGGCTGAGGCAGCCCTTTATCTTGGTTGTCTCCTGAGTGGGGCAGACCAATACCTAAAGGCTTAAACTCACTGTCTGCAGTCGATGATGATGCCGCTACTATTGCTCCTCCCTCCATCCCCCCTGTTTTTGAGGAAAAAGTAGATTGAGTAGGTAGAGGTTTATTTGCAAGGGATACAGGCTGAGTAACAGCTTGGGTTTTGTCCATTTGAGTCTCCATACTTTGAGAATTCTGGTCCCAATTAGAAGGCTCTATGGGCCCTTCCGAGACTTCGCTTTTAGGTGGCTCTTGCTGAGAGTCGCTTAGATTCTCATTTGACTGAGCCGCCTTGGCATCCTTTACATCTGCACCAATGGATAATGCAGCGGATTGCATTTTTAAATTCTTCTGCTGGTTACTATTGGTGTCTGCTAATGGTTCTTTGTTTCCTGAAAGAGGTTCTGCTTGTGACTTAGGTTGCTGCTGATGTTGCTGTCCCAAAGCTGGTTTGGGGCCTTTCCACTGTGGTCCACTCTGTCGAGGACTTAGGGATGTATTGGGGGTAATATAAAACTGAGATGCTGGCCCCCGGGGAATCATCCCCCATTTGCTTTTAGTGCCCTCTGCTGGGTGACCTTCATATCTGGGTCTTGGCCCATCGGGGCGATTTCCTTCAAAACGAGGCCCTTTGGGTCTCGGTCCTTCACACCTTGACCCTAAATCCTCAAATCTTCGAGGACCATCAAATCTACAAGTAAAACAAAAGATATTACTCAAGACAGTAAAGCAGAAAAAAAAAATTCTCCACGTAAGAATATCTGAGGCAACCTTGCCTTAGAATCTGTTCACAACACTGACTCTTCCAGTCATCAAACAAACCCTGAGGTTTCTGGGACTCAGAACCGGCACGGCGCGGTGGCAGTGCTCTGAAGGTCTCAGGACAGGCTTTGGAAGTCCTGTCAGTTTCATGTCCTTCACTTCGACACATCTCCTGCAGCAAGTCACTGATATACTGAATTGTTAAAAAACAATTATAAGTATTGTGCCTTAGTAGACAGAAAAGTCCACTCATTTTAATGGAAAAAAAAATTCCACAGCTATCTTCAAGCGTACGTTCAAATTTAAAATATAACTAAAAACTATGAGACAATTAACAAGATAATACAGTATGATTATAAATATCGCTGGGGCTAGCATTATCATTTTGATTCATCGACAAAAGTCTTAAAAACCAGCAGCCAGCCATATCTTAGTTGTGCACCCTGACATTTTAGAAGTCTGGACAGAGATGCTGTTGCCGTGGACCCACTCACTGTTGCGGTGAGTATTCAGTGCGTGCATCCCATCGGTTAGACACTACACTACAGGCAAGGGATGTATGAATAAATGTCATCTGTGCACAGGGTTTACAATCAAGAGTAAAGAGAATCTACGATTAAACGTGCTTACACGTGTAATGACTAACTAAAGTCTCCCTGCATATGACCAGGGCAGCGGAAGAAGGAACGGTCAATTCTACCGGGGTGGTGGTGGGGAAATGCTGTTCATGAAGGCTTTATATGACAGAAGATGCTTAAATTAGTCTGAAGGGCAACTCCTCTCGGATCAGGCCAACAGAGGCTGTTAGAGATGAAGGCGGTGGGAGGCAAGGGCATCTGAGGCTAAGGAAGCATGAGGAGGAGAGGCAGAGAAACATGCCAGCAGAGCGTGTACGGAAACGCACACAGTTTGGCATGGCTGAAACCAAGAGCAGACAGAGTCAGGGAGAGCTGGGGAAGGAGGAGGAGTGGGAAGGCAGCGCACTGAGAGAAGGTACAGAGGCAGGCAAGCGTCAGTGTCCAGAAGACCTTGTATGCCTTGTATGGCAGACCCTACGGGTGCTCCTCTGGTATCCATTCCCCCTTCTCTGCATTGACTGAGCTTCCCCACTTTCAGCTGGAAGAAGGCTAGCCGGACTAAAGACTCTCGTTTTCCAACTCTCTGGCAGCTACAACTTGTAGTCATGTTCTGGCCAGTGGGCTGAGAACGAAAATGACTTACTCTTCCTTCTGGGCACATCCTCCTCTTCACCACCTCCTTTTTCGTGCTGGCTCTAACATGGCAGGAACGCTCTCTCGGCCCGTATAGTTGAGGGTAACATACTAAGGGATGGTAAAGTAACAAACCAGAAGGAACTTGGATTCCTGACCCTGCAGAGCCATCACGTAAGTCCTGAGAGAGCATAAACCTCTAACTTGTTAAAACTACGTGACTTTGGATTTGTTATAATGGATGAATTAATTATGCTGGGTAAGAACTGCAAATTACCTTATAAGCACTTAGAGCCACTAAATAGGACCTGATTTTTTTAAAGTTGCTCTAGCAGAAAAGTATCGTGTGGATAGGTGAGAAAAACTTATCACAGATTGTTTCCACAATTTGGGTAAGTGAAGGTGAAGCCCCCAGGTCCAAGGCAGTGACCGACATGAAAATGTAGAGGAGGAGAGAAAAACAAGAGATGTGAGGGAAGTTACAACGGATAGAATTTTTTAAAAGACTCACGTAAGATTTTTCCCTGACTGGTGTGGCTCAATTGGTTGGGCCATACACCACAAAGCAAGGAGCTGCTGGTTTGATTCCTGGTCAGGACACATGCCTGGGTTATGGGCCAGTCCCAGATTGGGGTGTAAGCAAGTGGCAACTAATAGATGTTTCTCTCCCTCTCCATCTCCCTCCTTTCCCCTCTCTCTAAAAAATAAAATCTTAAAAAAATTTTTTTCCTGTAAGATTTTACTTGAGCCAAATTGAGGACAATTGCAGGGAAGCAAGATCTCAAATGCTCCCTAAAGCAAACGGACTTTTCTCATAGGTGGGATTTAAATGACAACGGAAAGGGGAGAAGTTAGTGCCATTCCAAGGTTCCTGGCTTAGATGACTGCGTGGACAAGGATGCCTTTCAGGAATTAATGAGAAGTAGGCTTTTGTTTCACTTATTTGGAAAAATCATGGGAGGGTAATAAATTCAGTCTCAGCAACATTTTTACTTCCTATCCCCGTGACATTAGTGTTGCTGGTCTGGAAGCCTTAGCTCCAAAGGGGGGAATGCTTCCATCAGGGGACACAACAATGACTCCATTGGTCTTGAGCTGAGACTGCCACCTGGCCACTTCGGGTTCTGCGTCAATAGGCAAAGAAGGGAGTCACTGAGCTGGCCGGCAAGCGCCGGTCGTGACTTTCAAGGGCAAACTGGGTTACTACTACACAACGAGGGCGAGGCAGAGTCTTGTCTGGGCGGCAGATCTTCTCACACACCATAGTACTTCCGTATCCTGCAGTTACAGTCAACGGAAAACTACAGTAACACAATTAGGCAGGACTGGGAATAGCCCAGACCTTTCAAGAATGAAGGTTTGGGTGACCCACCAGGCAAGGAACCGGGACCAGCCTCAGGTGCTTGCTGAGAGAAAAGGGAATATTGAAAGGGTAGTAAAAGAAGGTAGTTATAAACACTAACCAACTATGATTACGTGACCAGTTGTAGGAATAAGGACTGTGACAGATGAGTATTTCTTCCTTAATTTGATATTATATGCTTAAATATGTACATATACTAGTCAAATATATATTTTAAAGATTTTATTATTATTTTGAGAGATGGGGAGAAAGGGAAAAAGAGAGGGAAGGAAACATCAATATGTGGTTGCCTCTTGAGCACCCCCTACTGGGAGCCTGGCCTGCAACCCAAGCATGTACCCTGACTGCGAATGGAATCTGTGACCCTTCAGTTTGCAGCCCACACACAATCCCCTGAGCCACACCAGCCAGGGCTAGTCAAATATTTTTGTTAATTTTTCTTCCTTATCATCTGTTGTAAGATGCATTAATAATTGTTACCTTTCTATATCAGAATTTGTTATAAAATATCAGAGGAAGTATGAACCAGCTAGAATGATGATGAAGATATCCCAAAGATGAAACAAAATGGATTTTATATCCTCTTCTGGGGAAAGGGTTAGAATGTTTTTGGTTGTCCAGGGATATTTCATGGGTACAGAAGTGTTCCTCATGACCCACCCTAATCAGAAACACACAAGAAAGAGAACTCTGGGAAACAGACGTCAGCCTAGCCAAGGGACACTTTAGAGTCGTAACAAAAAACACACAAACCCCTAAAAACAGAGAGAAGGGCGCCACCAGCAGATGAGTATTTTGTTTCTAAATTCTGAAAGACAAAGAACACACAGGAAGGGTGAGGGACACAGGGATAAGGAAGAGGCTGCAGTTTCAAGTGCTGGCAACAGAAGGCGGGACCAGCTCCCCTCCAGAAACCCAGGGCGGTCAGGATTCAGTCACCAGGGATGCCGGGGGACGACAAGAATAAGACTTGGGGGCTAAAAACGTGTAAATTAAAATCTACATTCAGAACCATCAACCAGCCTTTCCCTGGGCTGAATGTCTCTAAATTCCTGAATGTGAGGTCCCCTAACATTAGCAGTTCTTTGCCCTACCGCCTAGAGCAAAGCTCCTGATCAGCCTGTCAGTGTCTCCCACTCTCAAACACAGATGGACAACTGAGGATCACTCGATAGTTGAGAAACGTCTCCAAAATGAAAGAAAGACCAAAGGTAAACCGTACACAAATCTGGAGAAAACAGAGGTAATGCAGAAAACAGGAGAGAATTTAAACACACACACACACACACACACACACACACATCAAGAACTGCTATATGTAAAAGGGAACAGAACCAGAAAAACTGTAGAAAAGTCTTTAAATTCTCAAAATAAAAATGCAATAAAATGACTAAAAGTATCTCACAAAGTACAACAAAATGAGAAAAAGACAAATATAATCAATCAAGCAGGTTGAAAATTCTTCTAATCAGTTCCAGAAAGAGAAAAACAGAAAAGACAAAAAAAAAATTCAAGAAGAAATAGCACAAAGAAATTTCTCAGAGTTGAGATTCTCTTCTCCAGACAGAAAGGGCCCTGCTCAATCAGTATCCAGCACAATCAACAAAACAAACAAACCACTGAAATTTGAGAATACCAGAAATTTTTTTAAAAAGTTGCTGGAAGTAGAGAGAAGCTGTCTAAAAAGAATTGGAATAGCACAATAGCTGCATTAGGTGACAGAAGAAAATAGAACAGTGACCTAAAACTTTGAGGAACAATTATGTTCAACTTCAAATTCCACATCCAAAGGATAAGTGTGAGGTTAGGATAAAGACATCTGCAAACATGCCAAGGACTCAAGAGAGTTTACCCTCAATACATAGTTTCTTAGTAAATTACTCAGGGAAGAGGAGGCACTAACCCACAAACAGGAAGCCAAGAGTTTCAATAAACAGTGTATGCAAATCCAGGAGGATAGTCAAGGGAAATAGGAGGGCAACATCTTGAGAGCAACCAACCAGACAATCAGCCAACCAGTCTAGGCAAAAGCAAGAACATGCATGAATTTGGGACAGAGGTCTCCTCAAGAGAGACAGTGTTTTGGGATCTGGGGTTGAAGGATTATTTGAAAGGTTTTTCAAAAAGACAACTAGAGATTCTGAAAAAGTTATTACATTAAAAGAAAGTGAAATCATAGTACACTGCCCACCTCTACATCAATCAACATTGTTTACTGATGTATCCAAATAGATATAAAGATATGGGGCAGATGGGGTTAGAGAGTAATCTAAGAACTAAATAAACTTTTACCAGTACAGGAAGTAAATATATAATATCTAAAAAGTGTAAGTCAAGAAAGTTGCAGCATATTCTTTAGGGATATGACGGTAACTACCAAAAGAAACAGCTAAAGAATAAAAGATGCAATTAGGAATCACATATAAGGTGACTTGGAACAGTGGATGGCTGTTTTACTTTTTTTTTTAACTATTTGTATGTATCACGTTGATAAAATATAAAAACGTATTTCTTTTAAGAGTGCAGAGAGTGGATTATCCCCAACCAGGAAAAAGGCTTCTTCTGAAATTACAAGACAGGGCCCTGGTCAGGCAGTTCAGTTGGTTACAGGGTCATCCCAATAAGTCAAGGTTGTAGGTTTGATCCCAGGTCAGGGCACATGCAAGAATCAACCAATGAATATGTACATAAGCGGAACAACAAACTGATGTCTCTGTCTCCCCACTTCTACACCCCCACCTTCTCTCTCTCAAATCAATAAACATATCCTCGAGTGAGGATTAAAAGAAAGATGATGAGGATGGTAAGGTAAAGGCAGGAACTGAGTGGGCCCGAAAGCCCCGATTTTCTCTGTGAGGCAAGAATCTGAATTAAAGCTACAAAGCAAAACAAAGATGTTTGCTGAGGCCCAGAGAGCGGCATTAGGGAAGATGTCCACATCCAAAACCGTGAAAGCCCAGCACAGCTGCTGCTGGGCAGAGGGAAGGCGGCTGGCTGGAGACTCGTCAAAGGCTACAACACAACACTAAGCATGGAGACCACACCTTTGCAAAGAACGAAAACAGCACTGCTTCAGAGCTTTTGATGGTTTGGTTCCTTGAAGTTACATTTATTAATTCGAAGTGCCTGGAATAACATCTTAAATGATTAAAATTATATAAAACCCTCTGCCTTGTATTTGATTCAGCATGATTAGTTCACATAAGTGATAAGACTACCCCCCCCCCATGTACAAGAGTCAACAAAGAACCGCTGTCCACACGTTATCTAGTGGTACACTTCTGAATGTGAACGAGATGCCTTCCTAACGAAACTATGAATGCCTTGGAATTTTACCCATCACTGAGACATCACGGCATAAGCAAAGCTAACTCGCTGTCAGGGACTGTGTTAGTGCTGGAAATAAAACTGATATAGACCTCAGGGAGTTCACAGTCCACAGGAAGAGTGAGACAAGCAAAGCAATGATTAGAACACAATTTAATAAATATGGGACATGCTGGTCTTGCTCACAAGGCATCCCCCCTATCTGACTCACTGAAGGATCTCTGCATACAATTACCAAAGTGCAAGCCCGGGGGCAGGAGAGGCAGGAATTAGTGAAACGAACAAGGAACAGGAAAGGGGCTCCAGACCAGACAGGTACACGTGTAAAGGCCAGAGGCAGGGCTGAGGTGGGGGCACTGGCGTGGGCGTGGAGGAGGAGGAGGACGTGTTCTGCCGGCCACGAGCCTGTGCGCCTGGCACGCGGCCTCCGTGAAGGGGCAGGGTGCTTTGCTTTCCAGTTGAATTGCTGAGCAACGGCCAAGGGTCATTATTTTATTTTTACTTTGGGAATTACAAAACATTAAACGAATTGAAATATACCTTCAACACTACAGAGAAATGGCAACTACTTATCAATACTGCACTTTCATATTTTTGAAGTTCAAGGTTGTATAAAATCATAAAACTATCAAAACCTTTTAGATTTATAAAAGTAAAGAGTTTTTAGGCCTTTGAGCCTAAAATATACTGAGATACTCATGTTAAAAATATGAACAAAAATAAGCCATCTTTAAGTCAATACAATGAAATACTAAGACCTTTTAACATATAAATGCATGTATTTGAAATAAAGAACATAGTGTCTATTCACTAAATACAACCACATAAAACACATGCATTGCACATTGGTTAGATGAAAAGAAAACAAATATTTGATTTTAAATATTTAGAAAAGTTTTATCTGCACAATTAAGTATTTTACAAACCTCTAAAAAATAAAAACTGTAAAACTAGGTATGAAACCATTAGAACTAGGTATAGACACTTCAAATTACATTCAAAATACTCCAAATTGGATATAAACACTTAAGAAGTAGGGAGGATTACAAATACCCTTAAATAAGTTATCCGATTATCACAATGTTTACATATAAACATACTCAAATCAGCAGACTTCGGGAGGTACAAGGTGTGACAATCTCAGATCAAATTCCTTCGGTGGGGGCAGAGTGTGGGCCAGGGGAAGTAGAAGAGGGTAAAGGCAGGATAATCGACAATCGATGGAAGGAGACTTCCCTTGGGGTAATGAACACACACTACGATATACAGACGATGTATTGTAGAGCTGTATACCTGAGACCTAAATAGTTTTATTAACCGATGTCACCCCAAGAAATTCAATAAAAATTCCTTCCTTTTGTTTTCATGTGAAATAACGCCTATATCCAAGATCCAAAAATCAAAATTCCCAAAGAGAAGCAAACCCTATAAGGAGGAACAGCCGTGACAAATGGAAGCATAAAGAAGAATGACAGTGTTCACGGTCCCTTGCTACTCCTAGTGAGACAGCCACAGAGTGGAAGAGGTCCACAATTCCGGTATTAAACCAGTCACCAAGGAGATGGGACCGATCAGAAGCCTTGATGTTATAAAGATGTCAGTTCTTCCTAAAGTGGTCAATAGATTCCCGTCGAAATTGCAGCAGGTTTCTGAAAGTGGACATGCTGATTCTAAACATTGTATGGGAGGTAAAAAGGACTGAGAACAGTTAAGACAATCTCCAGATCAGGAATCAGCCAACTACGGTCCATGGGCCAAGTCCAGTTAAGGATAACTTTTTTACATTTTTACAGTTTAAAAAGAAGTAAGAAAGAACTAGGAAAGACAAATATCTGACAGACACCAAACATGGCCTGCAAAGCTTAGGCATATTTACCATGTGGTCCTTCACAGAAAAGTCTGCCAACCTCTGACCTAGAAACAGAACTGGAGAACTCACACTAAGAAACATCAAGGTTTATTACAAAGCTACAGTAATTAAAACAGTGCGACATCAGTGCAGGGACAAACCAGTAAACCAGAGGAATCAAGTCCAGGAACAAATCTACACATATAATCACTTCACTTATGATGAAGGGGGACACTGCAAAGTACACTAGTACGGAGAGAGTGACTTTTTCAATTAAATGGTGCTGGGGTCAACTGGATAGCCATGTGGAAAACAATGAACTTGGACCCCTAGTTCATACCATACATAAAAGCAGTCGATTCTACATGGATTATTAATTTTAAAATATAAGGTAAAACAATAAAAGATAAAATATGATCATGTACTTATGGCTTTGCAGTAAACAAAGATTGCTTAAACAGGACACACAAAAAAGCACTAACCATAAAGAAAAAATATCGATAAAATTGGAAAACTAAATTAAAATCAAGAATTTCTATTAATCAAAGGTATCATCAGTCCTTGGGGTCCATCAGGGTTCACCGGACCCAATTACAGTTTTTGAGGTTGTTGTTTTTTTTTAACAGTTCTACTTGTAAAGATTGATATTTCATGACTTTTTTCTTACCGCCCTTCCAGAGAACAAAGAGAAAATTTACTTTTTAAAAATCAACAAAATTTAAATTATCTTGCAATTACCATATGGGATCCATTGAATCCTTTCACAAATCTAAGATACATTGTAAGATCCTAAGTGATTTTTGTCTATATCTTGAAATATTTTGTGATTTTCTTAGATTTCCAGAATCCACTAATACTCATTGTTACTTATTACTTACTACCCCCAACTATGCCAAAGAAGATTAAAATACAAAGACAATAAAAGAATGACAGACCGCCTGCCAGGAGGAGGCAAAGGCGAAATACACTGCCGCATCCCCTTGCACTGCCCCAAAGACGGCAGCCCGTTTCTGGGCTCCGTGCAGGCCAACTGAGAACGCAGAAGTCTTCGTTTCCTGACCAGGGGGACAAAGTAGAGTGACAGAGAAAGTTGTACCAAAATTATCAGATGAATCCAAAGACAAATGTCTCTGTAGCTGCACTCTAGGCTTTAATAAAGATGTGAAATTTATCATAAGTAAAACCTCCAACCCTGAGTCCTCAGAGGACAATATCCTAAATGAATATTCTCAAACTCAAGATCCGATGCCTGAACAACACATTCCTATGAACAGAACGGAAATGTGGTATTGTCATCCTCTTAGTTATTAAGTAGGAAGGACTTCACATAATATTTTGTGGCAAGAACCTGGACCCTTCTGCTTGCTAAAAGAATATGTGACAGAATTATTTCATCTTTTATGATGTTTGCTAAAATTTACTTGATGTAAAGAGTTTTACTCTTTAAAAATTTTTAGTTGTTTTTCACTCTCCTTTTATTCTTACGTCTGTAAATTTTTTGTAAAATTACTTAAAATTTAAAAAATAAAAAGTGTCCATTGGACCTAGATGGTAAATGGTGAAGACTACTTTTCTGATACTCTGCAAAAAGTAAGAAGTGCTGTACAGGGAGCTCCAATCAGGACAATCTAGGCACATGCTGGATAAACAACTGATATCTAGTGAACACAAAGAACTCCTACAAATCAAAGAAAAAAAAACATAACCTAATAGAAAAATAGAGAAAAGACTTGAATCAGCATTTCCTAAAAGGAAACCCAAGTGAACAATAATCAAATGGAAAGGAATCAGACTCATTCATCATCAGGGGAATATGAACTAACGCCCTATTACAATGCCATTAAACATCCACCCAGATGGCTAAAATTTTAAAGTTTAACAATACTAAGTGTTGATGAGGATGCAAAAAAACTGGAACACAGAATCACTGCTGGTGAGAATGTAAATCGTAACAACCACTTGAAAAACTGACAAGATCTATCAAAGGAAAACATATACATACCCATGATGAAGCAATTTCAGTCCTTGGTATAGGTCTAAACAAAATTCAACACCCACACACACAGACACATGTGTATGCAGCTAAGGGGGACATCCGGCACCAGAAGACTCACAGCAGTACTTTTCATAATAACCAAAAACTTAAGTGACCATCAACATTAAAGGGGTAAACAGTCTGTGGTTTATTCATACAACAAAACATGTACAGGAATGAGAATGCACCAACCAGCCACACACAACACGGGTGACTCCCACAGTAATGTAATGTCAAGTTAAAGACGCCACTCAAAAGGGTACATACGATATGACCCCATTTATATAAAATTCAAAAAAAAAGGCAAAACTAACCTATGGTGTAAAAAGGGAAAATGGGAAGGGACATGAGGGGGACTTCTCAGACATGTAAATTTCTATTTTGCGATCTGAGCAGTCATAACACGGGTGTTTCTACTTTGTACAAATTCATTAAGCTGAACACTTATGATTGTGCACATCTCTGTATGTTAGCCTTTAATAAATAAAGTTTCTCACTGAAAAACAAAAGGTTCTGGGAATCCAACGTTCACTGACATGACAGTTTTTGAGCAGTGGCAGTCTTCTAGAAGACCTGATGAATGTAGTCTCTCTCTCTCTCTCTCTCTCTCTCTCTCTCTCTCTCTCTCACACACACACACACACACACACACACAGTTTCGAAGAAGCTGCCTTGGATGCTGAACTACGTGGCATGCTACTTACACAGGATGAGTTACGTCACTTGACTTTTAGGGTACCTTTACATTTTTTAGAAAGCAGCCTAAATCTAGATTTTGCAAAAACTCAAAGTACTTTTTAATACTTTAATAGTGTGTTATTGATAAATCAGTTATCTGTTTTATTCTTGTTTTTCTACCCAGCTCTGTTTAAAACAAAACAAGAGTGGCTTACCATATCAGTTATGTGCTTATGGCAAACTCAGAATTCAACTGGTAAAGGAAATTCACAAATTTTCTTAACAGGGTAGATTATTCTTACCTTAGTCTCTTTCACTAACTACCCAGATTCCCACTGATTTTTTTCCCCACCTAGTTACACAGGAGAAAAAAGAACTATGCCTGGTCAACAGTCACAAACTGTCCTTTCTACAGGCTGAGTGAGCAGAAGTGGAAGAGGGTAGAAGCGGCGACGCCACAGGCTGGATGGACTGTGGAAAGGCTCTTAGAACAAGGTAGACGATGTGAACAGGGCCAGTTCAGTGACAAAAATGAAAGCTGCAGATGAAAAAACCGGGGAGGGATATCTTGCACCTAAAAACAATGTAATCAACATTCACCAAGGTTTCAGTAGACCAGAATGTTGGACCAAACTTAACTAGATGAAATGTAAAGCTGAAGTCTTAGAAAAAGAAAAAAGAAAGCAAAAAGCAACTGCACAAGCAGGATGAGAGAAACTCTGCCTAGTAACAGCTAGTGTGAAAAAGACCTGGAAAGCCTATGAGACTGGTGAAAAAAAAAAAAAAAAGAGGCAATTTTTTCAGCTATATAAGTACATTTTTTATAATGAAACCAGTACGAGGGCTACGGTCCTGGGCATCTGAAGGAGACTTGACAAACTGAAGGCCCTTCAAAGGACAGTGAGCAGTACAGCATGAGGAGGCTGGGGTCGGTGTTAGTGTGAAAGGAGAAGGGGAATCTGGATTCACGTGCTGGCAGAGCGGAGTGGGTAAAGCAGGCTGGGGAAGTAGACGCGAGGGTGATGTGTAAGTAACTATAGAAACATACCGCGGAAGAGAGGACAATGTGTTATGTGTTGTGCTGCAAGGGTAGATCTAGAATCAACAGGTAGAAGTTATAGTAATATATTTAGGGTCAATGTAAGAAATAAACTTTCTAGAAAATTGTCAGTGATCAAGCAGAGTCCATCAACTGCTTGTCGCAGGAAATACAATGAACTTGCAAGGGAAGCAGAAGGCCTGGACTCTAATTCCATCTCAACTATTTACTAGCCATGTCACCTGGGGCAATTCATTTACAACCTCTCCAAAGCTCAGCTTCCCTTATCCACTTCTCATGCGATCCATGAGAGGAATAAGGTAGGATGTGCGGCTGTCAAATCAAATGCAGCACAAACATGAGATGCTGTAAAGGGGATACTGTATTAGGTCAATTGCTAAGATCCTCCTAGCACTGAAGTTATTAACTGTATCTTGAGACAAGGAAAAAACTCAAAATAGGTCCTAAACTTACAAACTCCAGATGTGGTAGGCAAAAGAAAGAAATGTTAATATGACAGGAAAAAAAAAGGGGGGAGCAGAAAATCTTTATTTCATGAGATGTTAAAAATGGACTTCTGAGAGCAAATTAGTCACCAGATCTAAAGACAGTACTCAATCCAGGAGAGAAGTAGGAATTCAAACCAAGAAGATATACATACTAAATGAATGAAGGCTACAAATGCATTTGCAGGTATGAACATCACTGAACCAGGGCATCAAGTACATACTTAACTGGTGCTTTTGCTCTGAGGAACCTCTGGACTCAGCTCCCACTGGGTATAAACTCAGGCTCAACTGTCCCAGGGACACGATCCTGAGCCCGTTACCCAATCCCCTCAGCCCATTTGCAAAGGATAAATACAGGGTATACAAACTCACCGGTTGCTGAAAAGGCTCCCTAAGAGAATGTATGTAAAGTCTCTGGTAAGGCCTCTGGTACCCAGAGGAACTCATGTTAATTGTCTCCAATTAGCTTTGATTTTGGGTGAAGTTTGTGCCATATTGTTTTCAGAATTATAAACTTAGGGAATAAAAGATATATTTTGTGCTCAATTATTGAAATCAGGTTTAAATTAAAAATGATGATGCAGATCCAGTGACACTGAGATGGAAAACTAACCAATGTACTGATAAGGGAAAGCAAGTCACAAGACAATATACTTAGCGTGGTCCCATTTTTTAAGACATATATTTAAAAAATTATCTCTGGATAATAATCTCCAGTGGAATTAGGTGACTTCTCCTTTCTTCGGTACTTTTCTGTACTGTCTAAATTTTATATAAGGAGTATGTATTTCTATACAATTTCCACTTGGAAAAGAATCCTACTGAAATTTTTTTTGTAGGAAAGTTACCATTTAGGTCAACTTGGGGAGGAAAGAGTCTTCTTTACCCTCACACTAAATTTCACTGCTTTATTTCACTACAGTGTTGACTTACTCATCTTTACCTCTAATAGTTAGCATATTAGCTAACAAAGAGAAGTTATCAATTCAGCTATTTGTCAAATAAACAAAAAGCAAAAAAGATAAATTTAATATCACTTTTGAAGTTGAAAAGTCAGTAAGAGATTGATAAGCATTACTCTAAAACATCACCTTCATCCTGCACTATAATCTCTACAAAAAAGATAAAAGCAGTGACTTCAAAAAAATGGGGGTATGTTATCATTATAGATTTCACTGTTGTGTCTAATAAATGAACAACACTAACATCATTAATTGTAAACCAGGAATGTGTATAGATTAAAAGGACCAGAATACCAAATAATAAATGAAGCTTTTTAAACCATCAAGGCCTACTCAGCCTAAACCAACAAATCAGCCAAACCACACAAACGAACAAAAAAGGCAGACCTACCTTGGCCCTTTTAGACCTTCCATGTAACTGCTTCTGGGAGGATCTGGAAGCAGTCCACCTGACCTCACTGGCATGTCCTTCACTGCAGTGATTGGCTGAGATGGAGCGACTGAAGACTCCCCAAGTCCTGGCTCAGATGAGAACGAACCGTAGGGCAGAGCAGACTTGCTCAGAGGACCTTTAGAACTCCCTTGTTCTGATGGGCCAATAGCTGATTGCAATGGAGGATGGTAAGCTGAGGGTGGGGCTGAACCAAAAGACACGGGAGTGGGAAGTAACGCTGGTCTAGGTTTCTCCGGATGTTGTGAAGTCTGAGAACTGGAGACTGGTGGAACTGGGGCTGCTGTTAATTGAGGAGGCATCCCTTGTGGAACGCCAGGGGGAGGTATTCCTGGAGGAGGTGTGGCTGAAGACAACGGTGGGAGGGGCATGACGGGTGGAGGTGCCGTTGAAGACAGAGACGGTGGGGGCAGAACTGGCGGGGGCCCTACAGAGGAGAGGGAGGGTGGGGGAAGGACTGGTGGTGGCCCTGTGGAAGACAGAGATGGAGGCATCACAGGTGGGGGCACAGAGGTTGGTAGAGAAGGTGGCATCACAGGTGGGGGCATGCCAGGTGGGGGCACGGAGGCAGGTAGGGCAGGGGGCATCACTGGTGGTGGCAATGATGGAGGCAGTACTGGAGGGGGCATTGTTGGTAGAGGTGGAGGCATCTGAGAATATGGAACAAAAGGAGGTGGCATTGACATGTTCCCCATATATTGGTTCTTCATGTTCTGAAATGAATTGACTCTCTCCTGGAGATAGGTCTGAGTGGCTTTCATGTGTCCCTGCCATGTTTTCCACTGCTTCTCATACTCCTGAAGCTGATCTTTATGAGGATAGGAATGAAGCTGCTCTTCCCACAGCTGAAACTCTCGCTCCCATTCTTGGTAGAGATGTTGAAACTGCTGCTGCTGCATCTCATAATGCCGCAGTTGCATATCTACAGACATGGTCTACAAATAAAGGGATTAAAATTATTTCAAGACATCCACCTAAGAGAATTAATAACAAGATAAATATCAATGAATCGAGGGCATTTGAGGTCTCAGGAGATTAAAACATTGAAGATTTTCAGAGGACAAGGATAAGCCTGTTAAATCCATTTAGTAATGACCACTCTCCCTTCCTTTGACTCAGTTCCACAGGGTGGGGCCAAAGGAGGGCTGCAGCTGTGAGTGCGGGAATCGGTTTACCCTTGTGTTACTAGTGATTAATTACTGTAGTGTTTTCCACATGAACAACTGTAAGCCTACTCTTGCCCCACCCTGTACAGGTTATCACTGAGTTGGTAAAAAATCAAAGAGTAAAGCAAATACCTACCTCAGCAATCAGTATTTTTCAAGTTTTTATATTACTGTGGATCACTTCAAGAACTTAAAAAAGTGACCTATTATTACAGACATATAGACAGGTTTGTACCTCAAATATATAAGACAAAGAAGTATCTAAGTCATTTCATCTTTCATGGTGTATTTGGTGGGTTTTTCATGATAGTTGCCTTAAATCTTTTTGGTGCATTTTTGCTTGTCTGTTACCATAGTGGTGTGTAGGCAAAACATAAGTTAACTTGAAGTTACATGATAAGAACCCCAGTTCTTAAATCCTCGGTACAAGCACTTAGGAACTAGTAACAGCACACTAACACAGGTCTGGGGCGACACGAACAGAAGATGTCATTACGGCTTCCCCTCCACCAGAGCGCTTTCACAACGCCGCACTTCCCAAGCCCCCAAGTCAACGTGACAACTAACTAACTATGTGGGCACCTCTTGGGAAACACTTAATCGTCAATACGTGGTATCTTTCCTTCCTCACACTTAAACCTCTTTAGGAATAACAGATCCTTTAAATGTCTAGGGGTAACCTCCCCAGCGTCCGCTGAGGAAGCACTTGCCTGAAGGTGTGGTGGCTGCTGTATGATCTGCTGGTACTGCTGCAGGATCTGCTGTAACTGCGTGTGCTTCTGCATTATTCCCTGATACTGGAAGCCGACTCGGTGCTGCTGGTGCTGCTGCCAGTGTGCGGCCGCAGCCTGCAGCTGTTTCAACCTGGCGTCTTCTTCCGGGTCCTCAGACTAGAGGTAAAAGAGGATACATTCTTATTTAGGTCATAAAACAGCAATGGAATCAGCAAGAAACTTGAATATTTTATAAAATATTATAATGTATTGCAATATAAAGTCCAGAATCCCTACAACTCTGCCTGATTGGGAAAAGCTGTTCTTTTTTTTTTTTTTTTTTTTTAAATCCTCACCTGAGGATATGTTTATCCACTTTAGAGAGCGAGGGAGGGTGTGGTGAGGGGGCGGGGAGAGAAACACTGATGTGAGAGGAACTTTGATGGGCTGCCACCCGACTGGAGACTGAACTCACAACTTAGGGATGCGCCCTGACCAGGAGGTAAAGCACAACTGTTTGGTGCGTGTCACGATGCTCCAACCAACAAAGCCACTTGGCCGGGGCAAAAAACTGTTGTATCTTTAGATAGAATACCTAGCTCTATCTAAGATAGTGTGATCATGGATACCACTATAAAGGAGTTTATAAACTCCAGTCTTCACTAGAATAATAATCTCACTGTTCTTAAATAGGACAATCATTTCCCCTTGTGAAATCTTTCTTTTCCACCTTAGTTACTTTTCACCAATGGACTACACTGTAATTACCATGATTAAATCAAGTTTCCACATAAGGCTCTCAGGAAAACAATGACCTTTGGACCAATGTGAGAACTTTCCATGTGCCAGTGAATTACGCTCAGTGACAAGGAGATGACATTTAACGCTCTAACCTCTATTTTGCAGATGAGGAAACGAGGCACAGAATGGGTCACTAACTTGCTCAGAGTCACCACCGGCAGTGCCTGGACTACAGCCTGGGAGTCTGATGACAAAAGCTGAAGTTCTAACTGTTGCTGCCTGCTGCCAATATGAAAATACCCAGCATCCCTTTAGTGCTTAAAGACATAATTTACAAGAGTGTTTAACTCTTACTTTCATTTAAACCATGGGACAAAAAGCCTTTTCTTTCTTTCTTTTTTTTTTTTCAAATTACCAGCGAAAGCTTATTTAGAAAGTTACAGAGGTGGTAGGAGTGAGCCAGCTGGGCCGCACAGGCTCAGGAGACAAGTTACGGAGGCAGAAGAAGGGCCCTCGGAGCTTAGGAGAGGGAAAGGGGAAGGTAATGCGCTGGGAGAGCCAAAAAATGCCTTTTCTAAACCTGATAAGGCTTAAAAACACACACACATAAAAATACATATCCATTCATGACAAAGGTATATAAATGATCAGAAAAAAGCTGAACAATTTAATAAATACCAAATAATTAATTTTATGGTTACCTGAGATTCTTCAGGTGGGAGAGGGGGTGGTACCTCCTCATTAGGAGGAGGTAACGGGGGCTCCTCAGATGCAGGGGGTTCTGCTACTTGACTGGTGACAGGTACTGGAACTTCTTTTGCCGGCTTGGGTGCATCCTTTGCTATGACAGGACCCTTTTTGTGTCCTGGCAAATGCACTTTTGTCCTCTGCTGCAAACTAAGCAAGTGCTGTCGATACCAATACTGCTGCTGTTCCTACAACAGAAACCATTTTTAAGAATTTTACTTGGCAACGCTGTAAGCTGCAACTTGATGTTTACAGAGAGCCATATTTGTGTCTGCGTTCACGCATCTATATGCAAGAAAAGGCAAGGCTGGACTGAAAAAGGCAAATAAGATTTTCAATTCCTTCCCCAAATCTATACATTAAAGTTAAACCATGCCATACATAGTAATTCAACATCTCTTCTCTCTTAAAACACATACTTTTGGAAGTGAGAGCAATCTTTTTGCTAAACAATTGGTGTAAATCCTGTCAGTATTTACAGCTACTTGCTTTTAACCTGTCTTTAATTGGTTCAGATTTATCCATGGAGGTCTTTTAACTGGTGAACATAACCAAACAGTCCTCTTCTGCTCTCTGCCTCCTCTCTTTTAAACACCTGTTGTATCATCAGCCTAGCCATACCCCGACATGGACCAGAGTCCCCCCCATCCATGGGAGATACATCCCAAGACCCCCAGTGGCTGGATGCCTGAAACCATAGATAGTCCTGAATCCACATATACTATGTTTTTTCCTATGCATACATACATACATACATACCTCTAATAGTTTAATTGATAAATTAGGCACAGTAAGGGATTAACAACAATACCTAATAGAACAATATATTGTAACAAAAGTTACATGAATGTGGTTCTCTCTCTCTCAGAATACCTCATGGCACTATACTCGTCCTTCTTCTGATGGTGTGAGATGGTTAAGAAGCCCACGTGATGAGATGAACTGCGGTGGATGAGACATTACTAAGGAAAATAAGGGTTACTGGAACACGAGCACTGCAGCATCGGGGACCTGGTACCCGAGACGGCTAAGCAACTAATGGCATGGGTCACGGGCAAACTACGGATACACTGGACGAAGGAACGAGTCACATCCTGAGCGCGACTGATCAGGACAGTGCAGGGCAGTATGAGATTTCATTACGCAACGCAGAACAGCACGCCATTTAAAACTTACGCATTATTTATTTCTGGGGTTTTCCATTTAGTATTTTCAGATAGTGGTTGGTCACCGGTAACTGATACTACAGAAAGTCAAACCACAGGTAAAGGGGGACTACTGTACGCATAAATGAGGAGAGAATGTGTTTTTAAGTGCTTTCTATTTACTTTAAAAGTCTTAAAGAAAAAGTCTCACTCTGCCTTCCAAATTATACTGTGATTGAATTTTCTGGAAGCCTGTTTTGTGCTTCCACTTTAAAAGAATCACAAGTTTAATGTAGAAAAAAAGTAGAAAACATAGCCGGCCCTCGTTATTCATGGATTCTGTGCCTACTTGCTAAATTCTGTTTCGAACTCGGCACTCGGGAGCTCTGGTGTCAATGTCTGGACGTGTGCACGGCAGGGAGAAACCTGAGCTGCTCAATGTGCACGTCCCCAGCTCAGGCAGCACATGGCCCTGCTCGCCTTTTTACGTGGCTCTCATACTGTGAGTAATTGTCCTTTTCACAGTCTATTTAGGGCCACATTTTTTTTTTTTTGCATTTCTGTGCTTTTTTTGTTAGTGATTTTGTTGTTTAAAATGGCTCCCAAGCTTGGGCTGAAGTGCTAACTCGTGTTCCTAAGTGCCAGAAGGCTGTGATGTGCCTTACAGAGAAAATATGTGGTACCTAAGCTTCATTCAGGCAGATGTTACAGGGCTGCTGGCTGTGAATTCGAAGTTCATGAATCAACAATATCTATTAAGTAAGGTGTCTTTAAATAGAAACACACACAAAACAAGGTTATGTACTGACTGGCTGATGAAAATGTGACCAGAGGCTCGCAGGAACCTAACCCTGTGCTTCCCCTAGGAGCAGTGATCCAGTGCTCACCAACTGGGTCTTCCAGGTGACTTTACAGAACATAAATACCTTGTGAGGAGAACTGACTGCATACAGAAGCAATAACTAATTATTTAAATCAATAAAAAAGTCTTACCACTCAGCAATAACTACAGAGTCTTCATTATCCCGATATTCATAATACAATCCCCATGGCTACAAGGTTGCATAAGGAAAAAAGGTGTCGTAACACTAAAATATTCACTAATAATCTTCCCTATATACTCTGTAGTTAACAACAGCATGTATTTCTACTATAATTACAAGGGTGCAGATTTGATAAAAAGTGATGTTGGAGAACTTTGGGATTCATTATGGAGAGCTGAGGATCTAGCAAAAGTCCTACTGGTTAAAGAGCAAAAAAAAAAAAAAAAATTAATAACAGGAACTGCAAAAGAGAATGTTTGAATATCAAAGATTGAAAAACAGCCCGTGGGAAAATTGTTAAATCTCTAAAATATTTTTCCAAAAACTAAATAAAAGATGATAGATATATAAAGTTGCCATATAACTTTGTCACAAAAATTATAGTACAGAAACACAATCTATACTTTAATTATTCTCTGCTCTTTCTAAGACTCAGCTATTCTTTATGATTTTGAGCTTTGTTTTTTCAAGATTGTGTTTCAAATCAAATTTTTTACTTTTTACAATAAACTTTTAGTCTTTATATTAAATGGACCCGTTTTTACTTGCATTCACTTCATTCACTATCTCTGGATAATGAGGACTTCCTACATAGCTAACACTTCATTGCACACTTCTCCAATTTTCCACATGAAAACAGATGCATAAAATGCACATAACACAAACTCTTTTCTCAGTCAATTCACTGTTTTGTTATCCTTTTTTTCACTCACGGGATAATTTTCTTTTTTTCCTTTTTCTAATTTTATTTTAATCATTGTTCAAGTACAAGTTTTCTGTCCATTACTCCCATACCAGCCTCCCCACCCCTCCCTCCCCACCTCCCTCCCATTTCCACCCTCCCCCTAGTTTTTGTCCATGTGCCCTTTATATTTGTTCCTGTAGGGATAATCTTCTTGAGAGAGAAATGCCTAGCACTTTTCCTGTCTCTGGTGCTCAGTTAGTCACCGTGCCAGAGCACCTGTGGGATGTCAGCAAGTGGCTGTCAATCACCTGAAGTCTTCCCTCTAGGCCACTCATTTTGGTGTCTTCAAACTTGCTCCAGTCCACTGAGGAGAACACATTTCAACTCAGTAACTCCATCTTGAAGTTTAGGTCATGACTGGGGTTTTTGGTTTTTAATTACCATACATACAATCATCAGCTTCCAGAACATAATTGCTTTTACCATTCAACATTTAAAAAACAAACAGCACAGTGATCACGATAGGCAACAATAATGTAGTATGAAAACATTTTCAACTTTATTATTTTATGAAAATACTGAAAATAGAGAAGTTAATAAATTAAGTTTCTTTCCAGTAGAAGTTATAAGTTTCTTTTTTAGTTGCTTTAAAAACATCACTAACAGATACAAAGATGCAAACTATCTGTCACAAACTAGAGGCCAGTGGCTATAGATATAAAGACCATGTAGATCTTAGACTCTTTATCGAGTTGCACCCTCCTTATTGTCACGTGTCCTATCGCTTGAGTTCCAGTGATTGCTAGTTTATTGGCGGTAGGCACTGCAAGTCAATCTCTGTTTAGTATGAACCCAATGAACAGGAACCAGAACTAATGCAATCTTTGGGCTAGGTTTGGGCACATTCTTAAAGCTCTACAGAGGAACAATGATGACCTTCAAAACCCCCCTCAGTGACTCCAAGAAGGATGACTGACTTTTATTTTAGAAAGAATGAAAATCTGCCTGAAGCTGATCTAGTACCTGGTTCTTCTGAATGTCCCGTCGTATCGGGCACCTCCATCTCATATGGGACATTAGTTCACAAGTCAGGGAAAATCACAGCATATGTCATATTCAAAAAGAGACAGGATAAAGTTTAAAAGGATGTAAAGAACTATTTGTCACAAATATCATTACCAAAAAAAGGTGCTAATTTATTCATCAAGCACTTACTGACTGCTTGCTACTAACTAGGTACTGAATAATTTTTCAAGGTGGAAAATATACAGGGGAGAGGGGGAGAGAAGAGACAGAGAGAAAGGGAGACAGGGAGAGCGAGTAAGGTGGCGAGAGAGAAGAGAGAGCATTTAAAGATTTATTTTGGAGGCCTTTCCTATCCAGGTTGATTATTGTAAGTATCTATAAGACTAAATGTCCTATGTCTTATATTCTAAAGTGAAGGGGGGGCTTGGGGAGACAAATGGATAAAATAATATACTGGATTTTCATTCTTGAAATTTATTTATAATCTATTTGTTTTCAGTATTTTTGAGGTTGACATTCTACTTCAGGAATTAAGGTCACCAGATAATCTTACTTCCACCTAAAAAAACCCCTCCTTTACTTCACTTCTTCCTCCAGCTGCTGCCCTCCTTCTCCCTCTCCCTCTCCCCTTCAGTCAAACTTCTTGAAAGAATGGTCTATACTCACCATCCCCATTCCTCACCTTCCATCACTGCTCAAAGCAATGCAATATGGCTTCAGTCACTATGAAACTGCTCCTGCCAAGGTCAACAATAATCTACATGTCAGTACATGCAAAAGATAGCTCATAGTCTTTATCTCGCTTGACCTCTCAGCGGCGGTGCCACAGCTGACCACTCCCTCCTCCTGCAAACAGTCTTCCCTTCACCTCTGTGGCAGTGCCCTGTCCTGACCTTCCCACTCTTTGGCCTTTTTCCTGTTGGTTCCCTTAGACACCAAGAGATTCTGTGAGGCTAGGCTCAATCTCCTTTAACCTCTATTCTCACCCTGCACATTCCTCGGGAGACCTCATCTTTTTCTGTCCCGTCCAATACCGCTCTTATGCTGATGACTCACAAGTCTATCAGGTCTCCCAGATCTTGCACCTAGATTCCACACCTATATCTAACTTCCAATCTGACACCTCTATTTGGACTCTTAGGTATCAAGAACTTGAAAGTCAGTAGGTCTAAAACTTACCATTTTCACCTCAACCCCAGACCGGTTCCTCCTCCTCCTCCTCTAGGTTCCCGTATTTCATTAGTAAATGGGAGCCCACCTACCCAGCAGAAACCCAGCCACCATCCATCAGTGATGCCCCGCTCTCCACTACTACTCAGTCTCTAACTGGAGTCCGGTGCCTAAACATTTCTCCGGGTTTTCCACCTCTCTCCACCTCCACCATCGCCATCCAAGTCCAAGCCACTTACTATCTTTTGCTCGAATTATTTACTAACTATTCCCTGTAAATTACTCTTGTTCCTTTTGATTCTACTCTCCACATCGCAAGTAGAGCAAGCTTCTACAACTGCCCGTCTGTCACATCAGGCCGTATGAATTCCTTCAGTGCCTTCCTACTGCCCGTAGAGTCCTCGCTGGCTCCTCTTGATCTAGATCGCGTCCACCCCTGCCGCCCTGGGATTCCAGTAAGCCTTCCTGCACTCAAGTCTCTGAGCTCCGTCGGGGTAATGCCTACCTGTTCTTTGGGTTTCACTTATACATCCCTTACAAAGGGAGGCCTCTTCAATTAGGTTAGAACTCCCAGCTACATCCAATCATTAAAAAAACATTTGTTTTTTCACCTACTATGTGCTAGACCCTGGGCTTAAAAAAACCTCACCTTCTTCCATTCCTTATGGAACAATCTAGTAATATTTTATAATTCTATATTTTATAATGCTATAGCACCCTGTTCTTCTCTTAGTTACTTACATATCCCCGCCCCCATCAGAACAAGTCAGTGAAGGCTAGTATCTACCATTTCATCCCCAAACTAAGCACAGTACTTGGCACAGAGTCGCTACTCAATAAATACTTGATCATTAAATAAAGGACTAAAAATTCTAATCAAATTCAACATCTTTTCCTAAACAGGCTTTGAGACTAAAAGGATAAATAAAATCACAATTCATGAAAAAAGGCTAGTATGCACTTTATCTAGTTAGTCCATTAAACACACAGAAATTTAATTCTCAGAGAAAAAAGGTGCATTCCATTAAATCACCACCACTTTACTCTGAAAACGAGAAACTAAATGAAAGAATATCAAGCACTTATCTTCTCTTTCCTATACAAATTGTATTTCCAATCAAACAGTCCTGGTTCATGAGTGGAAGTTTTTCTTTACAGAATTCCATTTAAGAATTGGTACAAAAAAAAAAAATCACCACTGCAACCTCTAATGAAGAAATAACTTACTTAGGCAAAAAAAGAAATCAACCAATAAATCACTAGATGAAACATTAGATGCAAGACTGATGGGAAGCTTTACAGTGGGGGGACCAGACTGTCACCCCCTGTCAATCTTGGCACTCCTGACTGTGGGACAACCAGGCACTGTGTGCCTCCTAATGGAATGCAAATGAAGTACACAGTATCACCTAGGTTACGAAGCACACTTGCCAAAAGCCAGGTGAGCTTAAATCTAAGAAGGCTTCGGAGTTAATGCCTAGTTTACAAAAAACGTGGAAAAGAGAGGAACAAGTCAAATGACACCACAAGACAGCAGATGAATCCAGAATGTGAGACATTCTACAAGACAACTGACACAGGTTTTTCAAGTTCAGTGGCATGAGGTAGAAAAAGAGAATAGGAGAAAGTAATCTAAATTAGGTGTTCTCCACCGAGGGTGATTTTGCTCCCCTGGGGAGTATTTGGCAATGTCTGAAAACATTTCTGGTTGTCACGACGAGGGACTGCTACTGGTATCTAGTCAGCAGAGGACCGAGGTGCTGCTAAAAACATCCCACGATGCACAGGACAGTCAATCCACAACAAAGACTTGTCCTGCTCCAAAATGTCTACGCAGCATCCTACTCTGAACCAGCCAAGCACACATGAATTAATCCACTGGGGAAGTTTAGCATGGATGACATCAAGGAATTACTTTTAATTCCGTTAGTCTGATGAGACAATAGGGGAAATCTGAATGGATCAGGTGTTAGATGATACAATGAAACTGTTGTTGAGCCTGTTACGTGTTATATACTGTGTTAACCTAAGAAAAGGTTCTTTTTTTTAAAAGATGTCTAAGAATATATGGATGAAATGACATGACAGCTAAGATTTGCTTCAAAATATTTTAGCAGGAACAACAAGAAAGGCTTAGTTGGAGTAAACATGGTAAACTCTTGATAGTTACTGAATCTGAATGATGGGTACATGGGGGTGAGGCTCACACCACTTTCCGTACTTTGGTGTACAGCAGCTCCCCTTATCTGCTGGAGATATGTTCCAAGACCCCGTAGATGCCTGAAGCTGCAGACAGTTCTCAGGCATATACATACATGCACACACACACAATGCTTTTTCTTATGCACACACACCTATGATAAAGTTTAATTCATAGTTGAGGCACACTAAGAGATTAACAACTAGTAATAAAATAGAACAATTATAATTTACTGCTACAATAAAGTCAAATGAATGTGGTCTCTCTCAGCAAACTACCCCAAATTTCTTTTTCCTTCTTCACAGTTTCACGGATAGATTTGTTCTTACTGTAGATCTCAGCAACTCGGCCTACAGTTTTTTCCTTTACTTATTGAGAACTTTCACTTTTCCACTTCAGAGAAGCACTTCACAGCTTCTCTGGGGCACATCCAGACTGCCGGCATTATTACCGTTGTGTCTGCAGCCATCACTAAGGCAGACGGTCACTGGAATGCCACCGGCACGACGACACTGCGGCTGTGTTCCAGTAACCGAGAGGGCGACCAACGGACAAGCGGGCGAGCAGCTGAGGCAGGGTGGGTGTGCTGGACAAAGGGGCAGTTCACATCCCGGGAGGACAGAACAGGTTGGAGCAAGGCTGCACCACACTGCTCGGAACAGCACACTAAATTGCGCATTTCTGGAATTTTCCATTTAATATTTTTGGCGCGCAATTGACTGCAAGTAACTGAAATTGTAGAAAGCAAAACTGCAAATAAGGTGGGGGGGCCACTGTATGTTTAAAATCTTCCACATTTTAAATGACATTTTCCCAAAAAATAATATAAGAAGAATGTGCAGAAGGATTGTCAGAGATTGGCACTGGCATGAAGAAAACGTTTATCATCTAATAAGCTAAAGTATCCTAAGTCTAAAACATTGCAACTCTTGTATCTTGTTCAACAGACCTCTGTGGAGAGCCTACAATTTGCAAGGCACTGTCCTAGGTGCTACAGGTGATAAGGAAATGAGTCAGATAGTCTCTCTCTGCAAGGGCCTTACAATCCCAAGAACAGAACCAACCAAATGGCTAAGCTTAGGCATGGCTTCAGAGAGACCCTGATATTTGAGACGTGCCTTGAAAGCAATACAACTGTAGGGAAAAGAGGGTTGAGGAAGCTGGCTAAACAGGCTTACAAGGCCATTCTGGATAGAGCTCACTCCCATTCCTCAAGCCTCATCTTCCAGTTTTCTTTCCAATCACTTTCTTCCTGGCTCTCACCAAAGAATTGGAGACACTCAATATTCAAAGCACTAAAAGGAGTTCACTCCAAGTACAAAGGCAGAAAAGCAGTGCTCGTGGTATTTATATTAATGACCTGTCTGATCCCCCCATCCCACAGAATTCATTTACCTCTCTATAAAAGGCCAGAATACCAGTCTAGTAGAGATGAAGATATGTCACATTTTGGCTTGAATTAACGCAGAGAATGTGACAACAAAAGCACTAGAAATTTCAAAGTGGGGTGAGAAAAGAGACAAATTCTGTCCCTGTAATAGAGAAATCTGGGGGGAGTATCCTGGTGGCATGGCACTCTGCTGTCAGCCAACAGAACCACTCACTCAACCGCCAACCACAGCATCTTGCTTACTTAAAACAACGGTATTTGTTCTCAGTTTCTAATGCCAAGCCCTTAGAATGGCACATCCCTATCTTTTGGAAATCTTTTACATGTAGATCTGAGTTTGTAGATAAAAAGAATCTCTTCTTCACAGGGAATCTAAGATAGTAAGTGCTAAAAGTGTCTATTTTAGGAAGCCATAAAAAATAAAAGTGAAGCCATTGATTCACTTTCATTCACTCCTCTTCCTAAGGGGAGGAATCGATCACTGCTGTCCTATCACCCTTTGACCATTCCCTGGGAGGCATGACTTCAAACAGAAGTTGAGAGAAACGGCTCTCTCGTGAATGAAGAGGCATCAGAAACTTTCTTCTTCGTCATTTTTTTGTTGTTTTTTTTTTTACCTTGGCCAAATTCCAAGGCTGTTACTCTGGAGTGAATGGTAACAACAATGCAACGCAGTGAACTGGTCATGTCTTAAATCTTTAAATGATGTGAGAAAAGCATGTATGGGTCAATTCCTTCAGTGACCAACCGACTCACCAAAGGGTCAAATGGGTAGACTCCCCTGTGTACTGCATGTGTATCTATAAGCACAATTAGGACGCTCCTGATGAGAACAAGATTTCAGTCCTTCAACTGGTGAGATCTTTTAATTCAGGAAGCTGATGGCTATCAGTGGTCCCTAAATAATTCTTTTCCAGAAGCGAAAAGTTTGCATGCATTTCAAGTTCCAGTTCTTTCAGAGGCTTCTTTTTTATGCTGCCTCTCAAATGGAAATTTTAGTTTCCAACACAATTTTAAAGCAGAGCCCTTTGCAACTGCAGCAAAATCTAGGAAGTTGGTCAAAGGAAACCAAGAAATATACCTAAGAAATAACTTCTGAGCCACCTCACTACTCTGGTGTCTAGAAACATCTTCAAACACGTTGGATAATCCATATTTAGCTAATTAAAAAGCTGCGAGGTCAGACCTCAGACTCTTATGGAATCCTTTGGAGTGTAAATTGGCTAGTCATAGGTGTTGTAATTAGGCTAAGCACTGGTTAAAGCCCCGAGGCCTGCTCACTTAGGGTCCTCCAGCTGAAAAGATGCGGCTGGGGCAGAGGCTTTCTTACCTGTGGAGTCATCTTCGAAGGATCTGGCTCAGGGGCAGCTTGATGCTGTTCAGCATTCTGGTTCTTGGCACCACTCTTCAAAGGCTCTTGCTGGACAGTTGTCTTACTCCCAGAAGCCGTGGACGGTGGTGGAGCTAGTAGGGATTTGGAATGGCCCTGGGAAGGGCGGGAAGGTGATGCCTGAGAAGAGGGCAAGTAGGACTGGGAATGGCTCATATAGGACTGCGAGGAGGAAGAGGAAGAATAAGAGGAGGTGGGAGCCAGGTAGGATTGGGAAGGTGGGGACTGAGAAGGGGACGGCTGAGCAGGAGGCAAGTAGGTCTGAGACGAGGCCGGGGGGTAGTACGAGGGTGGCGGTTGAGGTGGGGGCATGTAAGACTGAGAGGGGGGCATATAGGACCCTGGCGGTACAGGGGGAGATTGAGGAGGGGAATCCAGCTCCATGGGAACCAAACCAGGAGGCCCGTCTCGTTGGTGGTGGAGCATCTGGTGTTTGTACTGCTGCGGCTTCTGATAGCTGAGGGCCGGCCCAGGTGGAGGGGGCATCGGTGGCGGCGGTGGCTGCCAGTCTCCGTAGCCGCTCCCGGGCATCACCGGCGGGGGCGGCAGGGGGGGCGGAGGAAGGTGATGGGGCTGGAGCACGCACTGCATTTGCTTCTGGTGCATCTGCTGCAGCTGCTGGAGCTGCGCCAAGTGCTGTTCGCGGAAGCTCATGAAGCCCGAGGAGGAGGGGGCCGCGGGAGTCGTCGAGCTCGAGTACCCGGGCCCGGGCGAGGCCTCAGGAAGCGCCACCGGCGGTGGCGGCGGGACCGGCGGAGGCGGATAGTGGCTGCTCCCGCCATATCGGCCCCAGTTGGGGTACATATCGGAGAGGGCGCAGGGCTCGTCCCTGCACCGTTACTCGTCGCAACCGACCTCCAGGAGCCGCGGCGGCGACGGCGACAGCCGGAACTCGCGGCGCCTACAGGCCCCGGAGCTTGTAAACGGAGCGAGCCAGTGCGCCGGCGCTACCGAGCTGGGCCCGCGACCGAGAAGGCGGGGTCGCACCGGGATGACTACGCCTGCGCAGTAGCCACCGAGAGGAGAACAAAGGCGAGATAGAGCGACCCTTTGCTTGGCAACCCTCGGTTGCCATCTTCCTTCAGGTTCGGATAATGTAGGTGAGAGTAGAACGCTGTCATAGAACCGAAAAACCATAGAGTCTCATAGCTGAACGGGGTGGTAGAGATCCTATCGCTCCACGGGTTCATTTTTGAATGGGGGAAAAAAAAAAAAAGAAAGAAAGAAAGAAAAGGTTCCAGCTACAATAGCAAAAATCGGAACAACAACGAAAAACATGAAACAAGTAGAAATAACTCTCATAAGAAATACGTAGAATTTATATGGAGATAACTACAGAACCATACAAAAATCACATCGGAGTGAGATAAAATTAGACTTGAAATAATGGAGAGGCTTATCGTGGTCTAAACGAAAGGAGGAAAAATTGTAAAGATGTCAAAATTCTTCTCAAATTAAATGAATAGACTTAATTCAATGATAACGAAGAACCCAACTGGGAACAAATTTGTGAAGAGTGTTAACATTTTGAAGACAATATAAGACTACACCAATTCCTGCAGGCATCTGAAAGGTAACATCTGCAGTTGTTATAAAAAGGGGAGAACTGACTCTTTAGAATTCTTTAGAATAATTGAACAGATAAAAACTCAGGTTGGTGAGTCTCAGCTAAAGCAAAGGTAGCAAAGAACAGATACCAAGATTGTCGAGAGAGGACGACCTAGAATAGAAGCCAATCCCTCAGAGTAATACTAAACACGAACTCCTGTGGCTTGCATAAATCACCGAAAAGCAAAGCTGATCCACACTGCCACCAGCCACACCAGCCAGGGCGCATGCTGACTTCGGAAAACGCTGAGCATGTTAATTGTGCCACTGTATCGGTTGTGCACCATGGAAAACTTTGACCTTGCTTTCTTAACGAGCAACCCAGATCTTCACCTCTCTTAGGAGGTGGGTGTGAGTGCAAAGTGGGAAATCTAAATATCCTCAGAAGAAAGAGCTTCTCATTCTCAAGGAGGAATTTAGTTGTTTAACTTTTTATTAAAGTATATATATATATATATATATATATATATATACACATAAAATTACACATCGTAAGCATACATCTTAGTGAATTTTCACAATTGTGTAAGCAGCACCCAGATGGAAAAAAAAATATTACCCAACTCAGAAATCCTTCTTACTTGTATTTTCAATTTTTTAACTAAAATTCTCTCCTGAAAAATAAAAAATAAATGTTTTTACTATAATAAAGGGATAATCAGGTGATCATCTCATCAGATTCAGAAAAAGAATATGATAAATTTCATCATCTTTTCATGATTTTTACCTTTAAAATTTATTAATTTGAGAGAGACAGAAATATCCCTTTGTTGTTCCACTTATTTATGCATTCTTTAGTTGTTGCTTGTATGTGCTCTATCAATCTGAAGACTTGGTTATCAGGATGATGCTCTAATCAACTGTGCTAGCCAGCTAGGGCATCATTCATGATTTTTAAGAAGTTTAGCAAACCAAAAATAAAAGAGGAACTTCCTTAATCTTGTAAGGAGTATCTACTTAAAAAAAAAAGTACAGCAAATATTACACTTAATGGTGAAAAGTTGAAATTTTCCCCACTGAGATCAAGAACAGATATCCACTATAATTGTATCTGGTATGGGTTGACTTGTGTACCTCCCAAAAAAAGGGTATGTTTTGCGTCCTAACCCCGAGTACCTCAGAGAGAGACCTTATTTGGAAACAGGGTTGTTGCAGATGTAATTCTTTAAGATGAAGTTATGGTGGAGTAGGGTGGGCCCCAATCTAATGTGACTGGCAACCTTTTGAGAAGACGGCCGTGTGAAACAGACACACAGAGAGAAGCCCGTGTGATGGAGAAGGCAGAGACTGGAAATGAAGCAGTTGTAAGCCCAGGAGTGGAACAAATGGAATTCTCATATGCTGCTGGTGGTAGTGTAAATTGGGATGACCCCTCTGAATGGCTACTTGGCAATATCCACTAAAGCTGAACAGACATGTAGCCCAGGAATTCAATTCCTAAACATATAACCAGCAGAAATACATACATGTACAAGAATGTTCACGGCAGCAGTATTTGTAACGACTAAAACTGGAAACAATCCAAATGTTCACCTACATTAAAATGGATAATCAAACTGCAGTATATTTATATAATGGAATGCAAAACACCAATTAGAACCCTGGCCAGGTAGCCCTTTGGTTAGAGCATCACCCTGATATGCCAAGGTTGTGGGTTTGATCCCCAGTCAGGGCACATGGGCACATACCAGAATCAACCAATGTCCTAACCAAAGTGGCTCAGTTGGTTACGCATCATACCACAAAGCAAAGGGTCGCCAGTGTGGTTCCCGGTCAGGGCACATGCTTGGGCTGTGGGTTTGATCCCCAATCAGGGCATGCACAAGAGACAGATGATTGATGTTTTTCTCACACATCAATGTTTCTCTCCCTCTCTTACCCCCTTTCTTCCTCTTGCTCTAAAACAAACAAACAAACAAACAAACAAAAACCTACAAAAAGTTTTTAAAAGAATCAACCAATGGATGCATAAATAAGTGGAACGACAAATCAATTTCTCTTTTCCTCTCTCTTTCTAAATTCAATAAATAAAAATTCAGAAAAAACAGCAAGTAGAATGAGTGAACTATAACTATATGCAACAACTCAAAAAATTTTACAAATAAGCATAATCACACTCAAAGGAACACATAACCTGAACTATTTTATAATTCAGCAATTTTCAGCCTTTTTCATCTCGTGGCACACATAAACTAATTATTACAATTCTGTGGCAGAACAAAAAATACATTTTTGCTGATTTGACAAAAAAGAAAACAGGTACAGTTTTGATTCATTCACACTAGACTGCTATTGTTGTGTTGGCTGTTGTCATTTTTTAATTTGACAGACTAAGGGAAAAAATGTCAGTGCCCCTGACTAAATAATCAGGTATGGTATGTGCTTAAAATTCTTGTGCATACAAGTGTGCCATGGCACAGCAGTTGAAAATCATTGCTCCAATCCAATCTCCTACCATGCACACTCAGAATGCACAGCTACACACACAGCGATTCCACCTGAGAGAAATCCAGAAACTAGCTGAGTGACTCCTACACAACGGGCGAAATGAGAAAATACCCCCAAACGGGTGGGAAAGGCGGAGACCCTTTCTCACCATGAGTCTCACCCTCAGCATAGTGCTATCCAACTGCGAGGGAACCCCTGGCTCCCAGCCTCTCCCTGAGGAGTGAAGTATTTGGGCCACACTTCAAGCGCCCCAACTTTTAAGGCTCCCATATCAGGGATGGATTCCAAAAACACCTAGCTCAAAGCCAACAAGTCTTGTACACGTGACTCCCACAGGACCACAGCAAAGAAGCCGTTTTTAATGGGTGTGTGACTTCTTAAACTTTCATTTCTCATTGTACATTGCTTTGATCTCAATATACATTTTTATTGAGGTAAAAAGCACATCACATTGAATTTACTATCTTTATCATTTTAAGTGTAGTTTGTAGTGTTAAGTATATTTACATTGTTAAGCAACAAATATCTAGAATTTCATCTTGCAAAAATGAAACTATACCTACTAAATACTAATTTCCCCTCCCTCCTCTCCTCTGCATCTGGCACTACCCACCTATCTCTGTCCTGTCTCTGTTTTTTTTTTTAATTGATTTTAGAGAGAGAAAGGTGGGGGAGAAACACTGATTTTTTGTTCCACTCATCCATGCATTCATTGGTTGAGTCCTGCATGTGCCTTGACTGGGGATTGAACCCACAACCTTGGCACATTGGGACAATGCTTAACCAACTGATTTCCCCAGACAGGGCTCTCTGTCCCTATTTTAGCTATTTTATATACTTCATATGAGTGGAGTTATACAGTATTTGTCCTTTTGTGACTGGCTTATTTTATTTAGTATAATGTCCTTGAAGTTTACCTGTGTCGTAGCATATGACAGAATTTCCTTCTTTTTTAACTCTGCATAATATTCCACTGTGTGCATACACTGCATTTTCTTCACCCACTGAGCCGGCAGTGGGTATTTGTGTTGCGCCCACCTGTTGGGTATCGTGAACAGAGCTTTAATGAACTTAGGTGTGCAGATCTCTTTAACAGCCTGCCTTGAATTCTATTGAACATATACACAGAAGTGGGACTGCCAGACCATGGTATTTCTATTTTTGATTTTTTGAGGAACCACCATGGTTTTTCATAGTGGCTCCACCACTTTACATTCCTAACAACAACGCACAAGTGTTCCAGTTAATAGAATGTTGGCCACGTTCTCGCCCACACTTGTTACTTTCTGTTCTTTTGATAGTGGCCATCCTAGAGGGTGTGTGGTGTTATCTCATTGTTGTTTTGAATTGCATTCATTAGTGATGATGAACATCTTCTCCTGTGTTTGTTGGCTATTTGTGTATCTTCTTCAGATAATTGTCAATTCGAGTCTTTTGCCCATTTTTAAATTGAGTTACTTGGTTTGTTGTTGTTGAGTTGCAGAAGTTCCATATAAACTCTGTATTTTAATCCCTTACCGGGTAAATGACTTCCAAATATTTTCTGCCATCCCACAGGTTGCCATTGTTTCCTTCGACGCACAAGAGCTTCTTTCGGTTTGGGGCAGTCCTGTTTGACTGCTTTGCCTCTGCTGACCGTGCTTTTGGAGTGATATTCTAGAAACCATTGCTGATCCAATGTCCTGCAATTTTCCCGTGTTTTCTTCTAGTCTTACGGTTTTAAGTCTTAAATCCATTTTTGAGTTAACCTTTGTCTATGGTATAAGGTGAGTCTAACTTCATTCTTTCCGTGTGGATATCCTGTTTTCCCAGTGCCATTTGTTGAAAGGCTGTCCTTTGCCTGTTGCGGAGTCTTAGCACCCTTTTCGACAATCTCCTGGCAATACACACAAGGGTTTATTTCTGTGCTATTTCGTTCTATTGGTCTATCTGTCTTAACGTCGGAACAACACTGGCTTGATTACTACTGCTTTGTAATACGTCTTCAAATCAGGACATGTGAGGCCTTCAACTTTGTTCTTTTTAAGATTGTTTTGGCTACTTGGGATCCCTTGAGATTCCACATACATTCCAGCATGCTTTTTTCTATTTCTTCAAATATGGAGATTTTGATAGAAAATGGACAGAACCAGTAGATAGCTTTGGGTAGCATGGACATTTTAACAATACTGATTTTCAGTATACACACACTGAATGTCTTTCCATTTCTTTGCATCTTCTTTGATTTTCTCTAGCAATGTTTTATAATTTTCATTGTCTTTCACCTCTTTAGGGTTTACTCCTAAGTATTTTATCCTATTTGATGCTCTAGTAAACTGAATTGTTTTCTTAATTTTTTTTGGTCATTGTTAGTGTTTTGAAATGCAACTTATTTATTGGAAAGAGAGAGAGATCAATTTGTTGACACACTTATTAGTGCATTTATTGGTTGATTCTTTTGTGTGTCCTGACTGGGGATAGAACCTGCAACCTTGGTGTATCGGGACAATGCTTCAACCAACTGAGCAGCAGACCAGGGCTCAATATTTTCTTTAATGGTTTTTACATTCATTTTATTTGAGAATTCTATGCAAAGGTTACACATATTTTTCATGTGTTTTCCTAATACTTCCATAGCTTAAAAAAAAAGTTGTTATTTGAACAGTTGAAATGTATTCACATAAAGGATACAGAGTAGAAATCCAAAGTTTTTTCAAATGAATAGTCAACTTGTATTTATAACATAACTAACATTTATTGAACAACTCTTATTTTGTTCAATTTAATCCCATCTCATCTGGATTGTTTTGAGGATTAAACAAAACCATGTTTTTCAAAATATTTTTAAGAGATAGCAAGGAAGGCACCAAATGGTTATGTAGTTTGCCCAATTTCTATAGATTTTAACTGGTAAAATCAGGATTCTAACCCTGGTAGAATGACTCCACACTATTTGGCCTTCTCATACAATCTTCTTTTTCTGTGGGTTTGAAATACAACCTTTAAAATACACCAAACTGACAAAAATATACAGGGATTTACGGACTTTCTATTGTTTCAGTGATGTGTCTATTCCTGCACTACCTTGTGATCACTGAAAACAGCTATTCTGATCATGTTATGTGCCCTAATTAAAATTTTAGTAACTCCCCGTTGACCTCAAGATCAAGTCCAAACCCGTTAGCAAGTCACGTACGTCGCCTGTACCCCCTCCTCACACCTCTGGAGTCTCAGATGCGGGCACAGACAACTCCCCACTGTGTTCTAGTTATAAAAATCTTCTGGCAGTTGCTGCACAGCAAAACACACTCATTCCATGTAACATCTGAGTCCGTGCTTTTGTTCATGTCTCCTGTGCCTCATTTTCTTCACATCATTTACTGGGCAAGCACCTGTTTATTTCTATTTATTTTTAAAGATTAATTCAAACACCACACCTCGAGCCTTTCCTCCCTCCCTATCCCAATCGAGTAGAAAGAAATCATTCCTTCCTCTCATGTGTCTATTCCCTCGTACTTGTACTCTAGCACTGGTATTTTATTGCATTTATTCATTCACATGGTTCTCTTTCCCACTGTAATATGAGTATCTTGAGGGCAGGATCGTATCTTATTATGTACCGAGTACAACCTTAATAAATATTTGTTGAGTAAATCAATATAAAATAACAACCATCAAAGCTGTGAGCAATCATCGGATTTATAAAAAGATGTAACAAATATTAAAATGATAGAAAACATCATTTTTAAAGCAACATGAAAAAGTGAGTGTATTTAATCATACTTAGCACATAACAGAGCAAGTGGGTGAGTGGAGCAATAACAAGTCGCTCTGTAGCATGTTTAACAAACTGGCAACAGAGAAAGTTAGTTGAAGGAAGGCAGAGGAACTCCATCCTTTCAGCATTAGAACCGAGGGGCTCCATAATCATCTGGCATCCGCTCAATGTTGTACCTGATCGGGACAGAAAGTTAACACTGGTAAGAAAGGTGGGTCCAGTACGCACCTATAAAAACCCACCCTTGACTGACGGCAATGCTCTCACCCTCGCTCTGAGTCCTTTCTGTCAGTGGGAATATTTTAAAGGGCTACCACAATGAGTGATATACAGCAGAATGATGACTAGAATACATTTTCTTTATTCTTCAAAGTCAGAAAGGTCACAACTGGGCAAGCCGGGCACTGAGCCCAGGGAAGCCCGACTCCTTAGCCCGTGTCCTGCCCTCTGCACTGTGTTCTCCTCAGGCTGAAGGGCTGGGCAACAGCAGTGTGAAGGCCTTGCGCTGACATGGGAACATCCAAGAAGGATAAAGAACAGCTTTTTTTTTTTTTTAATAAGCTTTCAGTTTCCCAGAGGGGGTCTAATCACATGCGCTAGGCTTTAAAAGGAAAATTTCTGGCCAAAAAAGATTGGCTTGATTTAAATTACTGCTTTATGTTTAAAGCAACACATTGCTCTCTTTCTTCTGGTAATCATATTGTAACAACGTGAATGTCTGCCTCATTCCTAAATCCTAGCTTTATCTTTTGCCCTTGTTCTTTTGTCTCATCTCTTCAAATACAACTATATGAACATTTGATGCAACAAATCTCTTTGAAACTCTTCTATAACCTGACCTCATTTTTTAATTGATATGAACTACGTACTGTGAAGCACTTCCCCAAGAGGAAGTTCTCACCTATGATTAGAAATGTACATGATGGGAACTCCAGGGATCTTCCTGATTCTTCGTTTAAGGTCCCGGTCAACTGTGGCCACAATGTAACACTTGTGCTGTAAGAAACACACACCGAGGTGACTGAGTCTACTTAGTGATACTATAATGGCACAACCACTGGCCAGTGTGAAGAATTCATTCATTTTCACAGTAAATAGCAAAGGCAAGGTTATAGTAACTTGTTGAGTAGATACTATGATCTAGGAGCTCACATTTATAAAACATATTAATAAGCTGCCTGAACTGAATGTAGCTCTAAGAATCTTAGCAGTGGGGGTGGGGGGGGGGTTGCAGATAGAAAAGCTAAGCTGCGCACCATTTTTTGTCTCCAAAGTGGAAGGGACTTTCACATCTGAGGCAGACAATTCCTTGCTTTTGGGAAAATGCCCAGAAGGACTCGAGGCAAAGGCATAGTAAGTGCCTTAGGTTGGAGGGCACAGCCTTTGCCTTTCTCAGGATCGCAAGGCTACTGAGGCCTCCCGTGGTGGAGGCAGGCTACCTTCCTGGCCATGAAGCCAGAACAGGATCCCCAGGACAAGTCTGAGCCTAGCAACTCTGACAGAAATAACACGCAGCTGCCAGCTGGGAGCGAGCGTGTGTTGTACTTTGCTTCCATCACACCAAATCTTCTGTTGAGTTTTATAAAGCGCTGTAGGCTGATGTCTGCTGTGCGGTAGGAAATTAAGGGAAATGCTGGCCACACCCATGAGATGGAATAGCTAAAGGGCTGGCAGTGTGGTCACCCAGTGAAGAGGATGATCCTCAGCAGAGAGAGGCTCTTGTAAGGGCAACTAGTAGCAGATGTTCTTGTGGTGCTTGACAAGGATAAAAAATCCACCGATTCCAGCGTCCCTGAGAGACAGCACCTGGGAGACTTAGATGTAGCTGAGAACTACATCTGGGTTAGGCATGGCAGGGAGGAACAAAATTCCTTCATGGGGGAGTAAACGGAAATAGAACTGTATTTTAGGTTCACAGAGAGGTGAAATCTCACACAAGTTGACCCTTGAACAACCAGGGTTTTAATTGCTTAGGTCCACTTGTATATGGATTTTTTTTTCCAGTAAATACCTGCACTGTTTTTGTTCTGTGCTTGGGAGTTTGCAGATGCAGACAGCAGACCGTATGCATCGATCCACGCCGTTTTATACAGGGGGCCTGAGCAGCCACAGAGTTTGGTATCCACAGTGGGGTCCTAGACCCAATCCCCCATGGACACCAAGGGACAACTTAAGTTTTGGGGTAGCCAAAAGTTATAATAGAGATTTTTGACCGTGCAGGGGTCAGAGCCCCTAACCCTGGCATTGTTCAAGGGTCAACTGTATTACTGTCCACACTCACTCACTCTAATCATTTTATAGAGAAGATTTATAGAATCAGGAATCAGTAAGTGCCCCAAATCACACACCTAGCAAATTCAGGTGCTGGTATTTGAAACCCATGTCTCCTCCCCACCCCATGATCTTTCCATTACAGTTAGAGTGTACTTTTCCAGTCCGCATTCTCAAGTAAATGAGGACATCTCCACTTCCTATAAAGGGATTCTCTGCAAAATTTTTTTTTTTTTTTTTTACAATTTATATTCCTAGATCCTTCTCTGACCATAAACATTCAGGAGAAAATAGCTTATCTTTTCTTTTTTAAAAGCCCAAAGTAAACAATACCTGAGTTACTCTCTGGACTAAGCAGTCGTCTGCATAGGTTCCTTTGTGCGTGCATGGTAATCGTTCAAATCTTGGATCCTTGGCGATCCTGGAGGGTTACAGAGACAGAGTAAGGGAAACATTCTGGCAACTGGATAACTTTCTCAGATGCACTCAGTGAAGTAAGAGTAACACGATCTACATGTAGGTTTTAAGGCACCCCACTCCTCATGAAGCTGACCTTCTAACTGGAAAGACAACTGATATGAAAGGGAATTAAAACTTCCTGACTGACAGCTGGTGTGTCTTAGGTCATGTAATGTTCATGAAACCCTGAATTATTATTATTTCCATTTTACAGATGAGGTAGCAGATTCAGGGGTGAAGGTATTTGCTTAAAGTAATCCAGCTGGAAAATCCAGGATTTCAAGCCAAATCAATTTTAAGCCAACCAATTCATTTTTAGAAAGTTTTCTTACACATATGTACAAGAATATAGGCACAAGGATGGCCACTGCAGCATAGTTCATAATAGTGAAAAACTGGAAATAATCTGAATATCCATCAATAAGGGAAAAGTTAATACATTTTGGTGCTCCTATCCTATTAAAAAAATGAGGCAGGGTTGTAGGTATCAATGTAGAAGGACCTATAATAAATTGTTTTATTTTATTTTATTTATTTTATTTACTTTTTAAAAATTTAACTGTTCAAATATATAAATTGTTTAATAAAACAGGTCACTGTACTAGCTACCATTCAATTAAGAAAATATAAATCTTTTCTCTGATTCTTTCTCTAGATTTGCATTTGCCTGGAAAAATACATATTAAGTATATACTAATCATTTTCAATGGTCAATCTTAGGATAGGAGAATGAACAAAGTGTGAATATGGAGGGGGAATTTTATTTTTTATTTTACAGGGTGTGGCAAAAGTAGGTTTACAGTTATTTGTATGGAAAAGAATACAATAATAAATAATGATGCAAGAATAAACTCTTTTTTGCATACTCACAACTGTAAACCTATTTTGCCCCATCCTGGATGTATATGTTCATACTGTTTGCCATTAGCAAATCAAACACGTATTAGTTTCACACAAATCAGAAATAGAAAAACCCAGGCCCGCGATCCCCAGAGCCGCACTCGATTACACAATGGTGATGAGTCACCGAAGGAATAAAAATACAAGGCAGCACACAGGTACCACGTGCAGCAAGAATATCCCACACCGCAGCAGTTCAGAGCTAGGTCAATGTGGGCTGGGTAAATTTGAAAAAAGTTACATGGAGATAAAAATAAAATGAAGATAAAAGAATGTTCCAGGCAAAGTGAAGGCAGGCACGTTCCAAATGGGGCACCAGCCATCTGTGAAACGGTTCGGGTGTGTTCAGGGAAGAGGGAGAAGGTGTTCACAGGGAGGAAAGTGAGATGGGGCTGGAGAGGCAGGTAGAGGACAGGCTGGGAAGAGGGGTCTCTGATGCCAGGCTGAGGAGCGAGAGCTCTGTGACACAGGTGACGGGGAGTCATTCAAGACGTCTCCAGGACAGGGGACGCAAGCAAAGCTTTGTCTGAGGAAGACGGAACAGGACACGCTGCAAGACAGGCAGACTGACTGCCGAGAGGCAACGCAGGCGACAGTCTAGGCCTTCGCTCTAGTTCTCCCTTCACTGCTGGAACCACCGATCTCCTCCTTCCCACTGCTCTTTCCCGGAAACACACCAACACGCCTTAGTACTTCATCCATTTTAAAAAAGAAAAAAAAATCTTTTACTTATACCAGCCCTTCCAGGTAACACCCCACGTCTCTGCTTTTCTTCACAGCCAAACTTGGTGCTTCCACTTGCTGCTTCTATTTTCTCCCCTCCCACTGTTTATTTTTTAATTATTTTAAAATAATTGCCTCTTTACCCCTTTTCATTCAAAGTATTTCAACTATGTAAAAAAAGTATAAGGAATGATGAACTGTACCCACCATTGAGTTAAACATTACAAATAAAAAGAAGCCCCCTCTCCATTCTTAGTCTCCTTTTACCTCTCTGCAAGTATTTATCAGTCCCACACAAATTTTACTGTGTATATGAGATTATGTATGTATGTGCCTGTAAACAATGTAGCTTGCATTAAACATTTTGAAAACAATTTATTGATTTGAGAGAGAAAGAGAAAGAGAGTTGTTGTTCCACTTATTTACGCATTCATTGGTTGATTCTTGTATGTGCCCTGATTGGGGATTGAACCTGCAACCTTGGTATATCAGGATGATGCTCTGAACAACTGAGCTACCCAGCCAGGCCAAGTTTGCATGTTTTTAAACTTTACATAAATTGTATGTTCTACATATGTGCTTGCTTTCTTTTTTACATTGTCTTTGTGGTTTATCCACATTGACATATACCTCTACTTCGTTCATTTTTATTTCTGTGTAGTATTTAATTCATAAACATTCCACAATTTATTCATTATCTTAATAGATCTTTTAGCTGCCTGACATTGTTTGCTACTATACATGTAAGAAAATTCCAGTAATTGTTTCCAATAAATATATGTGAGCTTCGCTATGGCAGCCACCCTCCCCTGCTTTGTTTTTTTTTTACCAGATCTACAGTATGAAACACATTTTACCAGGCACACAGCAAGCACATAGAAACACACACACACAAAGGTAAAAAAAGCTCTGTGATACAGTACCCAACCTGTGCTACATGCAGTGCATGCTGGTATTTTATGTTTAGTTCAGTCTGTACTTCATTAAAAAACACTTGCTGTGAACCATTATGTAGACTCTGTAACCTATAGGTTGTGATCCCAGGTTGGAAGACACAGTGCTGCAAGGGTATGGACAACCTGGTTTCTATCAGACATTACCAAACTGCTCTCCAAAATGACTGCCCAGTTTACATCCAGTTAGCAACCCGGTGTGAGAATTCCCATTGCTCCACAGTCTCAACTATTTTGGTATTGTCAAGAATACTTTAATTCTTGCTGATCTTTTCGGTATGAAATGGTAATTTCATTGTGATTTTAAGGATTCTCTCTTTGTCTTATAGGCCTGTAGTTTTTAAATGCATTTTAAAATAAACCCCTTGTTGCCCTGGCTGGTGTAGCTCAGTGGATTGAGCGCGGGCTGGGAACTAAAGTGTCCCAGGTTCGATTCCCAGCCAGGGTACATTCCTGGGTTGCAGGCCATAACCCCCAGCAACCGCACATTGATCTCTCTCTCTCTCTCTCTCTCTCTCTCTCTTTCTCTCTCTCTCCCCCTTCCCTCTCTAAAAATAAAATAAAATCTTAAAAAAAAAAATAAACCCCTTGTTGATTATAATTGTTACTAATATCTGTGGCTTATCTTTTCACTATGTTTATGGTGTCTTTTGTTATAGAGAAGTATTCAATTTCAATAGGGTCAAATTGATTGGTTTCCATTATGGTTTGTATTTCTTAACAAATCCCTGCCCACTCTAAAATCACTAAGGTATTCTCTGTATTTTCTGTAAGAGTTTAGACACTTAATCTACCTGGAATTGGTTTTTATGAAAGAAGTGAGATAAAGATCCAATTTAATTTTTCCCCACAGGGATAATCAATATTTTATTGTAACAGTTAATCACTTTCCTACTATTGATCTAAACAATGCTACCACTCATACATTTGGGTCCCCTTTATTTGCCTTTAAAAATTAGCTGTATTAGGTATGAATAAAATATAATAAAACTTACTGATTATAAATATAAAATTCAATGAGTTTTGATAAATACACATATCCATGTCACTACCCCTACAATCAAGATACTAAACATTTCCATCACTACAAAATGTTCCCTGTGTCCCCTTTATAGCTGATCCCCTTCCCATCCTCAGCTGCAGGTAACCACTGATCTGCATTCTATTACTACAGTTTTGCCTTTTCTAGAATTTCATATAAATGGAATCATATTTCTGGTGTGATGGGATGTTCTAATTCACACCTATGATGATGGTTTCATGACTGTATACATTTGCCAGAGCCATCAAATGACACAATTAAACTTGGCCAATTTTACAGTACGTAAACCACACCTCTATAAAGCTGACACACACACACAAGTCCACAAGTGTACCTTGCACTTTGAATGAGTCTTTTATCCATGCCTAATTTTGTAACATCATGTATGGATCACTTGGAAATAGTGATTCACTGAGTTACACAGATCTTCCAAATACTGACACATTTCATTATATTATACAGTATCAAAATACTCATACTCAATATCTTCACTGGTCTCAACAAAAAGGTCTTTAGTATTGGGAAGGTGGTAAGCTCATGATTTTCCAAAACTCTAATTACTCTAATTAGAGTTTTTCCAAAACTCTAAAACTCAAGTTAAAACTTCAAGTTTTAACTTGAAAACTTGAATTTTATCATTGGTAACTAATACGATAAGTTGTTTTCCTTAGAATGACAGGTTCACTGCATTTCTGAGGAAGTATTTGCTAAATACCAAAATCTGAAAAATCAGTGTTTGTCTGTTGTTCTTTGGATAAAAATTACAGCCCATGAAAAAGCAGCTGGCTCGGCCCACAACTCAAACAAGCACACAGATGCTTTTAGCTGAGATGACCTTCACCCCGTCGTCAGCAGAGGCGCCCTAGCTGTGCTTCACATTATCACAAAGGACACCGACGTGTTCTCCAGGATTGAGACTTAATACAATGAACAAATTTCACCGTTTCATCAAGAACATTTTTTTCTAAAGATTCTATTTATTTATTTTTAGAGGGGAAGGGAGGGAGAAACAGAGGGAAACAATGTGTGGTTGCCTCTTGCGTGTTCCCTAGTGGGGACCTGGCCTGCAACCCAGGCATGTGCCCAACTGGAAATTGATCCAGTGCCCCTTTGATTCGCAGGCTGGCACTCAACCACTGAGCCACACCAGCCAGGGCTCATCAAGAACATTCTTAAATAACTCTGGCTTTTTTTTTTTTAAAACTGTCAGTGGTTGGCAGTGAAGAGTATGAAGACTACTAGCATTATTTGGGCTCATTGCCTTGATTTGTACTCAGGCACCGAACCAGCACTTCTGCCGTCAGTACAAATGTCAGCGCTCTGACAAAGGCAGTGTCTTGTATTATTATGAAAAGTTTCACAAACTCCCTGCAAAGGTCTCTGACATTTCTAGGGGTCCAGGACCATACTCGGGGAACTGCTACTCTAAACTCAAGGGTACTTTCTAGAGTAAACTCAAAACTGAGAATGTGCATTCTTTAACTGTGAGATTCTGATGGAAATGTCTAGATAAAGTAATTGAAAGACAATTTCTAACTGAAAATCTAGAGAAACATAAGAGGTGGCCCAGAAGACCAACATGATTAAGTTAGTTGAAGAAGCTTCAGCTTATCATTCAGAACAGCCAAGACATAGAAACAACCTATTAAACTCAACTGAAAACTTGAAAACAGAAAAGAAAGAAAGAAAAAAAGAAACATCCTAAGTGTTCTTCAACTGCTGGTGAGATAAGAAGATATGGCACATACACACATATAATGGAATACTCAGCCATAAAAAAGGTGAAAATGCTGCCTTTTGCAAAAACATCGATGATAGATCTTGAGAGTATCGCACTAAGTGAAACAAGGCAGACAAGGACAAGAACCATATGATTTCACTCATATGTGGGATATGAAACAGAAAGCAACAAGTGAATAAACAAAACAGACACACACAACAGTACAGTGGTTACCAGAGGAGAGGGGCTGGGGGAGGATGGAGAGAGCAAAGGGCGTCAAACACATGTGCCCGGAGAGACCAGACCCCAGGTGGCGAGCACACAATGGAGGACACAGATGTATTATAAAGTTGAACACCGGAGACACACAATGTTACTAACCAATACATTTAATTTTTTAAAAGGCCGCAGCTTAAAAATCTCTAAACTTCAATTGCCTATGTTCTTGACCATAGTTAACTAGTTTTATATTTTTATTTACTCTCATCAGCCAAGAAATCTTTGGACAGCAAACAGATGAAGTCAAAAGAACCTTCGGTATACCGATCTAGAACAAATCTAGACTGACCAGCTCCCTCCTACCTTAGAGCCACTCGATACTTCTGCCCCAATTTCTCAATTTCAGCCATCACACAGTCAGTTATACAGGGTATACCTGCCAGGAAAAAATACATGTTAGTAAAAGAACTTGTGAAGAAACTCACTTTACTCTCTCTGAATTATATCCTGTTGAGAACCTTAAAAAGACCCATGAGACTTCTGGATAAAGCAGAATAAGCACACTGAAATGAATAAGAACTGGAGGAGAATAAAATCCCTATTTATAAAGAAACTAGTGAACTCCAACCCCGCACCACAGATTCCATGAAGTATCTGTCATAGAGAAAAACTTACTCTGGATCCCCATCATTATTTTACATATTAACATCAGTTCTAGATGAAAAACATTTAAATGTGAACCAAAAGAAACCTAAAATTACACAAAAAATGTAAATTTGATCACATAAAAGTATAAAACTTCTCTTTGCAACCATCAAACTAAAAGACATATTAAAGTGAAGTATAAATAAAATTGGGAAATATATTTCTACATTTCTCAAAGGGCTAATTTCCTTAGTATATTAGGAGCTTATAATAGCTTAGAACTATGTGCTATTTTCTAGACATTATGCTAAGCACTGTACAAGGATTATCTCATTTACTCTTCAGAAGGATTCCTATCAGGTAATGTTATTATTATTCTTTCCCCCATTTTATAGATGCGGAACCTGAGACACAAAGAAGTACCCAGACAGCAAAGAGTAAAGATGAGATTTGAACCGAAACTGTCTGAATACAGACGGGGTTCTTAACCACCATGTCACATTTCAGTTCAGAGAAGACATACAAATGGTCAGTGAGCATAAAGAGGCTCAATCTTACTATAAGGAGATATTAATTGAAACAAGATTTCATTTTCTATCTGTTAGAGTGGCAGATTCAACAGACAAAAATACCCAATATTAGGGAAACAGGTATTTTCTTTTCTTTTTTTTTAAAGATTTTATTTATTTATTTTTAGAGAGGGAAGGGAGGGAGAGAGAGAGAGAGAGAGAGAGAGAGAGAGAGAGAGAGAGAGAGAGAGAGAACCATCAATGTGCGGTTGCTGGAGGTCATGGCCTGCAACCCAGGCATGTACTCTGAGAATTGAACCTGCAATACTTTGGTTTGCAGCCTGCGCTCAATCCACTGAGCTACGCCAGCCAGGGCTGGGAAACAGGTATTTTCAAACAAAGTTAGTAGGTGTATAAAATCATATAACTATTTGAGGGCAATTTTGCAATACCTATTAGAATTAAAAAATATACATGCCCCTTGATATTGCAATATAGCTCGAGAAAATGTATCTTGAATATTTCACTTTAACACAGACATATTCACCAATTTACTGCAGCCTTGTTTATCACAGGGCCTCCAAATGTCTAGCAAAATATTGTGTGTTTTTTTTTTAATTATAAACAATAGGCCCTGGCTGGTGTAGCTCAGTAGATTGAGTGCCGGCCTGTGAACCAAAGGGTCACCAGTTCAATTCCCAGCCAGGGCACACGCCTGAGTTATGGGTCAGGTCCCCAGTAGTGGGTACATGAAAGGCAACCACACACTGATATTTCTCTCCTCTCTCTCCTTCCTTCCCCTCTAAAAATAAATAAATAAATAAAATTATAAAAAACAAAAGACTATGTAACTTAAAAAGGAATGAGGCACATCTATAAATATTGACAGAAAAACATTCATAATACAGTTTTTCAACATAAATAGCAAGCAGAAATGAATAAGTAACATGTGGTCTATCCATCCAATAGAATATTATTTGGTAATAAAAAGAATTGATATATGCTTTACCATAGATAACTCTGAGAATGCTATGCTAAGTGAGAGAGGACCAAATATTTTGATCCCACATTAATGAAGTGTCCAGAATAGGCAAATCTACACAGACAGAAAACAAATTCATGGCTGCTAGGGATGGCGGGAAAGGGAAGAGTTGAAGGGTGATGGCTAAGGGGTTCGGACACTTTTTTGGATTAGTGAAAACGTCTTAAAGACCAACTATGAACACACTACAAACCATAGAACTGTATACTTTAAATAGGTATGTTGTATACTATGTGAAGTATATTTCAAAGTAGTTTTAAAAAAGCACATAAGTAATAATGAATGTGATTCATTTTTATTAATAAAAGAAACAAAACTAACTTTCATCCTGGAGAGATTATTTATGAATTTTTTAAAAATTGCCCCTCTCTGAGGTAAGACATTATAGGGAACTTTGATTTTTTTAATGCTGTGCTTTCAAGTACATTAATACTTTTGAAAGCAGACAAGAGTTAAGAAACTTTAAATCAAAAACAACGCCCAGAAGAAAGAGCAGTTGTAAAATAAAGGTATAAAGTCAGTAAGATCAGATCATCATGGAACCAGAGAGCAATCCAGGCCCTGAGAAGATCAATTTCAGGGCCATGCAGCGGCGAAACAAGCAAGGCTTGCATCTGGGGCAGGGGAGTGGGCCCAGGAGGATCATTATAAAGCAACACAAAGTAACAGAGAAGAGCACTCAGAAGCCGAAAAGAAAGCTGATGGGAAGCTCATTATTTCTCCTTGTTGGAGTATCTGATGGAAATGGAATATACTGGGAGCTTTGAAAGCATCAATGAGGCATCTTAAAGGCAAGAAGATAAAGGCCTCCCTTTAGGAATAGAGGCCAAGTGAAGAAAAATTAAGTAAGCAGAGATTAAAACAGTTACATTAATCTCCTAAGTAACTGAGTTTGCACTTAAAATGTTTCCTTAGCCTTTACTTTGAGGTATTATGTACGGTACGTTGCACAAGAGACTGCAGAAAGTGGTATTCTTCTTAGTAAGCTTGTTTTCAGAAAAGGCATTATAGCTGTACTCTAAAAGTATCCATATCCGGAGAAAGCCTAACTACAGGGCTAAAAGCTATCCTAAACAATCATCACCTAGATAATAGGGGTGGGGCTATGGTGTCAAGGAAAGAATTCACTGCCAAGGGGACATGTTTGAACCCTCGGTCCATCTCATTTCTAAGTAAGTCACAGCATTCCTGAGAAGTTGGAGAAGCAGCTAGGACAACTATGAGAAACACCATGGGAATACGACACGTCTACTGAGTTCACTGTCTTTCCTCGTACAGAGCCTCCCCAGTCCACCTCTACAGGCATGACAGTACCCCAGCTTCAGACTAAGCTTCATTATTCCTAAGAGGTTTTTTAAAAATTTAAAGTATTACATGTACATGGCTTTAAAAAGAAATACAGAAAGGTCTATACGAACAAGTAATAATCCTCTGAAACTTTCCCATACCACCAATTCTGATCCTTAAGAGATAACTACAATATTTTACTCTATTAGCTGTTTTATCACTTGGTGGCTACTGTCCTATGTTAATGTAATAACTTATGCAGTCCCTCTTTTTATTAATTTTAGACATTTAAAGAATTTAGCTCTTACCTATTATACTCTTACACCATCCTGCTGATTTTAATAAATCAATAAACATTTGTTACCATCACTCTATAAGACTATTATGTTGTTCATAATACAGTATCTTTTAAATATTAAAGAAGGAGGTGCAAAAATTTTCCTCTGAGTATAGTAATTTATTCTTTATAGCAAAGTATAAGTTTAATTTTCATTTGTATCTTTAACTAGATGTCTGGAAAACACTGGGTTGGTCAAAAAGTATGTTTAATTTTTTTCTGTAAAATAAAAGATGCATTTTTCATTTTTATCAGTAACATTATTGATTTAGATATTTTGAAAATGTCGGCTATCTCCCACATGGTAGACCATTGATTATTCTCAATCAATGTCTTAATTTTATCACTATCAGCTTCAACTGGTCTACCCAATCGTGGAGCATTGTCCAGTGAGAGATTTCCCGCATAAAACTTCACAAACTGCTTTTGACACATTTGATCAGTCACAGCACCTTCTCCATATACTGCACAAATCTTTTTTGCATTTTGGTTGCTTTTACCTTTCTTGAACTAATAAAGCATAATATGCCGAAAATGTTGCATATTTTCTTCCATCTTCAATATTAAAATGACTACACAAAAATTCACCAATTTGGGAAGTTTTTTAAAATGCACACTGATATGATAGCAGTCACAATACAATCTAACAAAACTGTTTCGAATGAATTTAAAGACAACTAAGCTCTACTAGAGCCATCGTACAGAAAAAAACCTATGAACATTTGGCCAACCCAATATTATGAATATAAACCCACCACAAAATGCAACAGATCTCACTATTAGGAAGTTATTCCCTGTACTTGGCCTAAATTTTCTTTTTCCTACTCATGAAAGTGAGGGAAGATCATTTGAAGGAAGGGACATCCAAATACATAAGGGGTATTGATGGTAAACTGCATGACTAGGTATAAACAAACTACCCAGATCCTTTGTGGTACAAATAAATACCAAACTAGATAAACTAGGAATCAGTGACCATCATCACTTTTGGTTCTGTGATTGTAAATGACGAAATGTCTTATTTAGCTTTTCTACACTATAGCTTTCTCCACAATGTAAAAGAATATATACACTGAGAAATAGAATAAGTTTTCATTTATCCTGAAAAAAATTTCCCTATGTTCAAAATTGATGCCAATGACCCAAGAACACTAAGTGTTTTCTGAATTGTGAAAGTTTAATCATTCCCAGTCAAGTTTGCATTGTATTTCAAAACTCATTGAAAATGTTCATTGCTATGGTAAGCACATTAAAAGCCCAGCATTTAAATTAACTAGAACCCCATTCCCCTCTTTTCATGTATTTGGACAAATATGATTATTTCTGTATGAATGTCACAGAAATGTAAAAGTATGATACTCACACTTGGCATAGAGACAGTCCATCATTGACTGCACTAAGTCCAATTTAGCCTTGATGGAAAAGTTGATAAAGTTGGTATCAACCAGGATGTGGTAAGGTGGGCCCAGCTGTGTGTTATATTGGAAGAATAAGCAGGAAGAGTATTGGGGACTGAAAGAAAAAGAAAACACAAAGTAATATGTACATTGATAGTTTGGTATCAACAAAAACAAGATTCTACTTGGAACAGTTTGCCATAGATTAAGCTCCTTCTTTCTTGTTCTTGGAAATAAACCCTGTGATTTATCCATCACCATTCTAAGGAAAAATGAGAAAAAGTAAGAAAAATGTGAAGAAGTTTCATAAAGTTAAATGTGTTTACTTAAAAGGAATAACCTTTATTCTGAAGATACAGCCTTACTATTTTTTTTGATGATGCATTTTCTCTTTTCTGAAACAACTGTGTGTGAAACAATGGTAATTAAGAGCATTTCAGACCCTGCTTTCCAGCATTTGTAATTAGTTTGGCTTAAATAAACTCATTTTAGGGAAAAATTTACTGGTCTATGAAATTCAAAAGCCTTAGGACCATTCTAGTTGATATACATACATTAATATCATTTTTGTTTGCATAGTTGTAGGCTTACAAATGACTGAGCAAATCAGTTCAGGAAAGCCTGGATTTCTGAGAGGTGTATGGTTTTAGAGTATTTTTAAGGAACACTTGAAAAATGTGGATTACTCACACTTCTCTCTCCTTGAGTGCACTAGGATCTTTCTTTTCTTTCTTTTTAGGTTTTAACCTATCCTTTTCTTTACTAGGAAAGAAAAAGCAAATTAAATGCAGAAAATAAGAAAAAACAATAGCAGTTATAATCTCATTCAAAATTAAAAGTTTCTTTTCTTGTCTTCAGAGGAAATCTTATCTTGTAACTGCTTTACATTAATATGCGCATACTTTTTTACATTAACATAAACATACGTATTTTTTACTACAAATAACTGTGGGAAGTAGCCTGAAATTAACATAATTAATTCATTAGACACAAGTTAAAAAATCTCTAGCAATAACTCAAAAATTATCAATGGATAAATATAGATGTTAGTTATACTATCCTTTCTTTCTTGGTCAGAAGCTCTAATCAAGGATCAAAACGTCAGCCTTTCTACCCACTGCTTGGGTAAAAAGGCTGACATTTATCTCCTGAGGACTCAGATGTTTCAACATTAGGGAGAGGGAAGGAACCTCTACATGTCTTTTATAAAGGGTTAAAATGTAACAATATATACACACTATTTAACCTTTAACTAGAAATGAAATATTTTCAATGGGCAAACTTCCCAAACACTACAAATAAAACACAGACTAAAGGCTGTATTTTCATACAATCCAGTAACTGTGGAGACACTGAGGACAGTTCCATTGCACTGAGCTCTTAAACACAATGAAGGCCAGTCCTTATGAAATAACTTTGTCCATTCTTCACCGAAGCAGGGGAGCCTTTGAAGTCCGTCTTATAATAGGAAATACCGTTCTACCCTCTTCTCCCACTGTGAGATTTACAAAACAAAGACATTTAGACGTTTCCCATTCTTTCTTCCAAAAATATTTGAACATCAGGCGCTGGAGACACAAGGCAAACACGGTATCTGACCTCACCTTCTTCCAACACTTATAACATTTTTTTCTGTGGAATGGGGGAGTCTAACGACAGGAACATAAAGATATCCTACTCACTTCACAGAACTATTAGGAAGCTTAAATACGATACGGCAGATAAAGTACAAAAAAACGGTGAACAAGGTGAACACTTAGATGTTCGATTCCCATCCCATTCACCAGTGTACTCAACTCGGCGGCTATGCGGATGGTACACACTGGACTATCTCATGCTGTGTAAGCCGAAGACAATAATATTAAAAGTGAATACAAAACAACAACAATAGTTTTGCTACTTATCCCCTCGTGACTTTTGTATCTCTAGGCAGCCTATGAGCCCAGTTGATTCCGGACACTCACAGCCTCTGATCTCTCAGACTAAGCATTCGCTTCATGGTCGCATATTTCCTTGTTTTCTTTTGCTTCCCCTTGAAAGAGAAATTTTAGGGTTAAAAAAGTCGAAAATACATCCCATGTTCTTGAGTTCCTCCTTTTCTTCTGTCCACTCCTTTCCCTTCTTCCCTCAAAAACCCACCTCCGGATCCTTTCAGTCCTAACCCAGCCCTGTGCCTACTCGCTAGAGCGTAACGGGGCCCGCCTGGAGCACTTCAACAGTTAGGATTGGAATGAAAATAAGGAAGTGTGGAGGAAATCTGGCCAGGGGCTGACTCTCCGAATTTTGGCCCAAAATATAGTCTGATAAAGGTCCTTCTCCAACCCTCCTCTCTCACCATAATCACGCCGCACTCTTGTTTCTTCCGGATTTACCATTGCGCGACACTTTTGCGTCATCCCTACACTACTTCCGGCAAAGGATAGCCCGGAAGCGGAAGTCATCTTGGGAAACGTAAAAGCCCGGAGCCGGTTCGCGTCCCAGGCGGAGATCTGTACTTGGATCTCCAGTCGGGAGGGTCGGGGGCAGGTCTTCTACCGTGGTTTGCTGCCGCCTGTCAGGGCAGCAGAACTGGGACGTCACCGCGCTGCAGCCTCCAGCTCTGGTAACCTTTCTCTCCCCACTCCCGCAAGGGGCAGAGTCCTGAGGACCTTTCCTGCCCCAGAGTTCCAGGGAGAGGGAGGACAGGGGAGGAATTCTGGGTTCTCCGGTAGTTTTGGGAAACGCATTCTTGTCATCCCACAGCGCTGGGCGTCAGGTCTCTGTCGTTCAACTCGGAGGCTCCGGTTCCCACTTGATTCTCCTAGCCGGCGTGGTACTTGGTGCAGCAGGGTGGACGGTTCTCAAGATTCTTCTCGAGTAAATACTGTGTATTTACTGTGTATGCCTATTGGTGAAGAGAAGGGGTGAAGCAGCGTTTGAGGGTCTTCTTTAGACTATCTCTAGAAAATCGGGGTATAATCTTGCACATGTTACTAGTTACCAAGCCAGGAAAATGGTGGGAAGTAATTGACATTTATTGTGAAGCCTTGATGTGTCATCCTTAATGGAAAAGGGAGCGATTTGGAGAACAAGAAGGGAAACATAACTTTCATTTTTTGAATACCTGCGGTGTACTCCGGTGGTTGTTGACCTTTTGGAGATCACGTCCTGCTTGAAAGTTTATGGAAAGCCAGGGACGATTCTTTTTAAAATGGGTACACAGACAGTATTTGTCACACAGTTTATGAAACTCGTGGACTCTGAAGTCCATCCGTGGACATCCTAGGTGTCTGTGAACGTATCCGTATCTAGTATACTGTACTTGACACTTTACAGTTGTATTCTTTGACCTTCACAATAACTTAAGTATCCTCGTTTTACGTAGAATGAAACCGAGGCTCAGACTTATTCAGGGGTTCGTTTGAATGCAAAGCCTGTACTTTTTTTACTGCACAAAGCTATCTTACTGTTTGAGATCCAAAAAAATTTTCAGGTTAAAATTTAAAAAGCTGACCATTGCACGACCCTCACTATTAAACAGAGTATATTGGTTAACATGAACTTTCGGGTCTGATTGATGGGGCTAAAATCCACACTCTGCTTCTTACTAGCTATATGACCTTTGAGTGAGTTAATCTATCTGTGACTCGGTTTCTTCATCTGTAAAATGGAGATATCATTAGGGCTAAATGAGTTAAAATGTGAAGTCCCTAGAATAGTGCGCCCACCACAGCTAAACCCTGTTAAAGTATTTTCTATTATTGTCATTGTGTCTTCCAACATAGAGTATGTGCTGGTGGTGGAATTTTATGTTGATTGTATTTTAATACAGTTGCTCTATTTTGGAACTTGAATGTGTTGATAACCTGAAGAACCTTATTAAGTTTTCAGTTCTTGAAAAGCTCAATTGAAGGATGGTTACTCATACTGATTTGAGTACAGACAGTTTTTGTTCTGCTTCTTTCTCTTTTAGACATACGTGCATTTAGATAGCTTTGCAGTTCACATGTATGATTTCGTAGGCTCTGAATTTTTGATGTTGAAGTAGTTTTACTATTCAAGTATCTACAGATACTGTATGTGCCTCTTGCAGTCACTGGAAGTTCCTAATCTTTTCAGAACAGCTTGTCATGCATGGGTAGAGCCAACAGTGACCACTTTTTTGATACATTAGATCTTTTGGGTTATTAGGCAATAAGGTTTTTAAGTGACCATAAACAGTTGTTTTTTAAAAACACTTGGAGAATGGTTGGTATATTTACGTGTAGAGGGAAAATCACATATAATTAAATAGTTACTGGCATTTAAATTCAGGCATTGGAAAACTAAAAAACATTCACCTGGTAAATATGTACTCTGAATTTTGGAATCCATGAATGGTAATAACTTTAAAAAAAACACAACAAACCAAGTGGTGTGTAATATCTATTCTGAGAATTTTCTGATTTTCTTGATTGTTAATATTTGATAGGGAGCTAAATTAGTATAGGAACACCATGGGGGATGAGAACATGCTTAAAGAAAGGTGTTTTTGTTGCGTGGTAACTTTATTGCAATCTGAGATTCTTATGGTCTAAGATGCTCTGATACTCTGTACTCAGATACTCTGTAGCATGTTTTAATGGTGATGGGAGGAGGAGGTCATGTTGCTTTGTGCTGGGTGGGAGCAGAAAGGAATTACTTGGACTGCATACTTGTGAGAAATAAATGAGTATAACTCTTCTCAGCAGTCAAGAGGGTTGTTTTGTATTTCTGTGCAGTCTTGAAAGGAAAAAAATGCTCAAAGCATTCACCCCACAGTTTAAACCCATAACTGGGCTCAGACTTCATCCCATTTACTAGTTGGTCTAACTTACCAATTTAAGTTGATAACAAATTTCTTTTCTAAAATCATGGATGGCGAAAGATTCCATAAAGAATATCTTGTAATTCAGTTTTAGAAAGTTAGAGGTAGATTCATTTTTTATGGCAATCAAGGGGAAAAAATTCACAGATATTTTCTTTATTTTTAAGTTATGGTTTTTACACATATTTTTATCTTCTGTGACCTGAAGTTTTTTTTTCTCAAAAAATATTAGTTGCTGTTGATTATTTTTCAGTTAACTTGATTACCTCCTAAATGTGGTAGCATGGTGTACAGCATGCTTTGCTCCTGAGGTGTTGACTTTTTTTTAAAGATTTTATTTATTTATTTTTAGTGAGAGGGGAAGTGAGGGAGAAACAGCAGGAGAAAAACACTGATGTGTGAGAGAAACATCCATCGGTTGCCTCTCACAAGCCCCCAGTGGGGCACCTGGCCTGCAACTCAGGCATGTGCCCTGACTGGGAATCCAACTGGCGACCTTTCAGTTTATGGGACCATGCCCAACCCACTGAGCCACACCAGGTAGGGTCCAGGGTCTTCATATTGAGCTGGTTTGTAAGGATGCCTCAGAGGCACATCACTGCTGAGTATTCGTTCTGTCAGAAGGCATTTATTGAGGGCTCATTTTGCCCTAACCACTGTGCTGGTTTCTCTTCAAGAGCTCAGGCCTGTCTGTGTTGGGGAAGGGTTTGTGAATAGGTGAAGTGTGGAAGGTGATTGACAGAGATGTGCAAATTAAAATATTTTAACAGATTTACTCTACCTGTTAATTTTTCTGAAAGTGGTCTGGGTCAGAGTACTGTTGTACAATATTTATTTAATACTATAACAGATCAAATTATGTGACCTTAATGGATTCTAGTATATCATTTTACCTTTTAAGTGACTTTAGCCATCAAATAGCTTAGGTTTAAATTTGAGTTATCTTTCTTTGGTTTCTCTTCTTTGAGGGGTTCATGAATGTTTATCCCTCACTGATGTTCTTTTGTAGAGTTGTTTTCAAACTTTCGAGGTTGTTTATCTTACTGTAGTTGGTGTGTGTGCCTGAGGCCCTGATATGGTGTTATGTCATCATGATGTTTTCCTGGTGGGACTCTTGAAGCCTGTTCTGAAATGATGGTTTAATAGAAAGAGGTGAGTATTCATTTACTTATAAGAAACCAAATAGCCATGGTAGATATGTTTTGTCACTTAGCCTGAGTGGAACTGTGCCATATGGTTTTAGTATGGATTTTTGTTACCTTGAATAGTTGAGGAATTTGCTTTTCAGAGCTTGTAGCTGATGCATTCATTTTGGTGTAGTTTCCTTGTTGGTGTTGAGATGTTAATAGTCAGCATCTGTTCATTGTATATTTTGTTCATTATCCTTTTTGGCTAGAGATCAGGTAAAAGTAATCTAATAACATGTAACATACATTTTCATTAGTGTCCCCTTGTTTTTATCCAGAGATCCAGCCCAGGTTGTTTAAACCCCTCTCTTGTCCACTAAGGAAAGTTCTACTCCAAGGATTTCCCCTGGTGTATGTGGTGAAGCTATTAGGAAGAGAAAATAATTAAAACCTCCCAACAGAGATAGAGTTTTTCATGGTTTTGGTAAAGAAGGAAATCCAGCCAGGCTGCCTAAATTGTTTGTAGTAAAGAATTGAAAAGGAGTTAAAAAAACATTTCAGTCAAACATTAACCGGAATTGGGGCAGTGATTAGGAAGGCATGCACCATCAGAATCCTAAAGGGTAGTGAGAATGGAAAGTGGGGAACCATGTGTAGTTTTTTTGAAGCTATTTTATTTTGGAGTAATTTTAGAGTTACAGAAAAGTTGTGGAGATGGCACAGAGCTCCTGTATACCTTTCACCCAGCTTCCCGTGATTTTGTGTTACGTAACCGTGGTGCATTTGTCACATCTAAGAAATTAGCATTAGTACAATACTATTAACTGAACTACTGACTTTTTTTGGATTTTCCACTGATACCCCTTTTCCGTCCCAGGATGCAATCCAGGGTGCCACATTGCATTTAGACCATGTGTAATTTTGATAGCTAGGTTGGAGTTTCCAGTGAGCTGTTTCTGTGCCATGTATGTGACCCAGGAATCTCTTGCTGAATAGAGAAAGTTATTAACCATGAGAATAAACAAGACTGCACGGGGAGTATTTTGTGCCCCTTGATTCCCAAAGCGCTGTTAACTCAGTGGAAGAGCTGTCTTGGCTCCCAGGAGCGTGGTGTGAAGTTTTCTGAGAAGCTAAGAGCTGATCCTGATTGAGGGGCCCTTCCTGGGCCCTGCTAACACTGTGTCTCACAGATTTTACTACGTGGAGCTATCACATCATTTTCTTGTCTGTCTTCTTACTAGCCTCTATGTTTCTGGGGGGTCAGGGACTGGCTTTCTCATGTTGGAACCCCCAGGGTCAACATACTACTTGGCCTGTGGTTCTTAATGCACGTTTGAAGAAATTAACAAGTCCTTGTGTTGGTAACATTGGTTATTAGGCCAACAGAAGTTTTGTTTTGAGTACCTTAAGTGTTGTTTCTTCTTTAAATGGAGCCATTTGGGTTGCCATCTCTGTGGCTAGTTGACTTTGTCTTCCTGGAGTCTTAAACAAAGAACTACAGAATGCTCATTTAAGGCTGCCCTTCCTTCTGATTACATAAATAATTTATTTTCCTTAAAAATTAGAGTAGAATTAAAAGGAATGGATGGTGGTAGAGGTAAACATTTTGTTAGCTTTTAAGTGTATGTGTGACAGTTTCAGTTCCACCCGCCTGGGGTGTAGAGCTGGCCATTTCCCTGCCATTTCACGCAGAGTTAATGAAGTAACAACTCCGTATTCTTATTGAGGGAGACGGCTTGTCAGATTCAGAGAATTCATTTAACATTTTTCCATTGTAGCCGAGATTCAGTGGCCCAGGGTCACGTAAGCATAAAAGCTGCCGTGGTACTCAGGGGCCAGTCCCGATTCTGTGGGTCGGGCGCGGTGGAGCCAGTCTGGTGGACAGATGAAACATCGGGACAGAGGAGGAGCTGCTGTTCTCCCGATTAGACCAACGACCGTGACACTGTGACGGGGCATAGATAAGCCAGTTTTCTATTTTTTTCCTCTAGGTATCTCACGAAGATACAAAATGAGCGATATTTAAATTGTCCCTTCTCCCTGTTTTTCTCACATTAACTGAGAATCCCTTTTTCTACTTTCCTGGAACTGCTGAGAAGGGCAAACTGTGTTCCAGGGGTGCAGTCGAATCTAAACTGTGCTTTCGTGTGTACTATTCATTTCATTTTGAGGCTCAAATGTACATTTTGAGTCTAAAAATTTACTATTATCTTGGTGAACCTACCCTTTAAAGCCTAACTTTTCTTTTAACCGGGGAGTGATAACTTTTCCAGCCTCCTGTCAGGTTAGAGTGACTCAATGTGGTGAGAATGATCTTATAAAAGCTTCCCTTTAAAACCAGAAGGGTAAGTAGTTCATTGTCCCTGGCTTAACTTGAAAGGTGCGTGCTCTGGGTTTTGGAATTTTGTTGTTGTTTTAAGAACCAGCATCAGGCATCCAAAGGTTTTATGTCAGTTTGAAGAGAATTGAGGGACTAAAACCTTGGCTAAATTTAGAAATTCAGTACCATTTATTAGGTTGAAGAGGGGGAAAATCTCTTAAAAGATAAAAATCTTTCCAAATTCTGAAATAGACTTAAATAGAGCTTGGTAATGTAGAAGTTGAATTCGAAAGAAACAAAGGGATAGTAAAACTGAGTAACTAATTATGAGATAGATGGAATGCAGGAGTTTTAAAACTCAAAATTTCCGAGAAGAGCCTTGGCTGGTGTGTCTCTGTCGGAGCGTCATCCTGTAATTGAAAGGTTGTGGGTTCGATTCCCCATCGGGGCACATGCCTGGGTTGCCCAGGACGTCTGATCCCCAGTCCAGGCATGTCCGACTCTCATCTGGGTGCGTGCAGGAGGCAGCCAATCGATGTTTTCTCCTCTCCTTTCTCTCTCTCTAAAAGCAATGAACAAAATGTCAGGTGAGGATTTAAAAAATTTTTTTGAGAAGAGATTGTCTTTTATGAAACTTAGATAAAACTTCTAGAAGAAAACAGAAGAAAATCTTTGTGACCTTTAGTTAAGCAAAGATTTTAAAAAGAAATGTGACACACACAAAAAACCACAAACTATAAAAGAAAAAAATTGGTAAGTTGGATTTCAACAAATTAAAAACTTTTACGCTTGTCTTTAATCCTCACCTGAGGATATGTTTGAACCGAACGACGGTCTTCCCGTGTACAGGTGACACTCCAGCCCACCGAGCTACCTGGCTCTTTTTACAAACATTGTTAACAAAATGAGAAAAGAGCTGCAGAAAATATTTGCCAAACATGTATCTAGTGAAGGACTTGTATTCAGAATATATAAAGAAGTCTTACAAGAAGACAAACAGCTCAATTTTTAAAATGGCTAAAGATTTGGATACCAGAGAAGGCTCACACATAGCCAGAAGCACATGAAAAGATACTTAGTACTGTTAGTCCTCAGGGAAATGTGAGGTAAAGCCACAACGAGACACCAGTCCACCCCTATGGGAATAGGTGAGGTTTATAAGATTGATGATGGTTGTGGGTGGATGTTGGTCAATGAGCTTGTACATTGCTGGTGGAAATACAAGGTGGCACAGCCACTCTGGGCAACAGCCTGGCAATTTCTTGTAAGTTAAACAGCATATACTTACCATGTGACCCGGCACTCCCACTCCTTGTTACTTACCCAAGGGAAAAGAAAGAGTGTGTTCGCACAAAGACTTGCACTTGAATATTCATAGGGGCTTTATCCACAATAGCCCCAAACTGGGTGGAACCCAAATGTTCTCCAGCTGATGCGTGCCTAAACAAACTGTGACATGTCCATGTAACGGACTACTACACAACAATAAAGAGGAATGAACTACTGATATGACTTGTAACAGCGTGTAAGATCTAAAAACCATTATGTCAAGTGAAAAAAATGCCACACTCGGGAGACTAAACCAGTTAGCCCCTCAGGTACACCCAGTGCCATCTTCCCCATTTACTGAGGGTTGGGCTCCTGTGGCCTGGGCACAAACCCCCACCACTGCTGGCCACCCAGAAGCCGGGTTCACACAAAGAACCACATCTCTCAGGACACTCCTGTGGTGCCAGGACGCCTGGGTCTAGTTTCCAGTCCCAGCCAGTCCTCCTTTCCCTTACACTCCAGGTCTTCTCAGTGGATCTCCGTGTTCTGTCTGAGATATCCGAGGTCACTGAAGAGAAGTTAAGTAGCTTATTGGTCGGTAGTGAGATGCATACTCTTGACCGCTGTGCTGAAGGAACTCAGGGTAGTCACTCTAGGTTAGCTCCAGGTAGTCTTTCGAAACACAGTGCATTCGGAACGCTGAGCTTTTCGTCACTCCCCTTGCTTATGTTGTTCTTTCTGCCTAGGAAACTAGTCTTTTCCTTTTATCTGCCTTGCAAATGCTTACTCATTCTTTTTTATTTATTTGTTAAAGATTTTTTAGACACAGGGGAAGGGAGGGACAGAGGGAGAGAAGCATCAATGTGTGGTTGCCTCTCACACACCCCCTACTGGGGACCTGGCCCACAACCCAGGCATGTGCCCTGACTGGGAATTGAACCGGTGACCCTTTGGTTGGCAGGCTGCACTCAGTCCACTGAGTCACACCAGCCAGTGCTTATGCATTCTTAAATAACAGCCATATTATTTCTCCTGTGAAGACCTCCCTGCTGTCTCAGGCAAAGCTACCTCTCTCCTTCCTTTGCCCATTATACATTGTTCGTTCCTCTTTTGTGGTACTTGCCACATTGTATTGGCCATCTCCCACCCTTTCTTATTTATCCTCGTGACTTCAGCTTTTGGCACGTAGTCTGGCATAGAGCAGATGCTCAAGAAATGCGAAGTGAATGAACACTACAAAAGAACCTAAAGTTGTTGGTAGTCACTGGGGGGCGATAGCAGAAAAAATAGTTCTGTGTAAAATGTGAGTGTGTGGGATGGGTGGTAACAGACCAGAAGTTGCGTAGGGGTTCAGGGCTTTCCAGACTGCTCAGCTCGGGTACCTCTAGTGGTAGAGGATGGTGGGCACGGAACCCCTTGGGGGCTGGGAGCAGAGCCCAAAGCAGCCTTTTTGCCTCAAGTACAAAATAACTGTGAATGTTTTTTTTTTTTTAACATATCCGTGTTTTATCCTTAGAAATGCATATTTTGCATCCTATTTTATTATCTGTGAATTTGTTTTAACATGAAAATACTTTTTCTCCTCACCTACCTCATTTTCTAGTAACTAGATGCTGCAGGAACATGTGTCATTTCTCCTCTGGCTTCTAGCACCTTCTGGCATGCTCCGGTGCCCAAATCTGGGAAGCGTGGAGTGGGGTTATAGTCTAATATGGCACAGTCTACCTCTCTGCGATTTGGGGATTGTCTCCTCAGGAGTATTATGTCATGGAACCGAGGAGGGTGAGCTCATCCTGTTCTGACTAACGCGGCCGTTCCTGGAAGGCTGCAGTCAGTTGGAGGCACCTCATTACCAGATCACTGGGGACTAGCTGGAGAGAGTTCACAGGAGACCCACAGGAATGATTAAGAGACTGGAGGGGCTGACTGATGAGGAAAGAATATAAATGAAAACTGTATAACTTGGCTGAACCAAGATAACAGGAATACACAACTATGTAAATATCCCAAGAGTATAAACTTGATGGGGGAGGGCAATCTTTTATGGTGGGATTTTGGGGTGGGGAGAATAAACCAAGGGTGGAATTAAGCAAAGGAGAATGTAAATTAATAATCTGAAGTGCCCTCGCCGGGTGGCTTGTTTGCTTGGAGTGTCCATGCACACTCCGGGTTCAATCCCCAGTGTGGGCACTTACAGGAGGCGATTGATCGATGTTTCTCTCTCACATTGACGTTTCTCTTTCTGTCTCTCTAAAATCAATAAATATATCCTCAGGTGAGGATTAAAAAAAAAAAACAATAGAGTATTCTAGTATCCGATGGCACACTTTATTTCCTGGAACCTCCTTAGTTAGACCACTAACGTATGTGTCTTTTGCTAATTGAATGATCCAGTTTTTTAATTTGATTTCCCTGGACTCGTGGGTGGTGCTTCCGTGTAGAGAATGCTGGAGGCCACATATTAGCGTGCCAGTGTCTGCTTTTGTCCTGCCTTGTTTTGCGGAACTCACTGGGTAATGCTTGGAACTCCTCTGTGCTGCCACTGCCTCTTCATTCACCAGAATTCTAAGTGGACTTTCCTGTCATTTTTTTCACAGCTTTTTAGAACAGCACTTGGAAAGTAGAGAGTGAGTTGGTGATAGGTATTTTAATAATTTTAGAGACCTGGATATAGTGTCTGGTTCCTGAGGGTGCTGGTTTTAGGAAATCACAGCCTTGGTGAAATGCAAGCGTGTTTGCACGAAACACATACTTTGGGAAATGATTGTATAAAATTCCTACTCGGGGTGTGAGAGGCATAAAACTTTTAAGTAACAGTTGAAATTAGCCAGGAGAAATATTTGCAAAATGCTGCTCTTAAGTAAAGATAGTAGAACTGGAAGAAAATGATTTTATGCTTTTGTGATTTACAAAAACAAGTTCATAACTAAGACCTCTACACCAGAGCCTGGTAAACTTATTTTGTCAAGGGTCAGATAGGAAAACTTCGTAGGCCACACGTCTCTGCTGCAGCCGCTTCACTCCGCTGTTGTAGTGCAAGAGCTGTCATAGACCACATGTAAACGGATGACCTTGGCTGTGCTCATTCTCTATTTACAAAACTTTTTTTTAAAAACAAAAACAGGCAGCCATCTGGATTTGGCCCAGTGGCTGTAGTTTGCCAACCCTATACTGGACCCCTTGCTCTGCAGCATCAGCATTACCTATGAGCCCGTTAGAGATGCAGATTATCGGGTGTATCCCTTCTCTGGCTCACGGCTGTAGAGCCTAGACGACGCTTCTCAAATTTCAACGTGCACAGAAATCACCCCAGAGTCTTGCAGAAGTACACGCTCTGAGACAGACTCCAACCATCACACTAGCCCCTGCGGAGGGGCGAGCGATGATTACGACCCAGTCAGTTTCCTCAGGAAGCACACAATCCATTAGGATAGACTGCTGTATAAACAAATAATTATAATAGAGACTAATAAATGCTGTAATAGAGGCGTCTTCAGCAGAGGAGTATCACAAGGAAGGAGGTGTTTAGTTCTGCCTGGCACTGCGGGAGCCCTCAGAAGGGCCTGGGAGCTGGACCAGGAATGGAGGTGGTGCTTGAATAGAGTCCTGAAGCTCATCAGAGACACAAAAACATTGGGGGCAGTGGATGGGGGACTGGTACACATGGGAGTTCATGGTGGGGCACAGTAAAGACACTAGAACTACGAGTTACTTGGTTTAGTAATCAGATAGCTCATCACAGGGTAGAGGCTTGCTAAGATCCCAGTGAACAGGAATAAAAGTCTAGTACATTCTGTTATCTTTAGCTAATTTTTTTTTTTAGGGAAAGATTTCTTTTTTTTTAAGATTTTATTTATTTTTTTTAGAGAGGGAAGGGAGGAAGAAAGAGAGAGAGAGAAAAACATCAATGTGCGGTTGCTGGGGGCTGTGGCCTGCAACCCAGGCATGTGCCCTGACTGGGAATTGAACCTGCAATGCTTTGGTTCGCAGCCCGCGCTCAATCCACTGAGCTATGCCAGCCAGGGTTTAGCTAGTTTTTTTTTAACTGTTTCCTTATTTGAAAAAAGGATATCTTGCCTGTTCTTTCCCCTTTTTAGGAAAAGAAGTGTTCTCCAGAATTAGAAACTTTTTATATGTCCTTGCATCACTACGAATTTAGAACACTAAATGTAGAGGTAGAAAATAAAAATAATTTATAATTCCATGCATCAAGAGACAACCGCTGTTAACATTTTTGTGTTGTTCCTTCCAGGCTCTTTATGTAATGTAATATTTTAAAAAATGGGCTCATGCAATGTAAATAATTTTTTGCTTGCTTTTTCATTTAGCATTTTATTTGTGAGTGATTCCTTGTGTTGTTATTCTTTAAAAGTGTCATTTTTAAAAATGCTTATTTTGCATTCTAATGGATCTCGTACAGTTTATGTAACTCATCTCTGGTTTGCAGACCCTTTAAGTCTCTTCCAGCAGCTAGTCGACCCAGGCTTTGGCTCACGCACTTGGCAAGTCTGTCACCGTATTTTAAAATAAATACATATATGCATACTTATTTATCTTTAATTATAAAAGTTTGCCAACTTGTTTGATCTGCTGGCCTTTACTCATTTTGTTCTTGTGCTTTTATTAGCATTTTGTGTTTTCTTTCTTGGTTTCCCCTGGTAAAGAGGCCGTAGGGTGTTCATTCAAAGCATGGATTCTGGGTGCAGGGTGTCTGGGTTTGACTCAACTTGACTGCTTCGTGGTGTGTAATCTTGAGAAAGGGCCTCAGTTTCCTCATCTGTAAAATGGGGATAATTATATCTCTCAGGACTGTGAGTTCATACATTTGAAGCACTGAGAACAGTTCCTGCCATGCATTGGGTTGGCCAAAAAGTTCATCTGTTTTTTTCCATAAGATTTCTCTAGTAGCGATTAGTTGTCTTTAACTTCATTCAAAATAGTTTTGTTAGACTGTATTGTGACAGCTGTCGTGTCAGTGTGCATTAAAAAAAATCAAAACAGATGAATTTTTGTGTAGCCATTTTAATATTGAAGCTAGAAGAAAACATTTTTGGCATATTATGCTTTATTATTTCAGTAAAGGTAAAAATGCAACTGAATCATAAAAAAGAGATTTGTTCAGTGTATGGAGAGGGTGCTGTAACTGATTAAACCTGTCAAAAGTGGTTTGTAAAGTTTCATGCTGGAGATTTCTCTTGGACAGTGCTCCGCTGTTGGGTAGACCAGTGGAAAGTTGAAGTTGACAGCCATCAAATCAAGACATTAATTGAGGACAATCAACATTAAACCACGTGGGAGATAGCCGACATACTCAAAATATCCAAATCAATAAAGTTATTGGTGAAAATGAAAAATGTGTCTTTTATTTTATGGAAAAACAATGAACGGACTTTGGGGCCAACCCAATAGGAAGACTATGTCTTTTCGCGGAGTGACTAGTAGGTGTGTCTCATTTGTTTTACAGTGGCCATTTGTGTGCCTTGCAATAACCTCCTCTCTGCTACGTTAGTTCATGACTGTCTCAGTGACAGGCTTTAATTTACTGAACTTTATTGCTTAGTGACCTTAACTTGAAAGTTCACAAATTTTTTCCTCTCACAGTTGCAAGCTTTACTGTGTGAAAGATAAGATCAGCATTGTTCAAACAGGTCTTGGAAATGCACGGGGAGGCCCTCTGTGACCTGCCCCTGCCTGCCCGCTCGGTCCCATTTCTCTCCACCTCTCTGCCAGACCTCGAGGCCCAGCCCCGTCAGTCTCAGAGGGGGCCTGTGGTTGTGTGAGGCGCACTCCAAACCTGCGCCTCCGTTTGCTTCTCCCAAAGGGCTGGGATCTACCACAGTGCTGGAGCTTCCTCCTGGGGGTAACATAGGGCAATGAGATTGCCTCTGGCTTTCTGTGGAGTTTTAATTGGGAAAACTTGGTCACAGTTTACCCGCCCTCGGTTATTTTTAGTGTCCTGGGGTTTCCACTGCCTGTCCTACCTCCTCTTTTTTTGTTTTCTGGGGATTCTTTTGCAGAAATAAAAGCCTGTTCTACCAGTCCTTTTTTCTCTGTAGGATTGGATCCTGAGCTGGAACAGATGCATCCTTTGACAGATGCTCGCGCCTTGCACTAGGGAAAGAAGCCCGGGGATGAAATATTGTGGGGTTATATCTCTTCGCTCTGGAAGCCGTCCAGTTCGTTCCAGAAACTCCAATCATCTGCTGCTTTGACAGACCCTCAGTGAAAGTCTGATGGGCAGACACTTTCCGTTGACCTTGTGGCTGTTGTCTCTCATGTGGAAGCTGAAGACAAGGTGAAAGGGCCGAGTTACCTGCTTTGGCGAATAGGCGTGCTCCGCTTGGTTCTTAGAACATGGGCCCTCGTTTAAAGGTAAGGCAATCGTTTAATTAAGATGCATGTGTTTCTGAGATGCAGAACGTGAACTCGGTGACCAGTTCCTCGACCTTTTCAGCAAGGAAAAACTGTTGAAGTACATAGTTGCAATTATTTGGCTCCCAGCAAGGCATCTTGGAGTATGAAGAAATCAATTCTCCATTTCTGGGAAATGAATTTTCCCAACTGATCTTCAATGTTAGGGCTAAAATTTATTTGATATAATTATGAATCTTTATACTCCAAAAAAAGCAAAGAGTTTTAGAGTATGTATATCAATAGCTTTCTAACATCCCCTTGAGGCAGGTATTTTCAAGTATTTCCCCAGTCGCCTGCTTTTGCAGGCACTGCGAGCCAGAGTGCTGTGGTGGTGCAGAACTTGCTGGGGAGTAAGCACGCGATGTTTCTGCACTAGATAATTGGTGCTGCATTCCACTTCCCTCTGTCGTGCTTTATTTTTATTCCAGAAGATTTAAAAGGGGGCTGTAAGCATTTATCTTTCTAATTTTAGCCTCATGGTAAGATTCTCACCGCAAGATTGGATAATGTTCTTCATACCTCTTTTTAAACCTTTTTTCTTAAATCTGCTCTCTTCACAAATACTTCACTATCCCTGTGACTCCATTCTTTTTTATTATTTAGTATTGTGTGAGGTTAAGAACATTGAGACTCAGAGAGGCATGGACTTGAGTTTCAGCTCTGTCCCTTAACCAGCTGGGATATGTTCAGCAAGTTAACTTTTTTAAGCCCATCTTTTTTAAAAAAACTGTAAAATGAGAATAATAATGCCTATTTTACCAAGTTGTTGTGGTGACAATTACTTAAGCTACCATGTAGAACACTTGGTGCAGTGTTCGGCCCGTGGTAAGTACATCAGTAAGGCGGTGTGTGTTACTAGCATGTAATAACTAATAGTAGTATGTGATGTATTACATACTACTCTTATTTCTGCTAGCTGAGGGTATCAGTTTGCTGAAGTGTATAAGAATGAGAATACTAAAGAGAGGAATTTGAAAACAAAGTATTCATGCAGCTGAGTTGCAAGAAATAGTATGACAGAGGCTTAACATACTGCGTCTTTGTGCTTGAATTAGACTTGGGAAGAGCTCCAAAATGATTTTATGAAGGAGACGTGTGAGCAGCAGGCAGCGGAGGGTGCCATGGAAACTACTGCAGAAAAGGAAAAGTTCAAGATGAGGAAGATAGGAGAGGGATCTAGGACCACACAAACCAGGCACCACGCCATGCGTGCACGAGAAGTCGCGCCTCCAGGCGCGGCTGACACGCGCTTGTAGCACTGAAGGGAATGGGCCACTTTGGGTCTGAATAAAGCAGTATAGTCACCTGGCCCTGGCTCAAATGACCGTACTGCTAATTAGAGAAGTCTTTTAAAAATGATCTAAAATGAAGGTCCTATCTGGAAAACTCGATCCCCAGACACTCTGGAAAAAGAAAAGAACAGACATTTGATTCTGTTCACTCAGATGTCTTGTTTATATTTATTTCAGTCACTGAATGCGGTCACGTTGGATGCTGTGGATAGTTTTCAACACGAGTCTTTGCCTCAAGTTGTTTAGCGCTCTGAAATGGAAAATAAAAAGGGACCAAAAGAGAACATAAGTGTTGTAAGGGAATTCAGAGGAGATCAAGAGTTTTTAAATAGAGGTTCAGGGAAGATTTCAGGGAGGGGAGATAGGATTTTCCCGAAACTTGAGGGTTAGCTGATATTTCATGGGTAGACTGAGATGGGAAAGGGTAGTTTAGGCATAGGAAGTGACTTCTGCAAAGGCATGGAGATGGGACATTTCGGAGCATATATATAAAAGCCTAAAGGATCTGTTTTGGATCGATCAGCGAGTTTCAACCTCTTTCATCTCATGGCACATATAAATAAATTAATCACTAATTTTCTTTGGCACACCTATATTTTTGCTGATCTGACCAAAAAAAGAAAAGGTATAATTTTGATTCATTCACACTGGAGGGTCTTTGTTGTATTGGCTGTTGTCATGTTTTTATTGGACAGTCTAAAGAAAAAGAGGTCAGTGCCCCTGACTAAATAGTCAGGTATCGCGTGTTTTAAAAATTTCCGCAGCACACCCATTGAAAACTGCTGGGAAGGATTGTCGGATGAATAAGGTATTGTGGGTGATAGGGCCAAGGAGAATGAGTGCTGTAGGGTGGGGCAGGAGCAGAGACAGGGCAGAGACGGCATGACAGGGTCAGTAAGAGGGCAGAAAATGCCTACAGAAGAGGTGAAATCGGGAGGAAAAGAGATTTGAGGGGTCACCCTGAAAGGATACCCTGTACTCAAAAGACAACGGTGGAGAGGCTTTGTGACCACATTCAGGAAGAACCAGAGAAGGGAAAGTGTGAGTTCAGAGTGGGACCATGGGTAAAATTGGCAGATGGGGAAATATCGTTGGGGAGGATTTTGAGAGCGATGGTAGAAAAGTGGGATATTTTGTAAAGGTCAGATCAATGAGTGATGATTGGCAGAGCTAACTCCCTGCTCACAAGCAGGTTTTAAGATGAGTTGTTTGGAAAAAAGTAGTAACTGGTATGTTGAGTTTTTTTAAATGATAGAGGGAACTGGAAAGGAAATGTAGAATTGACCTATCGGAAAAGGTCTGGGTAATCCAGATCAGTGGTGGTGATTTGGTTGAGAGTGGGGGAAAGTGGACAAGTACTCAACAAGGTCAAATTCAGTATACTGCCAGCCTCATGCGGACTGAGACTGTGGCTGTTCTACACTGTATTTATTAGATGGATTATTTTAGCATGAACCTTTTTATTTTAAGAATTTTCAGACATAAAATTAGAAGAGTACAAAGAATGCCTGTGTAGGCAGAGAGTTTTAGTACGGTAAGAGACGCCATGCCTTGCGTAATTCTGATGCATTCCCACCCAAGTGTGAGCCAGTAGAGAGGCCTGGAGTCTCCTGTTGGCTCTAAAGCAAAGGAGTAGTGATAGTACTACTACTGCTATTAATAATTATAACCATAATTAAAACTGAGAACTCACTATGTGCCAGGCACTATTATAGGCTGTTTACATGTGTTAACTTACTTAATCTTCACAACACCCCTAATTAGATACACACAGATACTATCTTCATTCGATTGATAAGGAAACTGGCAGTCTATAGAGAGATTAAAGAACTTGTCCAGGACCGCACCATCGGTGGCAGAGAATGGACTTGAACCCAGGTAGTCGAGCTCTAAGAGTTCCTGCCCTCATCCTTTGTACTATACTCTTTTTATACTGTTTGATTTCACAGTCTTGAGAGCGGTGGGGAGTATATTAAAGTCCTGTCACACTAAAGGAGATGGTGTCATCGAAATGATTAAATCTCAACTCCCTACACAGCACTGAAGCCTAGACAGGTCGCAGTAGTACAGCCGTGGAACTGGTCTCCAGGCTGCCTCTTTCGGAAACCATTGTCATTGTCAGGGATGGTACACAGAAATTGTGCCAGCCCTTATGGCATGCACCATAAATTTGGCCTTGCTCTTATTCCATCAAGAAGCAAGAGACTCGAGACCATAAATTCTATAACATAAGCCCCGCGTCCTGCATTTTCTGCTGAGTGTTAGTAACCTCTCTGAGGACTAGAAGCTGCACATCCAGGACCAGGTTGGATGGCTTCTAACTCTGAGGGAGCACCTACAGCAGTTACACTGCCAGTTTTGGCCAAGCCCTCCAGCACATCTTGTAAGGTGCAGACAGATGCTTGCTGAGACGTGGTAGCCACTTTCCAGCATAGGTCCCTGGACATGAGACACTTACTTGGGAAGGAGACTCAATAATTGTGATCCCACATTTTGGGTCTATATATTTTCTCTTTATAATAGACCCTTTTGGGAGCAGCTTAATCCATATAATTGCTAATATGCCCTGCGTGGATTTCTTTTCTGGAAGGACTTTAGCCTAAACAGAGATTTCTATGAAATTTGACAGGGCCATTCCTCAAACTGCCTGTTCTCTGTGGATTCCGTTCAGTATGTTGTTGTCAAAGGAACTAATGCCATTTTATGTCTCGCTCATAAATTTGTTTTCATACAATCAGACATAAAAGTGTACCCTCTTGAAAAAAAAGATGCTTTGGTCCCTCCCAAATCTGAGCCTATAAATGTTCAGCTGTCTTGTCTTTAAAGTAGCATTCCAGTGCTTATAAAAATTTCTGGGTTGAGAAAATATTGATAATCTTGATATATATTGATCCTAAAAGAAGGAGTGAATTCAATGCATTGTAGAATAGAGAGCATACATAGTTTATAAATTAAGGTCAAAAGTCAGTGATAAGATACGCTTGTATTGCATTTTTTTCTTGGCATTACCTTGGCTGGCTCAAGTGAGTAATGACGATTGAAGTCTTATTTTGGAAACAAGTTTAACAACAGTGAAAGTTTACCCTCAAACCCTAGCCCCGTTGGAATTGTTGTGGCCTTGGCAGGCGTCACTTAGGTTGAGAAGTATGGTCTTCTCCTTTTGTTCCCGTCCTTGACCTTTCTGCTGAGCGCATCTTCCATGGGGCCCATTAGTTTATCTGATTGGTAATAGCCAAAAATGACTTCTCTTACATGCCCAACTGCTTGTTATTGGAATGACCCAGAGTTCATTTTAATTATGTAATGCCAACATGATGATGATAATACTTGCTTTTAAAAATCCACATTTTTATATAACTGTTTCTACTTAGATGAATTACTTCCAGAAGGCAAACATAGGGGGAAAGTGACTCCATTCTCCTCTTTGCCTGTGTTAATTAGCACCAATTTGCATTGGGGAGGGAAACTATCTTGGGGCTTTGGCTCTAAGAAGATGAAAGCTATGTTATTGCATTTTGTAATTAGCAATAAAGCAAGTGGCTCTTTGTGGTATTCCTCGGGTGGTCGGTAGATTAGAACTCTCTAGGAGGAGTGATGCAGGCTCTGCTTGTCTGAAATATGTCATGGGGCACCTGTCAAGCTGAAATGGCTGCAAGAAAGAGTTGGAGAATAAACTAAACAAGTTTTCTTTTGCAGTTGCAGCTGTGATCCTCGGCTATCTGTTGGCATTGAAGGGACCTGATGTTTTACGTTATTGGTACGTTATGGAAAGAACTCTGTTATCTTTTTGCTGAGGATGCTTACATCCTCTTTGCCTCCCTGTCTATCCTTTTTCCCCTTGAAAATAGACTTGGACATAATCCCAGTTGTGCCGGAAAGTACCTTCACAGAGTTGGCAGTGGAATTCATTCATTTGGGAAGTATTTATTGAGTAATTACAGCCAGTGCCAGACACTGTTTCCTGCCCAGTCGAAGTTGGATAAGGCAGAAATCTGCCAAGAAGTTCACACTCTGAGCAATGAGACAGATGGTCATGGGGAAGAAAAGTTATAATAGATGAATGTACAGGAGTTTGAGGGAGCCCAGAAGAGGGAACCCCAAACTCTAGCGGGGGTTGGAGAGGGCTTTGGCCACGTGGACAAGGGAGTGGGAAGCTTCCAAATGGCAGGAATGAAACATACATTCTTTTCACTACTTCTGTGAGAGCCCAGCACCTGCAGGAGGGTGGGCGTGGGCATGACATGTGATCCATGGTATAGAGCAAGTGTTGACAGATTTTTTTTTTAATAGAGGGCTAAACAGTAAATATTTTCAGCTTCCCAGCCTATACAATGTCTGTTGCAGCTACCAAACTCTTGTTAGTTTAGGGCAAAAGCAGCCCTAGACGATATGTAAATGAATGGTTGGGGCCTCGTGCCAATAAAACTATTTTCAAAAATAGGCACTGGGTGGGATTTGGCCCAAGGACAGTTGTGTCTGAGTCAGTCCTGGCGTATACATTCCTCTCTTTACCCACAATGGTCCACCCAGTTCAGTGTTTCTGTCGAAGTCTGACTGTCTCTTCCTGACTTCCTTTAATTTTTGAGAGATGGCTAGCCTGTCCCATAACGAGAAGCTATAATGTGTAACTCGCAGGTGTGTTCTCTCTTTCCCACAGGTGGAATCACAGTATCTGTGGTTGCATTCTTCTTCACAATTAAGTTCCTCTTTGAGCTAGCCGCACGTGTAGTCAGCTTCCTCCAGAATGAGGACCGTGAGCGCCGAGGGGACCGGACCATTTATGACTACGTGCGGGGAAATTACCTGGATCCCCGGTCTTGCAAAGTCTCCTGGGATTGGAAGGACCCCTATGAGGTGGGCCACAGCATGGCCTTCCGAGTGCATGTAAGGGAATGTTTCTGTCTCCGTACACGTTGGGGTGTCTGAGTCCCTTGTTTTCCGGAGCCCAGTCTGGTCTGTTGGTGGTGCTGGCCTGGGATGTGAACATTTTTCTTTGTTTTTCGGTCCCTCCCCAGAACTTGGGAATTAGGAGCTTGGGAATTGTTAATATCTGAAGAGTCACGAACTTCTCTATCATTTCGGTTTTAACGGGTGCTTAGCTTTGAAGAAGTATAAAGCTTAATGTTACCTCTTCAAAATAAGAACGGTATTATTCAAAAGGGTTGGTGTTGCAGATCTAGAGGTTGGCAAAGTTTGGCCTAAGCGTTAAGCCAGGCAGGCCTCCTGTCTCTGTAAGTAGTTCTGCTGGAACACAGCCACACCTGCTCGTTCTGCTGTGTTGCCTGAGGCCGCTTTTGTGCCGGAGTCGTTAACCACAGCTGAATAGCTGTGTGTACCCATAAAGCCAAAAATATTTACTCTCTGGTCCTAGAAAAAGTTTGCTGCCCCTGTGATGATTTTACTACAGCATTACGCTTGGCCTGATAGCCTGAATGCCCCTCGCCGTGCCTGGGGCTTTAGTTCGCTCACGCCAGTGGTACCCACTGACTTTACATTTGGATCAGCGGTGAGAACATGACAAGAGGAGGAGGCAGCATTTGTGGTTCAGAAAAGTCAAGTTGAAATTCATTTAATGGTATATCTTACCCCTGTCCTCGAAAATAGGTTAAGAACTTGTTCACAATTTAATGGTTTTCTTTGAATTGTTGAGAGAATTGGTTTCTCCCTGTGTCTGCAGGACTGCAGGAGGGGGTGGGTACTGGGCGTTAGCAGCTTCCTCCTCCCTCCCCTCACTCCTCGGAGTTAGACGGCCGATGATGCTCTCCCCTCTGCTCATGGGCGCGCTCCCCTTCTTCCCACGGCAGTTATTCTACAAGAATGGCCAGCCTTTCCCTGCACACCGGCCCGTGGGACTGAGGGTTCACATCTCTCATGTTGAGCTAGCAGTGGAGATTCCCGTGACCCAGGAGGTCCTCCAGGAGCCCAGTTCCAACGTGGTCAAGGTGGCCTTCACAGTGCGCAAGGCTGGGCGATACGAGATCTCGGTGAAGCTCGGTGGGTTAAACGTGGCCTACAGTCCCTACTACAAGATTTTTCAGCCCGGTACGTTCTTTTTTTCTCCCTTTCTTCTTTCCGTCCCTCCCTCCTTTTTTCCCTTTACCTTAGTAATAGCACCTTTTAAAAAATAACACCTTTATTGAGATTTAATTCACGGGCTGGAAATGTATCCATTTAAAATATACAATTAATGGTTTTTAAATTCATGGAGTTGTACAACCATCATCACATTCAACTTGAGAGCATTTTCATCAACCCGTGATCCGGCACCCGTTGGCCGCCACGCCCCCTTCTCCCCAAACCCCCTGCCGCAGGCCACCACCAATCTGTTGCCCCTGGGTTTGCTCACTGCGGCTGCTGCTCTACTGTTGGCGTTTCACGCCAGTGTGATCCTAACGTATGTGGACTTTCTCGACTGGCTGGTTTCCCTCAGCAAAATGCTTTTAAGGTTCATCCATGCTGTAGCATGAATCAGTACTTCATTTCTTTTTATTTCCAAATAATATTCATGGTATGGATATGCTGCAGTTTATTTATCTGTCCTTCAGTTGATGGACATTTGGAGGTCTTTGCTTTTGGCTACTATGCATAATTTCGCTGTGAACGTTTGTACATTTTTGTGTGGACACACGTTTTTGTGTCTTTAAGAGTGGAATTGTTGGGCCATCAGCCTGTTCTTAAGGAGTAAGGGTGCCAGAATAGACAAAAGGTAAATTTTTCTGAGTTTTGAAACCTTTTCAAGTGAAACGACCTTGACCCTAATCCCACCCTTGCTGCCAGTGTGTTCTCACTGCAGAGTGTCGGCTCAAGCTTCTGGTGTCTGAGAATGGAGGCCTCTGTCTCTACTGTTCTTCCCTTCATGTCCCTAGTGCCAGGTAATAAGTGCTCAGTGACGTGAAGCCTAAAACCGTATTCTCTGACCCCTGCTTCTGAAGGACGTCCGTTCAGCGTGTCAGGGTCCTCTCTGTCCTGTGTTTCCCGCCTCGGCTTCCTTCAAGGGTGTCATTTTGACATCTACAGAAGTGGTAGGAACTTGGGAACCCTTTGGGATCCAACCATAATGAGAGATGTCTTCAGAAGATTTGGGTATCTTTGCTTGACTAGTCCTCAGTGTCCTTTCTGTTAGGACAGAGGAAGGCTCTGAACAGGGTGGCTCCCGAGCCAGCTCCCTCTCTGCACCGCACTCTTTGTGCCAGGGCCTCGCTCCCAGCCTCCTTTCCACAGGGGTTATCGTGGCCCCAGCTCCTTGCCACCAGTGGAGAACAGTTCGTGTCCTCAGGCCATGTACCAGCCTTTTCATTTATTTATTTTTTTAGAGGTGATTATTTTTATTATCCTATTTTTTCCATCACCATTTGTCCCCTTTATAGCCCTCTTCCCCCCTGCAGTCACCACACTGCTGTCCAGGAGTCCTTTTTCCTTTTTGCTCCATCCTTCCACCCCCTCACCTCCCCGCTCCTTAGCTGTCACCCTGCTCTCCATCTATGAGTCTGTCTCTAGTTTGCCTGTTAGTTCAGTTTGTTCACTAGACTCCACATGTGAGTGAGATCGTATGGCACATGTCTTTCTCTGACTGCTTCATTTCACTTAGCGTAATGCTCTCCAGGTCTGTCCGTGCTCTCGCAAAGGATAAAATTTTCCTTTTTATCTTTCAAACTAAAGTTGAACTCTTTATTTTGAGATAATTGTAGATTCTTAAGCAGCTGTAAGAAATAATACAGAAGCTCTGGGGTACCCCGGCCCAGTTTCCCTCCATTGCACCATCTTACAAATGTAGTACGATGTCACGGGCCGGGTGGTTGACACTGATACAGTCAAGAGACAGAGCATTTCTGTCACCAGGGGGTCCTTCATGTTGCCTTTACATAAGCCCCACCCATGTCTCCTCTCCCACCCACCTCTTTCTTAACCCTAATTTGTTCTCCCTTTGTGTAAATGTTGTCATCTCAGGAATGTTATATAAATGGAATCATACAGTATATAACCTTTTGGTTACGTAACTTTTTTTCACTCGGCAGAATTCCCTGGAGATTCATCCAGGTTTTTGAGAAGTGGGTTCCCTCTCATTGCTGAGCAGGAATTCCATGTTGCGAATGTATGATAGTTTGTTTAACCATTCACCAGTTCAAGGACATCTAGGTCTTCTTCAGGTTTTGGCTTACAAATAAACCTATGAACATTCATGTACAAGTTTTTGTGTGCTTATAAGTTTTCATTTCTTGACACTGCATTTTACATTCCCACCAGCAATGTGTGAATAACCCAGTTTCTTCACATCCTTGGCAACCTGTGGTGTTGCTGCTAGTTTTCATTGTAGCCACTCTGGTGAGTGTGGTGGTTTGATTTGCATGTCCCTGATGGTTGTGACGATGTTGAACGTCTTTTCATGTGCCGTGTCTTTGCCCATTTTCTCATTAGATTTTTTTGTTTTTTACTTTTGAGTTTTGGGAGTTCTTTATATCTTCTACATACTAGCCCTTTGTTAGAGAATGCAGTTTGCAAATATTTTCTCTTAAGCTTTAGCTTTTCTTTTCATCCCCATAACAGGGTCTTTTACAGCGCAGAAGTTTTTCATTTTGATAAAGTCAGTTTCATCAGTGTTTCCGTTCGCAGCTCATGGTTTCAGTGTTTGAGAGCTCATTCACTGTTCCTCGATCCTGGAGGATTTCTCTTATTTTGTTCTAAAAGTTACATAGTTTTACATTCTCTATTTAAGGTTATCTGTTTTTAGTTCATTTTTATGTATGAGGCTTGGGTCAAGGTTTTTTTAAATTTTTACTTTTTTGCATGTAGCTGTTCAGTTGCCCAGCTCCATGTGTGGTGTTGAGCGGCGGCCTTTGCGCTGTTACGCCGCCTGTGCACTTTTGTCGGGGTGAGTCGGGCGTGTTTATGGGGAGCCGTTTCTGGGCTCTCGGCTGTGTTCCGTTGATCCACGTGTCTGTCCCTCCACCAGCGCCACAGTCTTGATACTGTGGCTACATAATAAGTCTTGACGTTGGGTAAACTGACTCTTCCCACTCTCCTCTTCTGTTTCAGAATTATTTTAGCTGTTCCTGACCCTTCGCCTTTCCATTTACATTTTAGAATAATATAGTCCAAACCTACAACAAATCTTGCTGAGATTTTGATAAGAATTGTGTTAAACCTTTACATCATTTGGGGAGAATTGTCATCTTTACTGTGTTGAATCTTCCAGTTCATAAACATGATCCATCTCTCCATTTATTTAGACCTCTTTTGTTTATCTCCCCAGCATCGTACTGTTTTCAGTATACAAATCCTGTGTATGTTTTGTTAGATCTGAACCTAGGTGTTTAGGGGTTGGTTGGTTGGTTGGTTTCGAGATCATCAGCACTTAGTTTTAAGGCCTGTCTGACACATAGATTTCAAGTAGGACTCGAGGCTTTGTGTCCGTAACCCAGTTCAGTTTTCTCCAAGTTCTTTCCTCATTTTCAGTGCTTGCAGTGGTTAGGAATTCATAAAAACAAGTCCCCAAAGTTTATTGGAATTAATCTCTTTCTTTTCTTTCTTCTTCTCTGCCTCTTAATGGTGGTGTTTGTCCTTGGGAGTGGGGTGGAGGCCCCGCTCTGCAGGAGCCCCGGCTGGGCGGTCTGCGCACCTGAGCAGCGCCTCTCGAGATGTCAGCCTCCATTGTCGTCTTTATTCCAGGAACGGTGGTTCCCTCCAAGACCAAAATCGTGTGCCACTTCTCTACGCTTGTGCTGACCTGTGGGGAGCCACACACTCTTCAAATAGTGCCGCGAGATGAGTATGACAACCCAACCAACAACTCCACGTCCCTGAGAGATGAGCACAATTACAGCGTGTCCATCCATGAGGTGAGCCGCCTCTCTCCTTTCTCTGTGGCTCCCTTCCCTGTCATCTCCCCCTCTCTCGCTCCCTTCCACCTCCCCTCTCCCTCTGACTTCCGTGCTGGCCTTCCTCCGTCTGATAAATACCTATCTCCTTCGTAACTGGGAGGCTTAGGGTAGCTCACAGACAGGAAAGTTCTCTGTGGAGAGTAAATTAATGTGCAAATAGAGAAAATCATGTATGTTTAGTGATGTTTTGTTTTCCTCCTATAGCTCGGTCCCCAGGAGGAAGAGCATACTGGCGTCTCATTTGAGAAATCAGTGACATCCAACAAGCAAACCTGCCAGGTGTTCTTACGACTCACCCTGCATTCCCGTGGCTGCTTCCGTGCCTGCATTTCCTATCAAAATCAGCCAATCAATAATGGTGAATTTGACATTATTGTCTTAAGTGGTAAGTTGAACGAAAAGCTGTGATTTGTTCTTTGCACGTCTGCACTCTTCTGACTGCCCTCAGAAGCATTTGCCCTTTGAGCCAAACTTAGCTTAGAATCCGGTGGACTGAAGGTCTAGTGCTGGGTAACTTTTTCCTTCTCCTCCGGCTCCTCCTCTAAACTTTGTTCCTTGCTCTGTTTCAGAGAATGAGAAGAATATTGTTGAACGCAACGTGTCCACCTCGGGAGTGAGCATTTACTTCGAGGCGTATCTTTACAATTCCGCCAACTGTGCCAGCACGCCGTGGCACCTGCCGCCCATGCACGTGAGCTCTTCTCAGCGCCGGCCTTCTACAGCCGTGGAGGAGGACGACGAAGATTCGCCTTCTGAATGCCTCACCCCCGAGAAGGTGAAGAAACCGAAGAAGGTGTACTGCTACGTGTCACCGAAGGTTGGAACTCCCATTCTTGCCTCAGAATCCCCCCTGCCGGAGCCTGCATGTAACTGGGATTTGGTGACAAAAGCCACAGAGCAGTCTGAGAGCCGGGGGCAAGCTCATTGACGGGTGGAGTTTCTGGGACACTGGGAGAGGCTACTCAAAGGGAAGCGGCGGGTTGTGCCGCCTCTCCCACCGCAGGTGTTTGGCCTGGACTAGGTTAAATCCCTGTCCGGAGCATCAGGGGCCTCAGAGCTTCGGAGAACCTACGGCCTTCTGCCCTTTGGGTGCTCCTGGGAAGAGTGTTCAAGACATGGCTCCTAGCGTTTTAAAGAAAGCAACTTTAACCGTTAAAAATTTCTCATAGGATAAAAATTACTGGTGTCCCCTTGTGCTGTTTCAAAACAATCTGGTCTTTCATTCTGTGATTTGTGAAACCACAATAAATGGATGTCACCATCGGGCTACAGGGTTGGAAGAGAGATTTTGGCAGAGGCAAGGAGGTGAACTTCCCAAGGCCCCTGAGCTAAGAGATGCTTTGTGTTAGGGATTTTCTTCTTGGTATTTGTGTTTTGCTCATTCATTTACACCTCAGAAAAATAGACCCTTGAAACATCCCATTACATCCCTTTAATCTCATAATCAAAACTGAGTTCCGATTCTGTTCTCCTTCAGAACACTTTGCTCTGCAGCATTCATCATTTAAAATCAGGCCTTGATTTGGCCGGGGGAGTGGTAATGAGGGAATTGGTGGGTGTAGATGAGACAGGGTCAGTTATGAATCGGTAATTGTTGAAGCTGGTGATGGGTTCGTTATGCCCTTTTCTTTAGTATGTGTGTGAAATTTTCTTTAATGAAGAGATTTTAAAAATCAAGAAAAAAATCTGACCTACCACACATTCAGATAACAGGGTTTTTTAGATTAAAAATTTATGGCATTGTTTTTTCCTTTTTGTAAATGGCATAAAGAGATCCTTCTTTCCTTTCATATAAGAGATTTTTATGAATTTTTATGAGACTTCATCCCCACCCCCATCAGCCTTCTATCCCCGACTCCCTCTTCCCCGACTCCCTCTTCCCCGACAAGTCCTCAGTACCACTCAAGCAGGGGCGAAGCAGTGGGTGTGGGCCCCAGGTGTTCCCTGTCTGCCAACTGGGCGGAAGTCTCTCTGCACAGCACCGAAGCAGAAGCAGATTGTGGTTGGTTCTAGGTGCAGTGTTCTCTACTCACAGAGGGAAAACCTGAGCTCAGATGTCTACAAATGGCAGTGAGAGCTGAGTGTTAAGATTATGGAATGCCTCTGTGTGAAGCTGCACTGCCAAAGTCACATTTTTAGTTTGCCTATTTCGGTAGGGTGATGCTATTCATTCAGTCTCAGTACTGACTTAAATCGTCTCTCTCTCCGTAGAGGAAAAGGTTATCATGAGAAGCGTAGGTAGGGACTTGGCTGTTTGAGCCCCGATACCGCACGGAGCCTTTCTGTTTGTCACTCACTTCGTTTTCTGCATGTCTGCCCTCCAGCAGTTCTCGGTGAAGGAGTTCTACCTGAAGATCATCCCCTGGCGCCTGTACACCTTCCGCGTGTGCCCAGGGACCAAAGTAAGTGGGAGCTTACGTCTGCTGCATGCTGAACAGGCGTCAGCTCTGGAATATGTCAGCCTTTTTGTGTCACGCCCTCATGAAATGGCATGAAGAATACAGATATCGTAGAAAGACATGTGCTTACAGAGTCAGGAATTTAGAAGCAAATCTGAATATTCCAACGGTTACCTTTTCCCGTAAGCCTGAGTTAATGGAGAGGGTGTTGGTCGTTTTGCTCCGCGGTGGGCGTGCCAGTGTGCTGAAGCTCTTTTAGAATCGGTATTCTCTTATGTTAAAAAAATTTTTTTAGACTCTTCTGAGCTTTTGGAATCTAAAGGCTAATTACGTTCCTCCACCCAGTTTGCCCAGTCACTTCAGGCAGTCCTTTACTGTTTCATATATCCTTGCTGCTTTACTCCTTTTCGTGTGCTTTGGTGGGAGGCCTCTGGAGTTGCCCGTGGTCCTTACTGAAGGCAATCCGTGACTCAGGTCATTGAAACAGTTTGCCTCACAGAGCACTGAGGACAAAAACGGGGAGATGTGCCCCTGGCAGCACTCATTTGGAGAAAACAGGCTTTTGGGTGGCTGGTACAGAAGGGTGGGGATGTGGGCGTTTTTTGCTGGATTCGAGGGTTTTATAGATGAACTCTTTTTTCCTCCTTTTGCTAGTTTTCATACCTTGGCCCCGACCCTGTCCATAAGCTCCTCACACTGGTGGTGGATGACGGCATTCAGCCTCCTGTGGAGCTCAGCTGTAAGGAGAGGAACATCCTAGCAGCCACTTTCATCCGCTCCCTCCACAAGAACATAGGTAAAGTGAGGCAGGGGTTTGAGTAGGGAAGGCAGTGACCCCGGCTGGTGTGGGTGCCCGAGGGTGTGGGCGTGGCCTGCACAGACGTCTTGTAGTCACGATGAGTCTTGCTGCTCCTCAGGAGGCTCTGAGACCTTTCAGGACAAGGTGAACTTTTTCCAGCGGGAACTTCGGCAGGTACATATGAAGAGACCACATTCAAAGGTCACCCTGAAGGTCAGCAGACATGCCTTGTTGGAATCGGTGAGTAAGTTTCATCTCTGTTAAAAGTTATTAAAGTTTTCCAACTAGAAAGCTCTTTTGGTATCTGCTTATATTCTGCAGGTAATCTTTTCCATGAAACCTGAATTCCTCTCTTCTTTAAACGTATCTATTAATGGCTGTTTTTCTGTTTGATTATATTAAGTTTGGGTCAGATTTATTGGAGGCTGGTTGACACATTGGCTTTAGAATCCGTACTGAGCTAGTTCCTGCATAAACTCATGGACTCCTGTGTAGGGCAGGTGCAAGTAGTTGTCACAGAAGAGAGTTCTGGTTACTGAATCCCTGGACTGGAGCGCTCTTGCCGGATTAGAGGGCAGTGATTTTTGTTGTCACCCTGGTCTGATGGAAAAGGAGCACCTGACGTGTGTCTGTCTCCACTGCACAGACACTGGCATAGCTCTTACATTCCCCGAGAGTGAGAGGGCTTGGTCCCGGTCCCACATGTGTTTGTGGTGTCTGGCTCTGGTCGGTGTGACTGGAAACCCCTTTTCCCAGCCTCGTTCTCCACGCGGTGCAGCTCCCCGTCTACACCTAGTCTTCGGATATAGACGTCTAGCAAACAGACTGTGCTTAACTGTGAAAACCAGGACTCCTTGGTCCTCTTGCTGACAGCTTACTAATCTGAGCCATTTTTAGTTCTTTAAGCGTTTTCTCATTAATAAAATGAAGGTTGTAAAAAGAAAAGCCAGCTTCAAATTTTCAACAAGGCAGTGGTGTAAAGATGAATTGGATTATTTTTAAAAACCTTACATCTCTTTTGGAGCCACATGCATTTAAAATACAAGGTGGTGGTATTAAAGCTGATTTATGAGTAATAGTTGCCTCCAAGAACTAGTAGACAACAGATAGCATTATTCTCGTGTTTTTGTTGCTGACACCCAAGAGGTGCCGGCCAGTGTTCTGATGCTTCCCTTCCTTTCACTGCTTTTTAGTCTCTGAAAGCCACTCGGAATTTTTCCATCTCTGATTGGAGCAAGAACTTTGAAGTGGTTTTCCAGGATGAAGAAGGTCAGCTTTGAAGTGTCATATTCATCTTTTTAAACTCTCCTCTTCACTCCTGTTTTCCGTCTTACCTTCTCTGCACAAAAGGACAAAACCCCCTCAAACACTCCCCAGCTTGTTTCTCCGAGGGAAAAATCATGGGTCAAGATAAAAGGGCGGTACTTACCGGCTGGATGACTTGGTGGGGTTCGTACAGCACAGACACACAGGGATGGAGAATTCTGGGAGTTGGAACCAGAAGGGCAAGCTTTTAACCTTTGTAGAACTGAGAGAAATGTCCATTTCCTGCATCTCTGATGTCCCGTGTTTCCACTCTAGGGGATATTAGCTTAGTGACCTTTAATCCTATAGAAAGGGGTGGGATTTTTTTAAAAGTTCACATTTTAGGTGGGCTGGAAGGGGGAAACACAAAGATAATGGAATGGAGGGAGTGTGGAGAGTATAAAACAATGAATTAATGAGCAAACATGGTAAGAGGTAGTAGGCCAGGGTGATGTTTTATTTTTATTATACTTTTCAGCTCTGGACTGGGGAGGGCCTCGCCGCGAATGGTTTGAGTTAATCTGCAAAGCGCTGTTTGATACCACCAGTCAGCTCTTCACCCGATTCAGTGACAACAACCAAGCATTAGTGAGTCTGTGACTTCCCCGTGGTGGGTGGGCAGTGTAAACTATGTTGTAAAGGGATAGACTGACAGGGCTTTGAGGTTGTGAACCTGGGAATCCGACAGCCTGTGCCCTCTTCATAATTTCCATACCTACAACATGAACTGATGAGATCGCCTTCCTCCTCTTCGCCTTCATTATTTCATCTCTAAGATAAGAGAAAATGCAGACAGATAAATGTTTGACCAAAAAGCATTACAATGCAATGGCTATTCTAAGTATAATAATAACAATAATTAAGCCACTTTCTCAAAATATACCTAAAGCTCTTGGATTCGGTATTAGACCTTTGACTAGGCAGAGATGTCAGGAGCAAATAGACTTTGGCCGAAAGAAGAGCTGGTTTAGGGACAAAGCATCACATCATCCACTGATGGACTTTTATACTCAGTCGGATGACTCCACAAACCTGATGTAAGGTTTTTCAGCCTCATGTAAGTCCATCCCTGCCTCTATCCTGCAGTCACTCAGCAGTAGCTGCAGAGAGGCCAGCACCGTTTGGATGGGCTCTGTGATCTGGTGTTGACATTCTTGCTCTCTTGGAATGCAGTTGGGAGAGAGGGTCTTCCAGGAGCAAGGCTGGAAGAAAAATGGCCCAGAGTCTTTTAATGTCTTTCTTTGACAGGTACACCCCAACCCTAACCGCCCCGCTCATCTGCGCTTGAAGATATACGAGTTTGCGGGGCGGCTCGTGGGCAAGTGTCTCTATGAGTCCTCTCTAGGGGGAGCCTACAAGCAGCTGGTCCGTGCTCGCTTCACCCGTTCTTTTCTGGCCCAGATCATAGGACTGCGTATGCATTACAAGGTAATGTCTGAGGCGTGTCTTTTCTGCTGAGGCTCCTGGCCATCAACTCTGCAGTCTCAGCATTCTGAGCTAATTGTTCTTACGATTGAAGGGGTGGGTGGTTCCAAGCAGTTCTAAATTTCATTTCCGTGTAAGAGTAGTCATGTTCCATTCTGCATCTTTTTTCTCCTCAGTACTTTGAAACAGATGACCCAGAATTCTACAAATCTAAAGTTTGTTTCATCCTCAACAATGACATGAGTGAGATGGAGCTGGTCTTTGCAGAAGAGAAGTATAACAAATCAGGCCAACTGGAAAAGGTAAGAAAGAGGATGGAGCCTGTGGGTCCCATGATTCCTGCCCTCCCCGAGAGCAGCACTGTCTAATAGAACTTTGTGCAGTGACGGAAAGGTTCTCTATTTCTGCCGTCTTTTGAACACCCAAAATGTGGCTAGTGTGACCGAATAACTGAATTTCTCATTTTATTTTATTTTCATTAACTTAAATGTAAATAACCACCTATGGCTAGCGGCAGCCACATTGGGTAGCATGGCTTTGGGCATTGCATCCCACGCTTATGATCTTGGCCTGTTTGAGTGAAGCAAAAGACCAGTAAGCCCCTCGGTCCCACCTGTTCTGCTGCACTTTCCAGTGGGAAAGGGACTTAGTGACACGAGGCACCGCTGCACAAGGCGCGTTGGAAGGGGATGGCAGTGCCCGCCTCACCTTTGATGGGGGTGACATAAATGGCTTTTATTTAAACACTGTACCTGTATGATTTTCTGATGCAAACGTAGTTCTGTTTACATTGTAGAGTTAGACAAGATCAAATGATAATTATGAAGCTAAAGTCACAGTAAAATGGAGGGCAAAATAGCGGTGACTGGGAAACGGGGACCGCTGATTGATGCCATCGTATTGATAATCACGCACCCTTCGTGACCCCCATGGGGCAGCAAGGGCAGAGTGTAAGGGAAGCCATCTTAGAATCAAGACCTAAAAAGAGTTCTTCACTGCTTCTCTGGCTCTGTTTATTCTCAGTTGGCTCAGGGGTTTAAGAAAAGAGGTTAGTAATGGTTTAATTTTGGATCGTGCATGAAAATACTGCTAATAAGGAACCATAATATCTCCCCATTGTATCACCGCTATTTGACCAGGTCAGAGAAGGCTCACTCAGCCACCTCAGAAATAGTAGCTGGTGGAATGCAGCGACAGTGGTAGGAAGGATGAAGCTCAGTAACTGTGAAACCGAGCGTGTTGAGAAGCCGGCTGCTCCGCAGAAGCTGGTGGCTGTGGTGGGCCTCAGTGAGGCCGCGTCTGTGGGGCGTCCCAGGCAGGTGCCGTCTCCTGAGCTCTCACCTCAGCCTGTCCCTGTCTGTCTGTCGCCTCTTGTTTTAGGTTGTGGAACTTATGACGGGTGGAGCTCAAACCCCAGTCACCAATGCGAATAAAATCTTCTATCTAAATTTGCTGGCCCAGTACCGGCTGGCCAGCCAGGTGAAAGAGGAGGTGGAGCACTTCCTAAAAGGTGAGAGAGATTCTGTCTCCTCTCAGCTGGGAGATGAAAACGCCTGTGTCCGTGGTGTGGGTATGGTTTTAATCGGGCTGCTTTGTTTCAGGCCTGAATGAGTTGGTCCCTGAGAACCTTCTGGCTATTTTTGATGAAAATGAACTCGAGGTGAGTGCTTCCAGTCACAAACCCCATTCTTGACGCCGTATTTTCGTACGCCCAGGCAACTAGCTTCTTGTATTTTCTGTTAGGAGATGTGATGGGAAAACCCTTTATGTGGGAATCGGTTTCATTTTTACCACTCTTCCCATGTACTGACTTGTTCTTCAGCTTGCACAAAGTTAGAGTGTGAAGATTAGAAACCAGCAAATAACTGGTTATTTTGAAAGAATAATAATTAGTATTGAGTTACTTATCAACTATTATTGATACTGGTTGAGCGAGGACTGAAGAATGTTGGTGTCATGCACAGTTTTGACATTTGAAGATGACTTAAGGGAGCGGTAGAGTTTGTTTGTTCAGGGACTATTTGTTGAGTGCCTGCTGTGGGCCACGCTCGTCTGAAGCGCTGGGGAGAGAGCGGGGAATCAGATGAAGTCCCTGCCCTCATGGCGCTGAGTTCCAGGGACGGAGACAAACCGAAAGATGTGACATGTGTCAAATTTGGGGCCACAGCACTTACAGTCGATACAGTCTTATTTCAGATTCTGTAACAACCAAAAAAGGGCTCTAAGACGGTAAATGGCACTAAGTAGCAAAATTGAAGTTCATATCAGGTGTGGGCAAAAAATAGAATAAATTTTGGAGTTTTTTTTTTGCCTACTGCTCACAGATGATTCATATAATGCAAGTTATTAGTTTCAACTCCCCATAGCCCTTAGGAAGAGTATGCTTTTGCAAACTGTAGGGAGAAAGTTCTTTAAAAATGAGAAAACAAAAAAGTTCCAGATGGTCTTGTACAATTTTTATTTTTACTAAATGAACTGTCTTCAAGAACAAAAATCAAAGTCTTGTGCAATTTTGATCACATTTTGTATCTTTAGATATGAAATCTAAACAAAATGAACTCTCCATCTCTCAGCCTAAAGTTTCTCACAGAAACCTAGTGCTGTTATTTTTGGGGCTGAGGAATAGCTACTGATCATTTATTTATTTATACTGCATTGTAATCAGTACATATATTTGTGTATATATATATATATATATACACACACACATATTTTTAATCATGAAGCAAAGCATTTATAACAGTTTGTAAAAGGGAGTAGGAAGGAAGGACACAGTTGGTCTCTTACATTTGTTCCACATACCGCTCTTAGTCACTCATTAGCTTAACAAGTTCTTTTTGAAGGAGCCCAGGCCCCTGAGGCTTAATTTGAGCTATTCTTACCTCTCGATTAGGGTGTATCATTCTTTGTAGCTATTGGGTAAGTGCTCACAGTCTGCTGAGTAACATGCAGGATCCTGAACGAGATTAGGGCGTGAACAAAATGTTTAGGGCTCAGATCTCATTAATGTTCTTGTTTTTTTGGCATGCTTTTAAATTTATCTGATTAGGCAGAGACAGGGCCAAAGGGAAGGAAGGTGGCAGAAGTTCGGTTCACGGAAGCATGGGTCCTGGGGAAAGGAAGGGCCATCCGACGAACATGTCGATGGGACTGAGGGTCCTCATCAAAGGGAAAGGGCCTGCTTTCCCCCTGGCGTTTCCAGCGCATGTCCAGAGCAGACTCAGTTGTCCGGGGCAACTTAATGCCATTTCTGTCTTTTGTTTCCATTCAAAATAATCCACATGTGTGCTTCTTAGATATATGCATCAGAAACAATTGGGGAACTTTTTCAGAGTACACGAGTTCTACCCCACTCCCAGAGACTCTGACTTAGGAGGCCTAGGAGGAGGCCGCAGGCATCCACCTGCACGGCTTTGCAGCTGCTCGAGGCAGCACTGGCCTGTTACTGTAACTGGCCTTCCCGAAGCGGCGTTCTGGCATTGTGACCTCGCCTTTTGTCTTCTTCCTGGTGCCTTCTTTATTCCACATTTTCACATATTAACGTCAGGAATTGACCTCATGCTAAGTCTTTGTCCCTCTGACTGTCCTAGTAACTAACACCTCCTTACTGTCTCCTCCAGCTGCTGATGTGTGGGACCGGGGATATCAGTGTGACGGACTTCAAAGCTCATGCAGTGGTGGTTGGTGGCTCGTGGCATTTCAGAGAAAAGGTGGGTGGACTGAATTGTTTTTAGTTGGATTTGTGTCACGTTGTAAAGAAAAAGTTTCAGAAGGAAAAAGTTAAGGAGTCAGAGAGCAGACACGTCAGCTGGGAAGAAATGATGTGTGTGGGAAAGACAGGTGGTGGTTTAGGCAAAAGGGAGCCCTGGTCCCCGGTGGCCACCATGCCGGCCGCCACAGGAGCAGGGCCTTGGAGAGTCACAGAAAGAGAACCGAACGGTTGGCCGCTGCCCTCCTGACTCTGGGGCAGAACGAACTCCTAGAAGGTTTGTCAGTTCTCACCTTTCCTACCTGCGTTCTCACAGAGAGGTAACTGGGGCACAGCCTCACTTTGGGGTGTCCTGTTGCTTCCTTACCCCCACGCCCCAGGTCAAACTCAGACCACATGCTGGTGTGACGCCGGCCTTATGTTCTTCCTGCCAGGTCATGAGGTGGTTCTGGACCGTGGTTTCCAGTCTGACCCAGGAGGAGTTGGCTCGGCTGCTTCAGTTCACGACGGGCTCCTCTCAGCTACCGCCTGGTGGCTTTGCCGCCCTCTGTCCCTCCTTCCAGATTATCGCCGCGCCGACCCACAGCACGCTGCCAACTGCACACACGTGGTAGGTGCCTAAATGCCGGCACGGAAGGGTGCCTTGCCTTTGCCAGTGTTTCTGAGTTAACCACCTCTCCCCTTGCCCTTTAGTTTCAACCAGCTGTGCCTCCCTACGTATGACTCGTATGAAGAGGTGCACAGGATGCTGCAGCTGGCCATCAGCGAGGGCTGTGAGGGCTTTGGCATGCTCTGACACCTCCTGCGTTCCTCTCGGCTCTCGTGCTTTCCGGAGCACCTGGGTGCACGCAGCGGACATCATAGCCACGGATGCCGACACAACACGTAACCATCAGCCGGAGCTGCTGCATGCTGCCCAGCGTCTGGAGTATTTGATCACCTACAGGCCTTGTCCTTCCCTTGCCCCCTCCCTGCCCACCCCCCCACAGGCCACTCTGGCACGGTACGCAACCTGAGCTGCTTGTTCAGTCACGAGAAGAGGACTACACTGCTGTAATTTCTCTTGGTTCTCCGATCTCAGTAGCGGGAGCTGCCTCATTAGCTGAAGGAGATTGCGAAAAAGGACTCAGCTCTCGTTGGGAAGCTGGTGTCCTCGCCTTGTCAACCTCCTCTGCTGTGCTCCTTCGAGGTCCCCCCTGTGGCCCTCACTACTTGACCTGAGGTCTGCGAGTCCCTTGCGGGCAGGGTTGTGCCTGTCCTCGTCAGGAGCCAGGAGCAGCGCAGACAGGAAGTGGCGCATGCGCACCGTCTTTGGCCTCGTCCCTCTGCACAGCAGCAGGCATGGGTGGTGCTGCTGGACTACCTCTGGGGGGACTGGGAGCACAAAAGGGTGTTTCCTGTGGTGTCTGAACTGGAAAAGGAGCTTCCCTGCAGGCTTTTCTAGCAATGGTCATTAACTCTCTGTCTAAGCTTTTTCTTGAGTTTGAGCCTGTGAAAAAAACAGCCCTAAGCCTGTGAAAGATAGCTGGGCTGCAGCCTCCACTGCTGAATGTGATTCTCCTTCAAGGTTCGGGGTCTGTCCAGGCGTGTGGCTGCCTTGAAGACTGCTGATGCTTGTCCCTGAGTTCTTGACACTGAGGTGCAGCTGGGCCTGGCCACCTACCTCCAAGTCATGCAGAGCTTTCTACTGAAGAAAATTTTGGAGCAAGGGACTGGGACTGTAAGAATAGCATCCCATGATCCCTGCTTCTGTCTTTGCTGGCGTTCTCTGTGAACACTTGGCAGCACTGAGGCAAGGGAAAAGGGACCAGTAGTTTAAGTGCTTGTCACAGGTCCTTGGGGTCAGGACACTGGGAACACAGGTAGAGGAGATACGTTGGGCAGTAAACCCCTGGCCATCCTGGTTGCATCCCTTCCTCCGTCAGTTACCAGCACGGGGAACTAAGGAGGGAGGAAGGGATATTGGTTTCACTGTACATGGGGATTAAAGAGAACCTGCTGCTGTCTCTTGGATGATGGCAACCTCCTTCTTCATCATGATTTGAATGAAAGCATTTTCAAGACTCCCAATCTCATCAACTTCCCCAAATTTCTTTTTTTAAGAAGGCTTTGCTGCAAGCTACCCTTCTCAATGGGGCATTCAACTCTGAGAATATTACAAGCCATCTCTATCGCCAAAACCAGCAAGTACGGAGCCCAGAGAGGAGGTGGGACTTGCGGCGATGCCTTGGCCTCCTGGAAGCGTGCCTGAGCCCTCCTGTTCCCAGGGATCGCGGGGAACAGGCCTTCCTGAGCTGCTGCTGTTCCTGCCCGACCTTACTCCCTTGCAGTTATCATTTGTCCTTCTTGGTGTGGGTGCTGACCTCAATTTGGGGGTCCAGGATCCAGCATCAGGGCCTCTATGCAGGGTCCTTCATGACACACGGTCACCGCTTTCCTCAGGGACCAGGACAAGGTGCTCCTGCTTGCCCCAGTGTTTTCCCAGGGGCTGTGTTCAGGCGGGCTGTGCCACACCCTGGGAAACACAACGCTGCCCCTCCGGCCCAGAGGGGCGTTTCCAGCTGGGGGCGGGTGAGCTCCTCCTGCTGTCTCTGGCTGTTGTTCCTCCTCTGGACTCTGCGTTCTCCCCTCCAGCAGCCCCCTGCAGACTGACGCTGGAGCTGGATTTGATTTCCTTGACTAGACCTGTCCTTTTAAGCTCTGGTCCTAGCACTTTTCAAAGCACCCTGGGCACTGCCGCCACCCAGCAGGGGCAGCTGCGTCCCTGTGGTGGTCCTTGGCCCCAGGGTCTTTGTTTAAGAAGCCCTTCGGTACTGTTGTGGTTTTCTATTCTCCCAGTTTACTCTCCTAACTGTTCAGATGTGTATCTGCTCTCTTTGGCCTTTTCCTTTTTTTTTTCCCCCTCCCTAATCCTGCCTTGGTACTAGCCAGTGTGGGGGGAAAGGAACAGTATGTTGGAGAGAAGGAATAGTGTCTGTCACCTTTTGGGCAATTTTGTATTCACGTTTCTTATTCTGGTCAGTTCTTTTATTTATGCCCTCGTGGCCCAGGTACTTCGGGGTCAGCTAACCTCTGGCATTTCAGTGTCTTTGAAGGAAAAGTGACCCCAAGTGACCCCGAGGAGAGTGTCCGCATGTCCCTAGAACTGCAGCAGAGACCAAGCCCTGCTGCCACTCTGTCAGGCCAGGCGAAAGGGCCAGACAGTTGCAGTGATAGTGTAAATATTTTGTACAGTAAATAAATGTTTAAAAGGACTAAGGAGTAGAGATGTTTTTTGCATTTTCCCAGGACTTCCTTCAGGAGCAGTCAGCTCAGGGTGGAATGTACGCCGGGAGCCCTGGCCTGTCCGAGGCCTCCTGCCCTCTCCCCTTCCCCCGACTGCTGTCATGCTGCCCAGCAGGGGCGCTGGGCGGGACAAGGGCTTGCGCACTGTGGCAAGAGCAAAGGATGTGATGTCTGTTCTCATCATTCTTTTGGACACTTATTTATTGTTGTTTCATTACATAAGAAACTCAGTGTAGAAAAGTTAGAAATAAAAAAACACAAGGGAAATAAATCACCTGCTATCCAGAGGTAACCACTATAAATATATTGATGTATCCTGGTTTGCATATAATTACACATTGATTTCCCACCATGCCCCCCACCCTCCCACAAGTGCTCTGGGCGTGGTAAACAAAAACACCGCTCCTCGATGCTGGCAGGTGGTAGCAGTTCTTTCCCCACCGAGGATAAGCTTGGCAGACGGAACCAGGCCTGCCTGGGGTCTAGAAGGGAGCGTATTAGGGACCCTGGCTTTCTAAGGGAAGTAGTGGCGGTGTCTTGTCCAGTGGCTTCCAATCCGGAAAAGCAAAACAAAATCCCATTTGGAATTATTTTTAAAAATACAGATTTTTGCCCCCACCTTCCAGACCCAAAGAATTGGAATCTTAGCTGGAAAACTTCTTTTGAAGTGCGTTCATTCTACCCCATTCACCAAGCTCCTGAGTAATATGTCAAAAAAATGAAACAAAATTCTGTACCTGTTCACATTTTTAGGTTAACCATCCTACATCTCTCATACTTCCTGCTCTCGTGTCTTTGAATGGCTCACTATGAACGCTCACTGAGTGATTTCAGCCCATGGTGAAGTTATTCTTAAGACTCAAGAGGCTGGTACGATTATTCTTGAATCAAAACAATAAATACTGGCTTCACCTTCTCATGCGCTGTTACCTCTGCGCCACAGCAGACAGAGCTCTCAGCCACACTTAGAACCACACCAGAGGTTGAACCAGAGGGCTCCTTACCTCTACTTTGGCGTCACTTAGATCCTGAAGAATAATCAACCAGCTCCAGGCAGCTTGGAATACTTCTATTCATAAATGAAAAACGACCTGGCTCATATGGCTCAGTTGGTTGGAGCGTCATCCCATAAACTGAAATGTCGCGGGTTCTGTTGCCAGTCAGGGCCAATGCCTGGGTTGCAGGTTCAATCCCCAGTCTGGACGCGTGTAGTAGACAGCGGATTGATGTTTCTCTCTCCCTTCCCCTCTCTCGAGTGAGAATAAGAAGTAAACCTGAAAAAAAAGAAAACCCTATTTGAGATGAAATGTATATACAAAAAAAAAGTATACAAGCACGTGTAAATTTAGTAATTATAAAAGACGCACGCATGCGATCACCATCCAGGTGAACAAATACAACGTTGCAGCCCTGCAGAGGGGATCTCATCCCATCCCAGCAGAAACAATCACCATAGAACACAAGTAATAGTTGTTCTACAATAATGGTTTTACCAATTCCCTTTGCAAACAGCCGGTGGCCTCTTGATGAGGTGCTAAGCAAAGTCAAGTTCTCCATAGTAGAAGAATTCGTTTTAGAAGACTTGAAAGTCACAATTAGTTTTAGAAGTCTTCTGCCACTATTGTTACCTCATGAGGCTCATTCAGGTTCCTGTTGCTGAATCTGATGAATCATATTCAGTGTCTCCTGGGTCTCTCTGCCAGGATTCCCCACAGGTATTTTAGATTGGATGCTTCTCTGCAGTACCCTGAGCCAGTTTCGTGGGCTGGTCTAACATGATCGCGCTTCTCTTTGGTGGTCAGCGGCAGGCTCTTAAGTATCATAAGTATAGTATTAAATATGACTCAGCACTAAATTGTCTCAGGAACTGTGGAATGGGTTAGAATTTCTGACTCAGCGCTGAATCTATACCATCAACAGGAAGCCAACCCAAAGTTATAGGAGAGTTTAATCTTTCTTTTTAGGATGCGAAGAGAGCGGATTTAAAGGGGTATTGTAATGGCTTTGGTCTGTGTTTGATGGAGTGGTGCTGCCTAGAGTTGGAATATGCCTTCCTATGAATACCACCCCCTATGGATACCACCCCCCCCATTCAATTCACTTCAGTTTTACTCAGAGAAGAACACTTGGTGGGAGTAGCCACAGCAGGGACCTGGTTCTCTGCAGTGAACTCAGGTGTGGTCTCCACAAGCTGGTCAGTGAATTCCTGGTAAGGAGAGGTGGGGGACGCAGTTTATTCCCAGAAGTCAGAGGAGTGATAGCTGCAGGTTTCTGATGCGACATCAGAGGTGGCTTTAACAAAGTTGCCCAGGTTGTCAATAGAGCACTAGCTTCATAGTCGCCAGCAGCAGCAGCAGCAGCAGCAGCAGCTTAAACACAAGGTGGTAACAGTGTTGGCATCTCCAGGAGCAGAGGTTAGACACGCCAGCACAGAACCATAGTGTCCGGCCACCTTCAGGAAGGTGGTGGATGACTCACCCCGGACGAAGCCTGCAGATGTGGCTGCTGCTGCCTTGGATACCCAGTTAGCGGGCCGACGCGGCCCTTGTAGTCTGATGGCTGTGAATGCCTTCGGCCAGGTGCTGCTGGCAAAGCAGGCAACTTTGGAGTGAGCAAGGTCTTAGAACTTCATCTCTCAGGGGTGGCTCTAGCACAGTCAGTGTTGGACTCTTCCAGGAGCTAGGTAAGGAGACTTCTTTTACAGACCTCACTGTGTCGGACCAGGCGGCCCATCCCGATGACAGGAACCTGCTGTATTCTCGGTTTCTGACCGCAGGGCCCTTAGCCTCCCGCACGGCACAGGCGTCTCCTATCATCTGGCCTTTTCTCGAAGAAGGTATTTTTGGACACTTTGCATTAAGTGTGAGCAATGGGATCCTCAAAGGGTAGAGAGCCATGATTGATGAACTTGAACATTCATATTTTATTTTTAACTCCCATGGTTCAACCTTGGGCAAGACAATCTTTCAGTATCAGTTTCCTGACCTGCAAAATGATGTTATTAACAAAATAAGAAAATTAGCTAATAACTTGGAGCTCTTGGCAAAACGTTTTCCATATATAGTATGTGAGATAACCATAGTGACTATGGCTTAAAGCCCCGGTAATTCCCATAGTGGGAATTACCCATAGTCTGTGCGGGTCTGGGAGCAGTGGAGGGTGCTAGAGTGGGTGGCTGGTGTGGGGTGGTGGCCCTTTTCCCACCTTGCTATCTCCAGGCAGGCCAGAGAGAATGGGTATCCAAGACACCTAGCCTGAACATCAGTGAAGAAGTCCCCAGGTCAGAAAAGACCCCCTCTCTCTCCTTCACACGGCCCTCCAAGGCCAGAGGAGGCATTTGAGGGTACCGCGTGTCAAACCTATGTCATGTGGCAGGCAACCCGGTAATACACAGCCTAATATCCTTGTCTTAACTCACCTGAATACTGAGTCATGGTAACAGTTGCTGGTGTGTGAACCTTTCCTTACGCTAGGGGGTTTAATATATATCGTCTCCTGTGGACAGTGCCCTGCAAGACTGGCTTTGTTGTTTACATTCTATACAAGACGGCTGCGGCTCAGAGAGGATAAGTAACTGCCAAGTTTCCTTACCTAGTAAGTGGCAGAGCTGTGTTTGAACACGGGTCTGTTTCATGTCAAAGCCCAAACTCTTTGCACTGCTGGTTTGTCTCAGCCAGATTAGTTTAGACTAGAAGCGGCCCGGGCACTGGGCCACCACAGCTCCCTGACTCTACCTCACGTTCCCTTGGTGACACTGTGTGACAGGTGGATACTGTATACCTTTGTTTACCTGTCAGTCACTTGAGGATTAGGAATTTATGAGGAGAGGGCCCTACTTTAAGAGATACAGCTATTAGTAGTGGCTTTAAAATCTTTTGCATGCAAAAAGTCCCTCAAATTACCAACTAATGACTTGAGTGAAGTGACTTCCAAGTTTAAATGGATCCTGCATAAAGACTACAAGACACCCTGAGGGTATAATTGAGTGCAAGGCGGGGGGGGGGGGGAACCCTTGCAATTTCAATATCCCACTTTGGTGGAAAATCCATAGATTGCATGCAAATGAAATAGAGTGAGGTCAGACACACTACACAAATACCCTGATGTTTATCTCTGGTGACTAAGTCTGCAGAAAAGGAATCATTTAAATAATTGTTTTGTGTCTAAACTCTCCTGGTATGAAACATAGCACCATTTGGCAAAGGCCAGAGTCCTGGTGGATGTCTCACTGAGGAAGCAAACATTTTCCAGATTGCCATCGTCAGAGGGACACACATACCTTGGATGAGCCCATGGTTCTGCTGGAACTATGAGCACAGCATCTGCGGGGTGTGGGGTCCTCTACCCCTCTAGGATGAGGTCACCATTTCTGCAACCCCCACTTCACCTGCATTATGGGTTTGCACATGAAGGAATCTTTCTCAATCTCCCTGTCCTCTTTCTACAGACTAACAATGTTCTCTCTCTCCTCAGAACTCCCACTCAAAGGAGTTGCCAAGACATTCCTCTGCTTGCCCGTTAGCAGAGTCAGGGATATCCGAGTGCTTGCAAGCCAGCGGGAGAGCCTTTGATGGCTTTCATGTTTGTCAAAAACAGAATGTTGTGTTATTGTGTAAGAGGGAATTATGTGCGTGTCATCATTTTGTGCTAGGAGGCCTAATCCTACTACAAGTTGCCATTTCATTTCTTAAATGTGCCTCCCCCCACCCCACCACTGATGAAAGAAAGAAAGAAAGAAAGAAAGAAAGAAAGAAAGAAAGAAAGAAAGAAAGAAAGAAGGAGGAAGGAAGGAAGGAAGGAAGAAAAAAAGAAAAAGAAAGAGGAAGGGTAGAAGAAAGAGAAAGAAAAGGAAAGGAAAGAATAGAATAGCAAATATGATGTTTCTGTTCCATCACTGGGTTTGTGGCTCCCTTTTCCCTGGAGTTCTTTGCATCTCTGCGTTTCAGCTCACGGTTCTGTGTATCAGGCACTGTGCAAGGAGCTAGAGACACACCAGATAGAATATGATCCCTGCCTCTGAGCAGCTCAGTCTTGTTGAGGGAGACGGACGTATAAACAATCTACTTTCCTTAAGAGTTTTCTTCCCCCAAGACTTGAGCACCCAAACCCATCACCACCCACCCCACTAGTTTCTCTCATTCCTGTTTAATTGGAGCAGGGCGGGGGACATTTCTGTTTATGCATTTGGAGACTTTCCACAGTATAGAGTAACAGCTGCGAGTGAAATTTGTCTAGCTCCTTACGCATGCACAAAGGGAAGGAAATTGCTCTCCCTATTGATTTTCAGAGAAGCAAGAACCCTTGCAAAGATGAATTCCAAACCAAGAGACCCAAGGAGCAAGCCCCTCGTTGTGCCATAAATATGCCATCACCTGAGCAGGTCCTGGGAAAGCAAACTCCACGGTCTTAGGACCCAGTCTCCCTTTTACCTACTCTCCCAGACAAAGCAGCCCAGAGGTGTTGACTTTGGCAGTGGGGACTGGCCAGCGGCCTGCAGCTCGGTGAATGAAATTAAAGTCTTGAGTGGATGGAGAGAGGGAAGTGTCTCTAGCACTAAGAACGATCAGAAGGGTTTGCACTCTGGTCGTGTGACCAGGGGGTGGCAGAGGGGAAACAAAGTAATGGCGTTTCCCGTGAACCTGAGGCAGGAAGAGGCAACTGTGCTTCGTGAGCGGCCGTGAGGTTGGTTGGTCTTGACCACGGTGGGAGGGCGTACTGGGCTTCACTCCAGTTTCCCTGGGTGATAATCAAGCCCAGGTGATCGGAGTCCTTGGCCATCTCTCTGCAGTGTGCTGCAGCCGGTGCGTGTCCCTCTCCGGGGTGTGGGAAGATCTCAGCATCGATTCCCCAGGCTTCTGAGCTGGACTGCAGCTGGACGAGCCTTGCGTCTGGCCATGCACTTGAGGAAACCTCCAGGCTTCCTTTCCCAGAGGGATATCTTCTCTGACACATTGTCCACGATGATGCCACCGTGAGTCTCCTCACAAAGCCAAGGCGACAGAATTAAAGCTGGGTGTTTTCCTGCAGAGCCGACACTTGCTCTCCCAGGCAGGATGGCAGGCGTGTTGGATCCCGGCAGGCGCGTGTGGGAAGCTCTGCAAATGTCTGGATGTGGGCGTGGGCGCCGCAGCCTCGCATCTGCCTGTTCCCCGGCGGTTCTGGTTTTAATAGTTCTGACTTATGATTCCCCTACACCTTGAAAACTCTGTTGTTTTGGCATCCGAGCTGTGTCTTACAGCCTCTCACACTCGGAAGTAGCATGAAAGTCTTTTTGTCAGCCCGTATCTCGAGTTTGGGCTCCAAAAGTGTCATTGTGGATTAACTAGGAGGAGATAAGCACAGCAAAATTCCAGCCCTGACTTTTGGGGGTCAGGCTGGGCCTAGGGGCTTGGCGTGGTGGGAAAAGGGGGCCAAGAGAGTGGTTGGCACGAGGCTACGGAGAACTTCGGAAACAGAGCCAGAGACTCTGGGGACGGAGGCCCAGCAAAGTTTGGCATGAGTAAAAGCTGGGTATTTAACCAGGAACAGTCACTCCATTTTTCTCGGCCTTGGCAGTGGGTCAGCGCAGCGAGCAGTTCTCGCAGGGTCCACATCCTTCCTATTGTCTCCACCCCAAACTCACTCATCGTCCCGAACATCTGCTTCAGATTTGGGTCCTTGCCTTCTCCCTGGTTCCCGTACCGAACCGTGCGTGGGTGGCAAGGGCGAGGGGGCAGGTCTGCAGGTGTGGGAAGGAGAAAGGGAGTAGGAAGGCTCCGGGAAAAGCTGCTTACAGATTCTATTTCAGGTGGGGCAGGAGGATTAAAGGTCTGCCCTATTTTTTTTTTTTTAATGTGCATTTGTGTCTGCATCACCCAGATCTGACCAGTAAGTTGTTTCACTCTCTGGGTAGAGGGAGCAACCTAGGGAGAGAATTGGGACCAGCTGGGGAAGTCTCCCGGCCATCACGTGGTCTGCTTTTCAAAGGCAGCTCAGAGTCACTCCAAAGAGAGAAAACTGAAGTGATTCGTGCCCGCAACAAGCAGTCAGGAGTGCTAATGAGGTATTAAACACCTTCTCTCCAGCTAGCAGCCGTGTCTAAGCCGAAACAGACTGTGAACCAGAGTGGGGAAACCAGCCTGGGACTGGCAGTGGCAGGAGGGAAGAAACAGGCCAGCTCCAGCCTAGTCACAGCCCCTAACGTCTCACTAGACCCTGTTCGGCTAGCCCAGTCGGTTAGAGTGCCCTCCTGCTACACCAAGGTTATGGGTTCAGCCCCCGGTCAGGACACACACAAGAATCGGGTGGCGATGAATGCATGAATAAGTGGAACGACAAATTGATATCCACCCCCCGCATTAAATCGTAAAGTTTAAAAAAAAAGTCTCATCATGAGGAATTTTAAAGTTTCTCTGGCACTTGCCCTGAAATCTCAATCCATTTTAAGTGACAGAAAGAGTCACCTCAGAACTTTTACAGTAATAATAGTAGCCAGCATCCACCACTGTGCCACGCCCGGTTCTACTCACTGCCTGGTGCACTCGTTAGTAAACTCTACAAGGTACAGACAACTGCTATTCCCATTTCACAGCTGAGGAAACGGAGGCTCGGAGGAGTGACTTGTCCAAGGGTACACGGCCCGTGATGGGTCTAGGTGTCGCGTTGGCCGAAACTTCATATCACACGAACTGAAAGGTGGGGGAGGTCGGGGGCAGGACAGTCAAACCCAGAGAACATTGGTACGAGAGGTGTTAGTGTTCTGTTCATCCTCCAAACAGAAGGACTGTGTGGGCCTCTGACTTCTGGGGCCAGAGGAAACCAGTCTGGCAGGCACTGCTCCCTCAGTCCCACCATTCCGGGCCTCCTGTGGCTTCCTAGGGCACAGCCTGTGCGCTCCAGCGCCTGCTCCAGAGCAGGAAATGCCCCTCCACCTCCTAACCCAAATCAGCAGGGCAGGGGTGCGGGGAGGCAACTTAGGGAGTTGCTCAGACTCCAGGCCCCTGGTGGGGAATGGAAGAGGAGCGAAAGGGCAGAGCTGGCCAAGGCCGGGGCTGCCAGGATCCCCATTAAACTTCAAAGCTGAGCGATGGGAGCCAAGCCCATCACTTGACTGGAAAGTTGGGCATCTCAGTGACACACCAGCTCACCCTGGCCAGCCCCTGTCTTACAGAGAAGCAACCATATGTGTCGTGACAGGCTGGGGGTCTCTCCCAGCTGCCGCTGCCCGTGCTGTGTCAGAGCCTGCTTTAGGTGGGCGTGGCCTGCTGCTGCTGCTGAGCGGTCGGTGGAGGGCGGGGCCTCCCTGATGGTGCCCAAGGGCATCGGCTGTGCAGCGGATGGGGCCAATGTGGCTGAACAAGCTCACTCGTCCTGCCTTTGAGCCCCGGCTCATGCTGTGCACTCCACGAGGGCGGCTGCCCGCCCTGGTCTGCCCAACCTCCCCGTCCTTCAAACCCAGCTCGTGCCAGCGGACTCGAAGATTACGTAAGAGAATTTGTGAAAAGTGCGAGCATAGTCAAACACATATTAAGGCTAAAAAAAATGTAGGTGTTACCATTATTGGTAATAATGATAAACCCATATGCAGCTGTCTTTGGCTTTGTTGTGGATTTGAATTTGGAAGATCTGGGATCAGACCCTGACCTTGCCACTTCTTAGCTGAAAACTGTTGGGTAAATTGCTTGATGCCTCTCTTACCCAGAAAAGATGGAGTCGAACACTATGCCCTGTACCCCACAGAGGGAGTGTGAAGCTCAAAGGAGATAATGGATGTGGGAGGTGTTGTATAGATCACAGAACCTCCTATAGATGCTGGTGTTGCCTTTCCCCTTCCACTGGCTCTCGTGGAGCTCTGGCCCCCGGGACGCTCTGGCCCCCACCAGGCCTACCCCTTGGGGTGATGCGATCCCTACAGTTGGCTTGGCCTGGGGTGTAGCTAAATCCCTTTGCCCTTTTCTGTTCAGAAGAGACAAGCCTGGAATTTTTTTCAGAAGAAAGATTGGTTTAAAAATTAAGAGGGTAGCCCTGGCTGGCATAGCTCAGTGGATTGAGCGCGAGCTGTGAACCAAAGCATGGCAGGTTCGATTCCCAGTCAGGGCACATGCCTGGGTTGCAGGCCACGGCCCCCAGCAACCGCACATTGATGTTTCTTTCTCTCTCTCTTTCTCCCTCCCTTCCCTCTCTAAAAATAAATAAATAAAATCTTTAAAAAATAGAAATTAAAATTAAGAGGGTCAATTGAGTCAAGAAAATGCACAAAAAGAGGAGCAACTGCGTTCATGAATGCTGACGTCCCCTGCTAGGAAGTGCAAGGTCCGGGGGCCAAATTCACCGAGCTGCGGCCACAGGCCTCGTTTGCTGTCCCTTGCCTGGTGGATTCAGGGTTGAGGGACACCAAAGAGAGGGAGAGCCCACAACAGCAGTGAGTCACTCTCCACCCTCACACACGGGTGAGGTGTGGCTGAATCCTGCAGACCTCGGGATGTTGGGTCTGAGCTTTCCCACGAGTTCGGCCACCAGAGGCAGACGTGCTGAGCCCGCAAGGAGGCTGACGCTTAGGGCCTTTTCTTGCCTGAGTCCCTTCCAAGGTCATGTACGTTTTCAAGGCCATGTATTTTATAATGTTGGCTAAAGTAAGATTTTTTAATGTAGTAGGTTTAGTTCCCTATCTCCACCCCAATTTTTCTTCTGTTACACTGTTACACCTTTCTTCCTGTCAGGTGGGGGGAGGGGGCTATGGCATTTGGGGTGACTAAGGGAATTTGAGCTGGGGATATATTCATTTGGGTTTATGGCGTGCATTCATTTGGCTATGTTAGGAAAACATGCGGTTGGATTACACAGGGGTGGGCAAAAATAAGTTTACAGTTGTTCATATGAAAAATATATGACACAAGAATAAATACTAATCTGAGAATAAACTCTGCGTCTTACATGCTCACAACCCTGCCCACCCCTGTGTGTAATACACTTATGTTGTGACCAGTACATATTTATTGCTGGCTGGTCTGGTTACAAATGGCTTTCTGGGATATCACCCCCGCACAGTGTGGGAGCTCATGCACTTGATGCAGTGATGGGTGCAGGGCCAGAGGCTTATCACGTCTGGCAGCAGAGGCACGTGGGTAGGAGAAGAGGAACTAGGGCTGAGACGTGCAGAGCCAGAGGCCAGTCTGCGAAAAATTCTTCCGTTCGTCAGATAGCCATCAGAGTTTCTACTGTCTGAAGCTTTTGAAATTTGGGGACTATGCTTTAAGAAAAGGAACACAAAATTAGCTCTGAAGGAGAATATTTATTTGAAATTAGAAAACCGCCCACAAGTCACAAAATCTTGAAAAGCTAGCAAATACCACAAATATCACAAAGTCCAGAGAAATAATCCAGACCAGCATCAGGAGGAGTCCCTGCCAGCTGCCCTGTGGGTCTGGATGGTGGAGGGCTGCCATTTCTCCTCGGATGGGTTGTGGGAAGAGGGACAGTAAAGGCTTAATTTCAGGATAAGCATTTGGGGTTCCCAAGAATAGAGAAAGATGGCAATAGTAACGAAGTATATATTTTATGGCATCTTTTGGCACTTTGTGCAGGTTACTGGGGAGAGGCCAGCAAGAGTCCTGGACCCAGCAGCTTGGTTTCTTGAATCGAGGGCGGCGAGCGACAAGCCAGGGGCCATCCTGCCAGCTTCCCATGGCAATGGCCATTGCCACGTTCAAATGTAGGGAGCACAGATTTCCTCAGAGATAGAAGGCTACTGTGACTGATTTCTTAGGAACTTGGGAGGACCTGCCTTGACCAGAGGCAGGAAGACTGGGTCACACAGCTTAGGAGATGCTCCCTAATGTTTACTTGGCCTTTTCCAGTGTCTTAAGTTGTGTTCCCCAGAAATAGGACCTGCAACAAAGATGATGGGAACATGATTTCTCGGGCATCTTCCCAGGAGTAGGGGAGGGGACTTGGAAGAGAAAGAGACCAAGCAAGGATGCAATGTCAAGCCAGAGGTCACAGGGAAAAGTGGCTCAGCGTCCAGGAAACTTGGGACACAGAGGTGTTTATACCCCACACACAGAGCTGTTGGTTAGGGCTGTCTGCAGGGGCTGAGGCTAGTAACTTCCCACATCCCTCCCTGACCTCCACACGGGAGGCCAAAGCAGGTTCCAAGAGCTGGGGACAGGTGCCAGCAGGGGTGTCCTGATATATACGGAACCGGAAGAGGTGGGCAGAGTGCTGATAGCATCAGCCACACCCATGCCCTGCAGCCATGTCTGCTGCTGCTAATGGCTTAGCTGCACTGTCTTACTCAGGGTTGTTGTCACTACTGGTTACATACACCATTGTCTCGCTGAATGCTCACAACAGACCTTGTTGCCCCTATTTCATGGGAAGCAACTGAAGTTCAGAGACAGCCGCTATGATCAGCTCCAGGTGCAACGCGCTCTCCCAGGTCCTCCCTGACTAACACCCCAGGTTTCACCACCCTGTTTGCTTCCTTCATGAGCCAACGCACCCTATCTTTGCTCACCATTCACGCCTGCTGCTGAGCACATTGTCGGCACATAATGGGTGCTCAACGCCTGAAGGATTCCAGACCCAAGGGCTCAGCCACCACACTGAGTGCCTTGTCCCCAGGGAGAGGACTCATGCTGTGGCACTGTAGTGATGCTCCCTCCATGCTAGCCCAGTGCCAGCGAACAGCGGGTGCCCCTGGATCCTAGAACAAATGCATGCTGGGTGGAGAAGGCAGCCCTGAGCACACGTGGAGAGTGCCAGGGAGATAGGCCCCAGCTGTATTCTGACAGTGTCCTCATTCGCATCCGCAGAAGCATTTGTGAAATTGCCCTCTAAACGATTCCAGTCTCCTGGGAATGGCAGCAGCTTATTTTGGGATGTGTTTTAGTGCATCCCTCAAGTTCCCCCCACAAAGTCGTAGCATTCGCAGCCTGTATATGAGATTAAAGTTAAAGTGTGACATCCCTAGTGGCCTCTGGAATGTGCTACGAATGGCCCCGAGGTTCAGCCTGAGAGCTCAGAAGGTTGTGGACCCATAAAGGAAAATAAGACAAGTGGATGTGGAGTCCATATCAATTGGGTAAAGTATTTAAACTGTACACAAGCCAGAGAAAAAGCACTTCAGCCTTTGGAGACTGCCTGAGGCCCAGCAGGGGTTGAAAAAGGACCGGCTGCTCCCAGTTCTTGGGAGAACAGAGGGGGATACGAAGACCAAGCCATCCTGTCCTGCCCGCCCTTCACCTGGGCTTGTGTCCTCGGGAGACGCGGTGACTGTGGTGACCACCTGTGCTGCCTCTTCCTGCTGCCGGAGTTGGCAGGGTCCAGGCTAAGACTCAGAGAGAGAGAAGGAGAGAGAGAGAGATGTCACTCTGAAGGGGATCTCAAGCAGGGGAGGGGCTGTGGGCGGAGCTGCCTGTGCAGACTTGGGAGCTCCAGGCTGGGTGCCACCTGCCTCCCCAACTCAGACTAAATATCCAGCCCTGCAGGGAAGTGAGACATTCTTGGCCTTGGTCTGGCCGGGCCTCTCTGGCTTAAACTCGCCTTCCTCATGGAACCGGGGCTGCTGTCTGCCCTCGGCCTGTTCTTCCTGTTCCTCACCCCAGGAGCTCAAGCTGATTGGCAGACTTATCCAAGCATGGAGGGTAGGGCACTGGCCTTGGGAAGCAGCCAAGAAGAGGGAGGGAGTCCGAGCCAGAGACCCAGGACAGACACGGAGTCAGAGACTGTCTGAGAGCAAGAGACAGAGTAAGACAGGCATTGCCATAAAGGCAAAGAGATGGAGTGACTAAAAACAGAGAGAGACGGGGAGACAGAGAGACAGAAGCAGAGACAGACGGAGGGGAGGCCGGGAGAACAGACGTTTCCTACAGGAACACAAGAGGAAGAGAAATGCGAAGGAAAGAAAAAATAAGGAGAGACAGCTGAGCAGACTGAGTGCTGAGCTGGGGCTCCCGTGAGGTCTGAGCACAGCCTTGCCCTTCAGCCTTCGGTAGGGAAAGGAAGGAATTCTCCAAGGTGGGCCTTAGGCGCTGGAGCAGGGACTTCCAACAGCTCACATCTGCTTTCCATCTGGATCCCACTCATGGTGGATTTGCATCTCCAGACTTTCTCTCCAGAGCCACAGTCCACTCAAAACAAACCAGGGCTTTTTATTTGTAGCTGCAAATCCATGCAGACATCTGCCGTTCTCTTGGGCTGTGTGGGCCCTGCTGGCCCACGGGGAGCTGGTGGCAGGGGGTGGAGAAGGGGAGCTTTGGAGGGGACATAGTGTTCCCCTGGCTGGAGAGGCCTTGGAGTTCTTGCCTAAGGGATTTTGAAGGCACCCCAGGGCCACTGGACCTCCCAGACCCTGCCCCTGAGGCTGCACCTGGTGTGCTGGTGACATGGCTTCTGCAGGCGGGATGCATCAGCCATTAAAGCAAGCTACACGCTGTCCTTGACAAATGGCTCTTGTGTATCCCAAAAAAAAAGTTTGTATTAAAAGCTAGTAAATAGACTCTGTAAAAAAGCTCAGGCCAAAGCCCCAGGTTTGTTTTTGTTGTTCTTACGTAAACACGCAGCTGAGAGATCTTACAGCATAGGTGTCCTTCCTGTCAATCTGACGCGTGGCCGCCGCATTTTCCTGCCTGTTTCCTTGCTCTGGTTCTCCCGCCCTGTGCCCATGCTCCACACCCCTAGGACTTTGTGACCCTTCTGCTACTCCACCTGTCCGATTACTGCCTCTCCTCATTAGTCTATTCATTTATTCATCCATTCACTTGCTCGTTTCACCATTCATTCAATAGTTAATTTATCCAACCGCTGATTTCTTCACCCAGTGTTTATTGAACACTATGCTAGGCTGACAGACCAGTTGCTACGGACTGAATGTTTTTGTCCCCACAAATCTGTATGTGGGAGCCCTAATCCCCAGTGAGATGGTGTTTGGAGGTGGGGTTTGAAAGGGTATGAGGGTTAGATAAGGTCATAAAGGTGAAGGTCCCATGATGGGATTGGTGTCCTTGTAAGAACAGGAAGAAACCAGAATCCTCCCTCTCCCTGCCCTGTGAGCACACAGCAAGAAGGTGGCCATCTCTAAGCCAGGAAGAGGGCTCTCTCTCACCAGACACTAGCTCTGCTGGCCCCTGGGCCTTGGACTTCCCGGCCCCCAGACTGTGAGAAATAAATTTCCACTGTGTAAGCCACCCGGTCTGCGGTGTTTTGTCATGGCAGCTGGAGCTAAGACTCCAGTTCATCCAGAGGCAAGTCTTACACTGAGTGAAAGTGAACACGAGAGGGTTAGAGGACAACACAAAAAATGTCCTAAGTCAGTGTTCGAGGGAGTGGTTTAGACAGAAGATTCCCTACAATGTGGTGGAGGGAGATGAAAATCTCAAGCAGAGTGGAAATTTGGGTTCCCCTGGTCTGGCCTTGGCATATGACCTCTACCAGGACATAGAGGTAGGAGGACTCAAGCATCCTTGAGTCAGCCCTGAAGCTGCCCAGGCCTGGAGTTCCGGGAAGGCCTCGGGGACAGGATGTGACCCTCAGTGTGACTTTTGAGGCTGGGGATGGCTTGCTTCTGCTGGCCATCAGGGACTGAGCAGTGCCCCTCGGTCCTGCTGGAGAGGAGGATGCAGAGCCATGAAAGGCAAGACTAAGGGCTGGGAGTTCAGCCAGACTTGCCGGGAAGGAGATGCTTGGGCATTCGAGTTTGGGGGCAGGGGCCAGGTAAACAGGAGGCAAAGGCTTCAACTCTGGAGAATGGGGGCGGGGAGGCTGATTGTTGTCTGGGAGCAGGATTCTTCCTGGAAAGGGAGCAGGGGTGGGTGGCCCGGAGGTGGGCAGTGGGATGGGGTGGTGACATACTTGTGTGTGGTGGATTGTGCTCGCGGACAAGACAGGAAACTAAGAAGTACTCGGAGCGGGGCCTCCAAACAAGCCCAGCTGCCTGCTCAGGTGTGAGCTTTCGGAGGGACTGAAGTGAGCCCGAGACTCCGTCAGTACTGAGTAGTTAAAGGGAATGTATTGCCTTGGGTAACTGAAAAGACCATCACTGGACAGACTTCAGGCCCATTCTTGACTCAGGGGCTTGAACCACGCCATCAGGACTCAGTTTGCCCTTCACTCTGGACTCCGCCCTTGGTGATGGCAGCTCATGCTCAGGCCACCCCCTCCCCGCCTCAGCTCTTAGCTCACAGGTTCCTGCCCACAGCCCTCGCTGTGGCTAGGGCAGTGCAGTGCACTGGCTGGCCGGGACCTGGTTCCCGTGACAGCACCGGGCAGTTACTCAGAAGAAAACGTACACTTCTACCAGGAAAGGGTGAATGGGTTTGGTGGATGGCAACAGCTGCTCTCAACCTTCACTGTTGTCTTAAAAAGTATCACCATCTTTTGTTAGGGTTGGACTATTTTTATTCCAGGAAAATGTAAGCTCCCTGAGAGCAGTGACTTTGTCTCTTCTGTCCACGGACAGAACCCCAGGACTGACAACAGTGCCTCCTACCAGCTCGATAACTAATGGCTGAATGAATTCAGCCAGCTGAGCTCATTCCTAGAAGCACCAGACTTCTGGCTATTAATTCTTGCATGTTTATGTGTACCACAAGCTGTTCTAAACAATTTAAACATTTAAACTAACTGAGGCATTACTCAACTTCATGGCAGGTGCAGTTGCTATCACCTGCATTTTACTGATGGGGAAACCGAAGCACGGGGAGGTCATACAGTAAGTAACAGAGCTATGGTTCAGAACCAGGTTTCTGGCTGCAGCACGTGCACTCTTGCGCCCTCCGTCGTACTGCTCGGTAGGTGTAGAAAGTCCACGAGTTGGACTCCCAGGGAAGATGGATTTCCCAGCCTATGATTTCCACAGGCACTATTTCCTTTGTCTTTCCTTGACCCTCAGAGGGAAGCGGAAGTGAGAGATGTGGGGGGGGGGGCATCAGAATATTTCCTGTTCCTCTTCCCAGCTGAAAATTGAATGGGATAAACCTTCTTAGTTGGGGAATCACAGAGGGGCTGAGCACCTTCTCTTTCAGTCCTCCATTCATTCATTCAAATATATGTACTGAACAAAACGATGCCAGAACACCCTGTGGTGCTGGAAAAGAAGGAGGTGCTAGGAGAAGGGTGGGGGAGTCAAAAGGACACAGGAGTGAACTGTGGGAGCGCCCAATGGGTGGGGCAACTTGAACAAGAAAATCAAATGATTACACTATTAAATTATAACTCATAGAATAAAATAAATAGCCACGAGTCCCCACTGAAGTAAGAAAATGTAAAAAAAGGTGGGGGGACACAGTACAACATTTCTTCGCAAAAGAATTCTAATTAATAAATATAGCAGTAATGAGGGAAATACAAAATCACCATTAGGGCCAACACATCAGCAGCGCAGTAATTGCTGTAGGCCAGCGCCACCCGTGAGGGATGCTAAAATCAGTGGGAGAAAGTTGGAGGAGAATCAGCATGTTTGCATAGTCTCAAAGTCTTCCCACACCAAGAGAGGTATTTATTAATTCCAAAGGGAAGGAGAGTAGTCATTTTACAGTACAGACACAGTGAGAGAGCCCTGGGTAACCAACCATGTGGTCAAGGTCAACATCATCAGTAATAAAACATGCCCCCATCATCACTTCTGTGGGGTCCTTACCAAAATCAGATAACCTCAATCTAATCACATTAACAGAAGACCTGGGAAACTGTGTGCTCAGCAAATACTAGCTTTTTCTAGTTTAGGGTGTTGTGGTGGTCGGCATTCCTGGGCGCACAGTGAGGGCCCTGGGTCCTGGCTTCCAATCCGGACACAACGCTCTCAGTCCTGACCCCCTGCCATTTGTTGACCCAATCAGGAGACTGATGTTGAAAGCAGCTAATGCCGTGTGTTTGGGGACTCTGAATGGTTCCTGGACATCGTATCAGCAGCATAAAGGGCGCCAGGTTACAGCCACGCTAACGAGGAAAACAGGAGCCCAGTGCTTGCCAGAGGGCAACAGAGGGAGCCCGGCCCTTCCTCCGAAGGAAACACTGTCTGCCTGGGGCTCTGGGCTCATGTGTGTTATGAGATCTGACTTCCCTCACTCCGTTTTTTTAATTCAGGATAACTTTCCCGCACTTAGGTCCACACCACCTGCAATATAGCCCAGTCTCTAGCTTGGAAATGGGGTTTAAAATGTTTGGAAGCTCCCTGTTCATCAAGCATGCATCTTGAAAATTCAAAGATTCTCAATATCTCCCCATCCCCCCTGCCTCTCTCCCTGTCCCATTCAGAGTATCCACCACTAACTAAATAAGAGCTAAGATCTTTACATTCATTTTCTCATTCCCTCATTTTGACAGTCTCACAAGGTAGGTCTTATTCAGTCCATTTTTACAGAAGGGGAAATAGAATCTCAGAGAGCTCGAGGTATTTTCTGCAGATCACACAGCCTCAGCAGGGAGCAGCTAGAACGTGATTCCAGGCATCTGGCACTGGCTTCTTTGCCCAGTGCTCCCAGGGCCATGTGCCCTGTGCCAGATGAGGGGCAGGAGGGAGCAGTGAGAAGGAAGGAGGCTACTGTGGCACAATTCAGCCTCGGGCCAGCCTTGGCTGATGAAACCACCTTCCAGGGCCCAAGAGACTTTTCTCTCAGTAGCTCCTCCTGATCTGGCCCAGAGGCACGTGCCTTTGCCTCCCCCTTCATCTTCAGGACCTTCCCTGGCGGTTCTGCTTCACCTTTGCCCCTTGCAGGGCTGCAAAGGGGTCTGCAATGCCTGCATTGCCTGGCCCCTGCTGCTGTCTCCAGGCTTATGGCTGCTTGTGGCTGCTTTTGGCTTCCGTCCCAGGACGAGCAGCAGACAGGCCAGTGAGGGTCTCCAGAGAGTCCAGAACCCCTGTAACCCGGAGGGGTTAGTTGGATGAGGACCAGCTGGGCTGGGGCAGGGAGATCTCATCCTCAGCTCTGACTTCTGCTTGCACCTCCTCTTCCCATCACCAGCTTCTATTTCTGCTTCCCCAGGCTGAAGCTGGTGATCTGTTTCAGGCCCCTCCTCCCTGGGCCCCTTCCCCTGCAGCCCTGCTTCCAGAGCCAGCTCACTGCTCTTTTCTCCAGCCGGCCTTCCCTGGTAGCTGTCAGCTGTCCGTCTAGCCAGGGGCAGTAGCTGCAACTATTCCCCGGGGCTTGGGAAAATACCCCACACTTGACCCTGACCCCCGGGGTGGAGAGGAATGTTGAGGCTGGAGCTTGTGTGGGATCTGCTGTCCTGGCAGGAGGCCTTCCTACGCCTCAGGGTGAGTAATGGGGAGGGGCCAAGCAGGGTCAGGGACTTTCTCCTAGTGTGGTGGGAGGGGGTGAGGGGAGACAGAGGGCCTAGGGCAGGCAAGGGGCAAAATCCCACCCTAGGGGCCCATCCTCCATCCCCCATGTCTGGCTTTTGTGGCTGTCCCCCTCCTTCTTGAAACATTAAGATGTGCAGTGTTCTTGGAGCTTGTCGCTGGATCACACCACGCCAGTTTTCTCTCCAGGGAGGCTGGATTAGGTGCCCAGAGTTAATGGAGAGGGCACTAGGGGTGGATGGCTGTCCAGTCTCACTCTTGCCATCTGAAAATGGCAAGTAGGGCCTGATTAGTGGTTTTGAAGCTCAGTTCTAATAAGCCCTGTGGTTCCTCAGAGGCCTCAGAGGCTGCAAAGCAAGGGATCTGTGTGTGGATAGTGGTGGTGGGGAAGCTGGTTGGGCCCCTTCTCAGCCAGAGCAGCCCCAGGGTGCTTCAGAAGGGAGTGGTGTGGGCAGTAATGAGAAGAAAAGTAAAGAAATTGCAAGAAAGGGAGGGCGATAGCCCCTCCCCCACCGCTGGAGGAGCAGGTGGCCTGGGGAGGACCACAATGTGCTGGAGGAAGAAGGCAGTGCCCAGTATCAAATCCCGGGGTTTGGCTCATCCCTGGGCGTATACCAGCTCCGCTTCCAGCAAGCTGCCTGGGGGGTGAGAGGTGGGTAGCCACTTAGGCCGCAGTGACCAGGGATCTCAGGCCAGCTGTTTCCTTCCCTTTGAACTGGTGGCTGACCCCGTGCTGTCCCCAGACTGTTCCAAGCAGCCTGGGAGACTTCCAGGCATGCCTTTTGCAGGCCAGATGTGTGTCCACTGGCTGTGAATTCTTGCATGGAGAACAGGTGGGTGGTAATTACTCTAGCAGGAGCCAAGGGTGAGTGGAAGCTAAGGAGACAATTCTATCGAGCTGTCAAGAATAGAAAAACAGTCTTCTTTCCCCGAGCTTGCTTTTATAGGGGAAAATGGAGATGCAATCCAGGGCTGGAGCAAGAGCCTTGGCCCCCATGGCAGATTCTAGAGTGTCCTGGAAATTCCCATACCCTGCCCCCCATCACGCCCCTCCTCCCTAAACGGTACGCCATGTGTGGTGAGCATCTGCTATATGCATATGACCAGCACTCTTTTCTCTTCCTTGGACGACATAAACCCGATTTTCCTCTGGGAAGTCTGCCTCTCCTATTTCAGGCATTCCTGGTAGGGCCAGCAGCCACGGGGCTTCTCCCAGCCCTCCACCCCCAGGACCTCATGGGCTTCCATCAGACTCTCTAGTGGGAAATTGGCTTCTGGGGTAAGGTTGCTGCTGATCACGGCAGGTGGTTGGCTTGAAATCACCCAAAGCCAGACAGCCCATGGGTTCCTGCTGCCCAGACTCCCAGAGCTGCCCTGGTCCCTGGTTTCCCAGGCCTTCGAAAACCTTTCTGCTCCCAATGGTTTTTCTCCTGTGGAGACCTGAGCTCAGGGAAGGGTCTACACCCATCACAGACACTTGAGAGTGAATGAAAAATTGTCTTGCTCTCCTCTGGGTGGATGCATTTCCAGCCTTATGTCTACATGTTAACTGAACGCCCTTTGCCTCTTGTTTCAGGGAAGGGAAGTATTCATGAAGAGGTGGAAGGCTTTGGGGACAGAGTGGGCTTCCCCCTAAAACACCCTGAAATGAGCCCTGGCCACTTCCACCCAGCTCTCATCACTCGTGCGCATTGGGAATTGGCTTGGCCCAGCGTGGGTCTGTCTGTTCAGTAGCTGTTTATATCTGCCCTCCACATCTTAGCCCCTGATACTCGTTAAGTTTTATCCCCACTGGAATTACTTGCTTCGAGCTGTAAGATCTTGATTCAGCTCAACTAAGCACCTACACTGTGAAAGGTCCAGAGCCATTTGTATCTGGGATAAAATGTGCTTGTTTTGATGTGTGCAGTCTAGTTGAGCAAACACTCTCCCCCACTTTGGCTCCTGCGTGAGCTGAGTGCTGTTGGAAAGCTTAGCCAATTCGCCCTGGGACCACAAAGGAGGGGGCGCGGCAGAGAGGAAGGGCCAGGCTTCCAACCTACCTGGCTTCTCTCTCTCGGTTTGTGTACAAATTAAGGTTCTTCAGCTGCAAGCAGCAAGAAGGACTCTGACTAACTGGTGCATGAAAAAAGAATGGGGCTGCTAGAAAGATTTTAAAGAGCAAGAAGAACTGAACAGATAGGAATCAGGAAGGTCAGGAATCTAGGCAGTGATGGGGCTGTTGGCCCCAGGAACCCCTTGGAGTATGTCTTTTTTTGGGAGCTGCCATTGGAAGGTTCTGTTATTATTGTGTAGGGGGTCAAATCATGGGAGAAAATCTGGCCAGGTTGGGTCATGGGCCACATGGCAGGTATTGCAATTGGCTGCCCCATCAGAATGATCTAGAAAATGAAAGGATGGTTCCCTAAAGGGAAAGGGCTGCTGTGACCAGAATAAGAGAGAAGAGGGTTGCTGGGCAGATAAAAGAACAAGGCCCACCTTAGTCATAGGCTGGAAGGGACACCCCTGCCTGTTGGGTCCACCTTTGACTTGGGCTGTTCCCATGACAACCGGAGGACTGTTGCCAAGGAAAATCACTGCATGCAGAGTGGGCTCAGTCTCCTCCTCATGATACAGGTGGATAAACTGAGGCCCTAAGATGAAAGATGACGTGTCCCCGGTCACAGCGTCAGTTCTAGCCTCCAGCCTCCAGCCAGTGACGAACAAGATGCACACAGCAGGTCAGACTGGACCCACAGGCTGTTGTTACTGGTAGGAAGTTTCCATACCAGAAATGGAGTGAGGGTGAGGGTCCCTGTGGAAGCCACTGGGAGGGATCCTAGGGCTCGGCACGTGAAAGTTTGATGCGAATGCTCCATCCAGGTTTGTCCAGCTGCCCTGGCTGCACCGTGGAGCTGGGAGACACAGTTGGCTCCCTCACACTCCCACCGCCATGCTCAGGATCCAGACAGAGAAGCCAGGATCCTGGACCCCTGCGAGAGTGACCTGTCTGGGGCTGTGACGAGCTCCTGGCTCTAGAGGGGCTTTGAGAGCTGGTTCTGGGGGCCCCAGAGGGATGTTTCCTCTGGGACCCCAGGACGGCCCACTGCAGAGAATGCCAGGCTCAGGCCTCTGTCTTGGCCCTGCCCCACCTCTGTCAGGCCTAGCCAGCTTCCTGTAGACCCAGACAAGCTCTGTCCCTCTTGGTGTTCACAGTCTGTGAACACATGTGGCCTTTTCTGCCGCCCTGCAGTGTCGGGAGGACTGGTCCATCCTGCCTCCCTTTCTTAAATTCATCAGACCATCCAGCTTCTGTTCAGTCTCTCCTCAGGGCCTGTGGCTACAGCTGACGATCCCCCTGGGGCCTCTTTCCTCCCCAGGGTTGGCAGGGCGCCTCTGCAGTCCCTTGCCATTGTGCTTTGGCATCTTTCTAATCCCTTTTCCCCCCAGGAGGTCTCATTTCGGCCTCAGTGGATCCGTTCTCACTGCCCAAGTCCCTTCTCCTGGAAGGTCTGGCCTCCAGCTTGAGAAACCAGGGTGTGGACATGGGATAGGCCCTCTTTCCATCCTGCTCTGTCCTCTCCTGTCCAGCTGGCATGAGGAGGGCCTCCACTGCTCACCTCATGCTGGGACATTTCCTCTCTCTTCCAGCTCATTAGTGCAGGTACAACTGGAGCCAGACCGGTCTCCTGCCCAACACTGAGCTCACGGCCCAGCTCGGGCGGGCCCTCTCCTGCACCCCTGCCCTAGCACCCTGTGCTTCCCAACCCGTCTGGAGCACTGGGCACACAGCGAGCAGCCCTCCCGCCCTCGCCTGCTCCAGCGCATTCTCTCTCTCTCTCTCCTCTCTCTCCCTCTTTCTCTCTGGCTTCCCCTGGCCTGGCCCTCTTTCCAGGGTCTGGAAATGGGGAGGCCTTTCTGCTCAGGGATCCCATGCCTCCTCAGTCAACACCGAGCCAGCACGAAAATCCATAGGTGGGTTTTATTGGGGGCAACTGGAAGAGGTTGTGACTCCTACGGCTGGATGGGACTTCCTCAAGCCGTGTAGCTGTCCCCCTGGTTTCTGGGAAAACAACAGCTAGACCATCCCAGAGCCACAAGGATCTGATCAGTTTTTAAGGACAGCTGTCTTCTTCCCCTTTCTTGTCTTTAACAGAAGGAAATGTTTGTCACATGAACAAGAGATGTAAAATCTCTTGTTCTTTCTCCCTGCAAAAGCTCACCTACAAATCTTGTGCTGAGCTGGAATAATTTCCACTGCAGTCTTAGTCAATAACTCTTCACACTGTGAGCATAAAGAATAAATGCTCAAAAAACAAAGCAAAACCAAAAACACTGTCTTCTGCATTAAACAAACAAACAAACAAAACAAACACCTTAATGTATCTGGAGACCTGGTGAAATCTTCCTTTGCCTCCTTTTTCTCTGGGCTCAGGGGTTTGAAGACCTGTCTTCCTGAGGGCAGATACAGTGCCTTGAGTGACCTGGCCTCTCCAGAACTCAGGTGGTGGGGCCTGTACCTCTGACCTAGGTAAGCCCTGAAATACATTCATGGGTTGTGCAATCAATGTGGTCACAACTGGCACTTAAAAAAAAAACAGAAGAGAGGTAATAGGGAACATGAGAACACAGTGCACATAAGGGTAAGCGGTTCCAGTTACAGCTACGTGCCCTTGTGTAGTGCACTGTGTTGTAAGATGCATTCTTACTGCGAGCTGTGGTTTCAAAGTCTAAAGCCACTGCTCCCAGCGGACTTGCACTGGAAGTGGAGGACACGGTCATCTGCAAGCTTGCCAGGCCCTGGGACGCCCTGGAGGCCAGGGCGTGCGGAAGGAGAGAGCAGAGAAGGCAGGCCCTGGAGCGCTCTGCCTAACTGAAGCTGTGGGGGCAATGCTGGATGGTTGTGGGGGAACAGAGAGGGCGTGGATGGGCTGCAAGTTCGATGCCCCCTGAGATCCCTTTGGCTCTGAGATCCTGCTGTGGCCCTACCTTCACACTGTAGCCCGTCACACTCTTCCTCAACTCTTCCTGCGTGCTGGGAGGGGGACTCAGGTCGCTTGGTTCTGACTCTTTGTGCCACAAGATAAGGTATTAGGAACGGTTGCTTTGGTTACTTGTCACATGGGGCGCCCCTTGTGACCGCACGCGCTGCCATCCAGGGATCAGTGTTACCGTTTATACAATGAGAAGCACAACCATTGCTGTCTCTTCCTTCTTCCTCCTCCAGCTGTGGTTCACATCCAGAGGTCAGAAAGAAAGACCACTGGGTTTTACGTCATATTCAGAAGCACACGCTTAGCTCTGCTGCCCGCCTGGCTTGCTACAGTCCTGGGCACTTGGGGGCAATTGCCCTCCTACCTCAGAATGCATGACTGGCCAGCTCTGTGAGGGGGCCTGGCCCATAGAGGATGGCCAGCAAATGTTTGCTGGACCAATGGATCGCCTCTGGCAGCACTGCTTTTTCAGGTATATGGTGCAGGCTGTGACGGTTTCCTCCTCCTTGCCATGGAGCCAGAGCTCATCTGGAGCAAGGCCAGCAGCTACAGTCATGGCCATTGGCAAGTCAGGCCATGCAGAAGCTCCACACGGCTTTCCAAGTCCTTGAAAACAAGATTCTTCCAACTTCTCAATGTTGTTTTTTATTTCTACACCATGATTGCCATTCCTGGTAGGTGACTGAGACAGGGCATTAAACAAACAAACAGAGCCCCAGTTAAGGGAGCTGCATGAATGTCTTTTTGAACCTACTCTCATGATGGTTCCCCCTCTTTGCTGGTCAGGAGATATGCAGATACCGTTGCATTTCAGCTTCTTTTATTTCTCTCAAAGGTGAAATAGTAGTATATATTTTAAAGGGATGGTGATTTATGGGTGCTCCTCGTACTGTGAATTCACATGAGTTTAACATCTTATATCCTCTCCTTCCCAAGTCTTATCTCTGGGTAGACGTGGGACGGATGTGGGGTGGAGACACAGAGGCAGCTGTGGGGCTGGCTTTTAGGCGCATATTTAAAAATGAGCGCTGGCTCCCTCGTGCCATCTCTCCGGCCCTTCAGCCCGTGTTCCCCTGATCTCCCTTGATGACTCGATTCTGTGCCCCGGCCCCGGTGAAACTGCCATGAGACCGCTGCCCCCTGAGCTAACTCACGGCTCAAGGGAGCCCTCAGTGGCTGAATGACTCCTGCACAGCAGGAGCGAGGTCCTGGGGGTATCAGGAGGCAGAGCTACTCTGCTTTCCCAAAGGTCAACTATCAAGGTCTGAGATGAGGAGCCCAAGGCCAAGCGTGGAGAGGAGACCTTGGGCAAAGAGAGGTAATGAAATCTTAGGAAAATCCCGGGCCTTTCGAAGATTCAGGTCCTCCTGAGAGCCCCTCCTCCCATGTAGAAACCCTTTCTACGAGGCCCGTCCGGGCTCTTTTTGAACACTTCCACTGTCAGAGGGCTCGCTACTCAGAGATGGGGTCGGCCCTCCAGTGGCACAGCCCCACGTGTTGCATTTACTGTGGGTGCAAATCCGTGTTCTCACGTGTTTTTTCTTGTTTCTGGCCCAGGCTCTGGGACAAAACAGTGAACTCCACTGTGGCAGAGACAATACCATTAACTGGCCACCTTATGTGACATCTCAGTAACTTTGGCTAGAGTTGGCCATGCTTTCCTTCCTTAAATCTAATCTTTCCTTGGATTCTGGGCCACTTCCTCCTTCAACTTGGATATTCCTTTCTTATTTCCTTTGCAGGGTTATTCTCCGTTCCCTAATCTCAAAGTACTCTCTGTTTTAAACTTTAACACCCAAAAAGTGTTATCGAGACATACTTTGTATATCATGCAATTAACCATTTTCAAATGTACAATTCATTTATTTTTAAATAAGTTACCAAGTTGGGCAACCATCGCCATAAATGAGTGTCAGAACATTTTTATCACTCCCAGGAAGATCTCCTGTGCCCGTTCACTGCTAACCCTTTCCTCCCCTACTCCTACCCCTGTCCCTCGAATCTATTTGCTATCTCTATAGCTTTGGCCCTTTTCCACGTCATATAAAGAAATGTGTGCTGTTGTGACTGGCTTCTTTCACTATGTATAATGTTGTTGAGATTTACTTATGTGGAGCATATATTGATAGTTCACTCCTTTTTATTGCTCAATTGTATTTCATTGTTTGGGTATATCAGATTTTATTGATCCGTTCACCAGTTGATGGACATTTAGCCAGTAACTAATCTTTGACTTTTATGAGTAATGCTACTAAGTCTACATTATTTGTGTGCAAGGCTTTGGGTGGGTATACTACTAAACCCTGAACTCTTCTCTCTCCTGGGCAGTCTCTTCCAAGTCTAGACCGCTAACACCCCCACCCCCACCTTTTTCTCCTGGGCCCACAGGTTACATTTTCCAGCTTCCCTTTTTGTAAGGCACGGCCATGTGACTGAGTTCTGGTCAATGGAATGTGAAAGAGTGATGTTTGGCTCTTTTAGACATTGCCCTTAAGAAACATGTGCACCCTGTCTGGTGTAGCTCAGTGGATTGAGTGCAGTCTGCCAACCAAAGGGTTGCCAGTTCGATTCCCAGTCAGGGCATATGCCTGGGTTGTGAGCCAGGTCCCTAGTGGGGGCCAGGTGAGAGGCAACCACACATTCATGTTTCTCTCCCTCTGTTTCTCCCTCCCTTTCCCTCTCTCTAAAAATAAATGAACGAATAAATAAAATCTAAAAAAATAGAAAGAAACATGGGCAATCCCCTCCTTATCCATCTACTGGTTGAAGGAGAAGGTGGAAGAATCTCTATATTGGCTCCATGATGGAAGGATCCTGGGGCCCTGCGTGACCACCTGGATCAGAGCCCTGCTCAGTAAGTGCAAACAGAAACTCACTGTGTGAGAGCTGTTACTACGGTGAGCCTGTTGTGACTAGTGAAAACATAGAACAACTGAACCCCCTCTGCTTGATAACCCTGCAAACAGCTGAAGATTGCCAGACCCTCCTCCACCAAGATTTCTCTCCTCCAGTATCTCAGTTGCTCCTCTGGGTTGTATTTCTCTCCATTCGGGTCACCTTCTTGTAGACACGCTTCAATGTTGTCATACGCCACTTAAAACATGGTAGCAGAATCAAACACGAAACTGTCATTGTGTCTTGTCAGCCTGGAGTACCCTGTTATCCTCCCTGTTCTGAGTCCTGGATTTCATGCACGATGGTACTAGACCTTTTGGAAGTTTACATTGTTAGTTTATTTCAAACCAGTGGGTACTGGGATCTCCTTTTCAACAGTCTCTCCACCTCCCCCACAACCCACACAAGGTAATTTCACATGAACGGCTCTCAAAGCAAGCATCCCTCATCCTTTAATTATTGCTTTTTTTGGACTGAGATGCAAGACTTTTTCGCTTATCTTTATTAAATCTCAACTTATATAGATGAGTTTATATCTTGCTTTTATCATCCAGTGTCATCTTTTATTCCTCCAGTTCCATGTCATGGGAAGTGTGATAAAAATGCTCTGACTCCATCCACACTGTGCGAAGTCTTGTGTGAGTTCCAGCCCTGTCTCAGGTGCTACTGCAGATCTCGTGGCCTCCATCTGTTCTTCAGCGTGGAGAGTGGTTGTGTAAGCATCTGTACACATCTAACTGCATCACAGCGGGCTCCACATTTTCCAGGCCTATCCATGTTGAATATCGTCTGGATTTCATCTATCACCGAAAATCTGGTAAAATGTCTCTGATCAGAAACCCCACTGAAGCAAGGAGGTGGGGTAGAGCCTGGGGTGGTTTCATTTTTGCAAACATGGCTCTGGTAACCGTTGCTGTGCCTCCTCCTCACCATCCTTTCCACCGTGTCTGGGCTGAGACTTCCAGATAGCATCTTCCCCAGGGTATTCCCTGATCGATCATCCCATATTTCCACCCTGGAGTGCTCTGCCCTTGTACTCACGTTGCACCCTGAGCTTATCTCAGTCCCAGCACTTACTCTGACAGGTGTTGCTGCCTTTTCTACTACACAGGAAGTTCCTTAAGGAGAGGGACTCATCCTTCTTCTTCCTGGGAACACTGATGCCTGACAAAGATGTGCTGGATAAATGATGGCTGAATACACCAGGCCCTCCCTGGCTATCTGGCATCACACACTAGCTATGGGCCGAGCCATGGGTAAGTAGGTATCATGATACTTAGGCATGGTGTAACTTGTGGGACTGGAGAGGAACAGGGGGCCAAGTGTGAGTGAGATGGGGACAGAAGCCTGACTGGGGGACTGAGTCTCCAGAGGAACCTGTCCAGAGCAAGTGCGGAGATCAGACAGTGGAGATACCTGGGAAAGGGCTGGGAAGGAAGGGCCAGTCAGGTCAGTGGGTCGTAGCAGCAGGACCCAGAGACCAGGCCGGACCTGCCACGTCGGCAGCTCCACGGCTCTGTGAAAGGAGAGCCGTGTGGGGAAGGACAGACCGGTGGCAGGGCTGTGGGGTTGCTTTTCCGCAAGGCAAGCTCACCGACTTTGCGTTAATTGGCGCTTACTTGGAGGGGCTTCTGGCGGGTTGACGGCACTTCTTCCCCACACGAACATCTCCTTGCTATTGACCGGAGGACACCAGTTTCAGAACTCCAGATAAATAGTCTGTCCTTCTCAGGCCAGCTGGTAGCTTGGGTGTGGGGAACATGTCCATCTATCTGAGAAGAGGAGCTGGTTAGAGCTCAGCCCCCTCCATAAACTGACCCCAACCCACACTTCTAGCCCTATCCCCTTACAGAACCCATGTCCCTATCTGAACTTCAGCTACCGGAGCTACTCATTCCCCCCGCCCCCAATAGCCTTGAGTTTGTCTTACACTGATGTCTTTGTGTATGTGGTGCCTCTCCTTGGCACACTCCGCTCCCCTGCATGGCGAACTCTCCCTTAACCTTCAATGCTGAAGTGGAAGTCAGGACTCTGAGAGGTGGTCCCTAGCCCAAGCCCACCCTACATGGCTGGCAGCTCTTCAGTGAGCCTGAAAGTTCTTCGGTAAGTCCCCCATGGAAGCTCTTACCGTCACACAGGCAGCGAAGCTATCCTGCCCATTCTCGTGCCTGGCTCAGGGCCTGGCACACATTAGGTGCTCAGAAAATGTTCGTGGAAAGGAGGGCATCGTGTTCCCGGCCAAAGAGGCTGAGCATTAGAAGGTAGGCAGGTGCTTAGAGGCATCCCGGGCAGCAGAACGGTTTCTAGGCCCCACCAAAGCAGGTCTCCCGAGAACATCAATACACACCATGAGACTGAGGCTGCGGGTGGCAGGTTTCATCTGCTAGACGTGGTTGGAGATTGTGTGTGTGTGTCTGTGTGTGCGTTTGTGGCTGTGTGCGTCTGTGAGAGAGACCAGTAGGCGGACAGACAGACACTGGCACTCCGTGGAACAACGGCTCAATCAGAAATGGGGACTGTTTCCTCTCAATCATCGTGGACACTTCTGTGTTTCTTCTTGCCAACTGGAAGAAGGGAGATGCTGACAGCTTATCTCTAATACACCCTCCCTGGCTCCCAACCCATCCCTCTCCACCAGCGGCTTTGGCACTAGCACCTACCCCGTCAGAGAGATTCCCAGGCTTGGAGGCCCCGCTGCTGACAGCACAGCCACTCGTGCCTTCCCCGGCCAAGATGGTCAAATAGCTCCCAGCTTCTTGGGGGGAGTTGAAAGAGAAGGAGTTGAGAGGTCTGGGAGCCAGGAGACCCCGGTTCAAGGGCTGGTGCTGCCAATAACCAGTCACGTGACGGTGGACAAGCCCCCCCCCCCCTTGTCTGCCTGCTCCTCAGATGGGAATCTAGTGTTGACAGTGCATTTGAGTTCGTCTAGTAAAATCGTCTCTTTCTGTAGATGAGGAAACTGAGGTCCTAGGAGGGGAAGGGGCACGATCAAGGAGGGAGACCCTGGGCACACATGTGGGCTACAACCAGGGCCTGTGCTCCCTGCCGTGATCTGACACTGGCCTAAATGCTGCCTGAAAATGTATGCTATTTGTTTACAGGTCTGTTTTCCCTTCACTTCTGTCTTCGGGCAGAGGCGGGGAGGAGTGGGGTGGGGACCAGAAGGTGCTGGGAGCAGTGCCATCTTCAGGCAAGGACCTGAGGGGGAGTGAGGAGAGTGTGGGGAGGGGGCGGGGCTTCATGACCCGGTGTGGGAGGGGGCAGAGTAGGGGGAGGAGCAGAGACGCCTTTCCTTCCTCCCTTGGCCTCCAGCCTCCTCTGGCCTGAGGTCTGGTCTGGTGAGGCAGAGCACACAGCATGCCTCTGCTGTCTGTGTGAGTTCCTGAGGAGTGAGATCTTTAATTTTTGTCTGCTGAGTCCCGATGGGCCAGGGGCCAGCTTGTGTTACAACCTCCTGGAGGCCCCTGGGCCAAGGCACTCAGACCAGAGTGGACGGAAACAAGGCATGAGTCATGGCAGACCGGCTGGGACTGGGCTGCACCTACTCCTCCAGCCTGGTGTCTGTGCTCGGTGGTGGGGAGTTTCAGGGCCTGGGCCTGTCCCTGAGGGCTTGGGGTCCTAGAGAGTAGTGGGGGCTACCAGGGCAAACATCATCGAGTGTCCGCATTCTCAACAGACGACCCAGGGGAAAATGGAGGTCAGGAGACGATGGCAGAGGTGTCACCCCTTTTTCGACCTTGATAATGAAGAGTAAGTAAGAGTAAGCGGAGTAAAACCAGACTCTCTGGAGGAGCTTAATTTAGGAAAGACCCTATAGTAGCCCCTGTGTCTGTCCCCACAATCTCTACCCCTTGGGCTGCAAGGGACATCACTGTGTCCCGGCCAGAGGCCAAGGTGGGGACAGGCTGGGAGACCCCAGTGACAGCCAGAGGAAGTTGCTTCCTGCTCACCTCGTCCTTAAATTCCTGCACGGCCATTCCAGAGCCTGGGATCGATCTGCACAGTCCTCCAGCCCACAGGACTTTCTCCCTGGAGAGTCTGAAAGGCCAATACAATGTATGATCCCTTCCCGTCTATCAAGAGCCCCCTACCCCTGCCACAGCAGAGCACTCGAAGCCCCTGTGGTCTTACTGGGGGAATGAAATGAAGGAGGCCTTCCAGGCAGCTCTCACTGTTTTCCTGCCCAGATCTTTAAGACTCCACTCGAGGAGAAGTTATGCTTCAGCCCCCAGGAGTTTTAGAAAACCCCACTTCAGACAGAGGCAGGAGTTTATGCAGGTAAATACAGAATGTTGTCTGAGTTTCACCTAAATGCACACGACTTGCATCTCCACCCACCCTTGTGTCAGGGGCTGGAAATGAAGGGAAACAAGTGAAATCAGTTATTTGAGGAGCTGCCCATTTCACATTATTGCAGGACATCCTGGAGTGAGTGCAGCGTGCTGGGGTGAAAACGGCACAGACCTTGGAGTCGGGCAGACTTTTTAGCGGAATCCTGGCTCGACTCCTGGCTGGCTAACCTTGAGCAAGAGACTCCACTCTTCCGGGTTTGGGAATGGGGATTACAATGCCTACCACACAGGCCCACATAGACGCTCTGTTCGTGTCACTTCTCTTGCCCAAATCTAAGAAAAGCAGAGGGCTGAGAGGAGCCTCATTCAGCAATTGAAAATGATTTGATGTAGGGCAAACTTGCTTTCTTTCCCTCTCCTTGGTGGGTGGGAATCAGATTCGCTGAGACTCACCAGGATGACTTTCGCCTGCCCTTGACAGCTAGTGGACCCCTTGCTGTCAGTAGGTGCAAGGAGGGTGGATGGGCTTGGAGGGCTAACTAGTGACGGCAATTCCGTGTGGCCATCAGCTCCCTTGACCTCACCATGAACAGCTGTGAACGCTTCCCTGTCACAGAGAGGCAGCTGGAGCTGCATTTCCAGAGAAATGCTTCCCTAGAAACTGGCGTGGGGCTAGTGACTGGAGCCAGACAAACCAGGAGGGAATCCTCAGTGTAGCCGCTTGCTACCTTTGCCATTGTGGGCAAGTCATTTTACCTCTCTGAGCCCTCATTTCCTCATTCGCTACACGATGAAATAATAATCCTTCCTTCGTGAGACTATTGTAAGGATTCATTGAGAAAATGTCTCCAAAACATTAAGCACAGTGCCTGGTACATTTTAAGCACTCAAGAAATATCCACTGGCTGTCTAAGACAGCTTTATTCATTTTATTATCAAGTCACACGAAAATAACTTTTTAAAGTTCATACTGAGAGTTCATCAAGAAAGGGAAATACACAATAAAAATAGTTTTTAAAAAAAAAGTCTAAAGACATATTTCCATGGGCCAAAAGAAAATAAAGTTTTCTGAGTGGCATGTTTTCAAGTAACTAATTAAAAGTCTGTTTGGACTGGAATCCCAGATGTTCAAATCAGGTTTTCTAAACTGTATTCTGAAAACATTAGATCTATAAGAACCACCTGTCCTCCTTTCCTGAAAGAAGGAGAGAGGGAGGGAAGGAGGGAGGTTGTAGGGAGGGAGGGAGGGAGGGAGGGAGGACGGGCGAAAGGAAGGAAGAAGGGAGGGAAGGAGGGAAAAGAGGAGAGGAGCAAAGAGAGAAAGAAAGATCCCGGGGGGTGGGGGGAAGGGAGGGGCGGTAACTGATCCCCTCCTGCACGGGGCAGATGGCTCCTTATCCACTTTGCCCTGAAGGTGGGAATGGCAAGAAGAGCATCATTATCTCTATCTTCAGATGAGAAAATAGAAGCCAAGCACTGAGCTCAGTTTGCAGAAGACAGAAACATTCGTGCTCATGGGAGGAGACAGCACAGGCGGTCCAGGGCAGGGTGGCTGGGAGTTCTGGGGGGGATGCCAGGCCACGGTGTCTGAGGTGGAGTGGTCTTGGCAGCTTCTGTGAGTTTGGAAGACCTCGTGCAGGAGGGAGCTGGGGCCTCTTCATACAGCCTGTACCTTCCAGACTGGGGGCTGGGGCTGCACAGTACAGGGGTCCCAGCTGTCCGGTTTCTGGACAATGATAGCTCAGCCCCTGAGCCTCTTCCATCTGGAAAGCTGGGGCCGGATCAACCTCCCTTTAGCTGCTCTGCCCACTGATTAACCAGGAAATGTGTTATTTGTTCTGAGCAGGGGAACAAGCTCTCCTGGGGAGAGGAATTCAGGGCTGGAGGTCCAGTCACTTCCAAGGAAGAAAAAATCCCCGGAATTCTGTCAGGAGTCTGGGTCTCAGCAAAGGGAGCAGAAATGCAGTCCTTGTTTTTGGTCCTTATTTACCAAATTAGTTCAGGTTCTGGTAGCTTTCTGGCTGCCAGCATTATTCCAGCAAGACATGGAAAAGCAATTAGGTTGCCCTGGGTGTCCAGCAGACTACCATCCCCACTCGCAGCGTACATGTCCTGGCAAACCTTCCCCACTGGAATCTTCTTGCCAACAACCCTTGGGACTCTCTCTGCAGGGTGCTCCAGTGGTGATTTCTCTCCCCAGCCCCGAGAGATGTGTGAGTAGGCTTAGCGGCATTCTGTGCCTCATTAGGTAGGAAGCTGGGGTCAGAGGTAAGGATGTGACACATGGCGACTCAGGGGCCATGCTGGAAACAGCCGCTCTCCTTTTACGGGACAGGGGAGGTAGCGGGAGACAGTTCTTATAACCTCATGTCCCCGGGGAAGAGAAGGGAAGAGAAGAGAGCACTGGGAAGTGTGCGGTCGAGGTACTCAGATGGTGACAGCGGCAGAGCTGGTTGGGAAAGATACCTCTTCCGTGTGAGGAGGGCCACAGAGTCACAAGCCACAGCTAAGGCGGGGAGGTGCCGTCTTCAAAGCTTGGGCTCAGGTGGGAAATGACCAAAGTCTGAAGCCCACACATCTGCTGCTCATCACCTCTGCAAACCAGCAGCTCTTCCCAGCCTCAGTTCCCCCCGTTGTATGGGTAGAACTCATGATGCCGCCTTTATTTGGTCTGACGGGTCAATTTATGTAGCCTGCTTAATGCAGTGCTCGAACCATAGTAGACTCTATAAATGTTGGCAGCTTAAAAAAAAAAAAGAGGAAAGAACCTCAAGTGTTTATGGGATTGGAGATTCCAAAGGGCTGCATCAACAGATCCCCACAGTTGTGGGGAGGGGGAGTGACAGGCAGTGGGTGGGAGACAGGACGCAGGGCAGTGCAGGATGGGATGAGCAGGAGATGCCAGGCCTCGGGGTAGACCAGTCGGGCTGTGGGCTCCCCGGAGAGCAGGGTGGGAATTTCCAAGGACCGTTTGTGCTCACCGAGCAGTGGGAGGGGCGCCTCGCGGGGAGGGAAGGGTGTCTGCCTGGAGGTTTTGGCTGGGGCCAAGCAGTGAGAGGCTGAATGGGCGGCAGACTTCCAGAAGTGCAGACGGAGGAGACGGAGCGGTAATAATGACTTGGACACACGGGAGGAAAAAATAACTCAGGGACAAAGATGACGCCAAGGTTTCTGGCCTTGGGAGTCTCGTGGGGACCTGAGGTGAGCACTGAGGGGTGGAGAGGAGAGCTCCTGAAGGAACTGGCAGGTAGTGAGGAGAGGAAGGGAGTCGGGAACTAAAGAATCGGGTCGGTAGCGGGGAAGGAGAGGCAGCATGGGGCTCGGGCGTCCCCAGAGCAGTGAAGGAGCAATGTCTCCAGGAGGGAGCTGAGCTTTCCGGGAGTCAAGGTGGCATTCATCCCAACACCCAAGGCACAGAATTCAAGGAGATCCTCAGGCCCATCCCTTGAGGCAGGAAGCACATGAACTTGGGTCAAAAACTACCACCAGGAACCCAGTTTTTCTCTCTTAAAACGGGTCTAATGATACCAGCCCTCCCTACTTCACGAGATTGTTCTGTCATTCATTCAGTTAGCCGTCCATCGAATCCATGTTCCGCGGCTGTCTATGAGACTCGAGCACTGTTCCAGGTTCTAAGGAACAGTGGCGAGCCAGGAAAACAAGACATCAATTCCTTTAGAGCTATCGTTGTGGCCTGGGAAGTCAGGCAATATGAGGTTTTTTTCAGCTGTCGAACGGGACTTCTCCTGTGGTCTTGGATTTCTGCGGAAGCCACAAGGGGAGAGCCAGAAGGCCTACAGGTTCCCGCATTCCAGAGAGAAGTACTACACACTTCACTAACAGCAGAGCAGGTTCCACAACTCTGAAGCCACTCCCCCCAATACCACCAGCCTATAAATGAACGGGACTGAAGGCGGTGTTGAGGGAAGGAACTGCTGCATGAGCAGGCAAGGCTGAGACTCCCCCTGAGGGTGCTCCCCAGTGCACGCCAAGAGAAGGGAGTCCCCAGAGCACCCATCACAGAGACTGGGGCTTTCAAGGAGAGGGAACTAGCGTGAGCCCCCATAACTCTCCCTCCCCCAATGCCGGCCGAGTCGCCGGAAGCTGCAAGCACCCTGAGGTACTAAAGCAAGTCAGGAAAACTCTTGGGAGAACCCAGCATGTGTCTTTAGGAATCGGGGGTGTGCATGAATGAAGAGACATATGGGCCCTTGCTGGCTGGAGAATTCTGACTATGGAGCCTGGCTGGAGAGGCTCTTATAGCAGGTGAGGAACAGCCAACTCTCCACTGGTTTGCGGGCACGGCTGCAAAGTCCACGCGGGGCAGAGGATGGGAGGGTCTGCAAGGGGCTGGCCAGGGCGTGTTTTGCTACAGCAGTGCAGGGTGGATCTCTTGCAGGGAGCCTCCCAAGAACCCACAAATGTGCCCGCCTGTGGCACCCGACAGCCAAGGGCACCCGCTACACAAGACTTTGTCACTTTTCCTCTAATACCTCTCCCCTGCCTCCGACACGGAGCAGCCGTTGCAGGGAGGGGACGGTCAGAAAAACAGACAGCGGCCCACTCTCTCCTCTACAGGACCTGGAGCCCAGGGACAGTCCCCGGAGGGCAGGGAGGCATGTTGCATTGGATTCGAGATTGATTAAATTGGATAAGGATTTGATTTGGATGGGACCAGACTTTTTAGTGCCTGAAAATTGGCCTTAATGATAGGAATGAAACTATTCTTGTGACCCATAGGGAAGGGCAAGCCAATGACGCTGAGTTTAAGGGCGGGGAAAAGAAGTTCACCATCATTTGGGGGAAGGCAGTGAGGGGAGAAACATACAGCCATTTCCGGATTATCTTTAGAACCTGGCGTCTTCAGGCTCAGCCCACCCAATAAAGCAGTTACACAAGCAAACGAATAAATAAGACGATTTCAACCAGTCGTGAGAGCCGTGAAAGTAAAACACGCGGATGTGTTAGAAAGTGAGGACTCGGGGGGGGGGGCTCCTCTAGATTGGGGGATGGGGTGGGGGAAGGGTCAGGGGTGGCCGCTCCAGGAGGTGATGTTTGGGTTGAGAGAAGTGATGACGAGTTAGTCCTGTAAACATCCTGGAGGTGAGCGTCCCAGGGACAGGGACGTGGGCATTAACTCCGCTTGCTCAGGAGCAGAGAAGAGGTCAGTGCAGGTGCAACGCGGTGGTGAGTGCCCCTCAGGAGAGGAGACTGATCAGATGGGGGGCCAGACAGGCAGGCCTCTGTAGGCCAAGGTCAGGAGTTGAGGCTGTATTCCCTTGTGTGGGATCTTCCAAGTCCACCGGCTGTGAAAGAGAGGACACTCTTTCCAGGATCCGCCCTCCGGCTGGACACTGACGCAACGGGAAGGGCACGAGAACAGGAAGCGAAGGCGACCGACGGCGGCAGGTCGCTCTGCAAGCGGCAGCGCGGCCAACGACGCGGCCAACTCCACCAGAGGGCGTGCGGCCCCCTTCCACGCGACCTTCCAGCGCGCCCGCCACAAAGCTACCTTCCAGAGTCCCCCGCGCGCTGTCCCAGGGCTCGCCTGCACCCGGGCGGACGCCCCCAGTGGCCAGGGCTAGAAGCGAAGGGGCAGGGAGTCGGTCCCCAGGGTCGGTCCTGTTTCTGTCACGCCGTTCTTGGTACCTCGCCCCGCCTCCCTCGGACCTTCAAGGGTGCAGCCTTGGTCATCCAATCCAGAGTTTGTCCCCGAGGTCAGGGGTGGGAGATGAATTCGGGACAGGTCAGCAGCTCGAGCTTGCCCAGGACAGGAGAGAGGTGGCTCCGGTGCCGCTGTTCCAGCAGGCGGCATCTCCCGCGTCAGCCCTCGGGTCAGCCCTGCGCCACCCCCAGCTACTCACGGGTTAACCCCCCCACGCCGCCCGCTCGTTTCCCAGTGCCAAAGTGGGTGTTGCTGGAATTCCTCTCTCCCTCTCCCATAATGAGGGGGCTGAGCTGTCCCTCCGAGGAGGGGGCATGGTGTGGATAAAAGAGACGAAAAAACAGAGAGGTTTCCAAAAATAAAAACCCTCCAGTACCCCTTCGGAAGGCCACAACGACGCGGAGAAGGCGCGAAGGTACAGCCGCGGTGCGCGCCCAGCTGGAGACCGAGCGCGGACGCCAGGCGCAGGGCGCGCAGCCCCGGGCCCCTCCGCTGCCGAGCGCTCGCTCCGGGAAGAGCCCGGCCCGCGGTCGGACTCGGGGGGCCCCCTAGACCAGGAGAATCAGCCGCCGGGAGGAGACCTGAGCGCAGCCCGCGGGCGGTCGGGCTGCCCGACTGTCCGGACTGTTCCGCACACGCACCGCTCCCCAGTGGCCCCGCGCCATGAGGCCGCCGACCACCGCCCCCTGCCCGGGGCGCGCCCTGTGGAGCCCCTGGAGGAGCTTTCTGCCGCTCACTCTGGCTCTCGTCGTGGGCGTGGGTCATGCTCAGAGGTACCCAGTGGGAAGATACGAGCCAGCTGACAGGGACGCGAGTCGGCTGTGGCGCCCTGGAGGCAGCCAGCCCGTGGCGGCTGCAGCCAAGGTGTACAGTCTGTTCCGGGAGCAGGACGCGCCTGTCGCGGGCTCTCCGCCCGCAGAGGTGGCCCAACCCGGCTGGGGGAGCCCCAGGAGGTCCGCTGAGACCGAGGCCAGGAGGCCGCCCCGAGCTCAGCAGCCTCGGCGAGTCCGGCCACCTGCGCAGACCTGGAGAAGCAGTCCCTTGGGCCGGCAGCAGTTCGCACCCCGGGCACCGGCCGCCCCGGCTCACCCGCGCTTCAGGACCCAGCAGCGGCCCGGGGCTGCGCCCCCAACCCCGCCGCGAAGACGGCTCACGGGGTGAGCACTGGAGAGAAAAGCATGGGGGCTGGGGTTGGGGGATGGGTGGGGAAAGAGAGCTGCGGCTGTGCGCTCCTCGCTGGAGGGATGTGCAGGCGAAAAGAGAGGGTAGTGGGCTCTGCCCGTCGTCCTTCTGACCTCAGTCCTGCAGGGATACTTGGAGGTCTGACCCACTTTCAAAAAGTTGAGGGGAGAGAGAAACACCATCTTCACCCTTTCGTACAGCTCCCGGAGACCCGACGTTAAATCCTTTCCTAATACGCCTCTGCATTCGCCCGCCCTCAGCCGAACCTGTGCTGCCGGATGCAGAGGGAGCGGGAGGGGACAGCGGGGTGGCCGTTCCAGGTCTTCAGACCCATTGGGGGCCGAGAGGGCACAGAGCGCGGGCAGGTGGAGGATGTGGGGGCTCCGGAGTGCGAGAGCAGTGGCATCTCTGGGAAGGAGGCTGGCAGTGAAACCTGCACATGGGACACATGTTCGGGTTGGGCGCAGGTTGGCCTGGGTGCAGGGATGGTGAGACGTGGGAATAGGCGTTGGCTCAGGGGCACTTTGCCTGCGCCCGGTGTGGCTGCGGCACGGTGGTTACGTGGGGTAGTCCGTGTGTCCGCCTGTGCTGCTAAGTGTCAGCGTGCCTCAGCCGCTTTGCAAGGCTCGGGCTCTTCCCAACTGTGCGATTTCCTTTCTCTCTCTTCCCAAGCACCATCCACTGCCCGCCGGGGGGCGCCCTCGCAGCACCAAGAGGCTCCCCAGTTCGGGATCATCCTGGCTGCCAGGTGCTCCGCCTGGCCTGGGCATGTCAGGTGTCTCCAGAATGGAGGGCAGGGGAGCCCTGGGCAACGGGGGGATGGGTGGGGGCACCACCGGGAGGCTGGGAAGAAACCTGGCAGCCCTCTTGGCCTGGGCCCGATTTACCCGCTGGGTTTAGTTCTGGTGCACAGCAGGAAGGGCACCGGTACCCCAGTGCTGTTCCCGAGGACGTCCCTGGGGCCTCTGCACTGCCGGTTTTCCTTGGCTGCAGCCCTTCTCCCGCTCGCCTTCACTGCTTTCAGATCTCTGCTCAGAGAGGCCTTCCCCCTCTGCGGCCCCGCCCTCTCTCTCCCTTCACCCTGCTTTATGTTTCTTCGCAGCACTTCCTCCCCCGTGACGTATTATATTTCTCTTTCTGTGTTTATGGCTGTGTCTCCCAGCCCATGGTAATGTAGGCCCTATGAAAACGGAGGCTCTGTTTGCTCATTGCTGGGTCGCGGGTGCCTGGAGGAGAGCTGCACACGTGTGCGGTGCCATTCAGTACCTGCTGAAAGGGGCCCGCTGAATGAGTGCATGAGCTCCCTGCTGCCCGCTGGACGCCCAGCTGAAAGCAGGTGGAGAGTAGGCGGGTGCATCGCCAAGTGGTTTACACACGGAGTCAGCCAACACGTGTTCGTGGAGCACCCGCCGTGTTTCGGGTTTTTCCCCTCCTGACTTTTGCGGGTGAACACAGGCTTCCTAAGAGCAAGTGTGGTGGGCCTGGGATGGGGGGTGGGTCCCAGAGGCAAAGGCGCTGTTCTCGCCAGAAGAGCAACTCAATTACTTATAATTGAGTTGGAGAAGTGAACAGGTATGTACCGGTGAATGTGTTTTCTGGGACCATAAGCTTCGTTTTAAGAGTAAAGGAATGGGGCAGTTGTGGCTGAGGAGCTCAGAGGACAAGGAGGCTCTGTGAGCTGGAGTCCCTGGTGCTCAATGGGCCGCACGGGAGAAAGCAGAGGGGAGGTGGCAGGAACGGGGCCTGGAGGCCTAGCGCTGCCGGAGGACAAGGGCCTCTCACTGTTGGCCTTGGGGCAGGACAGTGAGTGGAGCCATGGGGTGAGGCTGGAAGTGTGGGTTGGGCCAGATCCTGGAGGAACGTACACTGCTGGCATTTAGCTGGGGGGAGGGGGGAGGGGGTACAGAGGGCAGGGGTGGGAGCGTGCACTATTAGAAACCGTGAAATGAGGTACTGATGAGCAAAGCAGATTGTTACCACAATAAGGCTGACAGATGTGCACAGGTGTGTAAGAGCACGGGCTGGGTGCCACCCACAGACACCTGCTGTATGTATGCAGGTGTATACATCCTATCGCATGGCTGGGTTTGGCTCCTTCCCCAGATTGTTTTCTGCAGCTTTGATAGAGGGCGAGCTCCTCTCGCACTCCAGCCAGCCACTCCAGGTTAGCTGGGGAGGGGCTGAGTGGCAATCTTGTTAGCGAGTTTTCTCTACCCAGGGGCATTCTGGCTAATGGCTCCTGGCCAGGCTGGCCTCTCTGGCAGTTGCCTTGGAGGTTCCTTAGGGCCAAGGACCAAGTGCCACCTGCTGGTGAAGCTTAGAATGACATCACTAGTACTGGAGATCATTCATTCATTCGTTCATTCATTTAATCATTCATTCACGCATTCATTCGTTCATTCATTCAACACACATTTGGAAGGCCTCCTGTACATCAGGCGCTGTGATGAATGATGGGGATGCAGCAGTGGCAAACAGCCTTTGTCCTCGTGGAACTTGCAGTGTAGTGGGGATTTATTGCACGAAACACACCAGAGCCCACACAGGTCCTGAGCTAATGGAACTGACAGTCCACAGGGAACTTCTGAAGCCATTGCTTCCCAGTGTTCCGTGCTTCTTGAACTAGCCTCAAGGCACACGGCTCTCATCATATTTTCATCTCTTGCTTTATTATTTTTGTTTAAATTTATGTACTGTTAAAATAGCAGGGGTTTGTGTTTTATTTATTTTAAAATGTTTTATACAATGAAGTTTTGTACCAACACACAAAAAGATATTGGATATAACATAACTCCTAATCCAGCTTTAGCAAACCTTGATATTTTGGCATATTTTGCATCTGACTTTTTGTAGTTGAAATTTCCTCTATAAGTTTGCCTCCATCTCTGCCTTCCTCTCTCCTCCACCTCTCCCTAAATTTACTTATGATTCCAACATGTTTTTATACTATTACTACAGATGCAGGCATCCCTAAAATAATAATTTGTTTTGCATATTTTAAACATAGATAAGTGATGCCATACTGTATTATGCTTCCACAAGTTGCTTTCCCCCTCATTAGATTTTTGAGATTTAACCATGTTAATATAATTAGCCCAAGTTTATTCATTCAAAATGTTGTATATTATTCCACTGTCTGAATATACCACAGTTTATTTATCTATCCTTCTGGTTTTGGACATTTAGATGAGTTAATTTTGCTATTACAAACAGTGCCTGATTCATTTTTCTACACAAATAATTTTCTAGGAAACTTTGTATCACTATCACAAGTTGAAAACAGTACCACTTGTCATGAAGAGAAGATAACAGGAGAAAAATTGAAATCAAAACAAAATGTTCTCAAATTCTAGTCAGACACCATTATCTCAAGGAGCTCCGCTCTGCGGTGTGCTCTCCCTACCGAAAAGGGGGCCTGGCCAGCGTCGGGGGAAGGAACTTGCCGGCAGACTCAACAGTGGACAGGCTGTGTCCACTGACCTCATCAGACTGAAAAGAGCAGTGACAGGGGGATCCCTTTCTCACCGTGGAACTCGCGATTGGCAAATGCTGTGGTTGTGGAACCCTAAAGCCCGCTTCCCTGCCCTCAGGGATGCTCATCCGCTTTTTGGGAAACACTAGATTAAGTGAATCAACGACGCATTAAGCGTATCGCAGGTGTCGGGACCTGTGTTAGACTCTGGAGGCACAGAAAGGACTCAGAAAGAACCCTCAAGGTAGTTAAGTCGAGACCCATGCAACCAACACCCTGAGACTAATTAATACTAAAAGGTCCCAGGAAATGGAGAATGCGGAAGGCTGGGTAGATGTCAGGGGAAGTAACATTTGATTTGGAAGTCTGGGAGGACAAAAGATTTTAATCATCCAAGACGAGAGGGAAGGCATTGTAGGCAGAGGGCTGCTTGAGCAAAGGCATCAAAGATGTGACCGAAGAGAGTGCAATTGGTGGACGAGAAACTTGGTACCCTTGGAGGACCACAGCCTTGGTTGTGGATGGTCACGGAGACGAGGGAGGGCCGATGGCGATAATTAGACCGCAGAGGCAGCTGGGGCCTGGTTAGCTCTGTAGAGGCCAGTGCAGAGCTGTGGGGGATTTTAAACAAAGGATTAGTATGACCAGGTTTGTCCCAGATGGAACAGCAACTGTCCCATGCTGTTAACCAGAAGTGTCCCCAGGTGTTGGGCAATGGTGATACGTACTGGGCTAATATTTGCTGACTGGTGTCACCTGGAAGATTGGATTCATATGATCCGTAAGTGGTACCTTTCAGGGGGTCAGAACCACTGAGTATGTAGCCCAGCTAGTCAGGCTCATTGCTCTCTCCAGCTGACCAGAGCCCACTGGATGGTCATCTCCCGGCTGGCCACCTCCCTGGGCCTCTACCCAAGGTTCTCATACTGGCCTAAAAAGGACCCTCAGAGGCCCTCACTGGAACCTGAATCCCTCTGGAGGTCCCTCCCACTCCCAAGCTGCTCCCCCGATCTCTACCACCTGACAGCCTTTGATTCTGGCCAGTCCTCACTGTGGCCCTGATGGCCCTGAGGGTTCCACCATGGGCAGTCAGCTGCAAAGCCATCCTGAGGTCATCTGAGGTGACAGCTGGCTCTGGGGGCCTCCTCAGGCAGGGCTCCATGCCACCACCACCCAGGCAGGCCCCTCGGTCCATGCTCTCTGGGCTTGCCCAGGGCCCGGTGCTCCGAAAACACCCGGGGCCTGCAGTCTGTTCCCTTCCGAGGACCTCCCAGGCCTCCAAGAGCCTTGTCATCGCTGCAAGGGGTAGTGACTTACAAATGGGTGGGTACACATCCAGAAACCCTGGGCATGAGGACCAGCCCCTTGCCCAGAACCCGGGGCTTGGGCCCTCACAGGGACGAGGCCATGGTAGAATCTGGAAGCTGCCGAAGGCAGTGGTCCAGAAAGGCTTCGAGGTGGAGGGAATGGCACAACCCTTGGCTGGGGGCACATTCTGGGAGCTCCCTGGGAGGTTGGACCAAAGGGCCAGGAATGAGTCTCAGCTTTTTCAAGCTGCAGGAATTTATTTTGAATGCTTTGTGCAGCTCCAAAACCGCACAGGCTTTGGGGTCCATTCAAATGTCAAACAAATCCCTAAGTGGGACCAGATGCTTACCATGCTGGCCACAGAGGACACAGGGATGGCCTCTTGCTCTGTCCTTCGCCCTGACTCTTTGGCCCTGTACCTCTGCCACCCGAGCCGGTGAGTGCTCAGTATACCAGTTCTGACACTAATGATGGGACCCACGCAGCCAGAGCCAGGCCCCGCCTGAGCCAAGCAGTCGGGCCCCCAGAGGTCTTCTCCAGGAGGAGCCCTTCTAGGGAAGTCCCCCAGGGCCAGGCATTTGGGTCTTTAGTTCAAGAGTCAGGGCCGGTGACACCTGCTGGTGCGCCTCAGCAGGCTCCTGAAAGCGAAGTTTGGGTGAGTAGGGTGAGCACCCCAGCAGTCAGCACAGGTCACTGTTTCCTGGGGGAACCTTCCATGCCAGCACCAAAGAGTAGCTGGGAGCAGGACTGCGTCCCATAACATGAGTTCCGTCAGCCTGCCCACATTACAACAGAGAGCTCCTCATGCAGAGGCAGCTTACCCCAGGTCCCCAGCCCCGCCTTCCCGTCAGCTAGCCGCCTCACACGCCTGTCTTAAACAGAAATTCTGGAGCCTGGTGCTCAGTCTTATCGTGCACTAGCAGGCCCGAGAGCTGAGGCTCCTCCCAGTGTGCATGTGTTGGCAGGTGATGCACACATATGTCCTTTACACCATTTTGCGTGTATCTTCCAGCTCCCGTTGGATGGTTGGTGCTTGTCGGGAAGGGCCGTGGAGCTCACTTTATAGCAAGAGGCAATGGAGAGCTGGAGCACAACTTAGGGTGGGGCCCCTCGATGTGCATCTGGCTCTGGCTCTCACGGTTGTGCAGCCTCAACAAGGGACCGAACCTCTCTGAACTTGCTTTTTGATCATCATCATGATCCCTTGTCATTATTGTCCCAGCGGGCTCTGTGTTGGACAGATAGAGAGAGTGAGGTCCCCCAAGGTCAGCCAGGGAATGGCAGAGTCGGGACTGAATGTCAGATCTGCAGGTCCCCGCAGTGCCTGCCCCAGGCCAGGCGGCCTCCCTAGATACGCTGGATGGTCTTTGCAGCCTGACAGCGTCCTCCCAGGGGGTCAGGGCCCTCGGGGGGACTCTGTGAGTGGCCCCTCCCTGAGTGTCCTCATACTTGACCCTGTGTCCGTGACTCCACAGGAGGAACGTCTGCGGGGGGAAGTGCTGCCCAGGATGGACCACGGCCAACAGCACCAGCCACTGCATCAAACGTGAGTGCCTCCGCCCCACCTGCCCTTCTCCTTCTGTCCCCTGGGAAGTGGGCTGGGCGTGGGGACTCCAGAACCTGGAGCAGACGTGTCGTCCACAGTCTCCCTCCTGAGGACGAGGCTCCGCTCTGGAGCAGAGGCGATGGGCCCTGGGAGGGAGGAGATTATAGAATGCCTCCAACCGGAAACAACTTCTCAAACAAAAGCCCCACTTATGTTTGTAAAGCTTCCTGCCTTCCCTTCCTGCTGCCCTACTGCATTGGCACCTCACCTGCCGTGCCTGCAGGGTCCCTTAGGTGCCCACACGGCCCCGTGTCTGTAGATCACGGCTGGCCCCAGAGCCTCCGCACTGCACATTTGTGGGCACCGCTCACAGCGCGTGCTAAGGGAACCCACCCTCTGGCCCTGGCCTCCGTCAGGCGCCCTGCCAGGACGGTCAGACGAGGCTCCGATCCTGGTCTGGAGCAGCTTTCCTTTGGCCTGCTCTGAAGCCGGCAGCCGGCCCAGATGAGACCAGCGGGAGGATAGTCATCCTGGTCACGTGGAAACCGAGCGGAAGCCGGGGCTGGCGCCCAAGCTTCCACTGATGGTGGCAGGGGCAGTGACGAGGACGAGAGCCGATAACCACGCAGTACTCCCTTTGTGCAAGGTGCACTTACATTCCCACGGGGCAGGTAGTTCCACTGTCCATTTGGCAGATGAGGAGACTGAGGCACAGACAGGTCTCTTGCTCCATGGCACGATTTGAACTCAGGTAACCTGACTTCAAAGTGCCTTTTCTTAATTACTACAACTTCCTGACACATATCGTACCTTACTTTCTGGGCCTCACTTTCTACATCTGTGAATGGGAGGTGACAATGTACCACTTCTACCACTACCACTGCCACTACCACCATTACTGCTATGCTGCCACCATTACTGCAGCTAGCATTATTACTGCACTACCTCGATCAATGCTGCTGCCACCACCACTGCTGTCGCTGCCACTACTACCACACTAGTAGCTAATAGCTGAGCATTTACCACGTTGCCAACACTGTGCTAAGCTCTTTACATGCATCATCTTAGTTGAGCCTCTCAATAGTCCTGTAACATGAGTATTTCTTGATCCCACTTACAGAGGAGGAAACCGAGGCCCAGGTTAGTTGGGAAATGTGGTCGAGAATATTCTACCCCAAATGCTGGCACGGGGGCTGGATGCAGGCAGTGTGACTCCAGGACCCTGGACTTTTCTCTGTGGGGCTTTGTTCCCTCCCACGGCCACCTGAGGCTGGGGCCGTCTGGAGTGTGGCGCCCCCACAGGTAATCGCAGATCCGGCGGTTTCAGGCAGCCCCTTGGATCTTTCTCTCTCACACTCAGGGCCCCTCTTGGGCTCTGTCGACCCCCCAGGTCTGCATGGCAGCCCCAGGAGCTCACTCAGACTGTCCTTGCTGGAGCTGCCGCTGCCCTTAGGCGGGCCCTGAGCCTGGCCGCAAGGTCCTGACTCAGCAGCACCCCTTCCTGCCCGAGGCCCTGGGCAGCGGGAGGGTTTCTAGGTGCATGACAAAACTCACGGTGTCGGGAGCCTGTAGGGAGGCCCTCATCGCTGGTTCTGATGCCTCCCGAGAAGGGGACAAGACGGGCAAGACGGGGCTGCTTCCACTCCTGTGGGGGTGGGGCTGCTGGCTCGCCAAGCTCTTGGTTCTGTCTTGGCCTTGACCTCTCTCCCGGTCAGACAGTGAAGCTCAGGCAGAATCTTGGGCCTCTCTAAGGATCTCCAGATAAAGGCATCAAAACCCCAAATTCAGAAACAAACAGCAAAGCAAATAGTCTGCCTGGAAATTCTTTCCTTTTCCGGGACTCTGGGTTAGTGTGGGCTCTCTGGGGACACACCCTCTGTGCCTGGAGGAAGAGTGGGCCTCCTAATTTTAAAGATGAAGACAGTGGGCCTCAGAGAAGTGGTGACTCGGTCAAGACCCACCCCTCATTAGAGGAGGGTCTGGGACTCAAAACCAGTGACCGCCCTGGGCAGTGAAGCCAGGGATGTGGGGAGTCAGTGTTATGTTCGGCACAAGCTCTAGTATTTTCTTAAAGTGCCGTAGGTGATTCTAGCTGGAACCGAAGACACTGAGCAGAATTTGGGGTCCATCATAGGAGGATCTGCCCTGGGGGGGTCCTACTCGTATTGGAATATGCCCCTGATCCTCCCGGATCTCAGTGAAGTGCGGATTCTGGTTGAGCATGTCTGGGGAAGGGCTGCAGAGTCTGCTCCTAATGAGTTAGTTCCCAGGGGATGCTGAGGCGGCTGGTCCGTGGACTGCCCTCGGGGACTCCCGAGTTGCAGGGCCTCGGGAGTCTCTGGAGGCCTTGGAAGGGATTCGGGGTTGGAGGTGGGGAGGAGGATTGGAAAGTTCTGGCCAGCTCAGCAGAGAGTGTTGCTGAGGTTTGAATTGAAGCTGGAGCAGGGGACAGGGGGGCGGGTGGCTTCTTACCAGCTGCCCAAGAGGTCTGGGCATGGGCTTCGCTCCGGCCCTCCAGCCCCAGAGGTTCTCAGCTTCCTAACTTGCACGTGATTTTCCAGCATTAGTCTCTGCCAAGCTGGAGTTTCGACACTGGAAACTCAAAGTTGGGCGAATCTGCGGATTGTCACCACCAATGAGTGTGTCCACCCTCGTGCCCCAGCAGGGGGCTGCTCCAGGGGGCTGCCAATACCCACCCCACGGGGGGGGTCCTCAGCCCCTGTGATTTCCCTCCCAGGCCCTCTCACCCTGCTGCTCCCCGCTTGTCCCCGACCCGCGCACGCAGGCTGGCAGCTCTCCTGGAGGAAGAACTGCCAGTGGGCGTCGGCCTTTCCCACTCGAAGTCGGCTTGCCCACTGAAGGTCTGTGTGCTAATTAGCTGGGCCCTGTGCTGTTTGCTTGTTGCCGTTCCTCCACTAACGAGCCTAACAAGAACCACGTGGGCAGCATGGCGCTGGCCCTGAACCACTGGGTCCCGAGCTCTGTAGAATGTAGGGCTCTTGGCTCCACACCCTGTCAGCTGGTCTGCCGGCTCCCTCTCCTCCCCCGCCACCCCCCACGGCTGCCCCTCTGCAGGGGAAGGCTCATGACTGTCGTAGCAGCTTCACACATGTGGGGTGATTCCACCAGCAGGAGAGGGGGATGACAAGGACGGGTGTGTGACCTCCTCGCACTGCCAAGAATGAAGTCTAGTCCCAAAACAGTGTGGAGACTGTGTCGGTGCCCGGGTTTCTCCCAGAGATCTGTGGTTCCAACCCCCTGGTTGGAGTGATGGCCTGAGACCCCTGGGGCCACCACCTGTCACCCCTCTCACCTCCTCTCCCAGAATCCTAGGTTGCCGCAACATAGCAGCCCGTCTCCCTGGCGGGCCCCTTCCTTCGCCCCGGCCCCATCCATCCCTGGACCTCTAGGGGCCGCCGTACCTGCAGGTGGCCATTGCTGGAGCCACACCTCCTCCCTGCACCTTGGCGGGGTCTTGAGCTGGGCCCTCTCTCCTCCTCTCGTCTTCGTATCTGCCTGTCCTTCTGTGGCTTTGCCAGCTCTGCCATGCGATTTGCGTGTTTGTGCATTTGTGGAGGCTGCAGACTGCGGACCGGGGCCTGCCTGGCTCGCTCGGCTGAGGGGCAGGACTGCAGACAAGGGTGGGGAGAGTGGGTCCCGTTTACAGTTAGGGCTTTTGGAAGACCCTCCAGTCTTCCCAGGCTGGCCTGCCCTCCTCACCACCCCAGCCCATACACACAATGGGAAGAGGATTTGAAGAATTCTTTACATTCTCAGTTTATCTCAGCCTGGCTGCACAGGGGCTGGGGCTGCTCTGGGGAGGGCCGAGGGAGTCCCTGCTGTTGAGGAGGGGGTCTGGGCGGATTACTGGCCTTCAGCCCCCCAGCAGAAAGGCTTAAGGTTAAGAGCTCGTGCTTTGAATTCTGGTGCCACATCCAAGGAGTGGTGGGGTCGAATCCCAGCTCTGTCCGCAGACAAGTGACTGTCCCTCTTTTGCCAAAGAGCCTCATCTGTGTGGTGGGTATAACAATCAGTAAGAGTCGTTTTGGGGAGATTAATAATAATAACACCCTGTAGCCCTTCCTGTGGGCCAGGGCCCTGGATTACTAGTGTTTAACCATCACAAAAACCCTGTAAACCAGGGTCGATTTGATCTTGATCCCGATCACAGATCACAGAACTTAACTGCTGGCCCGTCTCGCAGCTGGAAATCAGCAGAACCTCGAAGTTTAGCGGCCGTCTCCATCTAGATCCAGGGGGCCGTGCTGCCTGCCCGGGCTTACACGCCGGCCCCACCGCTCAGCTCTGTGACTACGGGCAAGGTGCTTAAGCTCTCTGTGCCTCAGTTTCCTCTCCTATAAAACGTGACTATTAGTCTCCGCCTCATGTAGTCGTGAAGAACGAGCGAGATAACTCACGTTAAATGTTCATTTCAAGGCCGTGTTCTGTGTGCTCTACCCATGCTTGGCCTTGAAGGGGAGAACAGGACCGGTGTCCCCTGACCCCTGAGGGCCGCTCAGTAGCACGTGCTCACTGGACACAGAGTACAGGCTCAGTGAGTGTGTGCTGAATGACCCAGGGCCTCGCTCAGGCCTGTGCTGAGACGAGCCCTTCTGCAGCCCCAGGCCTATCAGCTCTTCCAGAGAATTCCCCACAGGGCTCAGGAGACCCTCGGGAGACCCTCGGGAGATCCCGGAGCACCCTGGGTATTTGCTCCTGCCTTCTCGGTCCACAGCCTCTGCGTAGCTTTCATTCCAGTCCGCTTGTCAGTGCTACGGGGACTCCGACCCTCGTGATCTCGGCTTCCCTGAGGGAACTTCCCTAGCCCACCCGCCCCAGCTCTGTAATGACCTCATCCCAAAGGGTAAGAGCCCCACCTTTAGAGCCAGACTCCCTGGGTTCAAACCCTTGCTCCATCAATTACTTGCTTGAAGATCTCAGGCAACTGCTTGGTCACCCTCAGCCCCAGTGTCCACAGACGTCCCATGGGGATGAGAACAGTGCTCACAGCAGTTATAAGAAGGAAGAAAAGAGGTACATGTGAAGCAATGAGCCCAGGGCCTTGTAATGGTAAGCACTGAACAAACACTCAGGACAAGGGCCAGAGCAGGGGTGTGATTTGCAGGTTCTTCGCTGACTAGTTACAAACCGGCAGGAGCCAGAGTGGTGGAGAGGAAAGTGGGAGTGGGGTAGGGGCAGTAGTCACATGCCCTCAGTGAGACCCAGCTAACACGAAGGCTGCAGTCCCAGCGAGAGACCATCCATCTCTCCCCTCACCAGCTACGGGCACCTTGGATCTTTCTGGTGAGCAGGTGCACTCCCAAAGATCTAACTGAGCGGATGTTCTTACCCAGGGGCCCCCGGGGGCCGAGGGCTGTGTCCTACTGACAGCAGCACAGTGCCCGCCCTCTCGACCTACTCGGCACACGTTCGTAAAGGGACTAAGTGGGTGAATGATCCCATGGGTGGCCTAGTAGTTTCCTTCTGCCAGCCCAGCTGCCTCTCCACACCTCCTTGGCTGGTTTGTCCTTTTATACCCAGCATCTTGATGTTGGGCCGCCCCAGGACTTTACCCAGATCTGGCAGATCCCCCACAGAAAGAGGGGGCCACGGGAACCAAGCCAAGCGTTATTTGTTCCCCATTACTCAGTGCCAGTAGGCTCCATGCCAAACAATTAACACGCAGCAGTAACAGTGCAATGCTCTCTCTGGGCCAGGGACCACACTAAACACTTCAGCCCCTTCCCCCTGTGGGTGGCCGTCGTGTCACTCCCTGTCCTGGCCCCTCCCCTGTGCCTGTGGTGGCTGCTCCTCTGCCCAATAGCTCACCGTGGCTTCCCAGAGCCTGGGTCCTCCTCTTCGCTCTCTCGCTGCACGGCTCCTGGAATGACCTAATGCATTCCCGGGGATGTAAATACTGTCTCCGGGCTGACAGCGCCCAGATTTAGCCCCGCATGTATGTCTTCCGCCAGCCCTCCCCGCCGACCTCCCGACTCCTTCGTCCTGCTGCCTGCTCCTGACGCCTCCCAGACGTCCCCACCCCAAATTGTCCAAAACAAACCCGGCGGTTTCCCTCCCTCTGAGGCCACTCCCCTGGCACGTCTCACCTACCCTGTTAGAGGACATCCCCACCCACCCGAATGCTCAAGCCGGACACCTGGGGGCCCCCTGAGACACCTTCCTCTCCCTCAGGCTTTATCTCCAGTCTGTCCTGAGCCCTGTTTGTTTTACTTCCTAAACCTCTGGGGAACTGGCCTGCCCCTCCCTGCGCCCCCTGCTGCCTCTCCAGCCCAGGGTCCCCACAGCTTCTCCTGGCTGATGGCAACCGCCAGCTGACTGCTCACCAGCTCCCCCCCCCCCCCCCCGCCCCCCTTACCCTCTGGCTCTTTCTCCATAAACGACATCATAACAACCCCTGTCCACACCTTCCTGCTGCGGAGTATCTGGCCCCGTGTCCGCACTCACCTACTTGCTTACCAAATCCAGCCTGGGCCCCGGAATGCTCTACCCCCTGGATGTTGGGTCCCCCCACCCCCCGTCTCTCTCTAGGAGGCTGGCTCCCTGTCACCGTCCCAGCCTCCATTTCAAGCTCCCCCCTCAGAGGGGCTCCCCCGACCATGCAGGCTAGAGCTGCCCCATCAGCCTCTTTATTCTGGACCTCAGCCCCTCTGCCGTTTCTGCCATAACTCACATCCCGATTTCTGGTCTTCTGCCCCTGTGTTCACTTGTTCTGTGACAGTCTCTCTATGTGGAAAGGTCCACAGAGAAGAGGACGGTGTCTGTCTCGCTTACCACCTCAGGTTAATAGTAAATATTGGATGCACGACCATTTTCTAGATGGAATTTCTAGAAGAAACTCGACAATGAAATTCAAATGCAGGTCTCTTTGACAGCAAGGCCACTCTGTCCTACGTGCTTCTGCTCTGGCCCTGGCTGTGTTGTAAGTGGGGATGGTGCCCTGCGCTCCCGACCTTCCTGGGTCCTAGGCATGAGCTGGTGCTGCTGCGGAAGGGCTTGGACGGCCCCCTGCCAGCCACCAGGGCTCCTTTTCCTGCCCCGCAGCTGCTCCCCTGGAAAGGACTCGTCCCCAGGCTCATCCCTGACAGGGGCTGCCCCAGGACCCCTCCCGTCTTCCTCTCATCTTCAGGGACCCCTCCGGAATGGGGCCTCCGTAGCCCTGCCTCCTTCCAGACAAGGCCCCCAGGGCTCTGACGAGGTGGACAGTGACTCTTCTGCTTTGGAGCAGGAGCTGCAGGGGAACCCATGCCTCAGCCCTGGGCCACAGCCCTGCCCATGGTCCCTCTCCTCATGCCTGCTAGCGCCCGTGGGAATTGGGGCTGCTCCCTGGCCCTGGCCTCCAACTGGCCCAGCGTCGAGGCGTTTGTTAATGCAATTAGCAGGGCGGTCCATGCAGAGGGGCTGGGGGCCAAGGTCTGACTCACACCTCCCTTTCCTCCCCTCCCTCTGCCAAACGGTAGAGGCCCGCTCCGCCTGCCAGACAGCGTCTGCAAAGAGCGCGCGAGAGGCCAAGAACGGCATCTTTCTCTCATTAGAGGCTTTTATGTGAACACAACTGCTATTTTGGAGCCGGGCGCTTGGCTGGCCCCTGAGCCCCAGCGCTGTTTCCAGCCGTCCTGAGCTGCGGCCTCAGCACAGCTGTGGTGGGAGCGGGGTGAGCCCTGGAGGATCTGCCTTCTCCCACTGCCTGGGGGCTTGGGGCTGAGGTGGGGCCCGGGGACACAGGCCGAGGGCAGAGTCTTAGGGTCCCACTGACACAAATTTTAGGGGAGTTGGAGGTTTAATGGAGGAGCAGCTGAACTTCAGGTGTGGAGGTGCTGGGCCCAGAGTCTGGTCTGAGCTGAGGTTCATCCTCCGGACAAGAGATGATGGCATTGGAGGCCTTGGAGAAGGGCCCGCCCCTAAGTCAGTGCCCGTCATCTAAGGCACTATAAACAAAGGCAGGAGGTGTCTCTGGGGCCCGGGGGAAAAGATCTGGTGACAAAAGCCCTCGCTGGGGGCAGAGGGGGGACTGGCTGGATTTAACACCTAGAAGGCAGCCCTGCCTTCCGGACCACAGGGCGTGTCTGTCTCTCCAACAGAAGCCTGCACTGATACTCCCTTTCCCTGGGATGAGGGTCAGAGCAGAGAAGCTCAGGAGCCCTCTCACCTCTGCCATTGGGCTTGGGCGGGTTTTATTATCTTTTTTTAAAGCTCCGCAGTACTGTGCAATAGCACTTTCTGTGATGATGGACATGCTCTGTATCTTTCTGTTCAACATGGTAGCCACGCGCCGAATGTGGCGGTGGAGCACTTACAATGTGGCTAGTGCAACTGAGAAACTAAATTTTACAATGTATTTAATTTTAACCAGTCGGATCTTAGAGAGCCACATTCGGCTTGTGGCCACAGCATCAGGCTATATTGCACAACACAGTTTCCAACAGTACAAATAGCTCCCACACTCATGATCTCTGCTGAGATCCCCGACGACTCTCTGAGGCAGGAATCGTCGAACCTACTTTACGGATGCGACAACTGAGACACCAGCTGGAGAATCTCGGGGAGATGAGATGTGCCCACGGCCACGCAGCTGGATGCGGCTGAGCTGGAGTCGAACTGAGCCCTGCTGACCCCCAATCCCGTGTTCTTACTGCAACCACGTGCTTGATGAAGAGGCTCTGAGCGAGTGGAAGAGCAGCCCACGTGGGGGGAGATGAGTGGCCCAAATGGTGGGAGCTCTTTCCAGAACCTTCCCCAAGCCTGCCCGTTCCGAATTTGGTCTCCTCCCAAAGGTGGGGGCTCTGTGTGGAAAATCTGAGCAAAGCTCTGCCTGGCTGCTTTGGAGCCGGCTGAAGGTGGAAGGGGCGCAGCTGGAAGGCGGGGGGTCGGAGGGACAATGCCTTCTATTTCTTACTTTCAAAGCAGTTTCGAGAGTTTCCTTTTTATTCCCCTCTCTGTTGGCATCCTGCTAACTCCGCGGAGCTGACCTCCCAAGCTGGAACTTTCCACATGCCTAATCCTCAGTGAGGAAGAGAGCGCCAGGGAGTGTGGAGGTGCCCAGATCATGAATGGCCAAGGACTGGCATTGGCGAGGCTGGTAACTGCATCACCTTCTGGTTGAGGGAGCCGCTTCCAGCAGGGAGGGGCCTGGGTGTGTCCTCGATGGCTAAACGCGGATATCCCGGCGTCGTGCTTGACAACCATTCACCAATATCCCATCAGATACGAACATCGCAGCACCGCGCTTCCGAACACTTTACCAATAGTCAATCAACAAACATTTGCTCAAGCTGCGTCCTCTATCCCGGGGTGATCGTGTGAGGCACAGTCTCTGTTCTTGAGGGAAACTGGGAAGAATGAGGCTCTAAAAGTAAAACATAAAGACTTTGCGTGCTGCCATGTTTGAATTTCCTCTTGAAATCCCCACCCTGCCGCACAGGGCTGTCTCTGCGGGCCCCTCAGTGTTTCCATCCTGGCTTCGTCCAGCCGCCACTGCCGTTGGCTGCCCCGAGGTGGCTGGTCTCCTCCCAGACACTTCAGTTTTGAGATCGGTGCTCGTTTGACAGAGGAATGCCTTGCTTCAGTCTCCTTTAAACAGAAGGACACGTGACCGCTCCTGCCCCCCTCTTTCCCAAGGGGCCCCAGACTTTTGGATTTCATGCACCAGTAAAAGATCCAAAAACATTCTCAGCACCAAAGTGCAGTGGCCGCTTTTCCCTTTTGCCAAGTGAGGATGCTAGAAAAACAGACTACCCTTTGCCATCACCTGCCGTTAGAAAAGGACATTTCAACACCAAAAAAGTAGAAAAGATGTAACTTCAAAATAAGACAGCTTTAAAATGGGCAGCGCATGACGATAAACTCAGGAAACTGTTTCTATCTCCCTTAGTTTTATTGCAGGCCAGGAAAAGCTGTCACAAGAATGCACCCTTCCACAGACAGGTGCTCAGGGCCACCATCGGGGCCCTTTTGGGGTGATGTGGGGGGAATGGAGAGGGAGGAGCGGAGTCTGTGCTCCAGCCCCACACAGAATGCGAGGCGGGGCTCAGAACAAAGCTGAAGTGTTTGTTCGGTGAGGAAGTCAGTTCTTGCTGAGGCTTAGGAACACAACACCGGAGCAGATGCAAATGAGGTCGGCCAGGGCTGGCTCAGCACCTCCGACAACCTGACACTGGTTGGAAAGTCTTTCTTAGAAGCTCTGATCCAGAAAGGTTATCTTCCCAAGTAGGGTTTTTTCCGCCAACAAATCTGGCTGGCTTAGAACCCTTTTAGAATTTTTATTTACCACAACGTGTACATATTCGCATGCCACTTTTTATAGCTTTCCCCCCTAACTACCCATTTTCCATGAGTTGTTCATTGTACCAGCCGAGGCTTGCCAACCCTGGTCTGCTCCGAGGACCTCATGGTCTGAGCGGTGAGGGGGCTTCTGTGGTTATGAGAAACCCACCACTGGGCGGAGCTCCCTCCACGCAGGGCCCCGTCTTGTGGTCTTTGCGCCCTAGTCGTCTTTGCGCCCCCAGCACCCAGAAGGACCGAAAGAGGGTGCTTACTAAATGTTGGCAGAGTGAATTAGCAAGTGAGGCAGAACCGGCAGTAAGCGAGTCACGGCTGGGAGACACGGATCTGGGGCCTTGGGTTTAGAGAGCGGGAGCTGCTAAAGTCACGCACGGGCCATCCTCAGAGCCCGGGAGGGGAAGGGTGGAAGCTAGCCTGGTTTCGAGAGGCCGTGTGAGCGGCAAGGACCACCCACTCACGGGAGGAAGCGACACCTAGACGGGTCGGCCGCTGCACGGCTCTCACCCAGGGCCGGGCTGCGGGTCTCCGCCAGCAGAGAGGCGTGGCTCCGAGGGACCGGGAGTGATGCGGCCTCTGCGGTCCGCGTGGAAGCCACTCAGGCCTTCCCTTTCTACGCCCTCCCTCGAGTAACCAGGGCAGAGACCAGGCCTGGGCGTGCCTCCTTCCCCAGGGTTTGCTGGCCCTGGTCTGGCTGCGGAGCTGGTCTCTGGCGGTGGTGACCCGGCCCTGGTGGGTCCTCCGGTGGAGGCGGCGAACCGGCCTCCGCTTTCCTCGTTGACTGCTCTCCCGCTCTGTCACAGACCCCAGCCTCCCTGAACTTCTGACGACCCCCCGAACACTCCGTGTTCCTGCCAGCCCCCGGCACTTTGCACCTGCCTGTCCCTGTGCCTGAAAGCATCTGCCTGCGCCTTCGCCTGCCTGCCCCCTTGCACCAGGCACAGCCTCTCACCCTTCAGGGAGGCCCGCCCTCGAAAGCACCTGACTGGGCACAGACCACGTGTCCCCAGTGATACTGCCTGAAATGGCCTTGTTTTCTTGTTTCTCATTGTCTCCTTGTTCTTTATGGGTCTCCCTCACTCAACTGCCAGCTCTATGTGGGCAAAGGCTCTGTCCCTCGTGCCTAGCACAGAGGAGGGGCTCAGCCAGTGTTTATCGAATGAGTGAATGAGTGACGGGTGGAGGAGACATTGAGTTAGAGGGTCCAGTGTGAGCCTGACTGTGCTCTCCTGGGTTCCCACCTATTCCCCAGGGGAGGTCCGGGGAGAGGTGGGCAGGGCCCCGCACTCTGGTGCGTGTGCCTGCAGGTGACTCTCCCTTGGCTGCTGGTCACTGGATGTGACTCCAATGTTGCAAGATGATGAAGGGCAGTGAGGAGAGAAGAAGTCATGGCCCCCGTGGCCAGTGGCTGCTGCATACTGCCGGCTTGGAGGAAGGGGTCCTGTTCAGCCCCCCTTTACCCCCAGGCTGGACCCGGGGCCCAGGGGCAGGATCCTCCCAGCTTCCGGTCAGGAGTTCCACCACTGGTGAAGGCGGGCAGGAGCTTCTGAGCAGATGCTCTCAAAAGAGGAAGAAGAGGACAGGCTGTCATGCTGAAGATGCCTTTGAGAGGCCCCTAGGATTGCCCGGCCTCCTGAGCCCACCTCACGTGACTCATGAGGAAACTGAGGCTCCGTGAGGTCAGGATCTCATGACTCATGGGAGACAGAAAACCCCCCAACAACTCAAACCCCTGATGTGAGGCTGGTGTTGAGCCCTTTCCCACTAACGAGACCCATTTATCATTCATTCATTTATTCATCATTTACTGAGAACTTACTCTGTGGCAGTCTCTGTTCCAAGTTCTGGAGCTCCAGGAGTGAACAAAACAAAACATCTGAGCGTCTGCCCTCCTGGGGCTTCCAGTCTGGCCCAGAGACCACAAAAAGTGGGCTCCTAAGTGAGTGGCACGGTATCAGGAGGCTCTGCTGGAGCTGGTGGTGTGAGTGGCTCCACACCCCCGGTCATTCAGCCTCTGGTTGTTTAATGACGATAAGAGGCGAGCCTACCCCTGAGGCCTGCGGGTGGAGGGGCAAGAGCAATGGGGCCAGGGAGCCTTCGGAGCCAGCAGCTGGCTTCCTGCTTGAGTGGAGGAGGCCAGGCAGCACAAGGCAGGGGCCCTTCTGACAGGGGGGTGCCGGCCGCTCGGCCCCTGCCCTCACCCCTCCCCCTGTCTCCCTAGCCGTGTGCCAGCCGCCGTGCCAGAACAGGGGCTCCTGCAGCCGGCCCCAGCTCTGCGTGTGCCGTTCGGGCTTCCGCGGAGCCCACTGCGAGGAGGTCATCCCCGAGGAGGAATTTGACCCCCAGAACTCCAGGCCAGCCCCCCGACGCTCAGCCGAGGGCTCCCCCAACTTGCGCAGGAGCAGCCCGGCCCGAGAAGACACAGCAGCCAGACCACGGCCAGTGACACCACAGCCGCCACCGGCCAGGTAAGGCCCCTCCTCGGGGGGACATGGGGTCTGGGGCTTGTTCCTTAGGACCACTTGGGGAAGATCTAGGAGAAAGCCAGAGTTGTCCTTCCTTCCCTCCGCCCACTGTTACCCCCTTTCCCTGCCCCCACAGGAGGTGTGGAGAGGAGAGCAGGTGAGCAGGCGTTGGGGTTGGCGTAGGCTCTGCCAGGCTGGGGCGGGCAGGGGAGGCGGGAGGTGTCCCTGGGACAAGGCTCTCTCTCTTTTTAAAATCTTCACCCAAGTTTATATTTATTGATTTTAGGGAGAGTGGAAGGGAGGGATGGAGGGAGAGAGAGGACAGAGGAACATCGATGTGAGAGAGAAACTTTGATCGGTTGCCTTCCATAGGCACCCCGACAGGGGATCAAACCCACAACCTAGGTACGTGCCCTCACCAGGATCAAACCTGCAACATTTTGGTGTACAGGGTGACACTCCAACCCACTGAGCCACCTGGCTGGTGAGGCTAGGACCAGGCTCTCTTGTTTACAGTCTTGGCATTGCCACTGCCTAGGTGGGTGGCCTTGGGCAACTTATCTCTCTGATTCCTCATCGGTGGGATGGGGTCAACAGTGATAACAATGACCATGGAATTGTTGTAAGGATTAAGTTAGTTAGCACAAGGAAAGTGCTCAGAACAGTGCCTGGCACACAGTGAACCCTTTAAAAACGTCTCTCCTTCTCCGTCTGTGGTCTCTGTGGCGCATGCAGGCAGTGCTCCTCTGGCAGAAAAAACCCCTTCGAGTCACTCACGCTCAGCGCTGACCTCTCTCCTCGGAGGGGAAGGGGAGGAGCACGTGGGGGAGGGAGGAGAAGAAAAAGGGGCGAAGGAAATGTTCACGGGCAGGATTCCTGGCTTGCTTGCCAGCCAAACTGGCTAGACTTTCTCTAGCTCCGGACAGGAAACCTGAACTTTGTAAACTGGTCCATTTCTAGAGAGCTGTGTTTCCTTTTGGTTTCTCAGGTTAGTTTTTCCATTCTCTTTCTACTTCGGAAGTTCTTTGTGAAATGTTGCCACCTTGTCTTGCTGAACTAAGGGAAAAAAATCATTTGCCCTTTCGGAGGCCGGGGGAACCAGGGAGAGAAGGCTGACTGTGAGGTCAGATGCCGCCCCCCTCCCCGCCGCTCTGACCCTGAAAGCTCAGGAGGGAAAAGAAAGGAGCCTGAGATGGTCCAGCCACTCTGAAGAGGGGGGCAGGTCAACCAGGGTCTTGGTTAGGTGGGGTTCCAGGGCCTGACCACCCAAACAGGTGGTTTCCAAAGGCAGCCAGAAGCAGACGAACTCAGGTCGAAGCCCAGGGAACTCCAAGGTCAAAGCTAGAAGAGCCAAACCCTTGGGCCAAGGTCTGGGCATGCTGGTACAGCCAGAGGGAGGGGCAGAGCTAAGGGTCCAGGTGGACAACGCAGGGGACAGGTGGGCAGTGCTTGAGCCTGGTTCTGGTTAGCCTCAGCTGTGGGTCCCAGCTGGCAGGAAGGCGCCTGGAGGAGCCCCAGTGGGGCCAGCTCCAGAGCTGGCCGGGGACAGGGTGGGAGCAGTCCTTCCAGCGGGGCTTTCCCCCTGCAAGCTGTCTTTTGGCTTACGTGATTCATTCATTTATAATGCCCTGATCTGCTGTGAGTGTCGGAGAGTGTTTGCTTGGCAGGTCATTCTGCCCTCCCTCCCTTGAGTCAGGGCTATCTGACATCACCCGTCTTGCCAGCCCACCCTGCCTGCTCCTTACATTCTTCAAGACCCATTCCTGCTTCCTCCAAACCTCCGCCCCCCAATCACTTCCGCCCAGCTGCCTGACTTCCTGCGGCACACACTAGGGGCGCATCCCCGCGAGTCTGTGCCCTGGAAGGCAGGGGCTCCATCTCAGCGCTCAGTCTGAGTTTGCACTCTGTCACTTGGTCCTAACTGAAGAGTGGGTGTTTCAACCCTCACCCCAGGCCCGGGACCGAGGTCGTGGCCCCTGTGCTGCTGAGAGTGCAGGAGGAGGTGAGGTGCCCTGCCTTCCTGTGTAGTACTTTCCACTCTGCCTTGGGGTGGTCTGTTTATTTGCTCACAGGACCAGGAGCTCCTGAGAGCAGGGACTGTGGCCCCTCTCTGTCCGTGACTGCGGCCCTGGTACCCAACACTGCAGTGCTCAGTCAACAGAAGCCCAGTGAATAAATGCATGAGACTTGATGCTGGGGACCAGAAGATGCTGGGAAGAAAGGAGGACAAGCTAGGGGTGGGAACCTTTGATCTCTCAGCCAAGTGTTGAGCGAGCACGAGGTGCTGGAAGGCAAAAGCCGGGGTGAGGTCTGTGGGCCACAGCAGGCTGCCGTCCGAGCTTCCCAGGCGCCCTGGCCAGGGGCTACTGTGACGTTTTTAATGAGCTGCAGTCTCCAGGCCGCCCAGTCCTCTCTCTGCCCTGGGACCTCAGTGCCATGAAGTCTGGGAAAGTCCGAGTGGCCCGCCATCGGCCCAGCTGTGTTTTGCTTTGGGAGACCAAACCCTGCTTGCCTTGTGATGTCAGACGTTTCCTGTGAGCTTGGCCAGGTTTCCCAAGCAGCGCTTGCCTCTGTCCCGACGGCAGCTTGGACAAGCCCTTGGTGTCCAGCTACAGGGAGTGGCATGGCTCAGGGGCATTCTAGAAGCAAGAGAGGGGTACAAAATGTCCAAGAGGGGGAGACACCGCAGGGATTGGTGGTGGCCAGAGGCCTCCATTAGGACAGGATTACACAGAGGCTGAAAGACCTGTGGCCCAGAAGGAAGATGAGAGGGAGGGGCCGGGAGAGTCTCAGGCAGCAGGCAGGACGCTCTGCCGAGGGCCAGACGTGGAGCAATGTTGCCCAGCTGTGGGCTGGGCTCGGTGCTCCTTCCAGGCCCCAGGCTGAGGCTTGTGCCCCAAGGCTGAGCCGAGGGCCTGCCCACCTGAAGAGCAAGGGCCAAGCAGCTGGGGAAGGGCCTTGAGAGACTGGGGAAGGAGGTGGTTACAGTAACCCGAGACCAGCAGGCCTTAGAAACCAGTCACAACACCTGTTCGCTGTCAGTGGTCTGGTTCTCTTTGCCTTGGGGACATGAGTGGACAGAAGACGGTGGCAAAGAGCAGACCAGGGTGCATGCATGTGATTGTACATGTGTGTGCATGCATGTGTGTTTGTGTACGCAGATCTGCTCTGGGGGGATGTCAGAGCCTAGGCCCGGCCTCAGGGAAGGTGTGACTGGCAGAAGCAGCAGCAGAAGCACCAGTGGTGGCTTTGTCCATCTTGGTTGCTCTACCAGGACCCGTCTCATTGGCTTTATGGCAGATGGTGTCAAGGGCAGGTGTCACGACATTGGTCAGAGTGGGAGGGGCTTCCACTGGGTGTGCTTGTGGGTCTGACCTGCGGACTTAGAGGCTGGCCCCTGGGGACACCTAAGCATGCTTGCTCAGTACTCCGGAAACAGGGGCCTAGAAGGCCGGGCTGAGCACGGCAAGTGGGGATGGAGGGGAGGTATCTGGAAGATGTGGACCCCATGGTGGTGGCTCTCCGTGGGCTGCGCCCCCAGAAGGCAGCTCTTCTCTGCACACCTCATCTCTTTATATCTCCCGTATTAGTTTCCTGTGGCTGGGATAACAAATTGCCACACATTTAACAGCTTAAAACAATGCAAACTACTATCCCCCAGTCCTGTAGGTCAGACCTCTTACGTGGGTCTGGCCAGGCTAAAGCCGAGGTGTCGCAGGGCTGAGCTCCTGGAGGCTCTGGGGGAGAGCCGTTTCCTTGCTCCCTTGGGCTGTTGGCAGGACCCAGCTCCGTGCAGTCGTAGGACTAAGGTCCCATTTCTTTGTGGTGGTGCCCAGAAGCTGCCCACGTTCCTCGTCTTTGGCCACCTTCCTGTCTTCAAAGCCGGCATGGCAGGTGCACTCTTCACGTTTCGAATCCCGTCTGCTTCCCTCTTTGGCTGAATCTCTCTCGCTGACTCTTTTTGCTTTCCCCACTTCTAAGGGCCCCTGTGGTCACATGGGGCCCACCGGGACAACCCAGGATGCTCTCCCCGTCTTAATGGCAGCTGGTTAGCAACCTCAGTTCCATCAGCAATCTTGATCTCCCCTGGCCATTTAATGTAGCATGTCCAAAGGCATGACATCGGGGGACAGAGATCGTGGGGGCTGGCCACACCGGCGCCCACTGCAGCTGGTTCCCGCTGGGAGCCTCCGTCGGAAGTGCAGCCGCTCCGTCGTCCAGGGCTTGCCGCCGGGGTGGACCCCGCTCCTTCCCAGAGGGAGATGCCTCCTGTTTTCCTGTTATTTAGTATCGTGTTGCCACCCTTCGGTAGTTCATGAGTGTGATGACTGGGTGTTTACGCTCTCGTGTGACGTGTGCCTCCCACAGACTCTTCCCGGCATCGGCACCTGACCCATCTGACATGAACGCGGCAGAAAAATAGATAATAGCGTAAACCTCCAACTTGAGAGTCCCCTCCTTTGGCTCACTTTTTATTTCCACACTACTCTTTATTTTACACTTTCTAACACGACATATCATTTACTACGTCGATTGTGTATCATCTGTTTTTCCCCAAATACGGTGTGAGGTCCTCAAGGGCCGGGGTCTTCGTGTTGTTCAGATGTATCCCTAGCTCCCAGAACGGTTCCTAACAGACAGGGAGCTTCAATAAACAGCTACCGAAGGAACATCTCTGCCAGGATGTATCAGTCCCCTGTTGCCTCCTGGAGCAAAAGCCGTGGCCTCGGGCCATTCCCTTCCCAGCTTGCACTCCGCCCCTCCCCCAGCCTGTAGTTGAGCAGGAAGGGGCTCTCCCGATGCTCCCAACAAGGGGGAACCTGCCCAGCCTGTGCCCCTTGGCCGCAGGGGTCTGGAGCGAGGGCAGGCTGAGGGCCGTACTTCTTGTACTTCTCTCGTAAGGGTGACTGCCGGCAGCCAGAGCAGGGCTTAGCAAACCCTTAGGGGAGTGGGGAGTCTGGCGCGGGGCTGTGTCATCTGTGAAGGCGTCTCCTCCCAGCTTCTTCCATCTCGTGGCCCTCAGAGGAGTCCCATGAACCCTTCCCTGGGGCTGTGGGTTTGGAACAGGGAGCCCTCAGAGGAGAGCAGTCGGAGGGAGATACTCCCTCACGGGCCTCCAGCCAGAACAAACGGAAAGGGCTTTGTTGTCCCAAGTCTGAAGTCACAGAAGCCCTGCCGCTACGTTCTGAAAGAGTAGAAGAGACATGTGTCTCGGCTGCAACCTGCCTTCACTGCCCACAGCCCCCTCCCCACTGCTTGCAGAGTGTGCTGGAGGTGCAGGTGGGCCACACTGGGGTTTGTGCAGGGTCCCCTGGCACTCAGCCCCTGCCCAGCAGAGACTACTGGGAGTAACTGGTGGGTGGGTCCGAAGCACTCAGCTCCTGCCAGGGAGGGGAGGGAGGCAGGCTGTTCTGTGCAGGGCCTTCCAGGCGCCGGGCACGACACCAGGAGAGGACTGTCGCTTTACAGACTCGACGGCAGACTCCCTAGGAACCGCGTTGTGCACGGCATGTGCAGCTGCCTATGGTGACCCTGGCCCTGGCTTCTTCCCGGAGGGAGGTGGCTCAATTTCCCCCACAGAGCGTGTTGCTCCAAGGCCATCCTCTCCAGCTGGGTTTAGCTGTGGAGGCCCCTTCCAGGTTCCTCTAAAAGGGAGGTGGGCCTCTGGGACCTTGCAGTGTTCACCTGTGCCTCTGCAACCCCCCAAATACCCGAGAACTGTGGGGCTCGGGGCCTGGGCAGAACCGCAGCTGGCCTTAGGGGACCTGAGTGAACGACCGAAAGACACAGGCCGTGGGCAGATGCAGCTGGGCACCCAATCTGGCCACGTTTTGACTCGAGGCCTAGGGGTCCTGGCAGAGGTCATGAGGAAGGTGGGGGCTGTGCGCCTCTCTCTGTGCAGCAGAGCCTGCGAGCCCCTTCCTTCCGCCCTGCTCTGCCAGCGCGCTCACCTCCGGGTTGGTGAAGATGCCAAGCTCAGGGGAGAGGGGGGCCCGGGGCCTTCTAACGCCTCTCTTGCTCCCCACGCAGAGCAAGTGGGCAGATGCCAGAGAAATGGCGTCTCCTTCCTGTGCGCTTCCTCTTACCTTTCTCCCTCACCTCCTTAGGTTTGCAGGTGGCCATCTGGCCTCGATGGCCTGACACAGCCCCCAGATCTCTGATGAAGACGGCACGACTCCCCTTTCCAGCATTTTCGCAGAGCTGAGAGTTACCCTTTGCTAGGTTAGGTGCCAGAGAGGGACTTCCTCCCGGCCCAGCCCTGGCCCCAGCCCTCGACAGCCTCTGAGATGTGAGCTGTTGGCCTCCCACCTGCCCACCGCTGCCGCACAGTGATGGGGAAACTTCGAGCCTCTTCCTCTTCTAGCTCCCCTTCTTCATCATCACCATCCACAGGGGTCACCGGCCCCTGCTCTGTGCTTCGGGCACTGTACTGGATGCTCTGCCCTCCTCTGTCCTCTCCTTTCCTCCCCCACGCCAAAGCACCAGCTCAGTGATGTGCAGGACATGGATGTTGCACCAAATGTCTTTTGGACAGTCACGTTAAGTCCAAGCAGGGCACATAAATGGAGTGGGGTGCAGGGCTCCTCCTGCCTCTGGGACGGGGGCAGGCACCCAGGACCCAGGGGGCAGGGAGGCATCCTGTGCTCACCACAGCGCTGACCCAGCCTCAGCCTGACGAGGCGCCTGGAACTGTGGCCACAGTGGTGGGTGTTTGGGTCAGGACTGGGTGGACTAAGGTTATGGCTGAAGTGACATTCCATTCACAACAGGGTGGCGGTTCGGCTAACCCGAGTGTGGTATCAGAATGAGGTTTTAACCAGAGGGTTGGGTTCGAGTTACGTCACAATGGAATTTGGGGATGTGTTTAGGGGTGTGTGGTTTTTTAGTGTGGTAGGGTTGTTATTTTAACCTCCCATGTATGAGCATTATTTTTTAAATTTCATTGATTGATTGATTGATTGGTTTGTAGAGATGGGTAGAGAGAGAAACATCGATTGTTGTTCCACTCGTTTATGCACTCATTGGTTGCTTCTTGTATGTGCCTTGACCAGAGATCGAACCCACAACCTTGGCACATCAGGATGATGCTCCAACCAACTGAGCTACCGGCCAGGGCCATGAGCACTGTTGGCTCCGCTGGTCTCCTGCACACAGCATGTCACAAGCACCGCCTGCTCTGATACCGGGGACAGTACGGCCCGGTGGTTAAGGGCGTGGGTCATGCGCAGCCTCCTCCCCTGATTCTGTTGCTCGCTAGAGGTTTGATTCTACATGAGTTTCTTCCCTGAGTCTCAGTATGAATCGATGATGCCAGCGCTGGCCAGCATAAAGTAAAATACAGTGTTGTAGTCAGAATAAAATTTTAAAAAGTGGGTAAACCACACAGCTAAGTGCTCAACACCTGATAGCTGACACTCTTTCTTGTGGGCATCAGTCAGAGTTCTGCAGGAAACAGAGGGCACACTCAGCGGGGACAGTTCACTAAAGGTCTACCTGCAGGGGCACAGGCAGGGCTGGGGGGACAACAAAGGATGTGGGCACCCCGGGGGGGACTGTGTAGGGAAGCCCTTACCCAACCCTCCAGGTCTAAGGGAACAGGAACCGGGGCTTACTGGAACCGGAGCAGCCATAGGAGAGGCCAGAGCAGGCCTGTGGCCTCTGGCAGAGGAACACAGCCACTGCCGGCCCGCAGCGGCCTATCAAGAGAGACCTGGGAGGGTCAATGCCTCTGCTTCCGGCTGGGTCCCACGTGGGCCAGGGCAGGTGGAAGGTCTCCAGCACATGGACCAGTCCCCAGTGACCTGTGAGGAGGCTACTCCTCTTGCCGCCCGCTGCACGATGAGGAATCCGAGGCAGAGTGATTCCAGCCCACCTCTGCTCCTGAGTCAGTGCTCATAGCCATCTGCTAACGAGCCCCTGCAGCAGGTGGGCTCGGGCGAGCGCGGACCCGCAGGCCCAGTGCGGGAGCTGCAGAGGACTGGGGCCGGCCTGCCACCCACCACCTTTCTTGGGAGACTACCGAAACTCAGCCAGAGGCTGGAGCAGCATTCTCCAGGGCAGCGCGTGCGGAGCATGGGGAGCTGGTTGCGTCGTTAAAAGGTTAACGTCCACAGTTTCCAGCACCCAGCTTAAAAAAATAGAAACAACAAACATTTCAAGCGTGTGGCTACACTTACAGCATTTAACTGACCTAATCCTCCAGGATTTTTGTTTGCAAGGAAAGAGTTAGGGAGAGATGAAGCAAGAAGGAAATGGAAAGATAGTTAATACTCTTGCTCAGATGCCCCAGGGAACGTCCGCCCCATCCGGCTGCTTCGTGCAGACTGTGGCTGCTCGGTAAATGCCACCCTCGGGGTTGGGGGTTGTGCGCATGGTGGGGCAGGGCAGGGGGCGGGGGGAGATGTGGGGCGTGGGCGGAAAGCCGTGCTGAGAGGTCAGGCCTCAAAAATCATAACGCAGGTTTTTCAGCTCCTGAGAATTTTCCTTTTGAGCTCAAGGTTTTTGAGTGTGTGTCAGGTTTCACCCCTTGTCCACACTGTAGAGGAAGTTTTGGATTTATGAGTCCAGTAGTTTTTCCAGGTACGTGACGTTTAAATCCACCACCACTTGACTAATTTGCTGCTGTCAGAAAAAGGTACTGTCAGCTTCCCAGGTGAAAATTCCTTTACCAAAGTCAAGGGTATCGAAGTGGTGCAGCCGGCCCCCCTCCCATATCTGCGGGTTCCACACCTGCACGTTCAGGGAACCGCAGGGCAGGTGGCAACTGTTCAGAAAAAATGAGTTAAGTTGTCGCTGACATGTACTATATAGTTAGGCCTACGAGTCTGTATGGAACATGTACAGACTTTGGTTCTTGTTACCACTCCCTAAACAATACACAGCATAGCAACCATTCGCATAGCATGTGCATGTATCAGGTATTGTAAGTAATAGAGAGGCTGTTTAAAGCATGTGAGAGAATACGCATAGGTTACGTGCGAAGGCACTCGGCTTCCGGTGTGTGCGAGCTGGGGAGGGTCCTGCAGCCAGCCCCCCACGAATTCGGAGGGAGGATTGTATTATGGTAACAGGAATGAGAAGGGGACTCCAAAGAGTACATTTGTTTCCACTTGTGGAACCGAGACAATGAGAGACAATGTGTCAGCGGTCCTCCCCGGCCTCCCCCATCACCAGCCACCTGTGTGCACACCCCCCTTCCCGCCTCTGGGTGGGGCTGAGGAGGAAGACTTGAGTCTTGCAGGATAATTTCCCAGAAAAGGATTCGAAAAGGAAAATGGGTTAAATACAAAGTCATCTGATCACTGGGGTTGTAAGAGTGGCTGCTTAGGACCCAGAGGGGTGCGTGTGCTCGTCTTTCTGTCTGTCTGTCTGTCTGCAGATGACATAGTAAAGATTGCTAAATGATTTCCAATAACAAAATGTGAAAACACATAGTTGCTTTGAGAGCCGCATAGCTGTGGTTTTGTGTCCGTGATTCATGGTGGAAGTGAGTAGCTGCGACAGGCATTCTGTGGGGGTTTTTTTCTTCTTTTTTTTTCTCCTAAAAAAATATTTGTGGAAGGTCTAAAATTCAAGGAAGCCCAGTGCTTTTTGAAAAGAAAAATCCCCGTTCCTTGCAAAATGAAGATTGCAAATCAAAACCTCTGGGGCCGCCACATTTCTGCCTCGGTCACCGACACTGCGTTTCCCCTGCCCCCGTCTCAGCCCCTGCCTGCCCCTACCGTGTCCACCCGCAGGTACACCCCGTGGAGGTGAGGGGTTCCGTGAGAGGCCTACGAGGGAATCTGGTGCTGGGAGGAAGAAGGGGTGTCTTCTTGAAACTCCTGCCAAGCCACACTCTTGGGAAACAAACTGACTGCACATTTCTTTCTTTCTTTGAAGTTCTTGGGTCAAGGTCAGAGCCCCTATAGTTGGCTGTAGTGTGTGTGGAAGGAATTGTGAAATCGTTGTGTCTTATAGTTAGTCACCTCTGGGTTTGAATCCCAGCTCTAACACTTCACAGCTGTGCTGCCTGGAGCGAGTGCATGAACCTCACGAGCCTCAGTTTTCTCATCTGTAAGATGGGGTGACATCCCTACCTTGCAGAACTGTGAGGAGGATTACTGACAGATATGCATGTAAATACGTCTGAAACCTTTTGGATGTTCTATGAATGGCACCCACTCTTACTGGCCCCTGGACTCGAGGTTATCTGAGCCTTTTGTTTCCATCAGAAAAGTAGAGTGATGGAGACACTGTGAGTTTACCCAGACCCCTTGAAAGTATTTCTGGCCCTGGCAAGGTTTCCTGTCATGGCCAAGGGTGAATGAACACCGGGCTGGGGAATGTCATCTGCCAAAGGCAGATGCCTCAGGCCCTGAGACACACACGGCATTTCCCTGCTGGTGGGGGTCCCAGGCAGGTCAGCAGCCTCTCTGTGCTTTCGTTTTCTCTTTTGCAAAACGGGGGTGACAGTTCCTACAGCAGAGTTGTTGCATTCATCAAGTGAGGCATCAAATGTAAAGGGCTTAACAAAAATAAGAACTAAAATGCCCGTAGCTGAGGTCTGGCATATAACCAGCTGGTAGCTCTGGGCTGCTGCGTCACTGAGGGAAGCCTTCTCGGGCTGGGTCCTGGTTCTCGTAGGAATCTCTGGTTAAGGGTCCTGGGGCAGAGTTTCTGCTCCCGTGAGAACGCACTGGCTGCAGGCCGGCAGGACTTTGGCCGACCCCTGAGGGGTGTGTCATCGACCCAGGGCCCCTGCTGCCTTTGTCTGCAGCGGGCCTGTCCAGGCAAGTGCAGGAGTGGGGTAAGCTCATCTAAAGTCATAGGCCTGCGTTTGCTGTGCAACAATGCAGGCCTGTTCCACTCTGTGTGTGTGTATGGGGCGGGGGAGGACACAGTGAATATTGTGGAGGGTAGAGTGGTCCCCGAAGGCCATGAGCTGAGAACTCAAGGGTTCAGGAGGTGCCATCTCATGCCAATCTGGTGGCGGTGAGATGCCCACATACCAAGCTCTCCTTGCCTTTGGGATGTGGGCCTAACTCTACCCTCTCGGCCTAAAGTTCTCTTCCTCCTTCTCCTCTCATCTCCTGGAACACACGTCGGGTGTCCATCAGCCCTGACTTGTCTTTGTGTTCCTGTTCCATGGCCTCACCTCTTCCACCACTTCCTTTTCCTCATGTGCTTCTTCGTAGCTCATCCAGGGATGCAGCTCAGAGGGGCCTGGCCCCTTGGGAGACTGAGGCAGCACCTGCTCCAGGATTTCCCGGAGGTGGGGACCAGGTCCCAGGCCAGGGCCCAGCGCTCCCACCCACCTCTGCCCCTTACCTACCTGCCTGAGAGCAGGGATGTGTGTTCCCTTCTGAGCAGAGCAGGGGGTCGTCGGTGTAGGAGACACCCCCCCCCCAGGTTCTGCCCCCTCCCCACCTTCAGCCTGCTGGGGGCATCCCCTGGGATCTGTGCGCAGGGGTAGACTCCTCAGCCCTGGGTGTGGCCACAGAAAGAGCTAGAGCTCAGAGCAGAGGGACATGACTCACAGGCGGCAGGGTGGGCGGGGTGGGGGCTGCAGGGTGACCAGTGAGGCTGAGGGGGTTGGGCGAGTGGACACAGCAGGGTCAGCGGCAGGAGAGGTCACTTGGGAGAGGCTGGCTCCAGGCCCTTTCAGAAGGGCCCTGGGGAGCGAGCGTGCTGGTGTTTCAGATGCCGCATCAGTGTGTGGGCCCCAGGCAGGGCTTGGTTCCCAGGGCACTGCCTGCATCCCCACGCGGGGTCTCTCAGAAGCCATCAGCCTGGAGCCCTGCCCTCTGCAGGATTGTCTATGGCTCCCTCTCTGGCACTCAGGGACACAGACCCACACGCTTCCAGACACCGGGGCCTCCTGCCTCTCCAGGAGCCACCATGTCGCCAGGCGACTCTGGCTCTTTAAAAAAGTCTTTCCTCACCGGGGCTGAAACCTGCTGCTGGGGACACAGTCCTGGGTCTGTCCTCAGGAAATCCTGCCTCCTTCCTGCCACAGCCCTGCCGCGACCTCTGAGGACAGAAAGTGCAGTTTGGGGGCAGGGCAGCAAGGTAGGGAGGGGGCTGATTCCCCCAGAGCAGGACGGGCAGGAGGCCCAAGTGCCCGGAGTGGGAGCAATGCCTTCCAGGGTCACAGCAGAATGCCGTGAGGGGAGCCAGGGCAGCCTTCTCACCCTACAGTCACGGGCCGAGTAGGCTTCTGGGGCTCGGGTCCCAGCTCCTTCATTTTCTATGCTGTGCTGTCCAGGGCGGTAGCCCCCAGCCACATGGCGCTCCTTGAATTTAATTGAATGTAAAACTCAGTTGCTCAGTCTCACCAGCTACACTTCCAAGTGCCCAAAAGCCACAAGCAACCAGTAGTTAGCATACTGGAAAGCATTTCATCATCACGGAGCTCGTAGGACAGCACGATTCTAGCTGAATGAACTGGGACAAGTGCCTTAACCTCTCTGTGCCCCAGTTTGCTCTCATGGAACATGGGGTTAACGACAGGACCTAGCACCCCGAGGCCATTGTGAAGGTTAGATAACCTATGGCGAACCTAACATATGACACACAGTACCAGATTAGTGCTCAATAAACGTTCATTGTCATCGTCTAGGATGAGTGGGGCAGGGTTCGAGTCCTCCCTGCCCCACAGCGACACCTGGGAACCCACCAAGCCGGTACCTCTGACGCCCAGAGGCTGGAGAGTGATGGCTGCCTCCTTAGCCAGCCTGGGTGTCACCTGCTCCGCCCTCAAGCTCTGTATCACCCAGAATTGGCGGGCTCCTGGCTGTGTGCCAAGGCCACAGTGTCCCCTCCCCTTCATCCACCAGGCCTGGGTGCCCACTTGCTCCCAGCCGGGGCAAGGCAAGTTGGCAGCAGGGGCTGGGGCGGGAGGGTGGCAACACCACCCTGGGTGCCCGGGGGTTCAGCACAAGGGCCACCGCACCGAGCCTGGGTGTGGTCAGGGCACGAGGCCGGCTGTGTCAGCCAGGAGGAAAGAATGAGCAGACCTCTGTGAGGGCGCCCCCTGCCTTGCCAGCGCCCAGATTCTCAGGGGAGGCCAGGCTCCCTGGGAGGCACCAGGGTGGGCTCCCCTACAGTCACAGGAAGGAGCAGCCTCCGCCCCTGCAGCCAGAAGAGGAGAGGAAGTTCTGGGACTACCCTGCTGTCTCGGGGCTGTTCCCGTCCCCTCCTGCCTCTCTGACTGCGCCCTCTCAGCCTCCTTTCTCTGCCCTGTAAGCACGGGTGCTCCCCAGACGCCCCCCACCCTTCTCCACTCTCTCTGCTCCTATATTCCTCAGTGTTTAGGTGTCAGAGCACCTGGAAGTCATCAGAAATACACGAACTATCAATGTAATTAATTCCGTGATTAGAGCTGGGGACAGTTTTATTAGCAGAAACTATGACGATCGTCTGTATGTCGACCTAACACAGGCACACGAGTAGAATAAGCTGTCGAGTGAAGTGCGGTGGGCCGTTGCCACGTTTTTCCATTAATAATTCGTTTACGGCTTGTTCGTTTGTTTTATCATGTGCTAGCAGACAAGTGGTAGCAAGCGCCAAAGGTTAGAGACGAACTGATGGAGCACGGCTCAAAGCTGAGACCGGCCTGTTTGTGAACACGTTGCGCCCTTGATATTGGGAAGTGCCTCCTCCTGGGTGTTTCCATCTGCAGACCCGTCTTGAGCCACTCAACCCTCATCCTGTCCCAAACTGAGCCATTTCTCTGATCTCTTATGTTGGGATCTTGGCTTCTGGGGTCCCCTCTGCCCATCTGTCTAAGCTGCAGCTGGAAAGTCTCTGTGTTATAAATAACCTTTGAGGTCATGTCTTCTTCTGGGCCCCACCCTTGGTCCTCGTAGCTTCAACCATAGCCTCCAGCCCTCCCTAATCTGGCCCATCCAGCTCCAGGTAGTCTTTCCCCAGAGTAATGCTCATTTATGAAGGCCCACCCCATCATGCCCCAGACCTCCCTGAAGACCACGGATATCTCAAGGCTAATGTATGGCTCCCACTGTGCCCCTCCACCTTTGCTGGGGTGCTGGTCCCTTTGCCAAGCCTCCAACGGAGCAGAGAGGATGAGAGGGCCTTTGCCATCCTTGGACCTGTGGTAGGCACTCAGGAGGTGCTTCTTGAGTGAGTGAAAGAGGGTGAGCTACCCCAAAATTTCCAGGGACTCTCCCTTACCCATTCAGTACAGCCCAGGCCCCTCCCCCATATTTCAGGCCCTCCACCCTATGGACCAGACTTATTCTTCTTAACCCCTCAATGCCTCAGTGTCCTCATCTGTAAAACAGTGATAAAGAAATGACAAATGCTGGGGTGGCTTTAGCATGAACTTCCCTGGTTTGATCACCTCACTTCTGTGCCTAGGAGTTGTGCACCCTTCACCGAGGCCTAGAACCTCCCTACTCCGCTTTCTTGGCTATAAAATGGGAATAATGAGTGGCTCTCAGGGTTACAGGGAGGCCCACCTGAGACAATGCAGGCATGCTACGTGCATTACCGGCGCAGCGGCTGGCACAGAGAAAGCATTCATTACAGCGCAGCACTAGCTTGCTCCCCTCCACCCACTTCCTGCTGTTACTAATTCCCAGGGCCTCCTTCCAAGGTTGCTTTATGAATATGCAAATAAATGCAACAGGTGTCCTTATTTTCTCTATTTTTACACCAAAGTTTACATGCCCCACGCTAGGAGTCAGCACACTTTTCCCCATAAAAGGCCAGGGAGTAAATATGTCAGGCTTTGCACAACATATGGTCTATGCGACTCTCAGCCTTGCCTTTGGAGAGGAAAAGAGGTCTTAGACAATGAGTGTGGCTGTGTTCCAGTCCACTTTATTTATGGAAACTTAAATTTGATTTTTATATTACTTTCTCATGTCATGAAATATTATTCTTCTTTTGATTTTTTCAACCATTTAAAAATGTAAAAAACGATTGTTATTTCACAGTCTGTACGAAAACAGTCAGTGGGCCAGATTTGGGCTGTTTTTTCACTTTTCAGTATATCTTGGAGAGCTTTCTTTATGGATGTAAAGGAGCGGCTTCTTTCTGTTTTGAGGGCGTCTGACTCCATCCTGTGGATGTATCGGAGTTTGTCTGACCAGTCCTCTACTGAAAGGCATTTAAGTTGTTTCTGTTCTTTACAAAATCTTTTGTAATACAAAATAGAGCTGTTATGAATAATCTCGTTCATCCATCATTTTTGACTTTTACATGTGTCTTAGGTCCGATTCCCCTAGAGGTGCAGCTGGGAAATGGACTGGGGTGATCTATTGAGGGGAGAGCTAAGGGAGGGAAGGAAGCAGAATGAGAAGGAGGGAAGGGCCAAGCACAAACTGGTCCTGAGGAAACCAAGCCCAGGCCTGATTGAGGGTGGAGCTTGCAAGAGCAGTGGGACCTTGAGGCCAGAGGGTGGGACTGTTGAACTTCTGGCTCAAGCTATCATTGGCTTAGTGGTCATAAGAGTGGGAGGAGCCTGTCAAGTGGCTCCTATCAGCCAAGAGAAGAACTCAGAAGAAGGGCCTCCCCCACCCACCAGTTGCAGAGGGGACCTGGGCTGGAAGGTGGCAGCACCCAACACCGCGGGTTTATCTGCAGCGTAGTCTTGGGGGTGGAATGGTAGGGGCAGCATATAGATGCACGGGTGTAGATAGACAGTGCCAAATTGTGGTCATAAGGCCCGTATCAGTTTACATTCCTGCCAGCAACATCCGAGAGTGCCTGTTTGGGCACCATCTCATCAAATTAGTCAATTACTAATCTGGATTTTTGTTGAGCTGATCGATGACACGATGCTACCTTAGATGCAGTTTGCATGGGCACATCTCTTAGAATGGGAAAGATTGAGCATATTTTCATGGGTTTCAGAAAAATTTACATATTTTTTGTGAACTGTTCCTATTTCTTTCCTGATTTTTCCTTTAGGACAGCATTTTTCTGGTCTGTCATTTTTCTTTCTAGAGCTCTTTACATGTTATAGAAATTAGTCTTTCGTCTCTGACGTGAGTTGCATATACTTTTCTCATTTTGTCATTTGTCTTTTTAACTTTGTTTAAGGTGGTTTGGGCCAAGCAGAGGTTTTTGATCGTAGGGGTGTTTGGACAAACAAACGATAGGTTGTATAAAACACGCGGCTCGAGGCGCACTACCTGAAGGGCACTGAGTCCACGTGGTCCCCCTCCCTCCCCCCACCCCCTCGGTCCTGTGCTTCCTCTAACTGTGCTCATTATTCTCCTTTAAACGTGGCTCCCGCTCCCCGTTTTCTCATGCTGCTTCTCGTATCTGGAATGTCTTCCTCTTCGCTTTAGACTGTAAACACCCGGCCCTCTCTTCACCGGGTAGAGTGATCTGAACGTCAGAGTCTTTCTTCGCCCGCACACCCACGCCTCCGCCCGCCATCGCCGCCGGCCTCGGGTCCTCGCTATTTGTTCCCACACATTTGCCATGCGTGTCCCAAGCTTCGGTTTTCTTGGCTATTAAATGGAGTTGGTGGAGGAAATAGAGATTTATTTTTATTACAAAATGATGCATGTTTACTGTAAAAAAATTACTGAAAAAAATTTCACAAATAAAGCCCTGGCTGGCGTAGCTCAGTGGATTGAGCGCGGGCTGCGAACCAGGCATCGCAGGTTCAATTCCCAGTCAGGGTACGTGCCTGGGTTGCAGGTCACAGCCCCCAGCAACTGCACATTGATGTTTCTCTCTCTCTCTCCCTCTCTCTCTCTCTCTCTCCCTCTCCCTCTCTCTCTCTCCCCCTCTCCCTTCCCTCTCTAAAAATAAAGAAATAAAATCTCCCTTCCCTCTCTAAAAATAAAGAAATAAAATCTTAAAAAAAAATAAATACAGTTCAAACTTTGTGAAAAAATTTCGCAAATATAGAAACATAGAAAGTTCAAAACAGTAGTTACTTGTGCAGAGGCACGCTCACCCCCCAGGGCTGCTGTGGGCAGGTCATTCCAGGCCTTTCCTATGACCGTATGAATATTTATAGGGGGAGAGAGAGTTTGTCTTAGAACACGAAATTGGAAGCATGCTATCCATATTGTCCTGCAGCTTGCTTTTTTTTTCATTCCATAAATCATTGTGAGTAAGATGATGCCTTGAAGCACCTGGCTCAGTCTCAGTTCATGGGAGCTATAACTGTTCTGCCTACCCTGCAGTGATGTTTCTGAACGTCCTTTGGGCAGCAGAATATTTATCAGACAAAATAGCATATGGAAGCCCATTTATACATGAGACAGGGTGGAGCTGCCAGGGGAGGGTGGAGGTGGGTGGGGCGGTGGGCACGGAGCCCCTCGCCCATTTGTTTTCCCATCGCTGTTTGAGAACCCGAGGGTGCTGGGCAGGGTGTAGGCACGTCACGCTTAACTGAGTGGCGTCATCACGGGGCTGCACTGTCCAGGCAAGCTGGTGGCTCCCCCGGTGGTCTTCAGCCGGCCCTTACGGGGTGAGAACTCAGGAATCTTGGGGACATTCGCATGCAGTTCCAGTGAGAGGAACAAATGACAGCAACAGTAACAAACAACCATGAGAACAAACCACCAAAAAAGAAACCTTTGAGTTTCCCTCTTGACCTAACTGGAGAACTCTTTGCCAGGGTCGAGTTTTTAAAAGTGCCGAGTGGTCTGGGCAGAACATGAGCGACCCCCTTCACCTCTCTGGGGGCTGGCTCAAAGCTGAGCCAGGGCACCAGGCTGGTGCTGCCAGGAGGGGACTCCCACGGGCCCACCAGCTCGCCCACCTCTCTTCCGGGCTCTTTCCGGGAAGCGGTTAAAAGGACTGCGTGTTCTGCTGCAGCTGGTTGTGCTGACCTTCTCCTGGGAATGAGGAGCAGGTGGCTGAGGTCTGCACCCCCAGGTCTGGTTCAGCGCGGCTCCCAGGGCTTCCAGGGTGGCTACCAGGACCTCTCTCCCCCTCCAGCCCCTGAACTCGGGAAGCAGCGGGAGGCACGGTTGAGTCCGATCAGAATGAGGGTTCGCTGCGGGTGGCGCTGGAAGGAGGAGCCGCATTGAAGCTCGCAGGAGCCAGCCCTAGGCCACCAGCGCTGGGGGAGAGCTGCGGGGTGCTGGGCTCAGACATGTCTCCCGGTTTGGGTTTTTCCGGGAAAGAATAAAGGGGAGCCTGTTCATGGCCTGGGCACCCAAGGCCAACAGAACTGAAGCAGGGATGGTAGAGGCAGGGGGATCCCAGGACCTAATCCCACTTGAGCGAGGAATCCAATGGAGAGGCCAGCGGTGGGACCGACTAGGGGAGGGAGAACCGCCCAAGCCGGAGTAGGTCCTTCTAGGCCGAGTTTATGGGGTGGCCCATTTAAACATTTTGATGCCACTCTTTTTGGAAAGCAATATACCACCGGGGACCTAGAGCTATAAATGTTTGAAACCTTTGACGTGGTCGTTCTAGGCCAGAGAATTAATCCTAAAATAATAATCCTTTCAAAATGTTTATTGTTAGAAGTTTTCAAAGATACAGAGTAAAATAGAACAGTATAATGACTCCCTCCATACTAAAGGAATATTTTAACCGAAGGAAAAAATGACACGAGTGAAAATATTTACAGTTAAAAAATCAAAACAGTCCAAATATTCAGCAGGAGAATGTCTAAATAAATGTGATTCATCTTTAGATAGACTATTATGTAGCAATTAAGATGATAAACATGAAAATTATGGAATTGCATAAAGTATGGTGAAGAATAAGAATTTGAACTGTGATGACAATGGTTTAAGAATGTATACTTGAGCAAAGGTCGAAAAGAAATATGCAAAATTATTTGTTCTGTTGGGGCAGGGGATGATGAATTCATTTTTTTCTCCTTGAATATTATTTTTATATTATTTTCACAATAAATTAAATGAAAGGGATATTCTAGGCCCTGCCCCAAATCAGTCTGTGACTGTGTCTATGGTAGGCACCCGTGCCACAGGTGATGTGTGGGAATGGTCGCATTGAGAAGTGGCAGAGGGTAGGCACAGGACTTGGTTTGGGGGCGGAGGCTGTTCCATAAGAGTCTCGCAGAGTCTGAATGTCAGAGCCGCACAGGACTGTCTAACACCTTCATTTTGCAGTCAAGGGTCCTGAGGCCCAGAGAGGCAAAACGACTTGCCCAGAATACCCAGCCGAAGCCTGGCTGTGCCACGGAGCTGGCACTCCCGTGAAGCCAGCCGGCTGGCCCCTGCTTGCTCAGGCCCCGCTTCAGGGCACCTTTGTTTTCTCGGAATTGGCGAGAAGGCAGCCAAATGGAGAGCACTCTTCTGGTGCAGGCAGGGGTGGGCGTCCTGAGCGGGGATGGCACAGGGACGCCGCTCCTCGATGCATAAACCCCAGTGCCACGTTTGTTTTGTCTCCACAGGACCCTGAGCGAGCGCAGCCAGCCCCAGCCCGCCCAGCAGCGTGTAGGGCTGTCCCGGACCGTCCGACTTTACCCAGCCACCCCAGCCAATGGCCAGCTGACTTCCAATGCCCTGCCTGTGGGGCTAGGCCTTGAGCAGAGGGACGGTGCCCAGCAGGCAATGTATCTGGACCGCCCATCATCCCCCTGGGGTAAGGATGCCCTGTCTTGGGGACCTGGAAGAGCAGGGCATCTAACTCTCTGGTTCTCTTCTCCCTGCCTTGCTTCTCTCCTCCACTCTCACTGAAGGGCTGAGTTGTCACCTGTCCCTCATCATTCCAGCCAATCAACAAACAATCATCCATCCAGTGGTTGCTTTGCGTCAGGCTCCAGGGGTCCCAAACCAGCTGGTCAGGACTTCGCCCCTTGGAGATTCTTAGATTTTGCTCCATTGGCCACCCTTCCTGCCTTTGCTTCCTTCATGTCCAGCTACGAATCTCACCCTCCTGGCCCTGGTCCTTCCAACTCATCCTTCCTGAAAACCCCAACCTCCCTGGACCACACTGACCAGTTGCATTCTTAGTACCTATGGCTGGGCCTCAGCTTCCCAGAGGAGAGAACTGGCACCCTATGGATTCACGCCGCCACACACGCTTGGTTATCCCTCCGCAACCCTCCTCTGTGTGCCTGGACACACTCTCTCCTTCTTCAGAGCAGCCACCCCCACGGCTCCCACTTTCCCAGGTCCCATCCCTTCGGCGCGTGGACAAGCCTGCTGCGTCCCCCCCCCCCCAGAGAGCTCCTCCCTTCCCGCCCATCTACACCACCACGATGCACACAGACCCCTTCCCTCAGCCCGTGCCCAAGCTCATTTCCTTTCTTTCTTTTTTTTTTTCCATTTTAAATATTGAGGTAAAGCCCTCACCAGTGTGGCTCATCAGTTGGTTGGGCGTCATCTTGCCAAGTGAAAGGTCACACCGGTTTGCGGGTTTGGTCCCCATTCGGGGTGCCCACCAGAGACAACTGATGGATGTTTCTCTTTCACATCAATGTTTCTCTCTCTCTCTTTCTCCCTCCCTTTCCCTCTCTAAAAATAAATAAATAAAATCTTCTTAAAAATCGAGGTAAAATTCACATAATGTAACATTGCATTTTAAAGTGCACACGTCAGTGGTTTTCGGTATATTCACAATTTGGCACAACGGCCACACTTATCTAATTCCAGAACGTGGTCATTACTCAAAAACAAACAAACAAACAATGTGGGGAAAAGGCAAAAAACATACTTGAAAAACAATAAACAAACAAATCTCATAGCCATTGAGGAGGCGCTCCCTCCCCACCCCGCAGCCCCGGGCCCCACTGACCCACTTCCTGTCTCTGCAGACTTGCATACCCTAGCCATGTGTATACATGGGGTCATGCAGCAGATGGCCTTTTGTGTCTGGCTCTTTGGGCTGGCACAGCGTTTTCGAGGTTCTTCCATGCGGTAGCCTGTGTCAGTACTTCATTCCTTTTCACGGCCAATGACCTCCTTCCCGTCACCTTGAAAAGGCGGTGTCCCTCTTCTGTCTAAGGCACACACAGCTCCTTTCTCGATTCCTCTGGAAAGCTAGATGACCCTAACCTGTCCTTGCCTCGTCGCCTCCGTCCTCCCCCGTCACCCTGTCCCTCTCTCAGCCCTTTCCTGGCAGCACGTACACTCCTTACAGCTCTCTCTGTCACACACACACACGCGCACACACACACCGTTACTTCTCCATGCTTCTCCGGCTTCCTCTCTCTCCCCTGCCATCCCGGTGAGGCTTCTTGAATGGGTGGTCCGCATAGACTTCTCACACTGTCCCTCCTCAGCCCCTCTGCCCCCCAGCTTCCCTCCCTGGGCCCCCCCACACCACAGGAGTTCCCCTCCTTTGAATTTCCGGTGCCACCGCCTTTAAGTGAAGTGACCTCAGCTCACACTGCTGCAGTGACTGCCCCACCAGCCACCCTTCCTCCCCTCCACCTGCATACCCAGCGGGGAGGGCATTCGGGGCCCCCCGCCCTGTGTTTGCTCCTCAAGTCTGTTGTTGGAATTTTTCAGTGACTCCCCACGACCAACCAAATAAAGTGCCAATCCTTGTTCTGGAAAGCAGCCCCCCACCCCAACCTGTGTCTAATCATTTTGTCAGGCTCTGTCTTCCCCCACCTAGAAAACTGTGCACTCTGGCAGGTCTGAGCTACATTCTGTCCTCTGCCCTTCTGTTCAAAGCCCAGCTGCAGCACTGGCAACCCGTCCTTCCCAGAGCCTGTTTCCCTGCCTGTACAGTGGAACTATTGGATTGGATATAGGACTGTTGCCAATATCCAACCATTCCAACCTTCAGATGAGGCATCTTCTAATGGTTTGACCTAAATTACTACTCGAGGGGATTCAGAGTGAATGAGCCTAAAGCATGAGCTTGACTGGCTGCACACTCACGTCCCTCAGCAAATGCCGGCCCATGAGCCTCTCGAAGATATTACTCTGCCCCGACTGTGGGACCTTGTAACCAGTGGGTACTTAGCAAGTGCCCTTGGGATGGATTCACCCCTGGTCCCACGGGCCTTTCTGACCAGCCCCTGGAGGTCACGGCTGTGCCTCTCAGCCCTGCCCCCTGGACCCAAGCCCTCTCTCTGCAGGGCTGAACCTCACGGAGAAAATCAAGAAGATCAAGATCGTCTTCACTCCTACCATCTGCAAGCAGACGTGTGCCCACGGGCACTGTGCCAACAGCTGTGAGCGGGGTGACACCACCACCTTGTACAGCCAGGGCGGTCATGGGCATGACCCCAAGTCTGGCTTCCGCATCTGTGAGTCCCTTTGGCCCTCAGACGACAGTTCCCGGCTGGCTCTGTCTCCCAGGCTGTTGTGGGGTGGAGGACAGGCATGAAAGGTCTCTTTTACAAGGCAGGGGCTAGTTGTCATCTACCCTTCCTCACGCCCGGGCCTCCTGGAAAGTCCCTGCGTTTCAGGCGATGCCGGGCTCCCCGGGGGCCCCCGGGCCCATGCAGATTGGAGTCCTGCTCCCCCCACTTCTCTGTGGTCACTCACTGGCCCCTCGGTGGGCGCTGCTGAGTTCCTCCACGGCCAGTCACCTTGAGGTCAATGTTGCAGATTTCTGCCAGATCCCCTGCCTGAATGGAGGCCGCTGCATCGGCAGGGACGAGTGCTGGTGCCCCACCAACTCCACCGGGAAGTTCTGTCACCTGCCTACTCCGAAGCTGGACAGGGAGCTCGCAGAGAGGGGCTCCCGCCACAGGGCTTCCCCGGAGGGCCCTTTGAGGCAGTCCACCTTCACATTGCCGCTGTCCAACCAGCTGTGTGAGTACCGGGCTGGGGATGCGGGGCTGGGGGGCGCCCTGGCTTCCCTGTTGGGAGGGGGGGTGGGCGGTGCCAGCACTGTGGTGGAGGGGACAGCGAGCTGTCTCCAGGCCTGTCTTCGCAGCCAGACCTCCCTCTTCCTCACCCTCAGGGCTCGGTTCTACTCCCTAAACTTCTCTTTGCCCTTCCATCGGAATTCAGCAGTATATTTGCCCTTACGCCCTACTGGGTGCTGTACATGAGATGGAAGCGTAGAAGGGCAGGGTCCTGCCTTCAAGGAACCCATGAACTTGGACATCAGAGGGAGGATGGACAAGGAAGAGAATAGTGTCACAAAACACTTCCTATTTCCCCTGCCTTCATTATTAGGTGCCAAATAAAAGGATATAAATATATATATACTTCTATGGCCATATATATATGGTCAAGGAGTGGATGGAGAGTCCCCTGTGTTCAGGGAAGGCTGCATGGTAGAGGTGGGCTTTGGATAGACCTTAAACAACGGGTAGCCTTTGGTTACGCAAAGAGGGGTGGGAGGGATTCCTCGGCAGAGGGACTGGCTTGAGCTACGACAGGGAGGCGGGACCACGCAGTTGCCTGGAGCTCAGGGATTGCAGAGGGTTTTCTGGAAGTTGGGATCGGGAAGGCAGTTTAGAAGCTGATAATGAAGGTCCTTTGTTGAAAGGGAAGGAGTAAAGGGCTGTGGCTTCATCCTGTCCTCACTAAGGAGTTGCGCTGGAGTTTGGGTACAGAGTGCAGAAATGAAGGAGACTTTGGAGGCCACACACAGCCAGTGGCCCGCCTGGCCCAGGGCTGGCCGGGCTCTCTTCAGAGGGTGGGGCCCTGTTTCCCCAACTCTGACCCCTGCCCCTGTGCCCAGCCTCTGTGAACCCCTCCTTGGTGAAGGTGCACATCCACCACCCGCCCGAGGCCTCCGTGCAGGTCCACCAGGTGGCGCGGGTGCGGGGCGGGGCCGAGGAAGCCCTGGAGGAGAACAGCGTGGAGACCAGACCCTCACCCCGGCTCCCTGCCAGCCCCGGCCACAGCCACCGGGACCGCAACAGCATCCCCGCTCGGTCCGGAGGGGCCCCTCAGCCGCTGGCCCCGGCGGCACCCAGGCCTCGGGGACTGCTGGGCCGGTGTTACCTGAGCGCTGTGAACGGCCAGGTGAGAAAGCAGCTCCTGCCTCCACCCTGAAACTTCCAGAACAGTGATTGCCCTGCCCCCCGCTCTGCCCCTTCTCCCCTCTCTCCTCCTCCTTCTGATGGAATGTGAGTGCCTCAGGGTCTCCCATTCCCCGGATGGAAAAACTCTGGACATAAAATTGCCTGAGGGTAGAGAGGCTGAGCCTCCCACTTGGGCTCAGCTAGGAACCTGTCAAGGCACACAGAAGACGGCCCAGAGACGCCCCCTCTGGAGGACCAGTTTCCTCGGCCTGGTAAATCCTGGGCTTTCCTGGAGCTGAGTCTGGCCAATCCCTCCACCCCTACCCCGCCGTGCACGGACGGTGGGGCTATCAGATCTGGAGAGAAAGATTTTGGTATTCAGCTGAAATTGGAGTCACAGAGATGTGGAATTAGCAAATGCAGGTTGACCCCCAAAGCCTTGGGGGTGCAATGATGGAAGGAGCCTTAGTCAAAGATGGAGACCCGTGTGAGCTTTCTGAGTCCAGGCCCCTAAGAACAGGGGCTAAGCCAGACCTGAGATGGTTCTTCTTGGGCTTGCAGTTTGGTGTTCCCAGAAATCCCTCTTGAGGCTAGGGACCTGGAGGAGGTGGGGAGTAGCCAGGGGACAGGGACTCTGAGTCCCCAGACCCTCCCTGGCCTCTCAGCTCGTGGTGTCCCTGAGCCTGGGCCATGCCCACGGGGAAGGCTGGCATCGTGGGTGATCCTAGAGTGTGACAGAGGAAAGCCCGCCCTTTGGGACCCCCTATCTGTGGACTGGGACAGAGGAGGAGACGGTGTGCAGACCTGCCGAGATCTCATCTTGCCTGGGATGACACAGACAGAGATACGCTCAAGTCCCCATCACTCAAGCTTAGGGCCTGGCTGAGTGGACTGCAGGCCTGTCTGCTCCCAGCCGCTGCCGCTTCCCTACCCTCCCTTGGGTGGGGGTATCCTCTGGCGAGGTGCAGGGGGGAGGGAGCTCTTGTCTCAGGTTTTCCCAGGACATCTCTGTGCACAGAAGGGGAGGGCAGAAGTGGTGACACATGTCCCCGAACTTTTTTCCAGTGTGCCAACCCTCTGCTGGAGCTGACTGCCCAAGAGGACTGCTGTGGCAGTGTGGGGGCCTTTTGGGGGGTGACCTTGTGTGCCCCATGCCCGCCCAGACCAGGTGAGTGCTGGGTGCCAAGGTCCAGGCTTGTGTAAGAAGCTGTCCCGGGGCCTGGCCTCTGCTGCACCCCTCCACACCCCTCCAGGGTCTCAGGGGCCAGGCCGGTGCAACATGCTCATAAACCGGGCAGCCTTTCCAGATCTGCTTTGAGGGAGCCTCGGGCCGGTGGCCCAGGCTGCCCAGACCCTCTGCCGGGTGCAGCTGCTCCATCCCATTTCCTGGGAGAGGTTCCTCCATCTTGCCAGTTGTTCTTGCTTAGATTTGGGGGATCTCATCCCATGTTGGACCCTCTTCTACCCCTGTGCCCCCTTCCCCACCACCCTGCCTGGGCACTAGGGGCCCAGAAGTTTTGAGTTGGTGACTTAGTGTTTCCCTAATTCTCTCCCTGAAGGGGCCACCAGGCCTCTTCCTCGCCACCTGTGTCTGCCTCCAGTCTTCGAATCAGGATTGGGTGTCTGTCCCAAAATGTCTTCAGCCTTGAGCATGGAAAGTCCAGTTCCCTGCCCTCTTTTGGAGAGTGTGGGAAACCCTAACATGTATTTATTCATTTATTCATTCATTCATGCACTCACTCAGCAGATACTCACTGGGTGCCTCGTGTGTGCCAAGCACTGAGAATTCAAGAGTGAGCAAAACGCTGCCCTCTCATAGGTGTTGACCTTGCAGTTGGAAGGCTGTGGCGAGCATGGCTTCCACCTGCTCAGCCTGTCTCCCCCCTCCAGGACTCACTCCTGGGCCCAGTCCTGCCATGTATTTCTTTTGCCAGTCAGCAATCGACTCGGTGAGTCAGCTTTGTGGGGGGCCTGGACTGGAGCCCAAAGGTAGGAGGGGCAGAGCTGTTCTCAACTTCAGACCCGGCTTTGGAGCGGTGACCATATTTTCCTAACTAAAAATAAGTGTGGACGGTTTCACAGTGTAGTGCAACTGTTGGTGAAACAGCAAAGCGTTGTACTAAGCTCCCAGACCTGAGCATCCAGCACATACCAGGTATCAGTTCCAGGGTTGTCCACGGCCTCTCTCTTCTCCATCTCTGATCTACAAAATGCAGACAGCAACAGTATCAGCTTCATAGGGCTGCTGTGGAGAGTTAGTGGAATGATGCATGTGCTTAGCGTTAGGGCCATAAACGGTCGTTGTTAATGGTATCATTAGAAAGTATGTCTCCTAAAAGGGAAAAGGGAGTGGACCCACTGCCCCGTGTGGAAGCTGCGTCAGACTGTTCAGCATCTCCCCCTTCAGGCCAGAGATGTTTTTAGCCCTTTCCTTTTTTCCCTTGTTTTCCTTCTCCTGGTCCGGCTGACCCTTGAGGCTTCCATGTCCCACATCCCACTGTCAACAACTATTTACGCTGATGAAGCAAGTTAGAAATGTCCCTAATGTGCATGCCCTGGACCGACAGTGGAGAATGAGGTTGGAATAGTGGCTCCTGTCGCCAAGCGCACAGTCTGGTGGGGGAGGGGGACGCAGACAGGTGATGGGCAGCAGGAAAACAGTGCTGGGGGGGGACTGTACAGTGGGAAGAGATAGCAGAAACAGACAGCAGAATGGGGCCCCGGTGAGTCCTGTAGCAACATTGTGAAATTAGAGAAAGGTCCCCCTTCCATTTGCCTTAAACAGTCTTTTTTTTTCTAAACGGTCTTTATAAATAAATACACAAATCTAGGATGCCAGTGGTCCCCTTAATGTGATCATTCATACGGTGTGCAACCTGCACATCTGTATACTGTGCGTAGGAAACCCTAGCTCGAACTGGTGAATCAGGGAGAGCTTCTTAGAGGAGGTGACATTCAGGGTGAGATCTGAAGACGTATCAGAGTAAGCCAGTCAAAGAGATGGGGAATTGCTTAACAAGCTAAGGAAATTGCATGTACAGGGGAGACTGAGAGAGCGAGCAACATTTCCTGGAGCACAGCACACCCAAGGCTGAGTCCTCACCCCCCACCTCCCCGTCCCAGGTGTCGCCTCCTGCCACCTCCCTCCCACCCCCACTCCAGCTGAGCCCAGCACACTCAGCAAGCTGGGCACCAGGGTGCAGACCCTGGAACGTCAGGCATTCTAGCACACCAAAGAACAGGATAACAAAGACCAGCGCAACATAAACATTTAGAACACATCACGGTGCCGTTGGGCGTTGTGCAGAGAAGGGGCAAGAGCTGGGAGCCTTGTTTGTGTTGACAGGGTGCCAGGACACCTAGCTCCACGCCCACGCCTGGGGCTGGGCGGGCGGTGTCTCTTTAAGGAGGCACGACAAGCAAGCTACTGTGCAAGGGCGAGAAAAAGAAAGGCCGGCTGCCAGGGTGGGATTGGGAATGGTGGGCAAGACTTCTGGGTTCCAGAACATTCTCAGCCCTGGTGGCTTGGCCTCTCGGAGCCTCTGTTTCCCCTCAGAGAAGAACTGCGCCATCCCCAGTGAAGCGGTCTAGCAGAAGCGGGGATGAGGGAGGAGCACAGCCAGCAGCCAGGGCGCCGTGTGACTTCACCGCTTCCCCTGCTTCCCTTCGGCTTCCGAGGCTCTGTGCTGACTGTCGAAGGAGGTCCCTGCAGAACGCTGCTATTTCTGACGCGGAGGAGGGACTGCCTTGGAGTCTCAGCTAATGGCACAAATTCCCTTCTCTTCTAGAAAAATTCCCTAGTGCCCTCTTTCTCAGGGAGATGGCCAAGCCAGTCTGGATTAGCTTGCAGTGCCCCCTGCTCTGTTCAGTGAGTGACAGATGTGGCTGACCTTCCTGACCCCTTGGGAGTTATCAAAGGTCTCCACTCAGAACTTCCGAAGTCCCCGGGCCAGGGTCTGGAGAGAACCTGGCTTTCGCAAGCCACTTTGATTGAAGCCACATTGTTTCAGTTTTCCTCTGAGAAAGACAGACATCTGGGTTGACTGGAAAGTTGGCCGCTGCCCCATCTGTCTTGGCACTGGCTGTGTCAACCCCAGGGCCCCTTTGCAGGGGCCGGCAGGGCGGGCACAGGGCTCGAGGCTTGCATCGGTGGGCTCCAGCTGTTCGCCACGAGGTTGTCTTTCCATCTGCCTGGCAAGGGATGAGTTCGCCTTAGAACCCGGGCCCCTCCCTGTATCTCCAGGGAGAGCCGACTCTTGCTTTGCCCCTTCAAAGAATTTTGCAGCTTTCCTTCTTAAAAACAATAATAGCCACCAGTTACTGAACTTTTACACTACGCTAGGCTCGCAGCTTGCATGACCTCACTTAATTGTTACGACCACCTACAAGCCAAGGCTCTTCATCCCCTTTGACAGATGCGGAAAATTAAGTGCAGAGAAGGCTGAGGTCCAAGGTCACACAGTCAGGACAAGTGGAGCCAGGGTTTAAACACCACGACGTGCCAGATTCTCAGCTGACCAAGCTCCCCCTAGTTATTCTGGGGAAGCCTGGGCATGCCTACAGACAACAGAAATCAGGACCCTGAACTGTAATTTCACGGACAGGAGGATGCACGCCAGGGTTGTATTTCATGAGTTACGTGTTCATGAAGGACACTGTCCCTCAAGAGCATTGGGATTGTGGCCTGGCTGGTGTGGCTCAGTTGGTTGGAGCATCATCCCATAACTGAGGGGTTGTGGGTTCGATCCCTGGTTGGAAAACATGTCTGGGTTCTGGGTTCAATCCCCTGTCCAGCCTGTATGGGAGGCAACTGACTGATGCTTCTCTCTTGCATCAATGTTTCTCTTTCTCCCTTCCTCTCTCTCAAAAAGCAATGAAAAAAATGTCCTCAGGTGAGGATAAGAAACATTTTTGTTTAAAAAAAAGAAGATCAGGATCGAGTAAACAGGCAGGGCAGCAACCTGCAGCCCAGGCCTAAGAGTTAACAGAGATGTTCTGACAGCGTAGTCTCAGGGAGACGTGAGTAGGCTTGTTCCATCCCATTCAGGAGGCTGAACGCTGGTGTGGGGATGTTTCTGCTGAGCAGAGCCCAACTCAAAACCGAGTGTAAGGAACAGCTTATTAAAAATTGCAACTGGAACTTTTGGTCGAGATAGTGGAGTAGGTAAATGCTGTGCTTGCCTCCTCCCACGACCACATCAAATTTGCAACTAAATGATAGAACAGTCACCCTGGAGAACCAGCTGAAGACCCACTGAATAGCTGGGTAGTACAGATGAACAGAACTCCTGTAACTAAGGATATAAAGAAGCAGCCATGTCGAGACTGAATTTTTAAAAAACTGCAACTGCCCAGCAGTATAATAGGGTGTGCCTTGAAGTAGTGAGCTCCTGCTCCAGGGAATCTGCCTGCCTTGGCAGAAGGTTTGTAGAAGGAGTTGGGGAAGGAAATTGATTTTTTGAGGGTGAAGAGTTTATGTACACATTGGAAAATTTATTTGAAATTCTCAATGTAAAGAAAGCATGGGTCACAAGGAGTGTGACAGACACAGGTGTGTGATGCCACCCCAGTGGAGGGTGGACAGGTGAGGGTGACGGGGGCACAAGGCCAGGCTGGAGGAGAGAAACACAAGGCAGGTCACAGCAATGACACCACTGTCATCACCATCGCTGTTGTTCAGAGCACTTCAGAAGTGCCAGGCACCATGCAAAGTGCTTCCTCATTTCTCTGTATCCTAACAACATCTCTAGGAGCTTTGGGTGTTACTATCTTTCTTTTACCGATGAGGAAATTGGCCCTGAAACCCCAGGTCTGCGCTACCCCAGACCTCTGCTCCTAACCGCTCTCCCATCTGCCTCCTGTGCTGCCTCTCGTGCCCTTGGCATTGGCCAAACTTGAGGACCCCGGTGTGGGGAACAGCTGTGCTGGGGTGGGGTTCCTCTTCTCAGGGACTCTGGGTGAGATGCCCAGTCTCCTGCCCTTAAACAAATGGGATCTTCAGAATTTCTGTTGTTGGGTTGAAAAAAGCAGTGTGCTCTTGGCTTGGGGATGTTCTGAGAGCTTCTTCCAAGGGGCTCGAAGCATCCTGGGAATTATGTCTGGACTCGTGTTATCGCCCTCCCTGCACGCGCAGGGCTGTTCCCAGCATGTGGCATCTCGGGCCTGGAGAGCGCCAGGAAGGGACAGGGGCAGGGTGGCTGGGTGGCACCTGTCTGAACTGGGGTCTGGCCAGACCTCTCCCCACCACACTGTTTGTTGTGACTAAGGCACCCACTTTGGCTCTAGCGCCGCCCTGAGGAAGCAGTCAGAGCACGTCTTTGGCTGGAATGTCCACCATATTGGGAGGGTCCATTAGGATTTCACCAAGGAGGAAAATCTGGAATAATGAACATTATGATAATTACCAACATGTGACAAGCATTATGCTCAGAGTTTTACATGCTTGTTCAGTGTTCGCAATAACCCTCCCAGGAAGCAATTGTCGTCCCTATTCTATTGATACAACAAATGAGGCTCAGAGAGGTTGAGCAAGTTGCCAAGTCTCTCCAGCCAGTGAGGGGCTGCAGACCAGTTTGCTATTCTTGAGATTGTGTGGAAGGAAGGAAGGAAGGAAGGAAGGAAGGGAGGGAGGGAGGGAGGAAGGGAAGGAGGAAGGAGGGGAGGGAGGGAAGGAGGGAGGGAGGAGGGGATGGGGGGAGGGGCGCCTTGGGGAGCACCCAGAGGCCGTGGCAGACCCCGTGCTAGCCTCAGTCTGCTGCTGATCACCTCTGTCAAGTTGGTCCTCACAACATTTCACGAGTTGAGTTTCCATCCCCTCTTCTACAGATGAAAAAATTAGACTGAAAAAGGTTTAAAAAAAGACTGAAGGATGTTAAGAAATGCACCCAGGTCCCACAGCTCTGACTGGAGCCAGGAATTGGGTGCGGGTCTGCCTGCCCCCTGCACCCACACCCTTTCACCTACTGCTCTGTGAAATAGAACTTTCTCTGCAGCTTTCCTGCCTGCAGTTTGCAAACTGGGGTTCGGCTCCAGCCTGCTCACATGCCCCTACACACGGAGCTCAACCTCATCCACCTCATCCGGTGTGTGTGTGTGTGTGTGTGTGTGTGCGCGCGCGCTCTCCAGACAGAGGGGTGTGTGGCAGGGGACCCTCCACATCTCCCTGCTGCAGCCATCTGTCATCACAGGCTGAGACAGCCCTGGCTTATAAACAGCCGTGTGGCCAGACTTACGTCTCCACCTCCTGCTTCCTGAGCTCTGTCATGGAGTCAGGGCCAAAGCTGTCTCCAGCAATCAGTTTGTTCTCGTTGAGGCCTTCCTGGGAGTTCCAGCAGACAAGGGGGAGAGGCGGCAGGGCAGGGGCGGGCTGCAGCCGGGGGCCCTCTGCTCCCCCCCCCATTTGTGCCCAGGCTGAGGTGCAGCGGTGAACGGACAGCCGGGATCGGGGGCCAGAAGACCCAAGTGCCGGGCCCACGTGGCCCAGGTCTCCTTACACATGTCTGCCCTACACGATTCTCAGGCATTCTGTGACATCCAGACTCCCTGGAGTTCAGGCCGATCCCAGCTGACCCCTCAGGAGCTGCTTTGGCCTCCTTGGGTCTGAGAGTCCCAATGGCAAGGTCACCTGCCTCTTCCCAGTGTCTCCTTGAAGCACCCGTGGCAATCGGGGTTAGCAGCCATTCATTCTCTCTCTCCCCCCACATCTCACAAATCCTCCGCTCTCTGCACATTGGTCCCCGAGATGGCCGAGCAGCCATGAGGGCTAGTACGGCTCTTCACCATTCCCTCTGTTGATGTGGCGCGGCTCTTTGGTTATGGACACTGGGGAGCACGCACCCAGTTTCTAATCAGCTCTTCTGACCTCCTCCTGGGCATCCTTCTGTTTTGTTTTGTGTCTAACCCTCACCCAAGGGCATGCCCATTGATTTTAGAGAGAGAGAAACTTGATTGAGAGAGAAACATCCATCGGTTGCCTCCTGTATGTGCCCCTATCAGGAATCGGACCTGCAGCCTAGGTACGTGCCCTGACTGGGAATTGAACCCGCAGTCTTTTAGTGTAAGGGATGACACCTCAACCAACTGTGCCACCCAGACAGGGCTCCTTGTCTTTTTCTTTATTTCCCACTCGCTCTCCTGATCCCTTGTAAGAAAAAATGGGAAGGGGGCGGGTGGGGCAGGGGAGAGGGAGGGTTCCCAGAAAGGGTGATAGGCTTCCTTCTGGCAGGCGTCTTCCTGTGACCTCTGACCCTATGATTCTCAGCCCGGACACCTCTTCAGGCTTGCCATGAATTCAGTCATTTATTTACTGGGAAGCAGTAGAGAGGAATGGTTCAGAATCTACCCCCTGGAGGCAGATGCCTGGAATCATAATCGCAGCTCCAACCACCTGCCGGGTGACCGTGGGTGTGTTTCCTGACCCCTCTGTGCCTCGGTGTGCTCATCTGTGAAGTGGGGGTAATATTAGGAAGTAGCTCCAAGGGTTGTTATGAGGATTAAATAAGTAGTATGTGTAAAGTTTTCACAGTAGGGCCTGGCCCACAGTGAGCTCTGCTTTCGGGTTTGCTCTCATCGTCCATTCAGTTCTGACTGAGTGTCCGCACTGCTCCATGCGCCGCGCTCGGTTCTAGAGACGTGAAGGAGACGAGGGCCTCGTCCTCGGGGAGTTTGCGCTTTGTCGGGAGAGAGGGGCAAGCAGCCTGCCGTGCTACGTGCTGTAACAACAAGGGAACGCCTGCGTGCGCTGGGGGCGCTGGAGAGGCGCGCCTAGGGCGTGCCGGGGGGGGGGGGGGGTGATACCTGCCCCCCCATTCGGACTCACACAGCTCGGGGTGCTGGAGCCCAGCCCCCCGACGGAGCAACAGGCAAACCCTGCGCGGGACTTTCCACAGCAGGAGCAGATAGTGCAACTTATATTCACATCTTTTTACTCTTAACACATTAAGCTTCACTGATGTCTGTCCTCACTTGGCCGGTATATCCAACCATCACCTGTCATGGTTGGCACACACAGTGACAGGGAAGAGTGGGGTTCCAAGAAAAGGGGGCACCTCCCCTGTTTGTCTGGGACCCCCCAGCACACAGCACACGGCAGTGCGTGGGGGACGAGGTGTTCCAACTGTGTTGTCTAGTTTTAACCTCAGCAAGCCTCACCAAGTGGGGAAGCGACTCTTAAAAATCCCTGCCAAGAAACCAGGTTCAAAATAATACTAATGACATAATTGCAAGTAATCATTAAAAAATGCAAAGCTGGCACCTCTCCTCTACCGTGCAATCAGCCGTGGAGCCCAGGATCCAACTGACGGAGAAGGCCATGTGCACTATCGTTTACATCTGCTGTCCTTACTGACAAGCCTTGCCTTACGTGTGTGGTGTGCCCTGAGGTAGCACCTAATGATGGAGTTGAAGCTGTCTTGATTAAAAAAAAATTAAAAACACTAAGACACTCAAACTTTGCTGTACAATTGAGTGAAAGTATAGCTATTTCTAACATGTCTCCTGGTACTTGCAAGAATCTATTTCAACCATAAAATATATGAAGAACTATCTTTTTTGTAAGCCACTAAAGAAAAAATGAACCAGAGGACACATATTCCCAGTAGTAAATGAATTCTTGAATTAAAAAAAACAACAACTGGCAGCGCACCTGCAGACACTGCGCGTGGTTCGGTGATACGGTGGAGAACTCTGCACGTGAAAGCCCTTCAGCACGGACTTCACAGGCGAGCTGTCCCCGCTAAGGAGTCAAAGCCGGGAGGTGGCAAAGTGCTACAGGAAGTCATCATGCTGTTAACTGTACAGAACAAGACCCTCAAAGTAGGACGGTATCTTATGGAACTTTGTGTTGAAATAGTGCCAGTGAAGATCCCTAGAACCCTTTGAAAATGGCTGGCTATGTCTTTCTCGGCAGAGGACTTGTCAAACTTAATGATGAGCTATTATTTTTAAAAAATGAAAAGGTGGGTGTCCCTATGTGCTGCCTTTCTCTGTGATGACAGGTGGCTGTCCGGAGCATGCTGCCTGCTGGGGCTTTTCGACAAGGTTGACACGCTAGTCTGTCCCCCCAAGTAACGGAGACTTCCCCTGTTCCCGTGTAACCTAGAGAGTTCTCAGCTGCTCTGTGAGGTAAAGGGGGGTGTTGTGAAATCCAGGCAGGAGCACCAGCACCAAAATACACAGAGGATTGTTTCCTCACTGTGGGGTGCTGTAAACCGTCTCCATTCGCATGCTTGAAAAACTTGAAAACTGGAATTTTCTGACTTAGAATGTGTAAGAACAACAAACCGACCTCCCTGCGGGGAAGATGGAAATTTACCAGCCAGATTTCAACAGCATCACATGGTTGGTGAATGTGAGTGAACAGTGAACGGCATGGTTTTTGTACGTGCAGTCACTGATGAGTTTCTTCCACGTTGAGTAGGACACTTCGTCAGTTACAGCAGCATTAAGACCAAGTATCAGAATAGACTGAACTAAGCCAGGGTGTGAATTGTTGTATCCAGATGTTTAAAAACCAGTGAAACCACTGTAGTTATGTACGATGTAACTACTAGGAGAAACTGGGTGATGGATACTCAGGTACTATTTTTTTTTTGCAACTTCCTGCAAGTCTAACTACTTCAAAACAAAAGTTTTAAAAAAGTAATAAAAGGAGCCCTGGCTGGTGTAGCTCAGTGGATTGAACACAGGCTGCGAACCAAAGCATCACAGGTTCGATTCCCAGTCAGGGCACATACCTGGGTTGCAGGCCATGGCTCCCAGCAACCACATATTGATGTTTCTCTCTCTCTCTCTTTCTCCCTCCCTTCCCTCTCTAAAAATAAATAAATAAAATATTTTTAAAAATATTTTTAAAAGTAATAAAAGGTGTTCAATCATATGTGATATTATGTTACATCAATATAGTATACTATATACTATATATAATACTACAATTATATACAAGATACATAGTTACTTAATGTCATTTTTTTAAGAGCAAGGAGGACGGAGAGGAGCCTGGCGCAGCTGGTGATGGCCTGAGAAATGGGGCCTCGCAGCTACAGAGTGGGCTGGACATCCAGACTGCACCCCACTTCCTCACATGGGTGACAGAGGATCCCAAGGGCCCTCACTGAGACCTGTCTGTATCTTCACTCCTCAGCCTCCCCAGTGATCGAAAATGGCCAGCTGGAGTGTCCCCAGGGGTACAAGAGACTAAACCTCACTCACTGCCAAGGTAAGGATGACCAGGGCTGAGGCTGGGCCAGGGGAGGGAAATGACAGAGGCCTGACGATGCAGGGACCGCCCCCCAACTCACCTGGCCTCACCGGTGGACACTGCCTGAGTGGTCTCCACTGGGCACCACTAAGCCCCGCCTGGAGGAGCTCTGGGGGGTGCTGGGTGCGGAGGCCTGAGGAAGTCAGGGGACAGGAACAGAGTTAGCTGAGGAGGGACCTTCGGCTGAGCCCAGCCCCCTCCCCATCTCCACCTGCCCCCTGCCGGACCTGGGCCAGGCTCTGTCTGAGGGTGCCACCCCACTTTCCACTTGTACACTCACTGCCTGGGATAATGTCCCTGGAATGGAAGGACTTTTGACCCCAAGGTGGGAGATCCAGTCAGCCCGAGTTAGTGGGGACCTCTGGGGACCTTCCCCAACCAGGCCCATCAGCGGCTTTCCCTGCTTCACCCCACTGCAGGGAGGGGGAGACGGGAGGGCACGGGTGGAGGAGAGGGGACTGAGAAGCACAAACTCTGGCCTTGCTGGCCTGGCAGACAGGCTCTGGGAGATCCGCCGAGCCCAGGGTGCCCTGCATCAGAGAGCCCCCCAGGCAGACAAGGCCCGGGGGCACCTCGGGACCAAAGGGTGGGAGGTGGGGATCAGCTATGGCTTTGTCACTACAGGGAACTCCAGTGGGGGTGGGGAGCGGGACCAGGGTGGCTGAGGGGTCCAGGAGGCCTCACGGAGGGAGGCAGCAGCTGCCACTCCGCAGCTGGAGCTCTGAGCGAGGAGCCCCTGGCGGCGGTGGGCCTGGCGCCGGTGTGATGTGAGCGGGGCCTTTCAGGCTGTGAGCAGTGCCTGGGGCCGACAGAGGTGCGTGAGGAGCGAAGGCAGCTCTGCCTGCAGAAAGCTCTGAGAACTAGACGCGCTGCTGTCTCTGGGGCTACTTTGGGTGAAGCCGGATGAGAGACAGGGGTTGACCCAGGTGGCCTCCTCAGAACCTTCCCCCCCAGAGGCTTCTTTGGGGGCACAGAGTCTGAGGAGGCCCCGGGGTGACTGGGCTCTGGGCGTGTGGGGCGCCAGGCCGCAGGAGGATTTCTGGCCCGTGGATAAGAAAAGGAGTTTGGGCCAGGCAAAAGGGCTGACACGTGACCAGCCCAGCCTGGGGTCCCCCTCCCTCTGGGGCGGTGGGCTGAGGGCCTAGTGGACCGTGGGTGTGGAGAGCTGTCTGTACTGCTGCCCTTGGAGGCTGCGGGAGGGTTGTTCATATTTAAACTGTCTCCAGTGGCCTCTCCTCCTGGCAGTTTTCCCAGCCCGGGAGGTTAAGGTTGTTTCCAGAATCTCACATGAGCTCTGCCCTCCATCCCCTGAGCCCCCAGGATACAGGACGCCAAGGGGCCCTCCCCGCAGGCCCTGCCTTGAATCCTCCCCCTCCCACGTCTGTGGGAGCAGTCTCACACCTTTGAAGGGACCCACCTAATGCTGCACACGTGGGTGCCACCTCCCTGTCCCTCCACCTTCTCCCCTACTCCCGCAGGGTGATTTTAGGGTGTGGCTGTGAGCTGCGTGCATTGTGCCGGGGGCTGGTACCCAGGGCGGCTAAGACCTGGCTGCCGCCCCAGGTGAAGACAAGCCCCTAAACAATCACACGCCATGAGAGACGCGCTCTGGGCGGAGAGCAGCACTGGGTGCTGTGGGATTGCATGGTGGGGGCCCTTCCCAGACCCGAGGATCCCTGACCCAGACTTAAAGAAAGGGGAGAGCTGGCCTGCTCACAGGGTTCCAGGTGCTGGGACAAGCATGCTCGGAGGAGTTTGGGCGGACTAGGGCGCAGCCTGCAAGCGCCCAGTAGGCATGCAGGCATCCCAGGGCCTCATCGAGCCGCCCGCTCGCCCACAGGCTTTGGAGAAACATGGCGGAGGGCCTTGGATACCGAGCGAGGGTGCAGGGGCTCCCTGTGGGGGGCGCTAGGGAGCCCAGAGGCGTCTCAAGCAGAGGGGAGGCCAGTCAGGCTTGTGTTCAGACGAATCACTCTGGCCAGTCTGGAGGCGAATGGATCAGTGTCCCTTCCCGGCTGTCCCTCCCGGAAGGGCGTCCTGACCCGGGAAGGTGGGTCATCTCTCAGGCCCTTCATCCCTGTGCTTAGTGCCAATTTCTCCAAAGCCCGTGGGTGAGCCGGTGGCTCCGATGACGCCTCTGGCCCTGGCGGCGCCCCTCCCAAATCTTCACACTCACCATTATTGCTGCCACCGTGACGAACACAGGTGACACTGTCCAGAGGGGCAGCGATTTCTTGGACCTGACAGCGTGAGAGTGGGATCTCCTCTTTGCAGCGAGGAGCTCCCGTCATAAAACATTTCTGAGACCACAGAGGGAGCTAATGGAGCTCCCTCGTCTGGAGCACGGCTTGAGTGTCCCCTGCTCACGGGGTGGGGGGTGGCCTGCCTGAGGCTGGGGTGTTCGAAGGGCCTGGAGACCTGCCCTCCTAACCCTCTGCCCCCCAGCACCTGCCTCCCCTTCCTTGTTGGGGCACCTTCCACTGCAGCTCACTGCGTACGTGTTCCCCGAACTCTGGGTCCAGCAGAGGTGCTTTGGGGTTTCTCAGGGAAAGCTGAACAGGAGGGACTGGGAAGCCCTTTCTCCACCCTCCAGCCCCAACCGTCCCCTTATCTGCTGCCCCTGTTTGCATCCCAGCATGTCGCTTACTAGCTGAGCGACTTTGGGTGAGTTACTCCTGGAGCTTCAGCTTCCCCACCTGTAAAGTGAGGACATGGAGACCTGCTTGATAAAATTGTGGAAGTTAAGTGAGGCGTCACATGCAATAGGCACTTGGAAAACACTAGCTCTTAGTATTACGATTATTATTGCCAGCCACAGGACCAAGTGATTTGCCCTTTTTATCCTGTTTTATCCTCCTATTCCAGACCATCTGGTAGTTGACCCTTATGATCCCCACTTTACAGATGAGGAAGTTGAGGCACAGAGAGGGGGATCAACTTAATAGAAGGCAGCTCCCTTATTGTTGTCCTTTTACTTGGAAGAAGTACTGGGAGACCTCCGCCCCAGCCTGCCCCGTTCCCGGCCCCCCCGTCAGGCCTCAGTGGGGCAGGCCCCTGGTCATCTCCTCCCACCCCGCAGACATCAACGAGTGCCTGACCCTGGGCTTGTGCGCGGACTCGGAGTGCGTGAACACCAGGGGCAGCTACCTGTGCACCTGCAGGCCCGGCCTCATGCTGGACCCGTCGAGGAGCCGCTGCGTGTGTGAGTGCTGGCGGGGAGCAGGGGCAGGGGACAGGGGGAAGGGAGATGGGACCCCCAGGGACCACCGGCCAGGCCCAGAGCAGAAATTCCCCGCCCCCCCACCCCCCGGGCTCCATCCCCGGGTGCAGTGTCTGCTACTCAGCCTGGAACTGGGCCCCATGTACACAAATGGATCTGTCCCCTCCTGCTGGGGCAGGGACAGCTGCTCCTGTGCTTTGGGCTTTAGGCATTTTTTGGGGGATTTGGCAGTTTGGGATTTTCTACTCCTGTTTTCCCTCTAGTCATTCCTGGCCCCCCTGTGACCTCATTCGCCGTGGGGGGGTGGTCGGTGTTGCCTCCGCCCTGACATCTGGCTGAGCAGCTGCCTCTCCCGGCGCCTGCACTCAGTGCCACTCACTTAGTGCAGGCCTTTCAGAAGGGGCCTGTCTGCAGCCTGAACACCGCCACTGCCCAGCCCTGGGGCCTTTCCACAACTCTGCAGTCCCTCGTGGTTCTGAGTGTGTCTCTGCATCCGTGAGCGCGTACGTGTCACGGGTCGTATTAGCATTGTGTGCGTGCGTGCACACCCAGGCAGCTGTTTCCACTGACTTCTGTGGGTTCCAGCGGGGAGGGGCCCAGGCTTACAGGCCCCTCCGATGGCAGAGCTGACGCCACAGCCCAGACGGGGCTTTCCTGGGGCAGCGGGGTCTGACCAGAGCTGAATAAAGCCAGTCCCAACTGGCCTCTGCCAAGGGACAGCCCAGATCTGGCCGGCCACCCCGGCTCAGCAGAGCTCCCTGGGGCTGGCCCTCAGTCTGCAAACCACAAGGTCCTGGGTCTGAGGAGACCACAGAATGAATGTCATGCCAGTGCCACTCAGAGGGAGCACCCGAGTGAAGGGTGGACTCTGCCCAGTGTGTGTCTCCGGGGACAGGGGACGCCCAGAGAGTGAGGGGCCCAGGCTGGGGGGGAGGGGAGGGACGTGCCAGGCTGCTCTCAGGAAGAGCTCACGGTGACAGACACGTAATCAAGGCCTCCAGGGGCTTCCGGCTCTTCCTCCTCCCCACCCCACCCCTACTTCAGAGTCCTTTATCGGGCAGGCGTATTTAATGTCCGAGGTGACGTGTTTATTAGTGCCAGAATGAGACCCTTCATGCAGAGGGAAGCAGAGATGGCCCTTTTCTTCCCCTCTGTCCTTAGTATTACCCGCTCCAGCCTCCTCGGATGATTCATCTCCCCAGGACGGGGAGGGAGGTGGGATTAAGTGTCTGAGCTTTGCCCTCCTTCCTGTCACCTGACCAGGGCTAGGAGAACAGCTCCAGGGGCCCTCTGGGCTGGGAAGCCTCCTGATATAGCCAGCCTGTCACCTCTCCCTGGGGCTTCACGGGACAGGCCTTCCCTACAGCATCCCAAAGGGAAGTGGCCGCTGGAGGCAAAGATTGTTTTTTGTCTGGTTGGTTGTTGGTTTATTTGGGGTGGGGGCAGGGCGGGATCAAACCTGGAGAGCCAGGCTCATGGACTGACCGACAACTGACCTATGTATAGCACATGACCTTTGACAAGGCCCTTTCTCACGTGTCGCTGTGAAAAAGGTGTATTCGTCAGGCGTCTTTGGGTTACAAGTGACAGAAACCCAGCTCAAACCACCTTAACCAACAGTAATTCTTTGGTCCACACAACTAGGAGGTCTACAGGTAGGTGTGCCTCAGGCGTGGCTGGATCCAGGCACCCACGGTGACTTTAGGATGTCTCTTGCTCTCTCTTTCCTCGGGGTTGATTTCTTGGTCTTTCAAACGTACCCACCAGATGCTTCGGGCCTATATCCTCCCAGCCTTGCAAACTCAAAAAGGAAAAGAAAAGTCCTCTCTTTTCTAATAATTCAGGAACAGTCCCAAAGCCGATTATCATCATTGGGCCTACTTATCAAGCACCCACCCCTGAGTCAGTCACTGGGACTGGGGACGAGGGCTGCTCTCCTTCAACCAGGAAGTGGGGGGGGCAGGACTGCGGGGGAGGGGTGGGTCCCACAGGAAAACAGGACACTGCTACCAGAATATGAGGGACAGGCATGCACCACTCACGGGATCATCATCATCACCATCACCCTTATTTCACACATGAAGGAGACAAGGCCCAGGAGGTCATGGAGCTCAAGGTGGAGCAGGGAGTTCAACTTGGGCTGCTGGGTCCTGGCCAGGGCTCCTCAGAGTCATCAGATCCTCAGCCTCAAGTGTTACCCTCTTCACCCCTCCCCGTGTCCCCTCGTCCGGCCCTCTAAAGATTTCAGTCCCTTCCAATGAGGTATGACCTCCTCATCTTCTGCTGAGGTAATTTATGAGAGAACCTGTAATATTCGCTCTCAAAGTACGAGCAAGGGGACAATGGTGGTGGCATCGTTATTTTCAAAACCCAGCCTAGCTCCCACTCACTGTGGTCCACTGGATTCTGATTCGTGGATCTAGCCGTCCGTCAGCCCAGTCAGCACGCACTGAGCATCTATCTGCCTGCTGCTGACGCATGCAGGGGGCCTGGGTTGGGAAGATGCAGAGTCCCTGTCCTGACAGGTCCCCCTCAGGCCTTTGGTTCTCACCTCCTCGCCTCTCTCCAAGGAGACTGGCCCCCAGAGCCCACTGCTCCCCACCAACTCCAGGCCCATGTCGGGCTTTGGGGATCATGTACCATTCAGCATCTGGGGACAAGTGGGTGCACCGCCATTTCCTGCTGTCGGGTTCTCCATGTGGGTGGCAGTCAGGGGACCCCTCAACCAGGTAGCATGAGGAGGTGCTGATGCTTCCACCACAGCTATTCCGCCCGACCTTCCTATGAGCGTTGTCAGGGCCCATGCGCCCAGGCTGGACACAGGCCAGGCCAGTCCCAGTGCACTCGACCGGCCCCTCCTCCATCCTCTGCCCTCTCTGCTGCGCTTTCCCCTCCCCCAGCCACCTGCCCGGCCCCACCTGCTGTGTCTGTTGCAGCGGACAAGGCCGTCTCCATGCAGCAGGGCCTGTGCTACCGGGCCCTGGAGCCCGGCACCTGCACGCTGCCTCTGAGCCAGAGGATCACCAAGCAGATATGCTGCTGCAGCCGAGTGGGCAAAGCATGGGGCAGCGAGTGTGAGACATGCCCCCCTCCTGGCACAGGTAACGCTCGGGCCCCTTCTCAGCTCTGGCCCCCACGGGGCTTCCCCCGAGCCAGTGACCCTTTCCCCCTATGTGGACCCTAGTTTTCCCTCCCACTCAGCCCCTTAACCCAACCTGGAGTCCCTCCGTCCTTGCTGCCACAGAGCTCAGCCCCCCCGGGGGAGGGTGGGGAGGGCCCTGGGTTCCTGCAGGAGCAGCCCCTCTCAGCGCGTCCTCTGACCACTGGCCTTGCAGAGTCCTTCAGGGAGATCTGCCCTGCCGGCCATGGCTATACCTACTCGAGCTCAGACATCCGTCTGACCGTGAGGAAAGCTGAGCAGGAGGAGCTGGCCAGGCCCTCGAGGGAGCACAGGCCGAAGAGCGAGGGGACCCTGCCCAGGCCAGCGGAGAGGCAGCCGCTCCGGGCGGTCACCAGCACCTGGCAGGAGGCCGAGACCGTCCCCGACAAGGGTATCCGGGCTGGGGGAGATGCCTGCGGGGTTCCCCTTCCCCCCTGAATTACAACGCCTCAAAGAGCTGCTGGGAGTTTATCCTGGACACATAGCGTCTTCTTTCTGGAGCCTTAGGAAGGGGAGTTTGGAGCAGCAGCACCCAGCCCGGGAACCGGCTCTCCCGGCCTGGCGTGACGGGAACACCTCACCCCTCCCCCTCCCATAGGGGGTCCAGAGGTGCCCACGTCCCAGGGAGCTGCTGATGGAGGCGGGAGAGGTCAACAGCAGCCCCCACTCCAGCCGATCAGGCCTTTCCACCCCCAACCCTGGTCACGCAGCAGCTGAGGCTGGCGCTTGCTGCAAGGCCTGAAAAGCTGGCAGGTGGATCCCGGGGAGCCTGGGAGCTCTGGATCCCCAGCTCTGGCCGCAGAGTCAGAGCACGAACTCCAGCTCAGCTCCCTTAGGCTCAGGAGGCATGGGGCTGGGAGGAGACTGGGCTTGTGGTGCCCATGGCAGGTGCCCTTGGGGAACCGTGCAGAAGACCTGCCCAAGTTACTGAGAACACAGCGTGCAGGAGGCCCAGGAGGCCTTAGGATCAGGGGAGCTATGAGATGGCCAGAGCTGCTCCAGGACTCTGGAACAGACAGACAGGGAAGTCAGGACAGCCCAAGTTGTCATGGGAACTGCACACTGGCCAAGCCAGCAGCAACTGCTTCCTAGAACCATTCCCCTGGCCCGCAGCCGGGGCGAGGGCGGAGAGAATGGGTGTGACTGGGAGGCTTGGGAGGGAGCAGGTGGTGGGGCAAGGAGGAGAGGGACAGCTAGGACCCACAGGGCGGACAGACTCAGGTGGTGTGGGACTCCTGCCATGAGAGACCTTAGAGGGAAGCAGGTCTGGGACACACCTTGCAGACAGAGTCTGGGATCTGTGGTGGCCATTCTCCATGGGGAGGGAGGGTCAGAGGCAGGCAAGAAGAGTCCGAGGTCTCTCCCCCACTGACCCTGCTGGGGATAAGGTCAGGAGGTCACAGACCGAACCAATCCTGGCCATGGGTGGAGGGGAGAAGGCAGCCAGACTGTCCTCCCCGAGCTCACGTCTCACCTTCCCTTCCCAGGTGACTCTCAGGCTGGCCAGGTGAGTGAGTCTCCCCACTGGGGAGCTGGGCAAGCATGGCACAGAGGGGGACCCATGGCCACCGAGGCTGCGGGGCAGTGTCCTGGGAGGGAAGACAGGGAGAAGGATGGCGTGTATACAGGGATGGTCTGCGGCCCCCTTCAGAAAGGAAGTAGGAACGTCTCCTGTCCGGGCTGTCACTCAAGCAGATGAGGTGTAGAACTGGTTCTAGACTGATTTCAAGTCAGGTGCTTTCCGAGCTTGATTTGCTAAAACCTCGAGGCCTCCTCTGGGAGTGGCTCACGGGGACGCGGGGGCGGAGCTGTGGACAGCCTCAAACCACTTCACTGGGAAGTGGGGCTCCCACCCCTTCTCTGTGCCAGGAGTCCCCTGTAAAGAACTGGGCGTTCCCCTAGAAAAACAGTCTGGAAGAGTGAATCTGCTTCTTCCCTCGCCAGTCTGCCAGTCCCTTCCCTGTCCCCTGCCCCTCCAACCTGCTTACCTGATTGTCCCCAAACGCTGTTTTTCTGAGGAGCTACTTCTCCTTCTGGAGAACCACGTGCCGTCTCCCCAGACCAAAGTTCCGCTTCCAGTCCTCACGGCCCTGGGCCTTGCTCCTCTTCCTCTGTCCACCTCGGCCCATCCTCCTCCTCCTGGTCCCCAGGGTTTGTCCACCTCTGCCTGTGGGCTGTGGGGAGGGACAGCAGGTAGGGCCTGGGACCCTGGCTTCACTGCACTGGCCCTGTGACACTGGGCGGGCTAGTTAACCTCTGGAGCTCCTGCTGCTGTGTCTGAGATCACAGCATTGATACGACACTAGCTGACGTGATACTGACTGGTGCATTACACGCTTCAGTTCCTTTAATCATTACAACCGACCAGCATAGGACAGCTGAGATTAACTAGGTGTAGACATAAAGTGCCTAGCAGAGTGCCCAGCACGTAGCAAACACTTATCACCTCCGGGAGTGAATTGTGAGTGAGTCGGACGGGGAGCCTGGTAGAAGGAAGTATGCCATGGGGGTGACAGAGGAACCAAGAGAAACATTCCCTTGTTTCTGTGCAGGTCACAGCCGGTGTCACCCAAGTACCTGCCCGGGTCCCAGGTGAGTCCCTCCTCCTACTGGCTCCCAGCTAACAGAGAAGGGGGGAAGGAGAGACCATCTCGTAGTGGAGTTAGTGCACGTGTTACACAGGGCTCCGATCAGGTGAGGTCATGCATGACAATGTGACACGTGAACTCCATACATGTAAGGAGCTGGTTAGGTGAGCGAGGCACAGCGGTGCTTTGCAAGTTTCCCTACCCCAGCATCCTTTCCGCGTTCCGCGTGCCTCCCAGCACGTCCAGGAGACCGACCAAAGAGGAAGCACTGCCTAAAGGAAGTCGGGTCCCCAGAGCTCTTCCCCCAGGGCCTGTCTTCCCTGGGGAACACTTAGGGTTCTGCAGAGCCCAGCTCGGCGGTCTCTGGGGTTGGGGACAGAGCACTGTTCCAAAGTCAGACAGCTGGGCGCCTGCTTCCTCTGGTAAAACACGGGCACTAACGCCTGCCCTGCTGCCTCCCAAGGCAGAGAAGTTGCTGGTGTTCATGGCAGTACAGTAAACAGTAAACAGTAAAGCACTTTGCAAACAGATGAATGCTGGAGTGGGAGCCCAAAGACCCGGCTTTGGCTCTGTGGCCAGGAAGCTAGGTAGCCTTGGGCAGGTGGCCATTTCTGCCAGCTTCTGTCCCCTCGCTTGTGCAACTGAGCGTGAGGCTGGATGAGCCCTAATGAGCTCTCAGGTTCTCTGATGCTATCTGTGGCCAGGTCCAGCCTCAGGAGGCTGGGAGGCAGAAGGGGTGACCCGCCCTAGGCTCCACCCCTGGAGGTGGAATATTGGGGGGAAGGGAAGGGCCCCTGCCAGCTTCTCCAGAGGGAGCACTGTCCCTGGTGGGAAGGCGGGTGGCCAAGGGGCTGTGCCCACCTGCTCCCCCTCCCCTTTCCCCCTACAGGACATGCCACAGGAAGACCAATGCCACCACTGCCTGGACCGGGGATTCCAGGGCCCCGGGAAGAAGAGCCAGTGACCGCCCCAGCCAACATGCTGGTGACCCCAGGCCCCCCAGGTACCCGCAGCCAGCCCTGTGAGGGGCAACAGCCCAGAGCCGACCCCAGGGCTCTCGGCCAGATGAGCCCACCGGAGCTCAGCGCCCCTGGCCTCACCCCCCACGGAGACATCGGGGTGCCCTGGAGGACACAGGGGTCCTGACTGGAGCATGAGTCCAGCCAGGAAGGGGGAGGAGAAGGGGAAGCCCTGGGGGCCTGGCTCTTGCAGACTGTGACCCGGAGGCATCTGTGTGCCCTGGTGGCAGGCAGCATCCTCTTCCGGGAGGGCTGACTTTGGGCAGGGGAACGGCTCTAGTTCTCAGGGTGGTTTAACTGCCTGGGAGCCTGTGCTCCCCCCTCCCCCTACTCCCCCACCCCATCCACCACTACAACTGTGAGGGGTTGCAGTGGGGTCGGGGGGGGGTCCCTGGCAAACCCACCTGGCTCTGGAGTGTGCCCTCCCCGAGGCTCATTGTTGGGGGATAGGCAAGGCCAGTGCTGCCTGCTCCCTGTGTGCGTGTGCACTCACGTGTGCCCTCGTGTCCTCGTGTCCACCCTCACACACTCACACACGCCCTTTCTAGGGCTTACTGGTCTCTTAACCTTATAGCCTGAGGTCACCTTGGCGGAGAGGGGTCTTTCTGGCCTTCCTCCGACACAGGGAGAGACTTGGAGCCTGGTGGAGCAGTCCAGGGAATGTGGGCTTGGACCAGGGCCTCCTGCTGCCCCTGCCTGGCCCTCTGTCCTCTGGGCTCAGCGCCCGCCCCTCAGCTCCCCTCCACCGGGCAGGCCGGATGAGCTGGGGGAGGGGGCTCCACTCCGCAGTCCGAGTCTCTGACAAGGAAAATGAACCTGGAGGCAGAAACGGAGGGGCAGGAGGGGTCCAGCCAGGCCCTGCAGCAGCTCCAAGGGGCAGAGGGTACCCCCAACCACCACCAATAGCCTTCGGCCTATCCCTCATTTTCTGTCACCCCCCAAATCATCCCTCCAGGAGAACATTTAGAACCTGGCTGGGGGTCCCCAGGAGCCCCCAGACGGACACTTGGGGCCAGGCCGGTGGCAGGGAGCCTACCAAACGGGCCAGTGTGCTTGTTCGGTTCAGTCCAGTCCAATTTAGCAAAGGCTCTGAAGCCCCACTGTGCGCCACCACAGGCCACATCCTGAGCCGTTCCCTGGGTCTCCAGGGCTACCTCAGGGCTGTGGGGCGGGGCGGGGGAGCCCAGGCCAAGAGGGCTTCCCGCTGAGACGTCAGAGTGCACACAGGGCCCGAAAGCATCCGTCATTCGGTCCGTGGCGTGTCCGCTCAGCGTGCTGTAAGTGTGAGGTGCCTTCCCAGCACTGGGGACAGAGTTCACAAAAGCTGGTCTCCGCCCTCTGTGCGGCCTCTGACCCGAGTCCTGGAGAGTCTCCAAACTGTTTCTGAATTCAGTGTCTGTCTCCCCTTTTTACCCCACAACCACCCCCCACGGTGGTCCTTGTTTAAATTATTCCAGCAGGTCTCTAATAGGGGCCCCGTGTGCCTTCCGTCCCATCCTTCTGAACGAGGGGGCGTGGCAAGGCGAGTGGTCTTTCGGAGACAGCGCTGGTCACACCCCACGTGGCACGACCCCCGTGTTCACACGTCTCAGTGTGGCATTTAAGATCCTGCTCAGTGGGCCACAGCCCCTCTCCCCTGTCCTCCTGGAAGTTCTCCCTAAGCACCCTGCTCACCAGATCTGTCTGTCTGTCTGTCTGTCCAGGGGAAATGGGTAGGATTAGCCGGGGAAAGGAATCACCGGGCAGTGGGGTGAGCCACGCCCCTATTCAGGGAGAGGTCAGGCTGGAGACCTCGGCAGGGCAGGCCCTCCTCAGACTCAGTGAGAGGGTCGTTGGCATCTGCTTGGTCTGGGTCAGAGTGATGTGCTCTTTCAAGCTGCATCCTGGTAGGGCTCAGGGCCCCGGGGGACCTCCGGGGGGGGTGGGGGGTGGGAGGGACTTACATAGGCCATGCTATATGTGTGAATGTGGGAAGGCCCAACTAAGTGTGGGATGAGTGTCCTTTGAGTCCCCCACGGCCTGTCCCCCACGCTCCTCCCACCCTGCTCCACTGCCTTTGCCCACCCACTACCCTGCCATAGCCTCTGCTTTGCTCTGCCTCCAACAGATGTCGACAGATGTGCCACCAACATCTGTGGCCCCGGAACCTGTGTGAACCTCCCAAATGGGTACAGATGCCTGTGCAGCCCCGGCTACCGGCTGCACCCCAGCCAGGCTTACTGCACAGGTATTTGCTCTGGGGTCCGGGGCGCACTCAGTGTTGGGGTGGGTGGGAGCAGGGCCGCTAGGGGACAGAGTCGGGAAAGGGTCCAGGCAGCAGAAGGTCCGAGTCATGCTGGGTGGTGTGTGGGTTGAGGAGTAGTGCAGTTGCTGTAGACAAACCTGACCTTAACCTTGGGGAGACCAGTCTCTGGGAGAAGCATATGACAAGTCTTCAGGACTCCAGGAGGGTGGGAAGCCACCCCAGAGCTCCCCAACCAGTGCCGGGAGCCCTCGGGCCTGTATCCAGCCTACCCCTCAAACCGGCCATCTCGCTGCCTGCAGAGTGGACCAAGGTCCACCATCGTCGTAATGTCTCCACCAGGGCCACCCTTCGGGGAGAGGTTTGGGGGCCAAGGTAAATCATCACACGTGGGCCTGATCACCCCCACCCACAATATTGTACAAAGGAGACATGGCCACTGCACCTTCCGGGAGAAAGGAAGGGATCCGTGAGGCCACTGGGGGAGGGGCCGTGGGCAGGGAGGAGTGCGGCACAGCTGCCCAGGCCCTTGGTGCCTGAGCGGGCCCAGTGGATGGCTTCATGGTGCCCAGCCTTAGAGATATTTCATCTGCCCGGCCTCCTCTGCTCCCTCACCCACTCCTTGCCCCACAGCACCATCCCCATCCAGCCCCTAGCACAGGCAGGTTGCTGGCAGGTGCCCAAGAAAGGCCTCCCTGACCTCCCTCCCCCCCTCCCTGTGCTCAGATGACAATGAGTGTCTGAGGGACCCTTGCCTGGGAAAAGGGCGCTGTGTCAACCACGTGGGCTCCTACTCCTGCCTCTGCTACCCTGGCTATGCACCGGCCACCTCAGGGACCACGCAGGGATGCCAAGGTAAGCCCCTGCCCTTGGGGTGGGCACAGGACCCCACAGAGAGTGTAGAGGTGGAAGTGGATGCAGGAACTCTGTCACAGCTCTGCAGTGTGAGGGGTGCGGGGGCCCAGGGATCCAAGCCCCAGGCTCTGGGCTGGACTTGGGGGGAAGCCAACCTACCCTGACACGGAACTTGAGAGGCACGAATCAGAAAAGCAGCAACACTCACAAAGGCTTTGGGGAGCTGTGGCTAATGTGAAGAGTGAGAGGGTCCAGGGACATGGCTGAGGAGGAGGTCTAAAAGCCAGGCCCCCCATTCTGAGTGACAAGGAGATGCTTTCGTTTAGGGAGAGGAGGGCGACCCGGGAGGCAGCTGGCTGGGACTGCCGGCAGACTGGGCGGGGAACACGCCCCTGTGAGAGGAGTGCTCATTCCGGCCGCCACTGGCCCAAGCGTTTTATTTACGAAGCTCATCATCCCAACCCGTGCAAAGAAATCCTTATACCCTCTTTCCAGTTTAGCACACAGGGGCTCAGAGAGGTGAACTGAAGCTCCCAGGGACCTCACACCTGGCTGTGGCAGACCTGGGCACAGAACCAAAGCCCTTTGGGCCCCAAAGCATGGTCTGCTTCCTCCAGCACACACCCTCCCATGCGAAGTGACGGGCTGGAGGGAGCAGAGGGAACTGCGGGGAAAGGGAGCCGCCTCTGCCGCGCACAGGGCAGTGGCCAGGCCTGGGAACAACGATAGATCCGGTGTGACTGGAGGTCTGTGCAGGAAGTGGCAGGGGCTCAGGCCAGTTGTGAGGTGTCCTGAGGGCCAGCCCGAAGTGCTTGGACGCCGTCCCGTGGCCAGCGGCAGCCAGTAGAGGTCTGGAAGCAGAGAGTGGCGATTCGGTCAGCGGGCTGTCAGGGAAGGGACTCGGGCTGCAGTGCTCCCCACAAGCCGGAGCTGGAGAGGGCAGAGGCTGAGGGCGAGGGGCTTCTCCAGGCCTTGTGGCCTTGGCCCGTGTTGCAGGCAGGGGCACTGCTCTCCGCCGGCCCGGCCCTGGGGGCTGGCCCGGGACCTGCAGTGGCTGCTGCAGGGAGTGGTGTTGCAAGGACTGGCCCACGCGGAGCGTTCTGCTGCATGCCAGCCTGGGTGTCCAGGGTGTCTCTGCCAGACCCAACAGCTGGGAAGGAGGGAGGGAGCTCAAGGCCAGCTGTCCGTACTTCTGCCGTGGGGTCTGGCTGCCACTCACTGAGGCCTCACCCAGGGTAACATCCACTGTCTAAATTGTCCTAGTCTCGTAAAACAGTATCATTATGTCAGTTCATTAATTTACAGTTTCTAGGATTCAAATAATACAATTGAGTAATATGAATTATTTGACTATTAAATATTTTGAATGAGTTGCTTTATGAATAAGTGTAAGTATCTCTTTGGAGTTTAGCCTCCGGGTTTCCTTACCTGGAAATTGCTTGTTCCTGGCTTTTGCTCAGTCTTCCAGCGGCAGTTGCTGGTTTTTCTCATGGCCCTCTTAGAGCTCCTCGCGTGTTCCAGACGCTCACCTGGGCTGAGACACCGCACCTCTGCTGTTTTGTCCTCTGTCCATCATCCTGGTTCACATGCCCTTTTATAACAGAAATCTTTAATGTCGATGCATTGAAAGTCACCTTTGTGCCTTACGTTCATGCTTTAAGAAGTTCTTCCCCACCCTTAAGTCGCAGGGATATTCTCCTACCTGTTCTCTCCTTCAGGTTATTATTTTGCCTTTCACAGCGTGTTTGACTCGTGCGGAGCCTTTCTTCGCACGTGGGCCAAAAGCCAGGCTTTTTCGACTTCCGCTGCTCTCCACGGAGCGCCCCAGTGCTCCCAGCCTCGTCTTTCAGGCCATGTGCTGGCCCCGCCAGCCTGCGGGTCCTTTATCGAGTTCGCAAACACGGCTCTGCCTCTGAGTTCCCTGTTCTCACCCACTGGGATTAGCACTTCCAGAGTGAGGGCCAGTTATTTCAGAACTGCCCACGGAGTTGTTAAAGTGCAGGTTCCTGGGCCCGTCCAGTACTGCCGGCTCAGAACCTGCAGATGTGGGCCCGGGACTCGCTGCGCACTGCAGGGCTGTGCAGTGCTGCTGGAGGAAAACTCTGCCCCGAAGCAAATGACCGTTATTCCGTTCATGCAGTGTGCGCTTTGGGGAGTTCTGTGCTGGACAGCGGGGCCCTCTGGGAGAATAAGGCACATTCTTGACGGTCAGGGAGGGGAAAAGCGAGTAGATGAGCAGTACTGTGAGGGCTGGGTCCTCAGGGAACCCTGGGAAGGAGCATTTGGGTTAGAGGGGAGAAGTGAGTCTCACCTGAGAGATGAGTGGGAGACAGCCAAGTGGGTGGGTGGGGAGCCACTCCGGGCAAGGAGTCAGCTTGTGCAGCAGCTCGTGTGGTTGGGGCCAGGGAGAGTGGGGGAGGCAGGAGCTGAGGTGAGAGACTTAGGCAGCAGGTGGCTCTTGAAAGACCTTACATGCCAGGCTGAGGAGCTTGGATTTTATGGGGTAGGTTTAATGCAATAATAATAATAATAATAATAATAATAATAATAGCAGCAGTTGACACTTCCTCAGTGCCCACCTTGTGGCAGGCAGGCCCTGAGCTAAACCCTCCACCTGGATTATCTCATCTAACCTACACAAGGGCACTGGGGAGTGTTTGAACAAGTCAGCACTGGGGGTGGGGGTGCAGCTGAGTCCTCCATGAATTCGATGGTGGGGCGGGGAGTGCGGCGGGGCCAGAGCGACCTAGAGTTGGTCCATACACCCAGTCTCTGAAATGGGAGCACTCTGCTGGCCATCAAACCGAGCAGAGGCATTTGTGTGAACGAAGCTTAGAGGCGGGACCCGGGCGAGGGGGATCAGCAAATCCAGCAGGACGGAGGCCAGCAGGCAGAGGCCGTGTGAGCCAGGCTGAGCCATGGGGGACCCTGGTGGGGCTTCAGCAAGGGAACGGCATGACCAGGGTTGTGCCTTTGAGCCATCACAGGGCACCCGCATGCTTTGGGACAATGGAATAAACCTCACTGATAGTTCCTCAGCTGCCTAACACGCTGTCTCTCACTTGCTGTTTAATCCCTAACCTTTAAGAAGGCCTGTAAGAGCTCTAGGACCAGACCCATACAGGGGGGTGTGTTGGGAGGGGGACTTTGTTGGCTTCTTCATGCCTTATGGACTGTCCTCTGACCTCAAGACCAGCTCTTGCACTGTGGTGAGGAGACAGCTGTGAGGGTCCCCATGGGACCCCAAATTAGCCTCCCTGGGAGAAAGAGACTGAGGGGGGTTTGCAGAGGCCGGAGCTAGGTAGGTCCCAGATCTGGCACAGAAGCCCCCTGCCAACCATGGCCGCAGCGAGGGTGCCTGTCCTTCCTGGGCCTCAGCATGGGTGTCCTTGTCCTTGGCTTCTGCAGGGGTGTCCAGGACCTCTTGCAGGGCTGGCCCCAAATCAAGCCTTTTCCCTGTGTTTGCAGACATAGATGAGTGTGAGCAGCTAGAGGCGTGCCGTGGGGGGCGCTGCACCAACACAGAGGGCTCCTACCACTGCGAGTGTGACCAGGGCTACATCATGGTCAGGAAGGGACACTGCCAAGGTAAGGAGTTGGGTGCCGCCCTGCCGTCTCCCCACACACTGATGGTCCCCCATGCCCCTTCCAACTTGTCCCTGACTGGGCCCCTTGATGCCGAGCCCGCTCCTATGGACAGAGAGCCGCCTGGGAATATTGAGCCCTTCCACCCCCTCTGCGGTATTTTGGCATCCCGCCTGTCCCCTGAAGCCGAGAATGCAGGCAATTCTGTGTGCACGAGGCCCCGAGGACATCCCTCTGTACACCTGTGCCCCTCGCTGTGAGCTGTGGTGCTCTCCTTACGCAGGGAGAAGGAGTCGCTCTATCTGGGAGGCGCCCAGTACCTCAGCTCAGCCTTCTTGCCAAAGCTTTCAGGCTGTGAGCTCATTCAGACTGGCCCATATCCTAGATGACCAATAATAATTGTCTGTGTGTTGGACACCACCAACAAATTCTAGCTGAGTGAATGAACGAGGGAATGCGCCCTGCTCTTGCTGTGACATTACCAGCTGGCTTGAACTGGTCGCTGCTGTGCCACCTCCTGGCAGCTCTGCCCCTGCCACCTCCCTGCCAGGCTGGGGTGTCAAATACTTGCAAGAGCTGGCTGGGGCTGTAGGACAGAAAACTTTGTCTGTACTCCTCACATGTCACCTTCCCCGCCACCCCCCCCCACCCCATGGCTCCCTTGTGGCGCTCTGCCTTTAAGACTCAAGCCTGCGTGATCAAAGGCAGAACCTCTTGTCTCCAGCAACGTGGTGGAGCCAACAGCCTGGCGTCTCCAGGGAAATGGGGAGGGAAGGGAGTTGGCATTTTGCGGTGCCTACCTTATGCAAAGTCCTGTGCTAGACACCTGAGAGTTCACCGTATTTAAGCATCACAGTGTTATGAGTTTGACCTTAGACATCATCAAAAAGAAAAGCAGAATGACAGGAAATGAACGGAGCAAACACCAGGACGTCAGAAAGATCTGATGTACCCTCACCGAGCGTGACAGGTGACCGAGCATGTCAGGTGACTGAGTGTGTCCGGGCGCAGGCTGTGGCGGAGACAGGCCTGCATTCGGCCCCTGTGTCCGTGTCTGAACACGGAACTGTCGTGCCCACGCAGGGCTCCTGTGAGGGCCGAATATCCGTGCAACGGGCGCATGCGGACCCTCCACAAACACGGGGAAGTGTTACTCTCTGACAGCCCCGTTCTTTTCCACTTCCGGACCCCCCATGCCCTGGACCACGCCTCTGGACCATCCCCTTCCCTTCTTGAAGGAAAGGCTCCAGACACACACCTCGGCTGGGGGGTCAGGCTGAGTTCCTGGCCCAGGGCAGACGCCTGAATCTGCTGAAAGAAAGACTGACGTAGCCCGCACACTTCTCCAGGTTTCCATCGGCAACCACAGCCGGGGCCATCACCCCTCACCCCAGGATGCCAGTCAGTTTCCGCTCCCTCTTCCTTCTTTTTCCAGCTGAAAAACCACTCTTTCCCCTTAAACTCAAAGTCTCTGGTGACAGGCCTGAGTGGTCTGGACGGCAGCCCATCCAAAGTCTCAATGGCACGTCTGTTGTACCAGGACTCTGGGCTCCGACCGAAAGGGGTGAGATTCCCCTGCAGACTGCCAGGGCTCTGCGGCCCCCCACCCACAGCCAAGGTCACCTGAGCCTCTGGCTCCTGACCGAGCACCCTCCCCACCCTGCGCTCTCACGAGTAACAGAGGCGGGCACCCTGACCTTTCCTCCTGCAAAGGGAAAGCGCTCGTTCTCCCGGTGTAGGGGGCGGGTTGGCAAGCCGGTCCCTGGAGTGACAGTTTCCATGGATCTTCTGGGGTCTCTGCAGCAGCCTCATACCAAGAGGGTGTGAAGTTTTAGTCACACGGTCTCACTGTCTGATCCACAAACCTTCCCCAAGCGCCCACGGTGCCCCAGCCACGGGCAGGGAATACAGCAGTGAGTAGGAGGGATAGCGCCCACCCCCATGACCAGAAGAAACCTGCCCAGACAGACCGTGATCTTAGATTGAAGTTCAAACCCAAGGCCCGGCGGAAAAGGCTGGCTCTACCCCAGGCACCAGAGGGCTGCTGGAACGCCTCAGGATATCGGGTGACAGTCCAGCCAGTGCCTTTAACTGGGGCCGGTTAGATGTGGCATCCACTTCGTGCAGATTCTTCATCTGCTCTTTTGTTTGCTTTGGCTAACGGCTCCCATTCAGAAGAGGCCCTCCCGGGCTCAGGTGGAGAGTAAGGGCCTCTGGGCTCTTCTGCCCTCCCTCCCCCACCTGCTGACAGCCCTCTCAAGCGTGTGGTAATCCTGGTCACCACTGGCTGGGGCTCTGAGGAAGGAGGCCAGCAGCAGCCTGCCATGATAGACGAGGTGATGGAGCATTAACAAACAGCCCCAATCTTAGTGACTTAGAACACAGCAAAGTTTTTTAAAAACATTTTTCATACGAGTTTATTGAGCCAAACGGATGACACATGCTGGGGGCAAGATTGCAGATGCTCCCAAAACAGAGCAAACTTTATATCGGACCAGTGCCACGTGTCCCTCACGGGTCAGCTGAGTGTCCTGCCTCATGTGTCGTAGCTCTAGAACCAGGCCAAAGGAATGGCCAGCATCTTGTATGCGGCCAGTCTCTGTGGAAGAAAGAAAGAGCGCTCTGCAGTGTTGCATGCAGTTCAGTGCTTTGTCCTTAAATCACAAAGGTCTAGTCCCCTGGCCCCACCCAACCACAAGAGCCCAGGAGGCAGACACAAGCCCACCATGGCCCAGAAAGAGCTGGAAAATTAAGTGAGCAGCATCAGGACCCCAAGCCCCTAATCCCCAGCACAAGGCAGTTCATGCCTCACCTCCGCAGGTGTGCCCAGAGAATTGGGGCCAGGGCAGACCTCAGGGTTCTGTGCTGCTGGCACGTCTGATCTTCTCCCTGCACTGCCTCGTCTCTGCAGGAGAGGTCCAAAGACTTCGTTTTTCCCCAGTGTGGTCTTAGAGGAGGACCTTTGCCTCCTCCTTATTCTCCTTCATCCCCAAAGTCTTGCCTTCCTGAAGCAGGGATTGCTTATCATTCTCAGCGGCTCTGCCCAGACTCCTGGTACCTCAGCCCGGGCCAGCAGGCCGTGGGGCTGGCCGCTGTCTCCGGGTGGCCAAAGTGGCGGTCTTACCTCCTTCACTCCCTCCATCTCCGTCTCCTTCCCTCTGGGTCTGTCTTTACAGAAACCCTTACTGGGGTTTAGCGCGGTGTCACCACACCCAGCGAGGGGCTCTGGGCCACCCTCTCTCTAGAGATGAGCCTAATCTCCACGTGTCCAGGGTTACCGTGGAGTTCTGAGTGTCTCCTTGCAGATACCCCCTGACTAACCACCTGCCCTGTGGATGTCTTCCTCTCCTTCTGGACTTTCAGGATGAAGTTTTGGCCTTGAGAGGCCCTGGTTCCCTGGATCAGAGCGCTTCCATGCGTCCTGTCTCCTACTGACCCAGCAACCTCAGGGGAGACTAATTTCTCCCTCCATGCAGGGCCCACTTCCCGTTCTGTGATGACATCCTCTGGCCGTAGTCCCCTGGCGGAAAGCCTGTGTTCTGACCCCCGGCCCTGCCTCCTTCTTTCCTCCATGGAGCGGAGTAGGTCTTCCTCCTGAGCTGTAGGGCCTCTGGGTCTGCGAAAGTGGGCAGACTCCCTTCGAGACAGTGACAATGACCCATTGAGGAAAAACAGACCCTCCCGCTTCCTCTGGCGCTCAGTCAACCTGTACGTCATGAGTGGGAGCCTTGACACTGGGCTGCAGGAGGGACACAGTGTCCTCCTACAGCCCCGACCCAGGGCTCTGTCCTTGTGGGATGGCCTTCCTATCTCAGCCGGACCCCCTGGGCCCTTGGATGTGGACTCCCCATGATGCCGGGTCGCATCGGCGAGGGCCCCGTGAGCAGTGCCTGGGAGTGAGATGCCCATCCTCCTCCTCCTCGTTGTCGCTCTCCCGGGACTGCAGCTCCCCTCCCCCCAGGTCCTCTCTTCCCCTTCTCGTCCAGGTGGTGCTAGGGCTCATCCTTTCTGGCTCACTTTCCTGGACCTCACCAGGGTGGGTGCTGGGAGCCCTCCAGGGTCCTTGACTGGAAGAAAAGTCATCCCTCCAGCAGAGGGACCCTGCCTGTGTCCGCCCTTAGCTCTGCACCAGCCTTGGGGCTGGTCGTGTCCACATCCAAGACTGAGGGTCACTGTCAGCCCCCATTTTCTGGAGCAGGAAGTCCATTTTGCCTTTGTCACCCAGCTGGTGATCTATTCTGGGGTCTGCTGTGCCAAGCGCATTCAATCCCAGGAATTGTCACCACTTGTAAAAAGCAAAAACAATAAACCAGGGAGACATGGAGGCCGTTCCCACCGGTCCAGCTCATGAAGTGGCGCCCCCTCACCCTCCCACAGCTAGTGGCCACCGCAGCCTCTCACACCCACCCAGGGAGCGGCCCTTTCTAAAGTTCTTCCAGGACAGTGGGTGGGAGGTGGAGTTGGGAACACAGGACAACGCTCACTTTTTCCTACTTTCCATCCCCGCAGAAGCTGACATTCCCCCCCTCCTCATCCGAGGGCAGGGTCAAGGATTTGCTTCCTCACAGACCACGTGCTGTGGTTCCCAGGGATGACCGAGGGAGGGGCTGTTGTTTTGCAGATATCGACGAATGCCGTCACCCTGGCACCTGCCCTGATGGGAAATGCGTCAACTCCCCCGGCTCCTACACTTGCCTGGCCTGCGAGGAGGGCTACAGGGGCCAGAGCGGGAGCTGTGTAGGTGAGGGCTGCTTGCCAAGGCGCTGAGAGGACTGCTTAGGCTTGGGACCTCTGGTGGAGCCCACACACAGGGAGAGAAAGAGGAGGGCAGAGGGAAGTGGTTTGGAGGCCATTGTCCTTCGGGATCCGGCTGGGTCCCCAGATGACGCTGGGCATGAGATGGGTGTGCGTCAGTTACTGATGCTCTGCTGTCTGAATCAGCTAGGGTGGGGACCACTTTGGCTCCTTGGTCCTACCCAAGGTCCCAGAAGTTTCTGTGGCTGGATCCTGCTGCGTAGAGTGAAGTGCCGAGCATCTTGGGAGGAGGCTGAGTCCAGTGGTGTGAGCCAGCAGCCTGGCCCGCTGGGGTTTCCTGGGAGGAGGGGTCTCCTGTCGCTCTGCATCCCAACAGCAGTGTCTAAACAGCAATGCCTAAAGGAACTGCGGGTGCTCTCCTCCCTCCACCGGGGGCTGTGTGTCAGCTGTAGGAGGAAGCGCTTTCCCCGCAGCCCCCGCAGGGAGGAGGGCCCAGGGTTCACAATGCCGGGAGGGGCTGAGCCGTGAATAGATGCTTTGAGGCTCAGGAGAGGGCAGACCTTTCCCAGGCCCTTGACACTGCCCTTCAGCCACCCAGGCCTAGCTTGCTCTTTCTCGGCATTGCCGCCTCACCTCTTACCGCTGCTTGGGAAGCTGGGAACGTGAGATTGTACTGGTTTGGTCGGCAGGTAAGAAGCCAGAGAGGTTCAGGACCATGGTTAGGCGAGTCAAGGGTTTGGACACTTCACTCTAGGTGTCCTTGGACTGGCCACACCAGCCCCAGGGCTGAGGGACCTGGCCCCCTGTTCTCAGTGTCACTGGAGAGAGACGAAGTGCACTTGGTGGGGAAGGGCACCTGTGCCACCAGGACCAGGTGTGGGGCCAGAAGCAGGTCTGACCTCACAGCGTGCCCGGGGTGGCTGGTGGGTCCTCCGAGGGGTGATTCCTTGGCCTCCTAGTGGAGGTGCTCTAAGCCTGACAGAGGGGGCTGCACGAGGGAGAGGAGGCCAGCGGCCATCCTGGGCTTCTCTCCCACAGATGTGAATGAGTGTCTGACCCCCGGGGTCTGCTCCCATGGAAGGTGCAGCAACCTGGAGGGCTCCTTCAGATGCTCTTGTGAGCAGGGCTACGAGGTCACCTCGGATGGGAAGAGCTGCCAAGGTACAGACACGCTGAAGCGCCCTTCCTCCACAGCAAACCAGCCCGCCGCCCCTCCCCCGTGCGCGCGCTCTCCTGACCCGCCCTGGTCCCGCAGCCCTAACCGTGCTGACCCAGCGCATCGCTGCCTGCCCAGACCTGTCTTCCCCCCTGCGCCCGCCCACCTGTCAGTCCTGGCCTGTCTGTCCTGCAGAGTCCCACACGGGACTCAATGGCCTGTTTCAGATGTCAACGAGTGTGCCAGCCGGGCCTCGTGCCCCACAGGCCTCTGCCTCAACACCGAGGGCTCCTTCGCCTGCTCGGCCTGCGAGAGCGGGTACTGGGTGAATGAAGACGGCACTGCCTGCGAAGGTAACCCGGTGCGGGGGGGGTGGGGTGCGGGTGGCAGAGACGGCCTGAGACTATGATAGAGGCCCTCTTACCTTCCAAAGAACACTCCATTTGTCCCCTAGCTTTGGGCTAACGCTGAGGGTCTCCAGGCTAGGCCAGAGCACACTATCCATGGACTTGGCCCCAAGGAGAGCTTCTGTGGTCATAATCCCCAAGTTTAGAGGTGAAGAAAGGAAGAAACGGGAGCCACAGAAACAAGAGGGAAGCTTACAGTAGAGAGAGTCTTGCAAGCTCAGACAGAAAGGCCCGGGGCGTGGCAGGTTCCTGCCTCACCAGGCGGAGGAAGCCCTCCCGAGCCCCCAGGTGACCGCCCCTGTCTGCCCCAGACCTAGACGAGTGCGCCTTTCCGGGAGTCTGCCCCTCAGGAGTCTGCACCAACACTGCCGGCTCCTTCTCCTGCAGGGCCTGTGACCAGGGCTACCGGCCCAGCCCCCAGGGCCGCACCTGTGAAGGTAAGAGCCCCTGCAGCAGGTGAGGGAGGCTAACCCCTCACGGTTAGAGAAGGGAGTGGCCAGGGCACAGCAGGGCTGTGCCTAGACCAGGGGCCCCTCTGTCCACTTCAGAGGGTGGGATCTGATGCTGTGGACACCTACGGATCCAGAGCTAAAGGGCCGATGAGCCGCTGGGTCGCAAGCTTCAGTGGGCATCAGCCTCGCTGGGCGAATGCAGCTCCTGGGCCTTGTCCCTGTCCTGCTAAATGAACCTCTGTGAGGGGTGGGGAGGAGCTTGAGATCTGGTTTCTAACAAGCTCCCCAGAGGTTCCTCGTAAGGGTGGTGCCAGCCTGTTTCTGGAATCTCAGGCCAGCTTGAAGGCTCTCCTTTCTGTTACCTTCTCAGGTTGTGTGTATGTTTCCTTGATTTGTTTCTCATTTGTTTCCCCGCTGCTTCTCAGTAAAACCTAAGCCATCTCAGCCGTGAGGGCAGTGGGGTTTGGCCATCCCAGGCCAGGGTTGCCAAGAGATGCCGAGTGTCCCCAAGGTGGGCACTGCAGGGGCAGCTGCAGAAGCCCAGCCAGGAGGCAGGGTCGCCTGCTGGGCTGGGGCAGAGGTGGGGGGAGCTTCAGTCGTTTAGCTCCCCACAGGCTCCCTTACGCTGGCTGTGCTGCTCTCCAAGGGGATGGCGTCTCTTTGGGGCCAGGCTCCCCAGGCAGGGGACCCCCCCCACTGGGTCCTGTCCTTGGGAGGTGCCGCCACCGGCCTCCTTCCTCCTGTGTGACCCTGCAGATGTGGACGAGTGTGAAGACCTCCAGAGCAACTGCCTGGGAGGCGAGTGCAAGAACATGCCTGGCTCCTACCAGTGCCTGTGTCCCCTGGGCTTCCGGCTGGCCAACGGCACTGTGTGTGAGGGTGAGTGGCTCAGGTCCCCACGCCCGGGACTGTGTGGGGAGGCAGGGATATTCCCCAGGAGACACCACTGCCTATCTTCTCCCTGCAGATGTGGACGAGTGCACGGGAGAGGAGTACTGCGCGCCCCACGGCGAGTGCCTCAACAGCCACGGGTCCTTCTTCTGTCTCTGTGCACCCGGCTTTGTCAGCGGCGAGGGAGGTGCCAGCTGCCAGGGTGAGAAGCCAGCTTGGCCGTGTCCACTTACTGGCAGCAGAGGGCGCTAGAGGCTGTGTCTAGAGTACTGACATGAAGTGCTCCAGCTCCCTCGCACTGGGGTGGGAACACGGGGAGTTGGAGAGCAGTGAGAGGGAGCCAAGTGTCCGGAGCGACTCTTTCACCAGGGCCTCTGCGATGTCTACAGCAGACACGCACCCTCCAAACTCTTTGGTGTCACCCTTCTCCCCTTGACAAAGCCCCCGTTCCAGGGCTCCTGCCCCAGCCTGGCCTCTGGCCTCCAGCTCTGAACTCTTCCTCTGACCTTCAGCCCTTTCCTACCCTGGCCCTCTCATGGGCTACCTAGGGCCCACGGGAAGCCACCCAGGGCCCTCAGGACCCGGGACTGGGTCTGCTGACAGGCGTCTCTGTTTTAGATGTGGACGAGTGTGCAGTCACAGACTGGTGTCTGGGAGGGCACTGTGTCAACACCGAGGGCTCCTTCAGCTGTCTGTGTGAGACTGGCTTCCAGCCCTCCCCAGACAGCGGGGAGTGTGTGGGTAAGGGTTCCCTGCTGGGGGACAGGGCTCTGCCCCACATCTTCCCACCGCCACCGCCCCCCCACCTGGTGCTCAGCTCCCCGGGACCGGGAGCTGCAGCTTCCGGGAAGCAGGGCCCTTGCCGTACACTAATCACCCGGTGGACAATGCATTTATTTATTGAGCCTCTGCTGACTCAGGGACTGTGCAAGGATGACAAAGTGAAGACAATAATAATCCTTGCTAGCAGAGCGCACAATCTAATTTTCAAAGCCAAACTGATTCTGAAGACATTTATTAAACACCTGCTAGGTTTGATGTCTTTCACTAGGACACATAGACAGTTACGGGCAATCTTGAAATTGAGTGAGAGAGACAGGTATGAAGACAACTCTCTGTAATACACTCTGGTGAAGGTTTTATATGGACAAGTATAAAGTGCTCTGCTTTCGGGAGAAGGGGGTGGGGAAAAGGAGGCTAAGAGCTCAGTAATTGTTCCTAAATAGCATAGAGCTCTCTTTTAGACATTTGTCCCTGCCGGGTCAGGGGAAATGACCCTGAACCTGATGTTTTGGGGTTGAGATGCTCACAGTAGTTTCAAACTATATCGAGGACCCCCGAGGTTGTGGGGACATGATCTTGTAATGCCAGAGAGGTGGGGCGAGAGCGGTGACCTGGCCACTTCTATCCCCTTTCATGGCTCTGGGGACAGATATCGACGAATGCAAGAACTATGGAGGAGACCCGGTGTGTGGGGCCTGGAGGTGTGAGAACAGCCCTGGCTCATACCGCTGTGTCCGGGGCTGCCAGCCCGGCTTCCACATGGCCCCAACCGGAGACTGCATCGGTGAGCAGGGAGGGGGCTCACGGTGGGGGGGGCTGGAGACGCCTACCTTTCGTGCATGCAGCTAGAAGCTATTTTGTCCTGAGGACACTACTTTTGCAGCTGTTTGAAAGTTTGTATTTTTTCATGTAGCAGGACTTGTGCACAAACTGAAGAGGAATGTTAGAGTTTCCTTGTGCTGTGTTTAGAAGTTACTGTTCACAGATCTTGGTGTCACTAGCCCACATAAATGAGTGTCCCCAGGGAGTAAAGAGAGAGTGTGCCCCACACACTGGTGTCCACTGTCCCGCAGACATAGACGAGTGTGCCAACGACACCGTGTGTGGGAGCCACGGCTTCTGCGATAACACCGAGGGCTCCTTCCGCTGCCTCTGTGACCAGGGCTTCGAGACCTCATCCTCCGGCTGGGACTGCGTTGGTGAGAGGCCTGGCTGTCCTGGGTAGAGGCCCTGGGGCCCTCCTCCTGAAGTGGTCACGGTTGCTCGGCCCACGTCCTCTCCTCCCGTGTCCTCTGTTCCTCCTTCCTGCTAACTCATGCCCACTTCTGCTCCCCTCCCCCAAGACCTAGCCTCTTTGCTTTGAGGGGATGAGTATCTGCCCCCCAGGCGGGAGGCAGGGGCAGAGGGCATGGGCTGCCTCCTCCCCACCCACGAGCCTGCCCTCATGCCTGGCAGACGTGAATGAGTGTGAGCTCATGCTGGCCGTGTGTGGGGCGGCACTCTGCGAGAATGTGGAGGGCTCCTTCCTGTGCCTCTGTGCCAGCGACCTGGAAGAGTATGACGCTCAGGAGGGGCGCTGCCGCCCGCGGGCGGCTGGAGGTGAGCGGGCTCCACACTCGACCCAACCATCATGCACAGCCACTCTGTGGCTTGCTCTCCCACCACCCCAGCTCCCGAGCGGAGGCCTGGGCCAGGACTAAGGCGGCGTGGGCAGGGGTGCAGCCTAGGAGTGGAGTGTGGGGAAGCAAGGAGTCGGAGAGTGCAGCAAATGTCAAGATAAGAGGGCATTCTGCCCCAGGCCCAGAAACATCCAGGAGGCTGCGGGGTTGTGGGGGGCACTATAGGAGGCTCAGGAAGCTCTGAGGCCACTTAGGGTGGCCCTAAGGATCTCAGATTGAGCCTTGGAGGGACCCTCAGTCCACCCTCAGGAAACCCTCTGGAAGCAGAGCTAAGCTGGACTCTCCTCTTTCCTCTCCGCCCCAGAGCTGCTGGGTGCAGCCTCTCTTCCCAGGTGGACTGGGACTCGGCTGGCCTCCTCTGACGTGGGGAAAAGAAAGCAGGACCTGGAACAGGAAGGGTGGGAGGGGATGGGGTAAGGGTGAAGCAGAGGAACAGGCAGGGGGCACCCGCACTGTGGTGGCAGAAGGCAGGCTGGTATGCTGGAGAGAACAGGGACTTTGGCACCCAAAGAACTGAGGTCAACTCCCCGCTATGCCACTTAATAGCTGGTGGTTGTGGCAAGTCGCCCAACTCGCCTGTGTGTGCAAGGGAGCTGATGAGAATGATGCACCCCACGGAGTTGTGGAGGGCGCCAAGGGAGATGTACAGGTAAAGGCAGGTGGCACACTGGGAAGTGGTATGTAAATGGTAAGTCTACAATGGCAAAGGCATCGCCCAAGGGCCATGAACAGACAATAACAAGGAGCACCTGTCACACACAGGCCAGAGTGTCCCCTCCGCCCCGCCGGGGGACCACCTCTCAGGCCCCCTCCGAGCAGAATGCTACGCTGGGCCCAGAGGCCAGCCACCCTGCGCCAGCCTCCTGGGCCGGAACACCACGCAGGCCGAGTGCTGCTGCAGCCAGGGAGCCAGCTGGGGGGCCGCCTGTGAGCCCTGCCCGGCCCCGGACTCAGGTACAGCCCCTGACGGTCCCGAATCTTCTTGGGGTCGGCTTTGCAGGGGGACACTGAGAGAAGGGGGCAGAGCCCTCCTCTCTCTGAGCTCGGGTGCCTCCCCACAGTCGAATTCAGCGAGATCTGCCCTAGTGGCAAAGGCTACATCCCTGTGGAAGGAGCCTGGATGTTTGGACAGACCACATACACAGGTAACCTCCCTACGCATCCTGACCCCACCCCCACCGAGCTCTGCTCCCCTGAACAGGTCCAGCCTGGGCCTCCGGGAGGTCCCAGGGAAGCTCTGCATGCAGCCAGAGACTCCCTGGGGCTGGGGTCCTCCAGAGTTTTGGCTGGAAGTTCTGGCTGGATCTCCCCTGGGAATGTTCATAGAACCCCACCTTGGTTGTTCTGCTCCCCGGGGCTGACCCCCCGCCCCCAGGATGGGGCAGTCAAACTACAACGCCTTGACTACTCTGTCTCAGGGCACAGGGCGAGAGCGGGGGTGCTGCTGTGCAGAAGCCAGAGGCAGCCGCCTGTCTCCCTGGCCCCACTGACAGAGCCAGCAGCTTTGGGGGCCTGCACTCAAAGTGGGTAGTTCAGGCCTGAGCACCCTGATCCGAAAGCTGGAGAAGGAAATAACAGAAAATGAAGTAGCTTTCCTGACTGAAGTGCTTGCTCTGTGCCCAGCACTATTTTAAGCATCTTGCATGTACTAATCTTTTAATCCTCATCATAACTGTAAGAAGTTAAGTAGTCATATCTACATTTTTTTAGGTAGAAAACTGAGGCAAGGAGAACTTAAACAAGTGGCCCGGAGTCACCCAACTAGCAGGTGTCGGGGCCAGGATTCCAACCCAGCAAGTCCGGCTTCACAGTCCCGAGCCTCGGGTCCGGCCTCACGCTGCTTCTGGCCTTCCCGCAGATGCTGACGAGTGCGCCATGTTCGGGCCCAGTCTCTGCCAGAACGGCCGCTGCCTCAACACGGTTCCTGGCTACATCTGCCTGTGCAATCCCGGCTACCACTACGATGCCGCCGGCAGGAAGTGTGAGGGTGAGGACACACTCCGGCCCTCCCCACCCCGGGCCCACAGCTGAGTGCTCGCCCAGCCCTGCCAGCCGGCCCTTTCTTGTTGGGAGTTGCCCTTCCGGGGACAGAGGCCAGCTGCAGCAGGCGGGGCTGAGGTGAGGGGAGCCCTGGGGACCTGTTGGAAAAGCGGCCCCAGGAGGGGCCTCTGGGGCTTGGCTGGGGCAGGGGAGGGGAAGCAGGTGCTGGGTCTTCGTGATCAGTTACACGCAAACCCTGTCCACGAAGGGGTCCGTGGGCCAGCCTCCTTGGCGCTGCCCCACGCACCCCTCCCCTCTTCCCGCCACCACAGATCACGACGAGTGCCAGGACATGGCCTGTGAGAACGGCGAGTGCGTGAACACGGAAGGCTCCTTCCACTGCTTCTGCAGCCCGCCCCTCACCCTGGACCTCAGCCGGCAGCGCTGCGTTAACAGCACCGGCGGCACGGGTCGGTGGGCCTGGGGTGGCAGGGCGGGGGGCGGGCCTGGACTGGGGGTGGCGCTCACATGCCCGTGTCTCTGCCACCAGAGGACCTGCCCGACCACGACATCCACATGGACATCTGCTGGAAAAAAGTCACCAATTACGTGTGCAGCCAACCCCTGCACGGGCACCGCACCACCTACACAGAGTGCTGCTGCCAGGACGGCGAGGCCTGGAGCCAGCAGTGTGCGCTGTGCCCCCCCAGGAGCTCTGGTGCGGGCCATGCCTGTGGGAGTGAGGGGGGACACCTCCTAGCAGGGCTGGGCCTCAGTGTAGACAATGCGCTCGCTCACCTTGGAAGAGGAGACTCAGAGAGGAAAAGGGCGGCCCTGTCTTCAGTCCCTGTTGTCTGGGGCCCAAGTAGGGCAGGCTGTGGGGCAAGGTGGGGACAGCAGCACTGCTGGAACTCCCAGAGGGCGGCAGTCCCAGCCTGCACCCTCTCCCTGCTCCCCGACAGAGGTCTACGCTCAGCTGTGCAACGTGGCCCGGATCGAAGCAGAGCGGGAGGCCGGGGTCCACTTCCGGCCAGGCTACGAGTATGGCCCCGGGCCCGAGGACCTGCAGTACAGTCTCTATGGCCCAGATGGGGCCCCCTTCTACAACTACCTGGGCCCCGAGGACGCCGTCCCCGAGCCGCCCTTCCCCAACACAGCCAGCCACCCAGGGGACCGTACCCCAGGCCCTGAGTCTCCCCTGCCGCCTTCAGAACTCCAGCCCCACTACGTGGCCAGCCACCCAGGTCTGTGTTGCTGTAAAAGTGGGACAAGGCGGGCACCAAAGCTGCTTCACTTCCATCTCCCCCACCTGCCAGTCCCTGCCAGCAGGGCGAGGAGGGGGGAGAGGAGAGATATACCAAGCCCTCTCCCCGGGTCACTCAAGGGAAGGGACAGCTCCAAATGCCCACGTCAGACTCTCACAACTCCCTCTGACAGACTAGCACAGGGCACGAGGGGGTTCGGGACACCACCGTCCCCACCCCCAGAGAGCCCCTGTGGGCGCCAGTGGAGATGGGAGACGGCGGCGGAGGACACAGGCCCACTCGGTGCCCGGCTCAGCTCCCTCGCCGCGTGGGGTGTGCAGAACGACCTGCTCTGCAGTTCCAGCTGGTGACCTGGAACGCTAATCAGGGACCTGTGACCATTTCACAGGCCCGCTGTGGGGACTTGGTTTGACAGGAGCAATGATCCCAGCACTCTGGCCTCAGACTCTAAGGGGGAAGTCAGGGCTGGCACCTGCGCCACGTACCCACCGCAGGCACAGCCACCCACTCAGACTGACGCAGACTGACCGCCCTGGGAGTGGTCGGGGTGGGGGCCCCTCCAGGGCTGGGGCCTGGCTTAGGCAGGGAAGAGGGTTGGACAGGCCTGGTAGTTTTGCTTTGTGTTGAGTGAGGGTAAACCCACTTTTGCTGTCAACCTCCTCCCAGCAAAAAAAAAAAAAGGAAAATTTTAACCAAACACCCTCCCACCAACCACAAAACCAGAACTGTAAGGACACCCCACTGCTCAGGGGCTCCGGCCTCAGGAAAGCAGTGAATTGCAACCCTTTTGGAGGCCTCATTTAAAGGTCTCATGTGAAGGTCTACCTTACCTAAAATGACTCTTTTAAACAGTATTGCCTTTTGTTTTTGCATCTTTTTGTGAGTTTGATGACCGTGCCCGGCCCCACCGGGGCAACTGAACAGGGCCAACCCTTTGCAGTGCAGGGTGAGGGTCCAGCCTCGGGGACGCCCCAGCTTCCTTCTCTCCCTGACTTCCTCCCACCAGAACACCAGGCCGGCTTCGAGGGGCTTCAGGCGGAGGAGTGCGGGGTCCTGAACGGCTGTGAGAACGGCCGCTGCGTGCGTGTGCAGGAGGGCTACACCTGTGACTGCTTTGAGGGCTTCCACCTGGACATGGCCCACATGGCCTGTGTGGGTGAGTTCCGGGTCCGAGTGGCAATGCAGGAGCACTCTGGCCCCGGTGGCTCCGTGCAGAAAAGCCAGACTGGCCCATGGCTCACTTTAAAGATGTACGACCAAATTGAGGGTCGCTGGGAAACCCACGGCGGCCCCACGGGGAGGCTGCCCAGGGCCAGCTCACGGGGTGAGAAAGCTCCAAAGGAAGGTCGGGTGCTGTGATGAGCCTTTCCATGGAGGTGCCTAGAAAGAGAAAAAGCAGGGACAAGAGTACAGTCACTCTCCTGGGCACACTATGCATGGGCTTGCTACCACCTGCTTTGTGTCCTCGAGTTGCTCAGTTTGGGGCAGTGACATCAGCCTCTGGCTGCCATGCCTACGATTCCACTGCAGGGCTGGGGCCAGTGAGCAGAGGGCCAGAAGCACCAGGCCACAGGCCCTTGGGCCCCCACCAGATCTCTCCTGCTTTCCTTCCTTGTAGATGTGAATGAGTGTGAGGACTTGAACGGGCCTGCTGCACTCTGTGCCCATGGTCACTGCGAGAACACGGAGGGCTCCTACCGCTGCCGCTGCCCCCCAGGTTATGTGGCCGAGTCAGGGCCGCCCCGCTGCACTGCCAAGGAGTAGCAGTGAGGAGTCAGTGTGGGCAGCTATCTGGAAATGGGCTCCGGCGGGGCCCTGGAGGACGCTTCTCTAGCTGGGAAGACACCACGAAGACATCCACAGGAGGCTCTGCAGCCCCTCTCCCAGCCAGCCTTGCCTGCTTTTCATCTGTCCCAGCCTAGGCTCTGGCTGTGAGCTTGTCACTGCCTCCGTGCTGCCATGCCCTTGCTTGGCTCAACCACCACCAAATGCTTTAATGCTTCAGCCGCTGGCCATGAGGCCCAGTCCGCCATCTGCCCTGGCCTCGCTGTGGGATGCCTACCGAAGGATGGCCCTTGTTTCCCCCTCCAGCCGTGCAAACACGCGAGGTCCTTCAGCCTTGCACTGCAGACACCCTTTTCTAGCCATGACTCACGTCACCCTGATGGTTCCAAAACCGGGGCACAGCCTACGTCTGTCCTGGGGTGGTCCTTCAGACGCTGTGGAGCAGAAAAGGATGGGAGGAAATCCGGGGAGTGACGCCAACGCCTCCTCCCAAAGCCATCCCTGCCAATCTGGTCTGGACCGGATTTTGCCACGTCATCTTGCAGCCACTTCTGTGGCCCCAGGGAGGGGTGGAGGTCCCCTCATCTAGGAGGAGCAAGACTAAAACTGGACTGCTGAGCGTGAGAGACACACGTGAAGGGGAGCAAGGACCCCGAGAAGCAAGAGGGCGACCATTAATAGGGGAAATTGATTTTTAAAACAGGGGGAGCCAGGGCTTTACGCAAGTCTAAAGAAAACACTCAGAACCTTCGAGTGAATGAACATCCCCAACATCCCCAGCGGCAGCTCCTAAACACAGGGCTGCCACAGACACAGCCCCCATCTCCCGAGACCTGAATGAAGTACACACTGCTTCTTACGGGAAATAAATTTCTCCTGGGCTCTCCTCTTGCGGACACCAGTTTGATGTGCTAAAAATAAAGAGGTCTATTTTCTAGCTTGTGCAATCCAGTGGAGTCTTGTTTTGGGGGGAGCTAGATTTCCTGTGCTGCTTGTGCTCTCTACTCAGAAGCCTCTGCCCTCCCCCCTTCATGAAGTGGCTGGCTGGCATTCTCTGAGTCTGCAAGTAGAGACCATCTCCAACCGCGGCGAGCTGGGAATTTAGACCCACAGTAGAACAAAGAAATGTAGATCTGGGCTCTTTTCTGTTCCACATTAAACCCAATTTCTTCACCACTTTGGCTGAGTCAGAGTACTAGAGCGGAGGCTGTGTCCACTCCTGGCCAGCGCTGCCAATGGCCTTTGATTGGGTTCTCCCAGGAAAAGGCTCTTTACTCTGCTAAGTCAAGGAAAGCTCTGACTCTGTACCCTCGGACAGCAATGCAAATGAACAAGGGAGTGAATGCTCTTTTCTTCACTGAATCTGCCCTGTCCTTCCTGCTGCTGAGTGCCAGCCGCCACACAGGAACTCGCTGAACACTTACCCTGTGCTAGGCAGTACTGAGTGCTACACAGATTTCACATAGGCATCCAGCAATCCCATGTATCATTTTTATTCCAACTTAGAGATGAGAAACGGAAACACACGAAGCTTCAATAATTTGTTCTAGGTCACTGTACTAGTTGAAATGTTTTCAGCAGACAAAAATATACAGTTCTTAAACATATGAAAATATTCTGACCTTCAAAATAAAAGAAATGCACGTTAAACCACACTGAGACACTTTAATTGTCGGCTGGCAAGCATCTGTAGAAAGAGGCACTCACAAATATAGTCGACAGAGGTCTTCTGAAGAGGGTATGAAAATGTCTTTCAAAATCACTTACTCTTCAAATCAGTAACTATACTTCTAGGGATTTAATCTTCAGCTATATTCTCCCCAAATGTGAAATGACATATGTAAGAGGTTATTTATTATAGCATTATTTGTAATAGCAAAACATTACAATTAATTGCTATGGAGCCCTAAACAGAAAAATAAAAAGTGGCTCTCGATGCCTTCCACACGGATGGAGGGGAAGGAGGGCTGCACAACGCAGTGAGACACGTGCTGCCACTCG